>NC_137166.1:56939947-58139947 GCF_951394435.1 Stenella coeruleoalba
TATACAGTAGGACCTTGTTGTTTACCTATTTTATATATAGTACAGTAGTGTGTATCTGCGAGTCCCAAACTCCTAATTTATCCCTCCCCCCCACCTTTTCCCTTTGGTAACCATAAGTTTGTTTTCTATGTCTGTGAGTCTGTTTCTATTTTGTAAATATGTTCATCTGTCATATTTTAGATTACACATATAAGCGATATCATATGATATTTGTCTTTCTCTGTATGGTTTACTTCACTTAGTATGAGCATTTCTAGGTCCATCCATGTTGCTGCAAATGGCATTATTTCATTCTTTTTATGGCTGAGTAGTATTCCATTGTATATATGTATCACATCTTCTTTATCCATGCATCTCTCGATGGACATTTAGGTTACTTCCACATCCTGGCTATTGTAAATAGTGCTGCTGTGAACATTGGGGTGCATGTATCCTTTCGGATTATGGTTTTCTCTGGATATACTCCCAGGAGTGGGATTGCTGGATCAAATGGTAGCTCTATTTTTAGTTTTTTAAGGAACCTGCACACTGTTCTCCACAGTGGCTGCACCAGTTTGCATTCCCACCAACTGTGTAGGAGGGTCCTTTTTCTCCACACCCTCTCCAGCATTTATTATTTGTAGACTTTTTGGAGATGGCCCTTCTGATCAGTGTGAGGTGATAAGGAACAAGTTCTTTTGAATCGGCTAAGAAACATGAGAAGGTTGAATAGATGGGGAGCTGAGGTATAGCAACGTTCCAGGCTGATGCTGTGGAAAGCAGAGAGTCAGGGAACGGGCTGGTCCCTTCCTTGAGACCAGGATTATATTTAAAATTATTTGGATGAGCAGACGTGTTTTAGAGGGAGGGGAAGCCAAGTATAACCACTGTGTGGCTGGAGGAAGGGAAGAATAACAAAGTCCCAGCTGACGGGTCTGGGAGAAATGCCCAAACATCTCTCCCTCTCTGAACCTCAAGTTCCCTTTTTTCCCCTAAGTTCCCTTTTAAAGAAGGACTACAGTCCTGAGAAGACAAAGCTGGGAAGAAGACAGGATTGGGGTCCCAGGGGAAAGAGACCAGAGTAGAGCTCTGTTTTTAAAATATAGGTTTTATTATTATTCAGAAATGGGAGTGTCAACAGATCAGGAGACACATATCGTTGAAAAGACAGTTTATAGTTCACAGATCTCAAGAGAAATGGGCGTGCCACACCATGCAGGGCCACATGGGGAAGCACCATGTTCCATCAGGAGGTGAAGAGGGTGCACAGATGTGGGCAAGAGCCTTTACGGTGCTTTCCCTGGGGAAGGAATGGGTGAGGCAGGGAAAGAAGGCTTGGAATAGGCTAGTGTGAATAATTTCAGTGGGATCTAGAGACAGACGCTGTCTCTGGTTGTCTGATACCTGTCCAGAGTGTGAGAGCCCCATAGAGGAGGTGCTTGGAGGTGCGCAGGATGATTTGGTTTACATGTGAAGACCACACTCCCAGGTCAGTTATTTCCTATCTCAAGCCATTAACCAGCCCTGGGAGGGGCAGTTTCTCCAGTATCAGCAGGGTCTCAAGATGTCAAAGCATCAAATTTATTACTTAAAAAAAAAAAAACTTTGAAGAAGTTGCTTTTTATTGAAGTAGTACCTATTATTTTTAATAACCTGTTTTTCACCAATATAGAGTTAACTTATTTTTAAATGTAGTGTGTACTGGGATTCCCCTCTCTTTCATTATTAATGGAAAGTCTTAGAAAAATTAAAATATTAGATATGCCTATTAGCTAAATATAAAGTTCTTATTCTTTTTCATTATGGTTTATTACAGGATATTGAATATAGTTCCCTGTGCTATACAGTAAGACCTTGTTGTTTATCCATCCTATATGTAATACTTTACATCTGCTAATCCCAAACTCCCAGTCCTTCCCTCCTCTACCCCCGCTTCTCCTTGGCAACCACCAGTCTGTTCTCTGTGTCCATGATTCTGTTTCTGTTTCATACATAGGTTCATCTGTGTCATATTTTATTTTATTTATTTATTTTGCGGTACGCGGGCCTCTCACTGCTGTGGCCTCTTCCGTTGCGGAGCACAGGCTCCGGACGCACAGGCCCAGCGGCCATGGCTCACGGGCCCAGCCGCTCCGCGGCATGTGGGATCCTCCCGGACCAGGGCACGAACCCGTGTCCCCTGCATCGGCAGGTGGACTCTCAACCACTGCTCCACCAGGGAAGCCCCATCTGTGTCATATTTTAGACTCCACATATAAGTGATACCGTATGGGTATTTGTCTTTCTCTTTCTGGCTTACTTCACGTGGTATGATAATCTCTAGGTCCATCCATGTTGCTGCAAATGACATTATTTCATTATTTTTTATGGCTGAGTAATATTCCATTGTCTATATAAACCACGTCTTCTTTATCCATTCATCTGTTGATGGACATTTAGGTTGTTTCCATGTCTTGTCTACTGTAAATAGTGGTAAAGGATCAAATTTAAAAACTAGAAAACATGGTTATTACAAACCTTAATAAACAGTGACCATCAATTGGGAGACTGAGATTGATGTATACACACTACTATATATAAAATAAACAACTAATAAGGGATATATAATATCCCTTATTATATATATATATTATATATAATATATATATATAATATATATATAATATATATATATTAATTATATATAATATATATAATTAATATATAATAAGGGTATAGCACAGAGAACCCTACTCAATACTCTGTAGTGAGCTATATGGGAAAAGAATCTAAAAAAGAGTGGGTATATGTATATGTATAACTGACTCACTTTGCTGTCCAGCAGGAACTAACACAACATTGTAAATCAACTCTACACCAATAAAAAATTTTTAAAAAATAGTGGCCATCAATGCAAAACTGCACAAAGCCTGCTCTCTTGCTGGCATTTTCAGTCTGTACATCTGATACATTAATTTCACTGTTTAAGCCAAACTGAATTGCATTTCTTGTCTCTTGGAACTAGATGCATCCTGACAGAATTGTTTCTCTATTTTAAGTGCCCCCCCCCTTATTGAAGGTAAGCTCCGTGAAACCAGGAACTGGTGCTTGGTTATTCTTTTGCACCATTTCCCCGTGGTCTGGCATCACTAAGGAGACGCCATGTTAGCTGCTGTTGGGACGTGGTTTGTGTATTAATGTCTAACCCACAACACACCTGTAATCACCTTGAGAGATGGTGTGGTTTGCTTACCACCCAATCCTCCGGCCCTCAGCACAGTACCAGGCACAGAGTGGACCCTTGGGAGGAACTTATGGAATAAATGACTGAATTAGTGTGTTCTAAGTTCCATGAACATGGAGACTGGGTCCTTTTTTTCTCATCGCTTTACTTCCAGTGCCTAGCAGATTGTAGACACTCAGTAAGTACTGTGAGGGGATGAGCGTATAAACAAATGATTAAACAAATGAAGAATGGATGGTGGGAGACAGATGATATTTATGCCACTGGCACCTGCAGCTGCTGCTCGACTAAAAACTGAAAGTCTGCAGAAACCCCAGAGCCATCCTTCTGCCCATCTGCAAAGACTTAGGAAGCAATTCGAAGGGCATAAAAGATGCACGATTACTGGCGGGAATGTAAAATGGCACAGCTGCTGTAGAAAACAGTGTGGAGGTTCCTCGAAAAAATTAAGCATAGAATTACCGTATGATCCAGCAATGCCCGTTCAGGATATATGCCCAAAGAATTGAAAGCAGGGTCTCAAAGAGGTATTTGTACACCCATGTTCACAGCGGGATTATTCACAATAGCCAAGACATGGAAGCAACCCATGTATTTATTGAGGATAAATGGATAAGTGACATACAGTGTGTCCATATGATGGAATATCATTCAGCCTTAAAACGGGAGGGAATCCTGATGCATGCTACAAACGCTGACGACTTATGCTAAGTGAAATAAGCAAGTCACAGAAGGGCAAACATCATATAATTCCATTTATATGACGTACCTAGATGAGTGACAGTTATAGGGACAGAACAGTGGCTGTCTGGGGCTGGGGAAGGGGAGAGTAGGGAGTTAATATGGAATGAGTACAGAATTTCTGTTTGGGAAGATGGAAAAGTCCTGGAGATGGATGGTGGTGATGGTTTCACAACAATGTGAATTTATACTCAATCGTACAAGTCCATATACATAAAAATGGTTAAAACGATAAATTTTGTATGCATATTTACCACAATAAATTGTTTTTTTTTTCAATGTGCTTGAACTTCTGGTGAGATGTCTGCAGCTTTAAGAGTCTTCTCCAGGGCTTCCCTGGTGGCGCGGTGGTTGAGAGTCCGCCTGCCGATGCAGGGGACGCAGGTTCGTGCCCTGGTCCGGGAAGATCCCACATGCCGCGGAGCGGCTGGGCCCGTGAGCCATGGCTGCTGAGCCTGTGCGTCCGGAGCCTGTGCACCGCAACGGGAAGGGCCATAACAGTGAGAGGCCTGGGTACCACACACACACACAAAAAAGGGTCTTCTCCACACCCGATCCTGATCGGTTAGACGATTTGATGTCAGTAGCTGTATTTCCCCTCTGAAGCCTTTATGGGGTTTCTGCATCAGAAGCGCCCCCCGCGCCCCCCGCCCGCCCCGACTTTAGGCTGTCGCCATGGAAACTGCGCCTAGCATGGAGAAGGGGAGCGGGCTGTGAAGGAGCAGAGAGAGCCTTGGAGGCTGGGATTTTCCAGGCTCTGAACTCACACTGTATGCTTGCTTTGCAATAAACGAATGAATTGAAATATGGGTCTTTGTCCCCAGTAAAACAGTTTCCCTTCCTTCCTCAGAAGAGAAGGGCTTGCAGAGGTAATGCACACGGCAGTGTTCAGCCCAGGCCGCGATGCTGTATGAGGTGGTTTTCTCCGTGGGTTCTCCTCAGAGCGCCCCTTGCCTAGGGAGCTTGTGAAATAGATTCTCATTTAAGACAGAGTCTCTGGAGTTGATTTTCTTTGAGAAAAGTCTTTAGAAAAGGAATGAAATCATGACCCCTCTCCTCCTGAGCACGTTGGCTTCTAAAAACAGATTTTGTGCCACCGAAATTCGAGTCAAGTGCAGTTTTTGGCAAATTGTTTCAGTTCACTTATCTAACGGTGACCCCAACTGTGGACCAAAAAAGTACCTCTTTTTAAAGGAATTGTTCATCCACTCAGTCAACTGATGTATTGGTTATCTTTTGCTGTGTAACAAATTATCACAAACGGAGAGACTGGTAACTCCACTTATTATCTCAGCTTCTGTGGGTCTCATCAGCTGCAGTCAAGGTGTCGGCTGGTCAACCTCCACCTCCAAATGTTCTCCTAATTCATGAGCTAAATGCCCGATGGAGCCCGAGCTCTACACACTTTGCCATCAATCAAAAGGATTTAATGGTGATACAGCCGCTATGGAGAACAGGTTCCTTAAAAAACTAAAAATAGGACTATCATATGACCCAGCAATCCCACTACTGGGCATATGCCCAGAGAAAGTCATGCACCATGTTCATTGCAGCGTCATTTACAATAGCCAGGACATGGAAGCAACCTAAACGCCCAATGACAGACGAATGGATAAAGAAGATGTGGTACATATATACAATGGAATATTACTCAGCCATAGAAAGGAATGAAATTGGGTCATTTGTAGGGATGTGGATGGATCTAGAGACTGTCCTACAGAGTGAAGTAAGTCAGAAAGAGAAAAACAAATATCATATATTAATGCATATATGTGGAACCTAGAAAAATGGTACAGATGAACCGGTTTGCAGGGCAGAAATAGAGACACAGATGTAGAGAACAAACGTATGGACACCAAGGGGGGAAAGTGGCCGGGGGGGTGGGATGCACTGGGAGATTGGGATTGACATATATACACTAATATGTATAAAACGGATAACTAATAAGAACCTGCTATATAAAAAAATAAATAAAATAAAATTCAAGTAAATGAATAAATATATAAATAAAAGGATTTAATGGTTTTCTTGGAAGCAGCTCAACATGGCTAATGATTTGGAGACACCCATTTCCACTATATAAAAAGGCATCAAGTTAACAGTCTTTGTGGCAGATAGCACCTCTTGAACAGACTTAAGTAAATGTCCTTCTAATTCTAGGGCTCCCAGTCTTGTCCCACTGATTGTTAAAGGCAACAGCCCGTGGTTGTGAGCACCTATCATTGTGCCTGGCACATAGGAAGTGCTCAATTAATGTTTATTGAACTGAACACCTGAGCTGCATCCCACATGTAACTCTGAAGCAGCCAGAAGGATTTCACTGGGTCACATCGCAACTGAATTTGCACGTATGTACACAGCCGTGCACAGGTACCAGTCGCTGTCTGTAAAAGGCAGGATTGCGTCATCACTGTGAAAGGAATACCGTCGCGTCTTCAGGGTGTGGTCCATATGCCACATCTCTGGAGTCATCTCTGAATTTCATCCACACTGAAATTTGGTGGCCACCATCGCCTGTCGGATATGGTGCAGAGTGATCCTTACTCTGTGACCATAGGGAATCCATGGATTTTTTTTTTTTTTTTCAGGGAGCAAAATGGTCAAGTTTTCCTTTGAGAACATGTAGGAAGAGAGGAAAGCCAACAGAGGAGGTGAAAAGATGGGCAATGTGGCCTGATTTAGCAGCTCTCTTACAGGAGGAAACTTTAGGACTTGGTCGTGTTTGCAGGGGTGTGGGGGAGGAGAAGGCAACATTGACGCCCTGGTTTCATCCCTGTGCAGTTGGGCAAAAGATGACACCCTCTCCTGAGCTGGGATCGTGGATAAAAGTATCCAGATGCAGCGCTGATCTGGAGACACCTTTTGTGTTGAGGGACACCTGTCTTAGTTTGGGTCCCCCCCAAAGTAGGCCCTGACACGTGGTTTTATGTGCAGGTGGTTTATTTAGGTGGTGGTGCCGGGAAATACTGGCAGGGGAGTTGGGAAGAGCGACGAGGAGGGGAAGGCAGCTAACAGAGGCTGCAGGGTGCTCGAGCTACGAAAGAACACATTGGAGCTGACCCCAGAGGGAAACTCTAGGAAACTGTGTAGAGTACAAGCCCGAGCATTATCTCACCCAAAAGGAGAAAGATCTTGGATTAATTAAACATCAACCCCCGTTATCATGGGTAGGTGGGCTCCTGGTGACCTGGGCCCCTTTTCTACCATTATCTACCCATTTTCACCCTTCTGCTCCTTTCACTTCAGCCACACTGGCCTCCTTGCTGTCCCTGAGCTGTGCAAGCATGCTCCTGACTCAGAGCGTCTGTTTTCTGTTCTCTTGCCTGGAATGCTTTTCCACTCTGATATTCCTTTGTCTCCCTCCCTCCCTCCCTCCCTCCCTTCCTCCCTCCCTCCCTTCCTTCCTTCCTTCCTTCCTTCCTTCCATCCTATTCAAATATCACCACCCCAGAGGTACTTCTTGGCCATCTGATCAAAAATAGCTCACTCCCATTTGAGTTCTATCCCCTTAGCTTTCTTTATTATTCCTCACGGCCATCATCACCAACCAGCATTGCAGTGTGTTTTGTTTGTTGTCCATCTCACCCACTAGAATGTAAGCCCTATGGGAGTAGGGAGACAGTCTTTCTTGTTCTCTATTCTTTCACTAATGCCTATCACCGTGCCTGGCCCCTGTTAGGCACTTAGGAAATATTTGAATGAAGAAAGATGAATTGGATAGACTCCGAGTTCCTTGCAGGCAGAGTTTGTGACTCTTGCCCACCATGTCCTGCTCACGTGGAGATGGGAGCTTGGCACACAGTAGGGCTCCTTCAGTGTGTGCTGGAAAAATGAACGGTGGGAACAGATTACAAGCACCGATGTTTCCACAAGAAGTGTGGTTTCCAGCACAGTCTGCCAAGACTCAAGCAACTAATTATTTTCCTCCAGCAAACATCCTTCACGTTCAGAGACATTTTTAAAAATTATACTCACTTCACATTACGTACAGTTGAATTCACTCTTCTCCATGTAGAGTTCTACACGTTTTGACAAACGCACACAGTCCTCTAACCACCCCCGCAATTAACTCACCACCTTCAGAAATTCCCTTGCGCCCCTCGGCAGCTAAACACCCTCCTCTCACCCCTGCTGATCCATCTCCTGTCCCTATAATTTTGCCTTCTGCATATTGTCAGGTAAATGGAATCACACCACCTCGCAGGGTGATGTGGCTCATCCTCTTATTTCACGTCTGCTCAGATATTAGATCTTCCTTCATCCCTTAACTGCCAACCACCTGCTCCCCTGCCGCCACGCGCTTCCCCCTCCCAATTCTCCCACCTTCGTTTTGTTCCTAATCTTTCCCACCCACTGACTTTTTCCCTGTTTCCCCCACTGGAGTGAAGCCTCTAGAAGGGCATGGTCTTTGTCCTGTTCTCACCCAAATCCCGTGTGTAGCACAGCACCTAGCCCATTGCGGATACCCTCAATACTTGTTGAAGGAACAAATGAATGTTGGGAAGCAATAGAATGAATGAATCTTCTGATTGCCTAAGACCCAGGGGGGAGTCCATTTGGTGCCTGTTTTTACTTCCCTTTTTGGTCCCTATGTCTAGGACAGTGCCTGGCACACAGTGGGACTCAGGTGGTGTTTGTTGACTGACTCAATGAGTGAGTGATGAGGACAGGTAACGTTCATACTGCCGGGGCTTGCGGTAGATTAGCGATTCCTTTAAAAAGTCTGCAGGGCTTCCCTGGTGGTGCAGTGGTTGAGAGTCCGCCTGCAGATGCAAGGGACATGGGTTCGTGCCCCGGTCCGGGAGGATCCCACATGCCGCGGAGCGGCTGGACCCGTGAGCCATGGCCACTGAGCCTGCGCGTCCGGAGCCTGTGCTCCGCAACGAGAGGCCACAGCAGTGAGAGCCCGCTTACCGCAAGGGAAAAAAAAAAAAAAGTCTGCAGAGGGAGTTCCCTGGCGGTCCAGTTGTTAAGACTTCGCCTTCCAGTGCAGAGGGTTTGGGTTCAACCCCTGGTTGGGGAACTAAGATCCCACATGCCTTGCGGCCAAAACAACCAAAACATAAAATAGAAGTAATATTGTTAACAAATTCAGTAAAGACTTTTAAAATGGTCCACATCAGAAAAATCTTTAAAAAAAAAAAAGGTCTGCTGAGCCAGACTGAGCGGCCATTCCTCCTCCCCCACCCCGACCCCCGTTTCCCCCACTGTTCTGCAGCACTCTTTTTCATTTTAATGCGCATAAAGGACTTAACTGGACCACTGCTGTCCAGCCAGCAGCCTGGAGAGTTTATGATAATTCTCCCGTCCCCCTCCCCAACCCTGGCTGGAAGTTTGATCATCCAGTCTGTGCTTCTTGGACAGTGACTGGCTGAGGCTGTTGCCATGGAAACTGCAGCTGGAGCTGGGGAGCCTCAGAGACTGGAAGTTTCCATGATTTGGCTAAAGATTTTGTGTGGTTTAATAATGGTGGTGGTCCAGCAAGTAATAGGAACTTAATAAATGTTTGTGAATGAAGAGATAACTGTATCTTGAGGGGTCACCTAGTGGGTGGTGGAGGGAGGGCCGTCACATACCTCATTTCTACTTGTACTTCGAAAATCTTCTCATTGTGGGAGTGGAAATCTATATAGTCAGCGTTTGAATTCATGCATCCATCCACTGACCCATCTGCCCCCCCCATATTAATTATGTTTTTTATTTTCTGTATCTTATGATGCTTTGACATCTGGTGGGGGGCGGGGGGAGCTGCTCACAGACCCCAGGGGAGACTGCCCCTTGAAGGGCTGCCTAAGCCCTAAAGGTAATAACAGCTCGCCTACAAACATCTTTTATGTGCAGACCAGCAAATCCAAAGCCCATAGCCCCAACCGTCTTCTTCACCTGACCCTCACACACCAAGCCCCTGTTTCCTGACCTGAATCATCCCAGGGCCGGGTACCAGGCACTGGAGACCACCCCCTACAGCCCAAAGCCTGAGGAATTATTCAAACTAGCCGACCATAAGCTGTTCATCCTCTCCTGCTTTGCCTTTCCCATGGAAACCCCAGTGAAGGATCTGGCTAGACTTTCCCCTCCTTCCTGCCTTCTGTCTCCTGGCCCCTGGGGCCTCCCCTGTGGCCCTGAGTGGCTCGTCCCTTCCTTTAGGGAATGTAAGTGATAAAAATCTTTCAATGGCCTTAGGCTCTCTGTAGTCGCTCAGTGACCCACATAAATCAAACCTCCCCTGGGTACCAGTGAGAACAGCCCCCAACACCCACCCACCCTCTCACCTGCTGAGACCTTTACTCTGGTCTTCCTGAGATTTTCCCATAATTTGGTCCCACCTTCATGCGGGTCTTTGCTCCAACATCACTGCCTATGACCACCAGAGCTAAACCAGAGCAGCGCCCCCCTTTCCCTCTCTATTTTTTTCACCCCAAAGCCTTGCTTCCCCTGACATCATAATATTACTATTTATCTCACACGGTAACCCACCCTCTGTGTCAATATCCGTCTGCTTCTGGCTGTGGGGCACACAGACCCTCGTCGCCAGAAGACAGTGCTTACATCAGCAGCTTTCTGAAACGTGTGATTTCTTTCAGAGTCCACGGAGGTCCAAATAGTAAAATTTTGACACTGTCCTAAAATGCATTTATTTTATTTTTTAAAACTTTAGTTATTATTTTTTAAAATTTTATTTATTTATTTATTTTTGGCCACGCCAAAATAATCTTATTTCCCAGACCAGGGATCCAACCCGTGCTGCCTGCAGTGGAAGCGCAGAGTCTTAACCACTGGATCACCAGGGAAGTCCCCAAAAAATGCATTAAAAAAAAAGACAACTTAACTGTTGTATTAGTTACATATAACAAAATGCAGCCATTGCCAGCGTGCAACCAATGGGTTTTGACAAATGTACGCAAGTGTGTAATCAACCCCACAATCAAGAGGTATGACATTCCAAGGGCTTCCCTAGTGGCACAGAGGTTAAGAATCCACCTGCCAATGCAGGGGACACGGGTTTGAGCCCTGGTCCGGGAAGATCCCACATGCCACGGAGCAACTAAGCCTGTGCACCACAACGACTGAGCCTGCGCTCTAGAGCCCGCGAGCCACAACTACTGAGCTCCCGTGCCACAACTACTGAAGCCTGTGCTCCTAGAGCCTGTGCTCTGCAGCAAGAGAAGCCACCGCAATGAGAAGCCTGCACACTGCGACGAAGAGTAGCCCCCACTCGCCACAACTAGAGAAAGCCCGCACGCAGCAACGAAGATCCAACACAGCCAAAAATAAATTAAAAAAAATAAATTTATTTAAAAAAATATGTAGGACATTCCATAGATGCATTTTTATGAAGAATAAACAGTCCATGTGTCACTGGTGAGGCACTGCTTATCTGATGAGGATTGACCGCCACCCACCCCGTCATCTCCTGGAGGGGCTGTGTGTCTCTCTCTCTTCTAACATAGTGTCCTACTCAGGGTGGACCCACAGTGAATATTTGTAGGATGAATTATCAGATGGAAGCCTCTCCAAGCAGACCCTAATCTCTACAAGAAAATAAAAATAAGGGAGGAAAATAATTTTCTCTCTACCCTTTATGTTCTTGACTTAAAGACCCCTGTAATAAAAGATTAACAACAGAAAAACAGAAGTTTATTAACATGGGAGATACCCAGGGGAAAATGAATAACTCCCTGAGGTGGCCTAGAATTGGGGCTTAAATACCATCTTAATCGGAGAAGTGGAGCTGGATGGAGTGAATGATTTTCAGGAAAGATGAATGTGCCCTTAGAAGAATAGTCAAGCAGTATGACAAGATAGTTTGTGACAACGTTTGTCTGGGTGTGGTGTCTGTGTCGAGTCTCCTCTTTGTGACAAGAAGTAGTCTTTCCTGGTTGACGAAATGTCCGGGAGGGGATTTCTGACAAGTGAGTTACCTTTGGGGGATCTGTCTTTAGGCAGATAAGGGAGTTCAGAGAAAGCTTGTCTCTGCATTTGCTGTTTTCAAGTGCCTGCAGCTCAGTGAACTAATACACCAAAGTCCCATTATTGGGGGTGGCATGTCCTGAACTCCTACGGTCATACTTTGGGGTGGCCTGTTCTGCTGTCCCCCAACATCATGTAAGTTTTTCTTACCAGGGCCTGGCACATTGACTTACCAGAGCAGATACCCAATAAATATTTGTTGAACGAATAAGTGAAAGAACGGATGAAAATATAGCGAGGACACTGAATGTTTATGTCCCTGGCCACAGCCAATATTCAATCTGTTGCCATGGAAACTACTGTTAAAAGGTGGAAGTGGAGGTAGCTGATAATCAGCAGAGGATGGAATATTCCAGAATCTTGTATCAGACCGAGTTTACATTTAAAATCCCAGCCTGGAGTTCTCTAGTTTCACATTCATTATTTGTGAATAAATAATAATGTGTGTTCTTCTCTTGAGCGCTGCCGATGGGAATGTAAAATGGTGTAGCTGTCGTGGAACACAGTACGGAGAACCCTCAAGAAATTAAACGTAGAATGACCGTATGATCCAGCAATTCCACCTCTGGGTATACGTACCCAAAAGAATTGAAAGCAGGGACTCAAAGAGATATGTGGGCATCCGTGTTCATAGCAGCACTAGTCACAGTATCCAAAAGGTGCAGGCAACCCAAGTGTCCGTCAGTAGACGGATGGATACACAAAGTGTGACATATACATGCAATAGAATATTTATTCAGCTCAAAAAGGAAGGAAATTCTCACTTGCGCCACATTAAAAGGTGACCCTTGAGGACATTATGCTGCATGATATAAGCCGGTCACAAAAGGGCAAATACTGCATGAGTCCACTTACATGAGGTCCCTGGTGTAGTCAGATTCACAGACAGAAAGTAGAATAGTGGGTGCCAGGGGCTGGGGGGGGGCAGTTTTTGTCTAACGCAGACAGAGTTTCAGTTTGGGAAGATGAAAAGAGTTCTGTGGATGGGTGGTGCTGGTGGGTGCACAACACTGTGAACGTACTTAATGCCACGGAACTGCACGCTTAAAAGTGGATAAGATGGTAAATTGTATGTTCTATGCATTTTCCATAATTTTAAAAACGAATATAAAAATGTGCCTCCTTGGCAGGTATTTCCGTCTCTCTGAGCCTTTCCTAGTCGAACTTCTTATTTGTAAAGTCAGAATGTTAATCAGTCCTACCTTGTAGGATAATGAAAACACGGCGTCAAACACGCAGCCCAGCATCTGATAAACTACAATTTGGTAAATAGGTGGTTATGGGGTGACTTTGGAGAACTTTCCTTAAAAACGAAGGTTCCGGGACTTCCCTGGTGATGCAGTGGTTAAGACTCCGCGCTCCTCAGTGCAGCGGGACCGGGTTCGATCCCTGGTCAGGGAACTAGATGCCACACGTATGCTGTAACTAAGGAGCCCGCCTGCCGCCACTAAGACCGGCGCAACCAAAGAAATAAATAAAATATTTTTAAAAAATAAAAATGAAGGTTCCACTTATCAAGGTTATTTTTCCTGCAACACCATGTATTCCTCCCCTACACACCCCAGTTGCTTTCTTTGGAGAAGCAACCCCTCATCATCTTAGCACATAGACTTCTAACACTGGGGTCTGTGCCAACTTGTGTGCAGGCCCTGTAGACACGGCTTTCTAGTTCTGGACTAAAACGTGGTTGACGGGAGCATCCTGATGAGGTGAAAAACATGGGCCATGGAGGCCAGGTGGCTTCCATTAAACCCTGCCCATTCTAGATGTGTTTTACATATATATATATATATATACACACACACACACATACATATACACACAGTGGAATAGTACTCAGCCATAAAAAGAAGGAAATAATGCCATTTGCAACAACTTGGATGAACCTAGAGATTGTCATACTAAGTGAGGAAAGTCGGAAACAGGAAAAACAAATACCATAAGATATCACTTACATGTGGAATCTAAAATATGACCCAAAGACCCTATCTATGAAACAGAAACAGACTCACAGACAAAGAGAACAGACTTGTGGTTGCCAAGGGGGAAGGGGGTTGGAGGAGGGAAGGGTTGGGAGTTTGGGGTTAGCAGATGCAAACTATTACATATAGGATGGATAAACAGCAAGGGCCTATTGTATAGCACAGGGAACTATGTTCAGTATCCTGGGATAAACCATAATGGAAAAGAACATATATATGTATAAATGAGTCACTTTGCTGTACAGCAGAAATGAACACAACATTGTAAATCAACTATACTTCAATAAAACTAAAAAAAAAACAAAACAGAACCCTGCCCCTTCTAGTGGCATAATGTTGGACAGACTGCTCAACCTCTCTGTGCCTCAGTTTCTGCACGTCCAAATGAGGGATAATAATGTTTTCCACCCTATAGGCTTGTTGAATTTCTTGTAAAGAATTTACAACAGTACCCGGTACATCATAAGGACCCAGCTGATTTTAGATACAGTAATTGTCCATTTCTGTCCACTCATTGCTCTGAAGCCATGGAGCCTCCTTCAGCTCAGGAGATGGCAACACCGTCCCCCCACAAAGTATGTTCACTGTGTCTGCTTCCACCCCCATCACCCATCATCCATGACTGGCTTATTTATCTGGGGATGCCCACCCCAGATGGAGACCACAGCAGGGAGAAGGTACTGAATGCTTATTTGATGCTCCTGAAAAGCATTTATCAAGGAACGAAATTGTGTCATTTGTAGAGATGTGGATGGACCTAGGGTCTGTCATACAGAGTGAAGTGAGTCAGGAAGAGAAAAACAAATATCGTATATTAACGCATATACGTGGAATCTAGAAAAATGGTGCAGATGAACTTATTTGCAAAGCAGAAATAGAGACAGAGACGTAGAGAACAAACGTATGGACACCAAGAGGGGAAAGGGGGTGGTGGTGGGATGAATTGGGAGATTGGGATTGACATATATACACTATTGATACTATGTATAAAATAGATAACTAATGAGAACCTACTGTATAGCACAGAGAACTCTACTCAATACTCTGTGGTGACCTAAATGGGAAGGAAATCCAAAAAAGAGGGGATATATGTATACGTCTGGCTGATTCACTTTGCTGTATAGCAGCAACTAACACAATATTGTAAAGCAACTATACTCCAATAAAAATTAATTTAAAAAAAGAAAGGCGTTTATCTTTTGATGATCTGATTGATATCCATAATCTCCTAATAACCATGAGCTCCGTGAAAGCAGGGAGCGTGTCTGTTTTGGTGCACCTAGCTCAGGGCCTGACTCCTAGTAGGAACCCAGTTAGAATCAATAGTCATCAATGATTAAGAAAGCCCAGTGTCTCATGAGGCTTTGCATAAGCTGCCCGCCATGTGGACCTCGCCTCCTAACACTCTGTGTCCCTCGCTGGCTGCCATGGAGTTCCTTGCACATGCCTTGCATGTTCCTGCCGCAGGACCTTTGCACTTACCATTCCCTCTGCCTAGATCTCTCTACTTTTAAAGAGTCCCATGTTTCCTTGACCTTATTCAGCTTTCTGCTCAGATGTTACCGCTTCCTTAGCATGCATCTAAAACAGCTCTTCCCTTCAGAGATCTCGTCAGCCTTTTTTTTTTTTTATTTTTATGGGAGTATAGTTGATTTACAAAGTTGTGTTTGTTTCAGGTGTACAGCAAAGTGACTCAGTTACACATATACATATATCCACTCTTTTTTAGATTCTTTCCCATATAAGTCATTACAGAATATTGAGCAGAGTTCCCTGTGCTATACAGTAGGTTCTTATTAGATATCTATTTCATATATAGTACTGCATATATGTCAATCCCAATCTCTCAATTTATCCCTCTCCCCCCACCCCCTGGTAACCATAAGTTTGTTTTCTACATCCATGACTCTACTTCTATTATGTAAATAAGTTCATTTGTACCCTTTTTTTTAGATTCCACATATAAGCAATATCATATGATATTTGTCTTTCTTTGTCTGACTTACTTCACTCAGTATGACAATCTCTAGATCCACCCATGTTGCTGCAAATGGCATTATTTTGTTCTTTTTTATGGCTGAGTAATATTCCGTTGTATTTATGTACCACATCTTCTTTACCCATTCATCTGTCAATGGACACTTAGGTTGCTTTCACATCCTGCCCATTCATCTGTCGATGGACACTTAGTTTGCTTCCACATCCTGCCTATTGTAAATAGTGCTGCAGTGAACACCAGGGTGCATGTATCTTTTCGAATTATGGTTTTCTCCGGGTATATGCCCAGGAGTGGGATTGCTGGGTCATATGGTAGCTCTCGTCAACCTTTGATGTTATATTAATACTTCGTTCATTGTGCGTCTCCCTTGCACCAGTGCAGACCTCACAATGCAGAGGTTTGGCCCCTCTTCCTCCCTGCCATTTCCCCAAAGTCTAGGATGCTACCTGTCTCCTGGAAGATGCACATCATTCTTGTTCAATAAAGGACCTGACGTTGGGGATGAATGAACATTTCTCCTGCAGGGACAAAGCACAGGGTAGCGGCCTGTTGGTCTGACATTTATTCTCTGCCCCAAGACAAGGGCTTGGCGTGCAAAAGAGCTCGATGGCTATCTATTGAACCACCTGATGAATTCTGAGGGCGGATAACGCTGTTACGGCTGGAGGACTGTGGGAGACTCATGCGTTCTAACCGACTCTGCAGAAACTCTCACATGCACGTTTTTGTTCTGCTGCAGACCCCCTCACATGAGCGTTTTTGTTCTTCCGCAGACCCCCATTCAAAAGCACCTAAAGGTGGTTGCAGCAGCCTGTTCTGAATCCCCAGCCCTGCTCCCCTGAGGCCCACCACCATCTCTCAATGAGATTCATCCACCGGTGTGACCCTCTCCCTCCCAAGATTGCTGATCTGCCCTTAGCAACAGAGAGAGGCTCAGACCATCACCATGGAAACTGCAGCCACGAGGAGAAGGGGAGGGGCTGAGGAAGGGGCCCGGGGAGCCCAGCGAACTGGAATTTTCCAGTCTTTGGAGTCCGTTGTGAACCCTGACGTGGCACACAGTGTGCCTTCCTTAAATATTTGTTGAAATAATGAATGGCTGAACCACAAAGCATATGGTGGGGAGTTCCCCACATTCCCACTGCCCATTTAAGCCCCTTTGCAGTAAACTGAAAGTTGGCATCAGTGAGATCTGCATTTATTGAGTCTTTTCTTGGTTCAGTTTCCATCTTAGTGAAACTCAAAACCATCAGTCAAGTGTTAACATTTATCAAGCAGGCTAAGGGCTTGCTGTGGACTGAATGCTTGTGTTCCCCCAAATCCACATGTTGAAGCCCTAATTCCCAGTGGGATGGTGTTTGGAGGTGGGCTTTGTGGAGGTGATGAGGTCATGTGGGTGGAGCCCTCATGATGAGATTAGTGCCCTTCTAAGAAGAGACACTGGAGAGATGATTTCTCTCTCCATCAGGTGAGGATACTGGGAGAGGGGAGTAAAATAGAGTTTTCCCAGAACCCAACCAGGCTGGTACCTGACCCAGGACTTCCCAGCCTCCAGAACTGTGAGAAATAAATGTCACCCAGCCCATGGCATTTTGTGATGAGAGCCCAAACTCAGCTCTGCAGACCCTCAGCCCATGGCTCTTTCCTACAATCCCCACACCAGCCCCCTAAAGCCAAGCTGAATTCCAAATTCCATACTTATTACCTTGTAACTGAGGAAGAGAAGGGTTGCCACGGACACAGCACAAGGTGGTCAGTGTCCTGGAGACCCAACCATCTGCAAACCATAGGCTATTTAAATGCTAGCCATCTGTTTTGCAAATTGTTTCCTGGGATTCCATTTTTCACCAGTGTTTCTCGAGCTTTCTTTCTCTGAGAGGCCTCCCTCTAGTCACCCTGATCAGGTCTTTCTGTGTAGTCTTTATTTTTGCCGCCTTTTACCTTGAAAAAATCCAGTCTAAAATGCCCTGGCTTTTGTCGTCCTAACAGTAAGATATCTATTTGAATTAATCAAATGTTTATATTAAAGATCTCATTCAACTGTTGTTTTTATTTTTTTGAGGCTATGGATTTTAAGGTGCAAATTATCACAGGCACCATTATAAAAGAAAAATGCTGTCTACTAAATTATGGCAAAAATGTTAAAATCTGAAAAATATACCTTGGAATAAATGAGACCTTCTTCTTCTCCTCCTCCTCCTCTTTTTTTTCTTTTCTGAACATTTTCTACTTCTTTTTTTCTTGTCTAGGGCATTGCTGTGTGATTTTGGGTGCTGTGTGGTCAAAGCTCACTCTACCACCTGATGCTTACTAGAGCATCAATAGATAATGGCTGAATGAGTGGATGAATGAAGGAATACATTTTGCCTCTGAAAAACTGGGGTCATAATGTTTTTATACTGTTTGCCTTCCTGTCTCTCTCTCTCTCTCTTTTTTAAACTCAATTACAGCATAAACACGTCCCAGATCGTTAGGTGGCCGGGTACTCAGTAAGCATTTAACAAACATTTGTGGTCATTATTATCATTATTGTTGCTGTTACCAATATTTAAGGTTGCCAGACTTAGCAAATAAAACTACAGGATGCTAGTTAACTTTGAATGTCAGATAAACAACAAATACTTTTTGAGACTGCATAATTGATTACATTGCTACAATGAACACATACACAATGCAGAACTTTACAGTATCAAAACTTACACAAGAATTTTGTCAAAAAAACAACAACAAAAAATTTCATCAAAAGATCAGTGCCCAGAATCACAATGATGTTCTTTCATTTATTCTAAAACGTATCTCTTTTTCAGATGTTAACATCTTTGCCATAATGTAGCAAGTGGTAGTTTTCTTTTATGGTGGTGCCCAAAATAATTTACCTCTTAAAATCCATGGCCTCAAAACAAACAAACAAAACCAAGTGAATTCACTTCTGCAATTTCTGCTGCAGACATAAAAACGTATTTTAAATGTCTTCAGAGTATAGACATACAGCTATTTAAGGATGAAAGCTTTACTGCAAGAGATGTAAATATATCAGGCAATTTTCTTCTATGGAGTAATAACAGTAAAAATATATATCATTTTTCAAAAGATTGGCCTAACTAGTAATCTATGATTTAGATGATTCTGTAATAAATTCAGTTATAAATATTTTCTGAAAACCGAGGGCTTTTAAGTATAAAGAAATTTCTTTACATTTCCCCACCACTGGCAATTCATACACCTTGTAATGAACCCATTAAAACAAACAAAAAACCCTAAGAATATATGCTATGAATCAAATCTGAGTAATTTAGGGGAAAAAATCTGAAAACTTGTATTATATTTTTACTTTTATAATTTTAAGTTATAGTGCAAACCTTACTGCATTCTGTCACTGGTTATCTTGCACCTTCATAAAAGAAACTATCTCTGCACTTGGATAAACACAAAATACGAATGATTTCACAGAGACTGATGTTCTGTGTTACCCTACATAGGAAATACCCTAAGCAAAACCAGCAGGGCTCTTTTTCAGGCCCCAAGCAATCTGAACAAGAACTTTTAGCCTCAGAATAATGAGAGATGTGTGTCCATTTCAGAAAACGTCAGAAAAGCTGCAGAGGGAAAGATGGTCTTAGTTTTTTTCTTCATAAATGCAATGCAGTATTTCAAGGCTTTACACTGTCAAGTTTAAAGTTTATTAACTCTAATAGTGCATCTGGAAACCAAACTAGAAACTGACATCTCACAGCTGGAAACACTTAGGGGAAATTACTACGCTGGCTAGTTTTTAGTTGAAAATGTAAAGATGAACAGGAAAGGCTATGTTGAACCAGTCTGGAGGTCGGTGTGCCCCCAAGGAGTGTCTTTGGTTTTTTTTTTTTTTCGCGGTACGCAGGCCTCTCACTGCTGTGGCCTCTCCCGTTGCGGAGCACAGGCTCCGGATGCGCAGGCTCAGCGGCCATGGCTCACGGGCCCAGCCGGTCCGCGGCATGTGGGATCTTCCCGGACCAGGGCACGAACCCGCGTCCCCTGCATCGGCAGGCGGACTCTCAACCACTGCACCACCAGGGAAGCCCCAAGATGTGTCTTTATAAGCAATTCTTCAAGATTCAAACAAATTTTTTTTTCTTTTAAAAAAATGAGGTGCATTATTTTCTTTTCAGACTGAAAATGCTACACATTCACTTTATAAACGTCAGAATATGCTTCTTACACAGGCCAGAAGCCTCAGCCCAAGCCCCAGCACTCCCTCTACCCATCCTCCTCCTATCTCTGCAGAGTTCCTGGGCATCCTACTGTCCGACTGCAGACCTCAGGCCCTCCTGTATGGGGGAGATTCAGCCGAGATACAGCCCCATCACCCTCTGCTGAGACTTGGAACAGTGAGCAGAATCCACCCTGCCCCCTCCCCAGTGGAGGTCCCCTGCAGCTAAGAGGCCTGAGAAAGTGGGGAGGAATCCTCGGGCCACGAAACATCAGGGAGTGGACCTGGGCCCACACCTATCCTTCACCTGTCAGGTGAGCGCACACTGATGGGAGGAGTGAGAGAGGGGGCTGGTCTGAGTCTTCCCTGATTCAAGAGATACCCTCGAATTCCCCCTACAGTGAGCCTAGGGGAATTCAGAGAGACCCTGCCTGTAGCAGCCAGGGACTCAGGGGGTGCTCTGGGATGCTCACCCTTCACTCATCCATTCACTCACTCATTCATTCATTCATGCAACTGATGTTTATGGAGCCAGGCACTGGGAGGACAGTGGTGACCCAGACAGGAAAAATGCCCTGCTTTCATGGGGTTCATACTCCAGCAGACCAGAAGTCCATCCACACAGGAGCAAATACAAAAAAGAGGAATTTCTAATAGGAGCCCATGCCACAGAGAACAAAAAGCAAGCTGATGTGGTGTTTGTTTTCTTTGTGGGCCGCACCACGCAGCATGTGGGATCTTAGTTCCCCAATCAGGGATGGAACCCACGCCCCCTACACTGGAAACGGTGGAGTCTTAACAACTAGACCGCCAGGGAAGTCCCAAGCTGATGTGGTGTTGATTAGACTCTAATGTCAGGAAGAATCCAGCCACGGGAAGCTCCAGAGAGAACGAGTATAGCAAGAAAGGGGGAGAGCAAAGGCCCAGAGGTAGGAAGGGGCTTTGCACGTCGAAAGGACCACAAGAAGACGGCTGCTGCACATGGACAGCCAAGTGTAACAGAGGAGTCTTCCCACGAGAGATTGGCTGGAACAGAGGCACTCTGGATGTTTATTGGATGCATTAGTTTAAAAAAAAATTTTAATAAAGGTCTCTCCCATAACACAGATGCAAGCGCTGTACTAACTTTTTAGGGCTTCCATAACAAGTCACCACAGATGGTGTAGCTTAAACAACAGAAATCTATTCTCTCCTGGCTCTGGAGGCTGGATGTCCGAGATCAAGGTCTTGGTGTCTCCTGAGGCCTCTCTGCTTGGCTTGTTCATCTGGTCTTCCCTCTGTGCGTGTCTGTGTCCTAATCTCCTCTTATTCTTATAAGGATACACACCCATTGGATTAGGGCCCACCCATAGGACCTTGTTTTAAATGAATCACCTCTTTAAAAACCTGGATCCCAGGCTTCCCTGGTGGCGCAGTGGTTGAGAGTCCGCCTGCCGATGCAGGGGACCCGGGTTCGTGCCCTGGTCCGGGAGGATTCCACATGCCGTGGAGCAGCTGGGCCCGTGAGCCATGGCCGCTGAGCCTGCGCGTCCAGAGCCTGTGCTCCACAACGGGAGAGGCCACAACAGTGAGAGGCCCACGTACCGCAAAAAAAAAAAAAAACCTGGCTCCTAGTACAGCGCCGTTCGGATGTACTGGGGGTTAGGATTTCGACATACAGATGGGGGAAGGGGAGCTGACTTGCCTTCCATAATCAGGGTGTTGTTTGTACCTCCAACTGTTCCTGGCACAATAAGTAGGGCCTCAAGGGGCATGTGGAGTGAGTGGGTGAGTGGTGAGAACAGACACTGCTGGTATCACTGGCACTGGACTGAAGTGTGATTTCTAACCATTTGCAGACACCTGCCCAGGCTCAGTGAGGCCCTTCTGCAGGTCTTGGTTCAAGGATGTGTTTCAATGTTCCCTGAGGGGCACGTGTCCCCGCCGCACGCCTTGGAGGGCCAGCAGGCTTGAGTCGGCCTCTCAGCCCTCCCCTTCCATCCCCACACGAGCTCCCACTTCTCGAGGACCACGGAGGCAGCTCAGGCTGTCGCCATGGAAACCGCAGCAGGATGAAGAGGGAACAGAGGGAGACCGAGATTGGAATTTTCCAGAATCTAAGTGTTCCAACCGTCAGCCCGCCCGGCACACACGAGGTACTTGAGAAACGCTTGTGGAAAGAAGAAATACGTGTCTCTCCAGGCATTTTCCATCCCGAGGGAACCAGTGAAACAGAGGACTCGGGGATTAGCTGAGCGCAGATGCAGGGAGAACCGTCTTCTCACGTCCTCTCTGTCCGTGGGAATTTCTTGGCGAAACCAGGACTTGAAAATCTCAGAACTAAGCAGTTTCAGCATTGACTAGGTGCCAGGCAGCTGTTTAAGACTGCGTGCATGTGTTCCATCCGTTCCCACAACAGCCATGGGTGTGTCCTGTGTAGCTGCAGGGGAAGCTTCTGGAAATTGTAAGCAGGGAGTGGTGGACGGATGAGTTAAGAACCCAGGAGATCTGCCATCGGGCGTCGCGCCTGTGGCCACAGCACTGCGCGTTGTACTTAACACCTACCCAGAGGGCAGCTCTCCAGCGAGATGCTCTTCACACACACGCACACAAATAATAAAGATAATAAAGGGGCAGGAGGAACATTGGGGAGGTGATGGATGTGGTTATGATCTTGATGGTGGTGCTGCTTTCGTGGCCGTATACTTAACCCCAAACTCACTGAGTTGTGTACATTAAATAAGTGTTGCTCTTTACATGTCAAAAGAAAGAAAGAAAAGAACACAAGTGACAAAAGCAGGCAGGTCTCCTGCAGCGTCACTCACCTGCCACCTCCTCCCACATGACCTCACCTCTCTGAGCTTGTTTCCACCTCAGAGGCAGACAAGGATGCAGACAAGGATGCAGACAAGGATGCCAACTGTCCCATGTTACCCGGTTGTCGGAAATAGGCAATGAATTTATGTGCAGGAAAATACTTAAAATTGTGACGACTCATATGTATTACTGTGTCATGTCAGAAAGTCCCGTTTACACCAGCATTCACACGTGCTTTCAGAAGAGCTTAAAAAAAAAAAAAAAAAAAAAGAAGAGCTTCCTAGTTAGGGAGTTTGGGATTGACACGTACATGCTGCTATATTTAAAATGGATAACCAACAAGGACCTACTGCATAGCACAGGGAACTCTCCTCAATACTCTGTAACAACCTAAATGGGAAAAGAATTTGAAAAATAATAGATACATGTATATGTATAACTGAATCACTTTGCTTTTCCCCTGAAACTATCACAACATTGTTAATCAACTATGCTCCAAGGTAAAATAAAAAGTTAAAAAAATAATGAAGCAGAGGAGCTGCACAAATCTGGAGACCATCGTTCCCTCCCCTCTGTCCCATCCCTGACCCTTCCCCCACTTGCCCAGCCCCTTCTGCAGAGAGAGGGATTCAGGCCAGACATTCCAAGGCACAAAGACCCCTCTTCCTCCCAGCCAGCTGCTGCCACCTGGCCCAGATCAGGGGGCCAGAGCCTCTCAGGAGGCCCAGATCAGAGGGGCGGTGAATTCTGCTCTGTGCAGACTGAGGTTCTTTGTGACCAAAGAGTTCTCTCTAAGACCTGAGATTCAGTGTGCTGAGGACTGGGTCTAACTCCTTCCCATACTGGGCTTATCAGCAGAGTTTAGACGAGACGCAGAACAGTATTCTGTGGTATGTCAGAGGTATGCTGGAGCCGGCTCTCGCAAGATCACAAGAGCAGAGATCTGTCTGTTGGTTCTTTGCTGTCTCCACCGGGCTTAGTTCAAGTTCTGCTCTCAGTAAATATTGTCTGAAGGAAAGGATGGGTGATGGAATAAATGAGGGTGTGGAAAACTCTCTCTGCTAACCGTCTCTCCACTCCTGGTAGGCAGAGAGGAGACACTTTTTCAGTCACCATTTTATTCTCCATGCCCCTAGCGCACAGTCCAGTACACAATGGGAGCTCAATCAGTATTTCTGACCAATCAATATTCTGAAAACATGAAGTGCTGGTGCACTGCAGAGAAGATACTCAGGATTTCTAGCCACGTCCATAGAACCTCCCGACGCCAGTCTTCCCCTCTGCAGAGCCGCTGCGGATGGTGACGCATTTCATCGTGCGCAAAAGCGCACATACACCCAGGATGCAAAGACCCTGTCGGACAGACCAGGCCCTCCCCCGCCGGCCTCATCCCTCTCCTCACTTGGTTCCCCTCCCAAGGGCACCCACTTTCCCCTGAAGGATGCGGGAGGGCTGTTGCTGTGGGCTGTTGCTGTGGAAACTGCAGCCAGAGTCAGGGAGGCGAGGGGCTGGGGAAGGTGAGGAGAGAGCCGCAGAGTGGAATTTTCCAGGCTCTGCAGTAAGATTGTCGGTTCAGTCCAACGACCTCATCTACATTTCTGCTGAACCCAAGTCTCTCGCAGGGTCCGTCACCCCTTTTCCTTTCTCCTTAGCCGTCTAGAGTTATGGTCTCCCTTGGAAATACTCTGCCCCTTCTCTTTCCTACTCTTTAGGCAAAACACCAACGCTGGACGATTCCACCTCCCAATCTGCCAGCCCCCTCAGTCTTCCCCAATGTGTAAAATACACATAACACACACTTCGCCCTCCTAAGGACATTTTAAGTGTACATTACAGTAGTGATAAATACATTCACAGTGTTGTGCAACCATCACCGTTATCCATGTCCAGAACTCTTTTCATCTTGTAAAACTGAAATTCTGTACCCCTTAAACAGTAACTCCCCACTCCCCCCTGTCCCAGCCCCAGCAGTCACCGTCTTACTTTCTGTCTCTATGAATCTGATGTCTTAGGTACCTCATGGAAGTGGCACCATAGAGTAGTCATTAGTCTTTTGTGACGGATTTATCTCACTTAGCATAACGTCCTCAAGGTTCATCCATGTGGTAGCACGTGTCACAATGTCCTTCCCTTTTAAGGCTGAGTCATATTCCATTGTATGCATACACCACAATTTGTTTACCCACTCATTCATCAGTAGACAACTTGGGCTACTTCCACCTTTTAGCTATTGTGATCAAGGCTGCTATGAACATGGGTGTACAGATATCATTTTGAGACCCTCCTTTTAATTCTCTTGGGTATATATTCAGAAATGGAATTGCTGGGTCAAATGATAATTCTGTTCTTTAATTTTTTGAGGTATGATCATACTGTTTTTCCCAATGGCTGTCCTCCCCAGGTCCCCGATTTTAACCACAATAACCAACTTGACTGGGGTGGGTTTCCAGCTCTGCCATTTATCATAGCAGTATTTTGGGTGACTTATTTATTTATTTATGGTCGAGTTGGGTCTTCGTTGCGGCACGCAGTCTCAGTAGCTGTGGGGCGTGGGCTTAGTGGCTCCGCGGCATGTGGGATCTTAGTTCCCCAACTGGGGATCGCACCCTCGTCCCCTGCATAGAAGATGGAATCTTAACCACAGGACCACCGGGAAAGTCCCTTTTGGTGACTTTTGAGGGAAACTTTATTGCAGGCCTGGCAGTGTTGCCACAGTTCCCAATGTTGAAACCACTCAATAATCACAGAACTTATGCTCAGTTTAATAACCAATACAATAGCACTTACGCTATGCCATTCAGTCCTCTGAATTCTTGCTTCAGAAAGGCTCATTTGAGATATGTTCTAACATTATCCCACTATTACATACAAGGAGATGGCAGCTCAGGGCAGGCAATACGTTCTGGAGGTTCACACAGCTAGCAAGTGGCAAAGCCAGGATTTGAACCCAGGCAGCCAGAGTTTGTCATCTGGGTTCTTCGCCCCGGGAGTTATGTCCTTGCTTGGTAGATTTCTAAGGGCTGCCTATGCTCTGATGCCCATTTTAGAGCTGAGGCAACTAAGGCACCAACCTAGGATTTTCAAAGAGAGCTGACCACCCTCTGACTCAATTTCCCTCACTTGTTTCAGTAGTAGGATTTGCCACACGGAGCCACCAAGGAGCCTTAGCTAGCTATTGACAGATTATATGCTACTGCAGCAAGGCGGTGTACAGATAATAAAGCACTCAAAAGAAATAGATCATTTCAAAAGGTGGAAGTAAAAAAAAAGTAGAAATAAAACGTCTTAAAGCTTTTCTCACGGTGCTCCATTTTGGACACCATTGGTCCATTGGCAAGAGAGGAGGTAGCTTAGAATAAGGTGGTGGCTCTGGAAATTGGGAAATCTGGGAGGCCTCGAAAGATACGCAGAGGAGAGGCCTGGGTGGAGCTATATCTTGGGGATTCTTGACCTGTTGCTGGTGGGCTGGGTTTGTTGATGTTTAGATCAGTCCTGAACTTGCACCGTCTGTCCTGAATGTCATCCGAGGGGAACGTCCAGTTGCTGGGTGGATATCTGTTTCTGAAGCTCCTGAGGGAGGTCTGGGCTGGGGATGCAGATTTGGAGATCCTGTCAAATGCAGAGTCACTGGAGATCACAGGGTTGTACACTGCACAGCTCCAGGGGGCGCCATCTATGTAGGTAGCACTATGAGTGGGAATTTCATCTGCATCACCCAAGGAGAGTGGGGCAAGAGAGGGGCATTCAAACCTCTACGGACTGATCAGAAGGATGGGACATGATGATGAAAATATTACCCACTCCCACAGGTGTTTGCACACAAAGGGGAGGCCACCTTTCAATTACCCTTATTCATTCACCACGGCTTTACTTCCAAATATATATTTTTATGTATATATACCCCAAAGTCATGATCTTCACAGATGAGTGGTGTAGACAGAGAGCAAAGGAGACTTCTAGAATTCAGAATTGACCCTTGGAGAAGGAAAAAATTGTCTATTTTACTTGTAGCACCCACCCAACCAAACATCATTCATCGAAATATCCATCCATCCGTCTACCCATCCATCCACCCATCCATCCATTATCCATCCATCATCCATCCACTCATCAGTCCTTACACTCACCCACCCATTAATCCATCCTTCAATCTATCCAACCATTCATTTATGCATTATTCTAGCCATCATCCACCCATCCAACGATTAATCCATCCATCCATCTCTCCAACCATTTGTTCATTTAATTATCCATCCATCCATCGAACCATCACCCATCCATCCATCAATCTATCATCCATCCATCCAACCATCATCCATCCATACATCCATCCAACCATCACCCATCCATCCATCAATCCATCATCCATCCATCCAACCATCATCCATCCATCTATCCGTCCAACCATCACCCATCCATCCATCCATCCATCTAACCATCATTCATCCATCCATCCAACCATCAATCATCCATCCATCCAACAGAGGAAATACATCTCTAAGAAACAAAAATGTGAACCCTTAATGATAAATTTAGCTACGTGTTTATTCACTAAATGTAAGCCAGAAGGCACTGCATGACTCCTCCCAGCTCCCCATCTGAATCCACCCCCATCCGCTTTCTTCCTCACTTACTCCCATCACACCCTGGCTTCCCTACTGTTCATCAAGCATGAGAAACATGCCCCATCTTCCAATGTTTCCAGGTGCCATTCTCTCTGCCCAGAATGGTTGTTTTTCTAACGATCCAAAGGTTTGTGCCCTCCCTTCATTCAGGTCTGCTCAAATACCTCCACCTCCAGGAAGACCTCCTTGATCAGCTAAAAGATCCCCTTCCTTCACTCTCCATCTCCTCACCCTGTTTACCCTTTATAGAACTTACCATCATCTGGTATTTAAGTTACAATTATTGACTGTTATTCTCACATACATGAAAGATTCTTAACGGGGTGGGGGGGGGAATCTGTCTTGGTTTCTACTTCATGCATCAGGTTTAACTCAGCGCTGACCCATAGTGGGACCTCAATAAATACTTGCATAGTAAACACATAATTTGGGGGGTGAAGGAAGGAAGGAATGGTCTACCAGCAGTCAGAAACTGGGCCTTATGTCTCACCGTTTCATTTTCCAGATCTAGAATAAAGCATGTAAAACAGGCAGTAGCTCCAGGAATACACATAGGTGTGTATATCTAATTTCTCAGTTCACATGCAATACGAATATGTACTAAATAAATGAATGGTGAAAACATAAACTGCTGTGTCACGGCTGCTCAGAACAGATTCAAAACTTCACTCGGAGTCGGTGGAGGCTCCGGCAGACGCTTTTTTTTTCCTTCTTTTTTTCTCTTTCTGTGAAGATGGTACCACTGACGCATTTCAACCCGCGCAACATGTGCAGACGTGCTGCTGACGTGGAGGCTGCGCAGTGAGCCGAGCCCTCCCAGGTGGTGCGAGTCTGATGCGCGCCCCTCTGCTCCACTCCCAGAGCAGAAGCCCCCACGTCTGTGGTGACGCAGGTGGGCTCAGGCAGTTGCCATGGAAACCATAGCCACAGTGTGGAGGGAGGATGCGGGACTGTAGAAGGGGCCCTGAATGTCTCTGCCTCTGCAGGGAGTGTGTGTGTGCAGAATCCAAATCCCAGCCTGGTACACAGTAGGCCCTCAAGGCAGGTCGGCACGGCCAATGTCTGTGCCCCCAGAAATCCCAGGGATTCCATCCATCACCCTGGAATCTATTCTTTTTTGGCTCCGTTTCTGGCAAGAATTAATATCCCAAGTCTTTGGATCTAGGAATGGTGGCATGCGTTTAGTCCTTTCCCTCACGAATTCTGTACAAGCAACTGAAGTAGGGTCCAGCATTAGCCCCCGGGAAGCAGCACGGACCGCGCCGGAGCGGCCTCACCACAGGGCCGCGGTGACAAAGGGCTCTTCTGCCCCCCCCCAACTCCGGCTGACTGAGGAGGGACCCCAGGCCCAGGGCATGGGGCACAGGCAGCTGAGCTCTTCAGGAACCGGGGAAACAGTCAGAGAGGACCTGGGCAGGGCTGTTCCAGGCAGAGGGAACAGCCAGTGCGAAGCAGAGCCAGCTTCCTCTTTGTAAGATCACAGAGAGGCCAGACTGAGGGAGGGAGGGGAGGGCAGGGGGCTGAAGACCCTGCAACCAGGCCCACATCGGGGGTCTGTTGCTGGGGGTTTAATGCTCTGAGGTCACCATCATGAAATTCCTTTTTGTTTGTTTGTTTTGTTTTTGTTTGTGTGGTTTTGGCCACATGGCTTGTGGGGTCTTAGTTCTCTGACCAGGGATTGAACCCAGGCCCACAGCGGTGAGAGCACAGAGTCCTAACCACTGGACCACCAGGGAATTCCTCTTCTTTTTCTCTTGAGGAAATTGTTAATTTGATCTTTGAAGTTGAGTTTTGGAAGTGAAGTCCCACAGGACAGGGATCTGTGTCCGGGGCTGGGAGTCCTGCCCTCCACTTAGTCCTGCATCCCTGGGGCAGGTTCTGGGCAGTTCAGAAACCCTCCCCTCCGGGAACCCTTGCTGCCCCCTGGCCCCCGCAGGAGGGGGGTTCAGGGCACAAGCCTGGGGAGGGTTAGGGTCAGGTGGGCCCAGCCCCCGTGAAGGTCTGCGCTCGCCCCCCAGCAACCCCATGTGGCCGAGGGAGCGTGACACTGAATGGCAAACAAAAAACACCATTGACAGGTTGAGGGAAAGACTGCGGAAGAAAGGAAAGAGGCTTTTCCTGCTTTTTTGAACCAGAGGCATGCATTTTCCTTTTGCCCTGGACCCTGCAAGTTATGCAGCCGGTCCTGGCTGGAGGGGTCAGCCCAGGCCAGGTGGCCGATACCCCGTGTGGGCCGTGCGAGGGGAGAGCATTTAATTGTGGGAATTATCACGTACACGGGGGAAGATGCTATTTAACATGTTGTATTTGCTTTCAAGGGGAAAGGAGCCGTTGAGGGAAGGGAAGGAGTAGACCATTAGGAGGAGGTGGCGGCTGGGCTGGGGGGTGGCAGAGGGCAGGGCCAGCGGTGGACTCAGAGAGACGGAAGGCAGGGGTGGAAATGGTCAAGAAGAGACAGAGGGAGGGGCCTTCCTGCTGCATCTCCTGCTGCCTGAGGGGAAGCAGATGTGGAGTCTGACCTTGGCTCCAGGACCTCTGAGCCCCCTCCCCAAGGCAGCAGTCCCCCTGGAGTGAGCCCTGGTCCTGCACCCAAGGCCCAGCTGGGGGCCCCACCAGAGACACAGCCTCCAACCAGGGAAGAGGGTGGTTCTCATTGCAACCACAAGCCTCGTTCAGAGATCCGGAGGTGCCCATCTCCTGGCCGTGGTGTGGTTTAAGTACCAGTGTCTGTGCAGCTGTGGGCTCACTCTTGGTGTTGTGCACTCTGTGGGTTGGGAACAAATGTATAATGACATGTGTCCATCACGTGACGGCATGCAGATTATTTTCACTGCCCTAAACTCCTCTGTGCCCTGCTCCATTCATCCTACCCTCCTCCCCCCGCCGGCGACCACTGATCTTTTTCCTGTCTCCATAGTTTTGCCTTTTCCATGTCACGTAGTTGGAATCATACAGCAGGGAGCTTTTTCAGATTGGCTTCTATCACGGAGTCATGTGCGTTTAAGCTTCCTCCATGTCATTTCGTGGTTTGGTGGTTCTTTTTTTTTTTTTTTAGTGCTGAATAATATTCCATACTCTGGGCATAAATGGATTTGGGGGTGAAGGTGTCTCCCCTGATAGTCCCTGGACTCTAGTCGGGGCACAGACCAGGCCCTTCCTGCATCCTATTTCATTCTGGCACACAGGAGGGGCCCCGTCAGTGTTTCTGACGGAATTCAAGGAGGAATGCTGGTGTTCAGAGGAGACTGGCGATTCTATCCACATCTGCAGAGGCCCCGTGTTCCCTGCTGCAGAGAGACTCGGCCTGTGTCGCATTACGTGCACAAAATACCATATGAACCCCCGATGCCCAGACTGCGCAGGGGGTGGGTGGGGGACCTCGCTCTCCCCAGCCAGGCTGGTCTAACGTCTATCCCTCTGCCCCAACCTCCCAGGGAGACCACGGTGTTGCCACGGAAACTGCAGCTGGATGGGAAAGGCTGGAGGGGGGTGGGGCAGGGAGATCCCAGGGGCTTAAAATCAGGGCCCAGCACACAGTAGGCCCTTCATATGCAGACTTAACGACTGTGCCTCCAAAAATGACCCTAAGGAATCTCTACCAGACAACGTCATCCAAACTGAGAGAATATGCCTCTGTTTGGGGACAGAAATTTGTAAGGTCTTCTATGCTCATCCCAGAAGCATCCTTATTTCTAGTTATCACACGAATTCTGTAGGTACAAGTTGGACTGCAGCTAAACACACATACATTTGTTTGTTTGTTTGTTTGTTTGTAGCAGAATCGAGCTAGGAATCTCTCTCGTGGGTTTTGTAGGCGTATCTGTAGGAATCCTCAGAGCATCCTTCCCGGTGTTATTATTCTCATTTGCTAATGAGTGAACTGTGGCCCAGAGAGTTTAGGACATATTGGGACTGGACAGAGCCAGCCGCAGGAATATGTTCGGGGGGACCATTTCAGGAACCAGGGACAGCAAGTGCAAAAGCCCAGGGCAGATGAACTGTTCTCTTCAGAGAGCAGGACAGAGGTCAGTAATTAAGGAAGGAAGTGGGTTCGGGAATCAGGACGGGGTGGGGCGGGGTGGTCAGCAGGGCCCTCACTAGGTAACACGGTGGTTTTAGGAGCAATTGATTGCATCTGAGTTATAGGTGTGAAACACCTCTTTGGCTACTTTGTGGAAAACAGACCGGAGGCCACAGTGGCCTCGGGAGTCCTTTTCCGTCCGACAGATGGGAAGGAAATGTATGGAGAGCCCCAAATGTGTTAACTACACAGGACTCTCTTAGCAACCTTCCTCAACCCCTCTCCCCTCCCTCCCCGGCTCCAGCAGTTGTTTCCATGGCAACAGTCTGAGCCCACCTCCTTCCCACCAGCAGGGGGAGTCCCTGTAGTGGGGGGGGGTTAGACAAGGCAGAGGCATGGACGTCGTAACAGCCCAGCTGCAGAGGCCAAGGCCTGGGGGGGCTCAGGTAGCATCCCCCACCCCACCCACGTGATCTTTGCGCACAGCGAAATGCATCTGGGGATGAAATCTTCGCAGGGGGGCAGAAAGGTGGTTCTAGAAATCACACATCTCCCACGAGGATCGGTAACATAAGCAGATCTCTTCCCAGCATGAATTCATTCATTCGTTTACTCACTAATCCAACAAATATTGCCTGAGCCTCTACTGTGCACCCGGCCCTGTTCCCAGGTGGGGAAAACAACAGTGTACAATAAACAGAGATGAGGTCCTGCCCGTCTGGAGACAGGGTGTGAAGGATGAGGCATTCATTCTTCACGGGCTTTAGTCATTGATTGATCCTCCACAAGTTTGCCGAGTGGCTACGTTGTGGTGAGTACTGCCTGCGGTAGAGAGGGAAACCAACAGACAGATCCCTGACAAAGGCTCTCTCTTTGGCCAAACTCTGGCCAGGCTCTTCTGACCCTCTGACTTTTCAACCAGGTCTCAACTTCTGGACTTCTGCGTCTATTTCTGCATTGTTCAATTTGAGCAAGAATCTTGGTTCAATTCGTTTAGCTATAATCTCCCACCCTGCGTGTCTGGTGGCCCTCAATATCTGATCAGGTTTCTCACCACCCCCACCCCGTCATCCCCTGGGAGACGCCTGATCACCCTGCCCTGGCTTCAGCAAGAACTGGGAGATGCCCGTCAAAGGGCACAAACTTCCAGTTAGAAGATGAAGAAGTTCTGGGGGTCTAATGTACAACATCGTGGCTAGAGTTAACAGTATCATATTATATACTTGAAAGAGACTAGATCTTAAACGCTCTCACCACCAAAAAGAAATGAGCAGAGTTCCTCATCAATATCATGTAACAATCTAAACGGGAAAATAATTTGAAAAAGAATACATACATGTATACGTATAACTCAATCATTTTGCCGTACACCTGAAACTGTCACAACATCATTAATCAACTATACTCCAATATAAAATTAAAAGTTTTAAAAAAGTAGGAAAAAAAAAAGAAACGAGCATTATGTGATGGCATGGAGATGCTAGCTAATGCTAAGGTGGGAATCACATTGCAATATATTAATGTATCCAATCAACACTTGTACACCTTAAGCTATGTGTCAATTACATCTCAATAAAGCTGGGGAGGGGAGAAATCCCACAAGGTCAGTTTAGCCAGAATCTCCCCTTCCCCCTGAGGTTTAATAACTTTCCATCCACTGATACCCACCCCACTCTGCTCCTTGGCTATAAATCCCCACTTTTCCTTGTATTCAGAGTTGAACCCAATCTCCCCACCACCACCACCAGTGTAGTGGTCCCTGCACCTATCTCTATGGTCCTGAATAAAGTCTGCCTTACTGTGTTTTAACAAGTGGCATAATAATTTTTTTTTTACATAAAACAGATAAATAATAAGAACGTACCGTGTAGCGCAGGGAACTCTACTCAATACTCTGCAATGGCCTATATGGGAAAAAAATCTAAAAAAGGGTGGATATATGTATGTGTATAACTGATTCACTTTGCTGATTCACCTGAAACTAACACAACATTGTAAATCAACTATACTTCAATAAAAATAATTTTAAAAATATAAAATAAAATAATTTTTTTACAGCCCCTTTCTTTACGGACCTTATGGTCATGGGAGACATATAATAAAATACATTTCTGTTTTGGGAGGATGCTAAGGGCTGTGGAGAGTAAAAAGCCTAGGTCAGGGGTGGGGTTGGAGGTGGTGGTATTTGGTCGTGGACGTGAATGAAGGGCTTGGCAAACCGCAGGAATAGGTGAGAGGTGAGCACTTAGTGCTTCAGCTGTGTGGGCAGGGGACAACAAGGAAGGGAGGCCAGACCGCTGTGGGGAGAGGGAACCGGAGAGGGAGATGAAGCCTGAGAATTACCACTGCCAGACTGTGCAGAGCCCTCTGGCTCTGGTAAGAGCCTCGGGTTTTGTTAATTCATCGTTAATAAATTGCTAGTGTTAAACACACTGCATCTTGGCTGTAGTACCAAAGCTGATGAAAATATGTTACCCTATTGTGGATTAGCCTGTCATGGGACACATGGGCCAATGCAAAGTATTGAATAGCCAAGGCTGAGGAAAGTTCTGGTCCCAAATATCCAGATATTTGAACCTTGACTCTTAATGTGAGAGTGGAAAATATAAAATCCAAGCAAATTCAAAACAAACAAAGAAAAAAACAAAAAAAAAGCGATGTTCTGAATAAGTTTTCCATACTATTGTTATTGAGTAGTTGATGGTGCTTACTTTTTATAGCTGTTTAACTGTAGGATAAAATGCAAAAAAATAAATAAATAAATTGCTAGTGTTGATAACGTTGAAAGCATAGGGGAGGGAAAAAATCTCTTTTCAATGAGTCTCGGTTACTCTGGCAGGGACCCTGTGAGTGAAAGGCAATTACCAAAGCAGGTGGACGAGAGCAAAACCAACAGAAACGTATTAACACGTGAGTTGTGCGTGTGAGACACGGGAGCACCCAGAGATGATTGACTCAAAGCGTGGGTCAGAATTTGGGGTCTATATACCTAACAGTGGGGGAGGGGCGTGGGAGAAAGGACGTTAGCTTTCTGATGTATCTTTCGGAAGATACATGGACCCCCTCTGGGGACTAGATGGGAGGAAGAATATGGGTGAATTGTCCGGGCGTCTGTCGGGATGTGGTTTCTGCTCCACGTCTCCCAGAAGAGGGAGTTGCCCCCGGGAGGGGATTAATGACACTTGAGGCTCTGCTTTTAGGCAGGTAAGGGATTTCAGGAACCCAAATGCCTTCAGCTCGGAATAATTCGTGTGCCAAAGTACCGTCTTTTGGGTGGTGTATCCTGGTGCCCTTGAACAGCCACTTGATTGAGCACCTGCTGGGTGCCAGGCTCAGTGCTTGACGCCCAAGTTACGCCAGGGAACAGGGTCTCTACTTCCCGGCTTCTGGATTGTTGGGAGAGACAGGCGTTCCTCAGGAGCTCGCACAAGTGTGCGCTTCCAAAACAAAAATGTATTTTTCCAGCACCTGCTACCTGCCAAGGAATGTGCCCGCCAGGGACAGAGGTTACCAAAGTGATGTCGACGCGAGTGAGACGGCGGCCGCGTGGATTGGGCAGCAGTGACCATAGAGAAGGACAGAGGCGGGGAGGTCTGGGGACCTATTTTATTTTATTTATTTTTTTATTGGAGTGTAGTTGCTTTACAATGTTGTATCCGCTTCTGCTGTACAGCAAAGTGAATCAGCTATACACATACATACATCCCCTCTTTTTTGGATTTCCTTTCCATTTAGGTCACCACAGAGCACTGAGTAGAGTTCCCTGTGCTGTACAGCAGGTTCTCATTAGTTATCTATTTTATAAATAGTATCAGTAGTGTGTATATGTCAATCCCAATCTCCCAGTTCATCGCCCCCCTTCCCCACCTTGGTGTCCATACGTTTTTATTTCTATGTCTGTGTCTCTACTTCTGCTTTGCAGATAGATTCATCTGCACCGTTTTTCTAGGTTCCGCATATATGCGTGAATATATGACGTTTGTTTTTCTCTCTCTGACCTACTTCACTCTGTATGACAGTCTCTAGGTCCATCCACGTCTCTGCAGATGGCACAATGGGGACTTATTTTAGATGGTGGTACCATTTTCTGAGATGAGGGGGTTCGTTTTGGTCGTGGCTGAGCCGGGCTCTGCGAGTGTCTGCCTCTCTGAGACCTGGGGAGGGGATGGGGTGGCCTCTGGGCCCCTTCTCCCACTGTCTTGTGAGTATGGGGGACTGCCATGCAGTCCTGTGCTAATTACCAAGAGTTTGTACTCACTTCACAGGTGGGGGGCACAAGACTGCCCTCTCTTTAGACATCAGCCAAATGTTTTGGGAGTTCCCAGGCCACCCCCACACTTCTGGCTACCAATTCGGGGATCCTCAACTCCTGCAATCACCCCAAGTTCTATACTTCACTAGAAAGGCTCACAGAACTCAGGAAAGCACTATGCTCACAACGTGATATTATTATAAAGGATACAGACCAGCGGCCTCCAAAGGAAGGGAGGCAAAGGGCGTGGCACGAAGCTTCTTGGTCCTCAGGGTGCCTCACCTTCCTGCCCATCCGTGTGTGTCACCAGGGAGGCTCATCCGAGCCTCGATGTCCGGAGTTTTTATTAGGATTTCATTATGCAGCCATAGTTGATTTAATCATAATTCAGTATCCTGCTCCTCTCTCTCCTCCCCAGAGGTTAGGCTGATGGTCTTTCAGCCACACAACATTCTTTTTTTTTAAATTTATTTAATTTATTTGTTTTTGGCTGCATTGGGTCTTCAATGCTGCACGTGGGCAGCACGTCCCCTGCATTGACAGGCAGACTCCCAACCACTGCGCCACCAGGGAAGCCCCATTCATATGGTTTTTATTCTTCAATTTGTTAATATGGTGTATCACATTGATTGATTTGCATATATTGAAGAATCCTTGCATCCCTGGGATAAATCCCACTTGATCATGGTATATGATCCTTTTACTGTGTTGCTGGATTCTGTTTGCTAGTATTTTGTTGAGGATTTTTGCATGTATGTTCATCAGTGATACTGGTCTGTAATATTCTTTTTTTGAAGTCTCTTTGTCTGGTTTTGGTATCAGGGTGATGGTGGCCTCATAGAATGAGTTTGGGAGTGTTCCTTCCTCTGCAATTTTTTGGAAGAGTTTGAGAAGGTTGGGTGTTAGCTCTTCTGTAAATGTTTGATAGAATTCATCTGTGAAGCCATCTGGTCCTGGACTTTTGTTTGTTGGAAGATTTTTAATCACAGTTTCAATTTCATTACTTGTGATTGGTCTGTTCATATTTTCTATTTCTTCTTGGTTCAGTCTTGGAAGTTTATACCTTTCTAAGAATTTGTCCATTTCTTCCAGGTTGTCCAGTTTTTTGGCATACAGTTGCTTGTAGTAGTCTCTTAGGATGCTTTGTATTTCTGTGGTGTCTGTTGTAAATTCCCCTTTTTCATTTCTAATTTTATTGATTTGAATCCTCTCCCTCTTTTTCTTCATGAGTCTGGCTAATGGTTTATCAGTTTTGTTTATCTTCTCAAAGAACCACCTTTTAGTTTTATTGATCTTTGCTATTGTTTTCTTTGTTTCTATTTCATTTATTTCTGCTCTGATCTTTATGATTTTTTTCCTTCTGCTAACTTTGGGTTTTGTTTGTTCTTCTTTCTCTAGTTTCTTTAGGTGTAAGGTTAGATTGTTTATTTGAGATTTTTCTTGTTTCTTGAGGTAGGCTTGTATAGCTATAAAGTTCCCTCTTAGAACTGCTTTTGCTGCATCCCATAGGTTTTGGATTGTCGTGTTTTCATTGTCATTTGTCTCTAGGTATTTTTTGATTTCCTCTTTGATTTCTTCAGTGATCTCTTGGTTATTCAGTAATGTATTGTCTAGCCTCCATGTGTTTGTGTTTTTTACGTTTTTTTCCCTCTGTAACTGATTTCTAATCTCATAGCATTGTGGTCAGAAATGATGCTTGATACGATTTCAATTTTCTTAAATTTACTGAGGCTTAATTTGTGACCCAAGATGTGATCTATCCTGGAGAATGTTCCATGCGCACTTGAGAAGAAAGTGTAATCTGCTGTTTTGGGATGGAATGTCCTATAAATATCAGTTAAATCTATCTGGTCTATTGTGTCATTTAAAGCTTCTGTTTCCTTATTAATTTTCTGTTTGGATGATCTGTCCATTGGTGTAAGTGAGTTGTTAAAGTCCCCCACTATTATTGTGTTACTGTCGATTTCCTCTTTTACAGCTGTTAGCAGTTGCCTTATGTTTTGAGGCGCTCCTATGTTGGGTGCATATATATTTATAATTGTTATATCTTCTTCTTGGATTGATCCCTTGATCATTATGTAGCGTCCTTCCTTGTCTCTTGTAACATTCTTTATTTTAAAGTCTATTTTATCTGATATGAGTATTGCTACTCCAGCTTTCTTTTGATTTCCATTTTCATGGACTATGTTTTTCCATCCCCTCACTTTCAGTCTGTATGTGTCCCTAGGTCTGAAGTGGGTCTCTTGTAGACAGCATATATATGGGTCATGTTTTTGTATCCATTCAGCAAACTGGTGTCTTTTGGTTGGAGCATTTAATCCATTCACGTTTTTTTGTTTTTTTGTGGTACGCGGGCCTCTCACTGCTGTGGCCTCTCCCGTCGCGGAGCACAGGCTCCAGACGCGCAGGCCCAGCGGCCATGGCCCACGGGTCCAGCTGCTCTGCGGCATGTGGGATCCTCCTGGACTGGGGCACGAACCCCTGTACCCCGCATCGGCAGGCGGACCCCCAACCACTGCACCACCAGGGAAGCCCTCCATTCACGTTTAATGTAATTATCGAATGTATGTACCTATGACCATTTTCTTAATTGTTTTGGGTTTGTTTTTGTAGGTCCTTTTCTTCTCTTGTGTTTCCCACTTAGAGAAGTTCCTTTAGCATTTGTTGTAGAGCTTGTTTGGTGGTGCTGAATTCTCTTAGCTTTTGCTTGTCTGTAAAGCTTTTGATTTCTCCATCGAATCTGAATGAAATCCTTGCCAGGTAGAGTAATCTTGGTTGTAGGTTCTTCCCTTTCATCACTTTAAGTATATCATATGCCACTCCCTTCTGGCTTGTAGAGTTTCTGCTGAGAAGTCAGCTGTTAACCTTATGGGAGTTCCCTTGTATGTTATTTGTCATTTTTCCCTTGCTGCTTTCAATAATTTTTCTTTGTCTTTAATTTTTGCCAGTTTGATTACTATGTGTCTTGGCGTGTTTCTCCTTGGGTTCATCATGCCTGGGACTCGCTGCACTTCCTGGACTTGGGTGGCTATTTCCTTTCCCATGTTAGGGAAGTTTTCGACTATAATCCCTTCAAATATTTTCTCTGGTCCTTTCTCTCTCTCTTCTCCTTCTGGGACCCCTATAATGCGAATGTTGTTGCGTTTAATGTTGCCCCAGAGGTCTCTTAGGCTGTCTTCATTTCCTTTCATTCTTTTTTCTTTCTTCTGTTCCGCAGCAGTGAATTCCACCATTCTGTCTTCCAGGTCACTTATCCGTTCTTCTGCCTCAGTTATTCTGCTATTGATTCCTTCTAGTGTATTTTTCATTTCAGTTATTGTATTGTTCATCTCTGTTTGTTTGTTCTTTAATTCCTCTAGGCCTTTTTTAAACATTTCTTGCATCTTCTCGATCTTTGCCTCCATTCTTTTTCTGAGGTCCTGCATCATCTTCACTGTCATTATTCTGAATTCTTTTTCAGGAAGGTTGCCTATCTCCACTTCATTTAGTTCTTTTTCTGGGGTTTTATCTTGTTCCTTCATCTGGTACATAGCCCTCTGCCTTTTCACCTTGTCTATCTTTCTGTGAATGTGGTTTTTGTTCCACAGGCTGCAGGATTGTAGTTCTTCTTGCTTCTGCTGTCTGCCCTCTGGTGGATGAGACTATCTAAGAGGGTTGTGTAAGTTTCCTGATGGGAGAGACTGGTGGCGGGTAGATGGAATGCAGATTCTTAACCACTGGACCACCAGGGAAGTCCCTGCTTCTTTTTTTTTTTTTTAACATCTTTATTGGAGTATAATTGCTTTACAATGATGTGTTAGTTTCTGCTTTATAACCAAGTGAATCAGCTATACATAAACATATATCCCCATATCTCCTCCCTCTTGCGTCTCCCTCCCACCCTCCCTATCCCACCCCTCTAGGTGGTCACAGAGCACCGAGCTGATCTCCCTGTGCCATGTGGCTGCTTCCCACTAGCTATCTATTTTACATTTGGTAGTGTATATATGTCCATGCCACTCTCCCACTTTGTACCAGCTTACCCTTACCCCTCCCCATGTCCTCAAGTCCATTCTCTTCAGCTGTGTCTTTATTCCTGTCCTGCCCCTAGGGTTCTCATGAACGTTTTTTTTAGATTCCATATATATATGTTAGCATATGGTATTTGTTTTTCTCTTTCTGACTTCACTCTGTATGACACACTCTAGGTCCACCCACCTCACTTTAATTAGATGGAAATGTATATAATAGATGGCTTGGCATCAAGTTCATGAATCCCAAGGACATTCCAAGGTGGGCTGTTGACCTGAGGTTTCCTCTGGACCCCAAGCCTTGTGTTGACTCTCCAGTGCCTTCTACTCAGGAACCAGGTGGTCCCTGTTGGAAATGTCACTCTGGCTGCTCCCTCATTTCCATTCCTCCCTCAACCACCGTTATTTCTCATGGAGGTGATCACAAAAGCCGTTCTACCTTGAAAACAGCCAGAGTGTAAACACTTTAAACGCAGCCCAGATTTTGCAACAGGAACTCCCCATCCATTGCTGCTGGGAATGCAAAATGGCGGAAACACTCTGGAAAAGAGTGAGTTTCTTATGAAGATAAACGTGTTGGGCTTCCCTGGTGGCACAGTGGTTAAGAATCCGCCTGCCAATGCAGGGAACATGGGCTTGAGCCCTGGTCTGGGAAGATCCCACATGCCACAGAGCAACTAAGCCCGTGCGCCACAACTACTGAGCCTGCGCTCTAGAGCCCACGAGCCACAACTACTGAGCCTGCGTGCCTCAACTACTAAGCCTGGGCGCCTGGAGCCCATGCTCTGCAACAAGAGAAGCCACCGCAACAAGAAGCCTGCACATCACAATGAAGAGTAGTCCCCGGTCGCCACAACTAGAGAAAGCCCGTGCACAACAATGAAGACCCAACACAGCCAAAAATAAATTAATTAAATAATTAAATTAAACAAAACAAAACATGCCCCTGGTAATTCCCTGGCAGTCCAGTGTTAGGACTCCATGCTTCCATTGCCAGGCTCCTAGGTTCAGCCCCTGGTCAGGGAACTAAGATCCTGCAAGCTGCGTGGTACAGCCAAAAAAAAAAAGCCACATGACTCAGCCATCCCACTTCTAGGTATTGACCCTAAAACCTTGGAAACCTATGGTCACCCCAAAACATGGGCATGAAAATCAAAACCACAATGAGATACCACTTCACGCCCGCTGGGTGACCACGATTTAAAAAAAAAAGGAAAATAACAAGGTTGACGAGAATGTGGAGTGATCGAAACCCTCACATGTTGCTGGCGGGAATGTAAAATGGTGCAGTCTCTCTGTGGAAAATGGTTTGGCGGTTCTTCACAATGTTAAACATAGATTTACTGTGTGGACCCAGCAGTTCCACTCCTGGGTACACACCCCAAAATACTTGAAAGCAGGGACTTAAAGAGATAAGTGTGCATCCATGTTCAGAGCCGCATTTTTCACAGTAGCCAAAGGTGGAAAGGACCCAAGGGGCTATCAACAGATGGGGAGATAATCAAAGTGTGGCCTATCCACACAACGGAGTGTTTTTCACCCATAAAAAGGAGTGAAGTTCTGGTACCTGGTACAACATGGATGAACCTTGAAGACCTAATGTGAGGTAATCCAGGCACAGAAGGACAAGTATCGTGTTATTCTACCCTCACGTGGTCTCCTGCACTGGCAGATTCATAGGGACAAAACATAGAATGGTGGTTACCAGGAGTGGGGGTGGGGGAATAGGAGTCATTGCTTCTGTTTGGGATGAAGAAAAATTTGAAAATAGGTGGCAGTGATGGTTACACAACATCGTGAATGTCCTCAAGCTGCAGCCTTGTGCACTGAAAAATGGTTCAAATTGTCAATTGTATGTATATTTTACCACAATAGAAAAAAATAATTAATGTAAAAAATAACATAGACTATCTCATTCATAGTTTTAGATACTGAAAAGATAATATTTTGCATATATTGAGTTAAGTAAAGAATACTATTCTAAAAATTTTTTAAACCTATACATGAATGTTTGCAGCAGTTCTATTTATAATAGCCCCAAACTGGAAACACTCCAAATGCCCTCCAACAGTCAAATAAATCAATAAACTTTAGTGCATCAATACAATGGAATACAACTTGGCAGTAAAAAGGAGCAGACTGTCGGAATCATCCAACTATTGGAATAATTTCCAGGGGGTTGTGCTAAGTGAAAAGGAGCCAGACGCAGAGGGCTACACACCGTCTGCTTCCATTTCCATGACGATCTTGAAAAGACAAAACTATAGGGATGTAGAACAGATCAGTGGGGTGTGGGAGAGGTGTAACTAAAAGGGGTGCCGCGAGGGGACTTGGGGAGAGACGGGACTGTTCTATACCTTGGCTGTGCCGGTGGTTACATGAATCTATGGCTGGGTTAAAACTCACAGAACTGTACACCAAAAAAGTCCATTTTTTCCTTTGTTTAATTGAAGCAGAGTTGATTTACAATGTTGTGTTAATTTCAGGTGTACAGCAAAGTGATTCAGTTATACATATATACATGTGTTTATATATTTATATGTATATATATATATGTATTCTTTTTTAGATTCTTTTCCCTTATAGGTTATTACAAAATATTGAATATAGTTCTTTGTTCTATGCAGTAAGTCCTTGTTGATTATCTATTTTATATATAGTAGTGTGTGTATGTTAATCCCAATCTCATAATTTATCCCTCCCCCACTTCCCCTTTGGTAACCATGTTTGTTTTCTATGTCTGTGAGTCTGTTTCTGTTTTGTAAATAAGTTCATTTATATCATTTTTTAAAAATTAGTTTCCATATATGAGTGATATCATATGATATTTGTCTTTCTCTGACTTACCTCACTTAGTATGATCATCTCTACGTCCATCTGTGTTGCTGCAAATGGCATTATTTCATTCATTTTTATGGCCGAGTAGTATTCCATTGTATATGGATACCACATCTTCTTTATCCATTCCTCTGTTAATGGATGTTTAGGTTGCTTCCATGTCCTGGCTATTGTAAATAGTGCTGCAGTGAACACAGGGGTGCATGTGTCTTTTCGAATGATGGTTTTGTCAGGACATATGCCCAGGAGTGGGATTGCTGGATCATATGCCAACTCTTTTTTTAGTTTTTTAAGGAACCTCCATACTGTTCTGCATAGTGGCTGCACCAATTTACAGTCCCACCAACAGTGTAGGAGAGAAAAAAGGATCCATTTTACTGAGTATTCATTTAAAAAGTAAAATAAGACACGGAGGGCCTCAGAGCTAGCCGGGGAGCCTGGGGCCTGCAATGCAATTCTGATGCTTATTGCCAGCAGTCGGTATGGACCTGCCTCTGGACGCCAGCTGACAATAAAATAAGCAACGCATATGATATCCAGGAGTTCCCTTCTGCTACCACAGTGAACAAAGTGTCCCCACGGAGGCAAGGCTGGGAATAATCTGCCCAGCACAGGCTTCCGCATCTCCCGCACCCCAACCTGCTCTGGACCCCTTCCTCTGATTCGTGAATCCTCAGCTTGGTTCCTGCCCCGGGCCTTTGCCCTTCCTGTTCCATCCACCTGCAACTGTCTCTCATCAAGGCCCACACGAGCAGCGTGGCCAAGGGCAGGATCAGGCGCCCTATGGCTCTCCCCACTCGCACATGAATATGGGGTGCAAGGGACAGGAGGCAGATCCTCCACGGCCCAGATTCCAAGACTTGCTGGTTCTGGGATGGAGCTACATTATGGGGTGTTTTCTCTGGGGTGAGCCTCTCTCGGAGCCCCCAGGTCACAGCTGCCCATGTCTGGGCCCTCGGGCTCCCAGGTCTGGCATCCTTGGTGTGTCAGGAGGTATGCCTCTGTGTGTACACAGAGCAGAGATGCCACGCGATTACAGGGGGTCTCTCCCCATGGACCCGTGGGGCACTCAGTGTACACACCACGTGCGTCTTAAAGATGGTCTGCTCCTCACTCTGTGTCTGCCTGTCTTAGTCAGCAGCTCAGAAGTATCCTACCAGCAGTATCCACCATGATGGACCGGACCAAAGAGTACATGCAGCCCCACAGACACTGTACAACCACGGTCAGGAGGTGGGCGCCTCCGGATCTCTGAACGAGGCTTGTGGTTGCAATGAGAACCACCCTCTTCCCTGGTGGGAGGCTGTGTCTCTGGTGGGGCCCCCAGCTGGGCCTTGGGTGCAGGACCAGGGCTCACTCCAGGGGGACTGCTGCCTTGGGGAGGGGGCTCAGAGGTCCTGGAGCCAAGGTCAGACTCCACATCTGCTTCCCCTCAGGCAGCAGGAGATGCAGCAGGAAGGCCCCTCCCTCTGTCTCTTCTTGACCATTTCCACCCCTGCCTTCCGTCTCTCTGAGTCCACCGCTGGCCCTGCCCTCTGCCACCCCCCAGCCCAGCCGCCACCTCCTCCTAATGGTCTACTCCTTCCCTTCCCTCAACGGCTCCTTTCCCCTTGAAAGCAAATACAACATGTTAAATAGCATCTTCCCCCGTGTACGTGATAATTCCCACAATTAAATGCTCTCCCCTCGCACGGCCCACACGGGGTCTCGGCCACCTGGCCTGGGCTGACCCCTCCAGCCAGGACCGGCTGCATAACTTGCAGGGTCCAGGGCAAAAGGAAAATGCATGCCTCTGGTTCAAAAAAGCAGGAAAAGCCTCTTTCCTTTCTTCCGCAGTCTTTCCCTCAACCTGTCAATGGTGTTTTTTGTTTGCCATTCAGTGTCACGCTCCCTCGGCCACATGGGGTTGCTGGGGGGCGAGCGCAGACCCTCACGGGGGCTGGGGCCTGCTTGACCCTAACCCTCCCCAGGCTTGTGCCCTGAACCCCCCTCCTGGGGGGCCAGAGGGCAGCAAGGGTTCCCGGAGGGGAGGGTTTCTGAACTGCCCAGAACCTGCCCCAGGGATGCAGGACTAAGTGGAGGGCAGGACTCCCAGCCCCGGACACAGATCCCTGTCCTGTGGGACTTCACTTCCAAAACTCAACTTCAAAGATCAAATTAACAATTTCCTCAAGAGAAAAAGAAGAGGAATTCCCTGGTGGTCCAGTGGTTAGGACTCTGTGCTCTCACCGCTGTGGGCCTGGGTTCAATCCCTGGTCAGGGAACTAAGACCCCACAAGCCATGTGGCCAAAAACACACAAACAAAAACAAAACAAACAAACAAAAAGGAATTTCATGATGGTGACCTCAGAGCATTAAACCCCCAGCAACAGACCCCCGATGTGGGCCTGGTTGCAGGGTCTTCAGCCGCCTGCCCTCCCCTCCCTCCCTCAGTCTGGCCTCTCTGTGATCTTACAAAGAGGAAGCTGGCTCTGCTTCGCACTGGCTGTTCCCTCTGCCTGGAACAGCCCCGCTCAGGTCCTCTCTGACTGTTTCCCCGGTTCCTGAAGAGCTCAGCTGCCTGTGCCCCATGCCCTGGGCCTGGGGTCCCTCCTGTAGTATTGGGTGAGATTAGAAAGTAATAAAAGTGAAATTTGCGTCACTGCTTGTTTCATGTATGATCCCCGTGGTTGCCAGCCTGGGGTGATTTTTTTCCCCCATGGGACACTTGCAGTGTGTGGAGATGTTTTCCCTTGTCACACAGGCAGGAGGGTGTGCTGTTGGCATCCATTTGCAGGGGAGACCAGAGATGCTGCTGCTACACATCCCCGGACAGCTCAAGATGTCAGAGGCGCCAACTTTGAGAAAACCCATGCTCTGGTTTGGAATTTCCTTCCACAAGCATGTCTGAAAACAAGTTCGTATCACAGCATCGAAATGTGAAATGTGCTCACCCAAGACCTGGACCCCCTCGAAGGCACACAGGCCAGGCGTCTATTATGTCAGACTGTGAGGAGAAAAGACAGCCAGCATCGGGAAATTGGGAAACACCGGCTATCGACGGCATCTAGGGACATAATCTGCAAAGCAGACAGCGGCAATTTAAGTGTCTGGACGGCCTGAAAACAAACAGTCCTGCATCACTGGCCACAGTGGGTGGTTCCCAAGAAGCCACCCTCTTCCTAGGTCCCTGCTCATCACTCTGGGGAAATTCCATGGTGGGTCGTCAAGCTCAGCTTTTGCCTGAGTGACAGGTGACAGGATGTGATAGTCTATTTACAATGTTGTGTTAGTTCCAGGTGTACAGCAAAGTGATTCAGATATACATTTTTTTTTGTATTTTTTTCTTTTTCAGATTCTTTTCTGATTCATATTTTTTTCTTTTTCAGATTATTTTCCATTATAGTTTATTACAAAATATTGAATATAGTTCCCTGTGCTATACAGTAGGTCCTTGTTGGTTATCTATTTTACATATAGTAGTGTGTATCTGTTAATCTCAAACTCCTAATTTATCCTTCCCCCCCACACACATTTCCCCTTTGGTAACCATAAGTTTGTTTTCTATGTCTGTGAGTCTATTTCTGTTTTGTAAATAAGTTCATAAGGTCTGTTCTGTAACTAAGTTCATTTTGTAAATAAGTATCATTCTTTTAGATTTCACATATAAGTGATATCATATGATATTTGTCTCTGTCTGACTTACTTCACTTTGTATGATAATCTCTAGTTGCATCCATGTTGCTGCAAATGGCATTATTTCATTCTTTTTTATGGCTGAGTAATATTCCATTGTATATATGTACCACATCTATTTTATCCATTCATCTGTTGATGGACACTTAGGTTGCTTCCATGTCTTAGCGACTGTAAATATGCTGCTATGAACATTGGGGTGCATGTATCTTTTCAAGTTAGAGCTTTCATCTTTTCCAGATATATGCCCAGGAATGGGCTTGCTGGATCATATGGTAGTTCTATTTTTACTTTTGTGAGGAACCCCCATACTGTTTTCCATAGTGGCTGCACCAATTTACATTCCCACCAACCGTGTAGGAGGGTTCCCTTTTCTCCACACCCTCTCCAGCATTTATTATCTGTAGACTTTTTGATGGTGGCCATTCTGACTGGTGTGAGGTGATACCTCATTGTAGTTTTGATTTGCATTTCTCTAATAATTAGTGATGTTGAGCATCTTTTCATGTGCCTATTGGCCATCTGTATGTCTTCTTTGGAGAAATGCCTATTTAGGTCTTCTGCTCATTTTTCGATTGGGTTGTTTGGGTTTTTTTTATATTAAGCTGCATGAACCATTTGGCAACAGGACATTCTGACTGCATCTCCTTGGGCACCACGGACTGATGTCAGAATGTTTCTTCCATCTAAATCTTCTTTCCCATTCAGGACTGGATGAAACCCCCTATTCCCCACTCTTGTGAGGTGTGTGGAAGAACAGTATTTAGGGTGGGAGAGAGGGGCCCTGGCTTCTTTTACTGAATAGATTCTAAGGACCCCCAAGGTCTCCACCTCCTGGTGTTCATGTCCCTTCCCGATGAGTGCAGATGGGACTTGTGATCTGCTTCTAACCAGTGGGACATGGCAAAGATGACAAAATGTCACTCCCATGATAATGTCACATTATGTAAGACTCTATCTGGCCAGCACACTGGCTCTAGATTCTCTTTACTGCTCATAAACTGGCCATGTTGGGAGAAACTCAAATGGCAAAGGATCCACAAGTGGTCTCCAGTTGACAGCCAGCGAGAAGCTGGGCCCTCAGCCCTACAGTCCCAGGGAAACAGACTCCACCAACAACCTGAGTGAGTTTAGAATCAAATCCTTCCCCATCAGAGCCTCCGGTTCTGATGAACACTGCGCAGCTGCCGCCTTGAGCACAGCCTCTTTTTTTATTTTTATTTTATTATAGCTTAATTTTTAATTTTTTAAATATTTATTTACTTACTTAATTTTTATGGCTGCATTGGGTTTTAGTTGAGGCATGAGGGATCTTTCATTGCCGTGCACAGGCTCTTCATTACAGCGTGTGGGCTTCTTTCTAGTTGTGGCGTGCGGGTTTTCTCTTCTCTAGTTGTGGCACATGGGCTCTGTAGTTTGCATCACTCAGGCTCTCTCGTTGAGGCACGAGAGCTCAGTAGTTGTAGCATGTGGGCTTAGTTGCCCCCCGGCACGTGGGATCTTTCTTTTTATATATAAATTTATTTATTTTATTTATTTATTTTTGGTTGTGTTGGGTCTTCGTTGCTGCACATGGGCTTTCTCTAGTTGCAGTGAGCAGGGGTTACTCTTTGTTGAGGTGCGCGGGCTTCTCATTGTGGTGGCTTCTCTTGTTGCGGAGCACGGGCTCTAGGCACGGGGGCTTCAGTAGTTGTGGCACGTGGGCTTCAGTAGTTGTGGCTCAAGGGCTTAGTTGCTCCACGGCATGTGATGAGATCTTCCCAAACCAGGGCTCGAACCCTTGTCCCCTGCATTGGAAGGCGGATTTTTTACCACTGGACCACCAGGGAAGTCCCAATCACAGCCTCTTGAGCCTCTTGAAACTCTGAGCAGAGGACCCAGTCTATCCATGCCTGCATCCCTAACCCACAGAAATGATTGCTGTTTTCAGCCACTAAGTTTGTGGTTATTGTGACCCAACAATTGAAAACTAATGCATTAACCCCAGGAAAAGATGATGAATGTCTTTATAATCAAAGGGCGCAAGAGGTCATGTTAAACATGACCCAAAACCATCGGCATAAAAAGTAGATTAATGAATATGCCACATACGATTTGAAAATGTAAGTGCCGGGTGCAGTAAGGGCAGGGAGGGACCCACCATAAACAAGGTTGGTGACGAGCCTTTCTCAAGGGCCACCTGATCATGACAGTGTCCAGCCCACAGCCCCCACAGATCCCAAAGTTCATGTGACAAAGGGGAAGATGGGGTCCTATGGGCAACGTGGGCCAGAGAATTTCCTCTTTAGGGGAACTTGGGGGAGGCAACATTTTGCAAGATGTAGGAGGTTAAGAATATATCTTGATTTTGCAGTGACATGGTTGAACCTAGAGATTGTCATACTGAGTGAAGTCAGACAGAGAAAAACAAATATGTGATATTGCTTATATGTGAAATCTAAAAAAAAAATGGTACAAATGAACCTATTTATGAAACAGAAACAGTCACAGATGTAGAAAACAAACTTATGGTTACCAAGGGGGAAAGGGGGGGCGGAGGGATAAATTGGGAGACTGGGTTGACATACACACAGTACTATACATACAATAGATAACTAATAAGGACCTACTGTATAGCACAGGGAACTCTACTCAATACTCTATAATAACCTATATGGGAAAAGTATCTAAAAAAGAATGAATATATGTATACGTATAATAGATTCACTTTGCTGTACACCTGAAACTATCACAACATTGTACATCAACTATACTCCAATAAAAAAAATTAATTTAAAAATTTTGAAAAAAGGAATATATCTTGAGGCTTCATTTGCTTTACCTTCTTGACTTTCATGCCATACTGTTGCAAGAAAAGAAAGCAGAAGGACTTCCCCGGCGGTCCAGTCGTTAGGACTCAGCACCTTCACTGCGGGGGGCTGGGTTCTGTCCCTGGTTGGGGAGCTAAGATCCCGCAAGCCTTGCAGTGCGGCCAAAAAAACCCCAGATAATATTATTATTACCGTGTGTTTATATATATTTCTACATGAAGTTACAAAATAAGAAAAACGAGACTCCCTGCCCCCCCCCCATTGTTTTATACTTTTTATTTATACTTTTCATTTATCCCCATTAAAGATTTAGGGGATCTTTTTCAGGAAATCAGAGTGAAGGGGGTTTATGGATCACTAATTATGTCCCAGGCATTGTCATCCACATCAGGGACTCAAAACCGTTACATTAGAAAACGAAAGAACAGATTTTCAGCCTTTGAAAAATCCAAGAATAATTGTAGCCAGCAGTATCCATGGAAACAATCAGCAAAACAATCTTAATGGACTCGAACACCTTTTTTTTTTTTTTTTCCCCACCGTTTGGAAAAGGGCATCTCTTGAATAATGAGCATATTGTGCCGTTTCGGAAAAACCCATCTCCTTTTCCTGTTCATTAAATGGCAAGTTATATACATATATGGACTGGGCCGCCAATAAGCATTGATCATGAATTTGGGGAGTTTTACGTCACAGTACGAGCCAAGGTCCCCTGGGTACACACTTGGTGTGGTTTCTACTCAAGGAAGGACTTTCAGCCCCAGAAGTCTGGTCTTATTTGGAAGCTTTGCCATCCCAGATCATGTATAGCTCATTGACATCCATCAGCGGAGACTCTCTGTCTCCATGGCAACCCCCTTTAGTCTCAGGTGCATCCTCTATCCCTAGTCTTCCCTATCTCCATAGCATCTCCCTGCTTGAAATCCAGACACGTCCCACCCTCTCCATGCACAGAGCAGCCTTTATGCCGTCCCCACTCTGTCGCCATCCTCGAAACTCTGCCCTCAGCCGGCACATTTACCTAACATCCATGGTTTCACTAGATTACTCAGAAGTGGAGAGTTTTCTCTGCCAGAAATTTTCCTCTGATGGAATCGCTGCTGTTAGGAGATAAACACCTTTGAAGGACATCTCTCACATAGGAATCTTGCTTCAGTTACCTCATAACCTAAGCATGAGGTTTTTCTGGTTAAATAACCTGCCCCCACTCTGACCCACTGCCTTGAACTTTCCACGGTATTTGTGTGAGATTGGGCTCTAAGTCAATCAATGTACAACCTGCCAGATTTCTGTTCCTTCTGGGTTCAGAAAGCTATTGGTTTTCTTCTGTGGTTTGCTGAATTGATCTTACTTCTTGGTGGTTCTTTTTTTTTAATATTTATTTATTTTACTATTTATTTGGTTGTACCAGGTTTTAATTGTGGCTCACGGGCTCCTCAGTTGCGGCATGCATGTGGGATAGAGTTCCCTGACCAGGGATCGAACCCGGGCCCCCTGCATTGGGAGCACGGAGTCTTACCCACTGCGCCACTGGAAAGTCCCCTTCTTGGTTATTCTATCTCCTATCTTGAGTCCTTCTGTGTCCTGAAATTGGAGCTTTCCTTCCCCCTTCACCATAATGCTACATCCTTGAAGATAGCCAGCTCATCCCTTTAATTTTTCCCCCTAATTTTCATCACAGAATGAATTCACATACATCATTCATTTTCTGAATCAAATAACATTGATCTGTACGTATGTGAAGTAAACAAGGGAAAAGGGGGAAATCTTTCATTGTGGCAGAGTGCAACCGATGTTTTAAAGACTATTTTCAGACACGGATGGACCTAGAGATTGTCATGCTGAGTAAAGTTAGTCAGACAGAGAAAGACAAATATTAGATAATATCACCTATAGGTGGAATCTAAAAAATGGTACAAATGAACTCAACTCATCTACAAAACAGAAATAGAGTCACAGATGTAGAAAACAAACTTATGGTCACGGGGTGTGGAGGGAAGGAGGGGAGGGATAAATTGGGAGATTGGGATTGACATATACACACTAACTAACAAGGACCTACTGTATAACACAGGGAACTCTACTCAATACTCCGTAATGACCTCTATGGGAAAAGAATCTAATAAAGAGTGGATATATGTATATGTATAGCTGAATCACTTTGCTGTACAGCAGAACTTAACACAACATTGTAAATCAACTATACTCCAATAAAAAAATAATTTTTAAAAGACTATTTTCAGTAGTTTTCCTGGAGACCATCCCCATCAGAATCAGCATGCGGGCTGGTTCAAAATGCAGGAGACCCAAGGAAACAGAAGGTCTGTGGCTCAAGTGACCTCCTACCCCTCCCCTCTCTGCTCTCCTTCTCTTTACCGCAGTTTGTTGTTTTTGTCTGAGCTGTTGTTTTTGTGACTGAGCTCATCCGGTTTATTCATTTGCTCACTGGTTTATCATCGGTGTCTGGGTCACAGCATCAGCCCCTGAGTCCTGAGATTCTTGCCTCTCTGGTTCACCTCTGCCTTCCCAGGACCCAAACGATGCCGGATCATTGCTGATGCCCAGCATACGTGCTTCGAGTGAATATAAGATGTGTCAAAGGTTATCTCAAATGTGCACATGTCCTTTGAACCAACAAGGTTACTTCTAGAATGTATCCTTCAGGCAAACCTGAACATATGCCAAATACAATGCAGACAAGTTTCTTTTCTGTGGCTTTTCGGGAGCCAGGGAAATGAACAGAAACAGCTCACTGTCCGTGGGAGAACAGCTTAAATCAACCTTGGTGTCTTCACACTGTGTACGATCCTGCTACAATCAAAAGAAAATAAAGAAGCTCTTACCTACTGACAGGGAACCATGCCCAAGATGTATTGTCACACGAGGGACACATGTCTCAGAGTATATACTGTCATTTTGTGTGATGTGCAGATAAATGTATGCATAACAACACATGAGGATATAATGATGCATAGTTAACAGATGCATAATAATTCTGTAAAAAAAAGTGTATGTAAAACTTGGCACTGGATGATACAGAAGAAGTTGGTGTTATGGAAATTGCCACCGGAGAAGGGAGAGGTGAAAGGAAAAACAGTGAGAGGCGGAAGAGAGATTTCTTTTTGTTCTGTCTGATGAGTGCTTTTGTGCTCTCTTCGAAATGAATCATTCAAGAACCAAGCATAACTAGAGACAACGATTTGCATGATATTGAATAAGAGGTCTATTTTACGAGCTGGGCTAGAGGTTAACTTGTATTTGATGTGTGCACTAAGGCTTTCCAAACTATTATAACAGAGTCGGGAAGGAAAGAAAAAGATTAACAAATATGATAAAATTATTTAAAGTTTTAAGTCATGGAAAAATGTAAACAAAATTTAGAAGGCGGTCAAGAAACAATTGGAAAATGAAAATTTTTAAATAACGATTTCATTAAGATCCAAAAATATGCACTACCTAGGGTAAATGTAACAGAAGATAACATTGCTGAGAGATTAAATAAGACTCAAATAGATGAAGAAATGTATGATGCTCAGAGATCAAAACTCTTGGTAATGTTAGGTTGGCTGTTTCCCCAGAGTTGGTCTAACAATCCCAGTGCCATTTTTTGTAAGAACTGACACATTGATTCTAAAGTTTATATGAGATTATGGTGTTGGGGGAGGGATAAATTAGTAGTTTGGGATTAATAGATATACACGACTATATATAAAATAGATAAAAAACAAGGACCTACCGTATAGCACAGGGAACTATATTCAATGTATTGTAATAACCTATAATGGAAAAGGATCTGAAAAAGAATATACATATATATATAAGTATATATATATATATAATACACATATATATAAGTATATATATATCTATACACATATATATAAAACTGAATCACTTTGCTGTACACGTGAAATGAACACAACATTGTAAATCAACTACACTTCATTTAAAAATAAATAAATTTTATATAGAATAACAAAGGATCTAGAATTGGCAAAAAAAAATCCTTAAGAAAAACAAAAAGGAACAAAGGTGGGGTATTTAAACTATCTGATTTCAAAACTTCATTAATACATTCACAAAATAGGAAACTCAAATGATGTAAGAGGATAATTATTGCAAAGTTCCCTTCCATCCTCCATTCCCCAACTACTGAATCCCCTTCTTTTGAGGCAACCAAGGTTACCAGACTTTTCCTGTATCGTCACAAAGATTCTATGTATGCAGAACAAGTATGTTTTCTGTTTTTCCCATATTAACACAAAACGTGATGCTCTGTCAAGTTTTGTGTTATACTTTTTTTCCACACAATGATGCATCTTAATGATTGGTCTACAGCAGTGCACAGAGAGGTGCTTCATCCTTTTTCGTGGTTGTATAGTATTCCACAGATTAATGCACAACAATTTATTTAAGTGGGTGGGCATTCAGAGTGTGTCCATTCTCTTGTTACAAATTCTGCTGACGTGAATACACTTGTCAGTGACCATCTAGGGCTGGGCTTGGCTGTGCAGGGAGATGCTTGCCTGAGGCATCCAGGTCTCAGTGCATCTGGACAGTGAAGAACCCCCACGCTCTGTGCATTTGACAACATCAGCCTGAGTTGTCTCAGGAATTCCCAAATGTGTCTGGATCACTGCTTCCTGCTTATAGTCCATCTCCAAACTGTTAATAATAATAATAATATGGCCTATGTCACCCTGATTCTGAACTGTTTTTAAAAAGTAAATTAAAATATATAGGGCTTCCCTGGTGGCGCAGTGGTTGAGAGTCCTCCTGCCGATGCAGGGGACACAGGTTTGTGCCCCGGTCCGGGAAGATCCCACATGCTGCGGAGTGGCTGGGCCCGTGAGCCATGGCCGCTGATTCTGTGCGTCCGGAGCCTGTGCTCCACAATGGGAGAGGCCACAACAGTGAGAGGCCCGCGTACCGCAAAAAAAAAAAAAAAAAAGTAAATGAAACTATATAAATAAATAAATGAGATGGAAGCAACCAGAGTGTCCATCAACAGAGGAATGGTTAAAGAAGATGTGGTACGTATGTACAATGGAATATTACTCAGCCATAAAAAGGAGTGAAATAATGCCATTTGCAGCAACATGGATGGACCTAGAGATTATCATACTAAGTGAAGTAAGTCAGACAAAGACAAATATTATATGATATCACTTATACGTGGAATCTAAAGAAAAATGGTACGAATGAACTTATTTACAAAACTGAAACAGACTCACAAACTTCGAAAACAAACTTACAGTTACCAAAGAGGAAAGGGTGCAGAGGGATAAATTAGGAGGTTGGGATTAACATATACACACTACTATATATAAAATAGATAACCAACAAGGACCTACTGTATCGCACAAGGAACTATACTCAATGTTTTGTAGCAACCTATATGGAAAAAGAATGTGTAAAAGAATAGATACATATATATGTATAATGAATCACTTTGCTGGACACCTGAAACAAACAGAACATTGTAAGTCCACTCTAATCCAATATAAAATAAAAATTAAATTTAAAAAAAGGAGAGCTTAATCAGTATACTGAGAAGAAAATATAATATTTGATAAAGCAGTTGTTGAAAACGTCGTGTGCTGTTCCCGTCAGCCTCTCTCCTGGGTTGCGGAGGTGGCACGAATTTTCCATCCCGCTAATGGCTGTTTTAACTGCTCCATTCTGGGCTAAGAGGTTGACATTTAAGCAATAAATGTCACGTCTCAAAACCCAGCACAAAAAGACATTTCTACAGAACTGTTAAGAGCCCTTTTCACTTGCAAATTTCCAACCTCAGCCCATCTCCGCATTTTTGCATTATTCATATAATTTGGAAAATGAGTCATCATTTCTGAGTCGTGATTCTCTGCAGGGCACAGCCTCAAAAGGTGCCACAAAACAAGGTCTCTCCAGCTTTTAAACAAGACAAATATTCACCTTTTTCTTTTTCTTTCGTGTGTCATGGGATTATATTTTCTTACAGCAAGCGATTGCTCACACGTTTTTAAAAGTTTCCATAATGCTTTTCACTGCGAGGTATAAAATACAGAAAAAAAGGCGCCTGGAGCTCATTTGCACAGGTTAACACAGGATTGTAACTATTTCCCAGGTAATAAAGGAGCCCTGGCTCCCCAGGAACCACCCCCTCCCAACCCCCACTCCGGAGATAAACACCATCCCGGCTTTTATAATAATAGTTTCTTTGCTGTTCTTCTTAGTTTCACTGCCTGAGTAAGCCATTGTTGACTTTGGTTTGTAAAACAGCAATCCTTTCATTTGTTAAAATTTTGGTAATCCTTGTTTTGTTTTCTTTCTTTTTTTCCCCACTCCTGCACACCTCCCTCTTCCCTCCCATTTATGGCGAATGAAACTGTTGGGGGTTTTTTTCTCCATCATTGTAGGGATTCAAGTTTCTTGCTCTGCCTCTCTCTTCCTAAAAAAACTTAATTGTGGTGAAATACACATGAAGTAAAATCTGCCCTCAACCATTTTAAGTGTACAGTTCAGTGGCAGTTAAGTACCTTCACGTTGTTGTGCAAACATCAACAATATCCGTCTCCGTAACTCTTTTCATCTTCCCAAACTGATATTCTGTCCCCATTAAACACTAACTCCCCGTTCCCCCTCCACCAGCCCCTGGCAATCATCATGCTATTTTCTGTCCCTATGAATTTGACTCTTCCAGGGACCTCATAAAATTGGAATCATACAATATCTGTCCTTTTATGACTGGCTTATTTCACTGAGCATAATGTCCTCAAGGTTCATCCACGCTGTTGCGCGTGTCAGAATTTCCTTCCTTGTTAAGGCCCAATAATGTTCCACGATGTGTAAATATGCATTTTGTTTATCTGTTCGTCCCTTGATGGACACTGGTGTTCCTTCCACCTTTTGACTACTGCGAATAAGGGGTCACTCACAGTTTTGTTCCTGGGACACAGAAGAGTGAATAGCCCATAATTAATTAATATTAAGAAGATATTAATCAGGGGCTTCTCTGGTGGTGCAGTGGTTAAGAACCCGCCTGCCAATGCAGGGGACACGGGTTTGAGCCCTGGTCCGGGAAGATCCCACATGCCGTGGAGTAACTAAGCCTGTGTGCCACAACTACTGAGCCTGCGCTCTAGAGCCCGTGAGCCACAACTACTGAAGCCTGTGCCTAGAGCCTGTGCTCCACAACAAAGAGAAGCCACCGCAACGAGAAGCCCACGCCTTGCAACGAAGAGTAGTCCCCACTCGCCACAGCTAGAGAAAGCCCGCGTGCAGCAACAAAGACCCAATGCCCCAAAAAATAAATAAATAAAATAAATTTATTAAAAGAAAAAGAAGATATTAATCAAGATTTGTATAATGAGTGAGAGAATGAAGGAGTAGATTAGTGACCGGTGAGAAGAGTTGGTTGTCATGCCCCAGATGCTGGTACAGCTGCTAGGAGAGGCCAAACACACTCTGGTTTTACCCTCCTGTAAAACTGTTCTCCAAAGGCACGGTTTGACCTGCATGAGAATAACACAGTCCTGAGCCACTGATTGAAGTTTCAAGTCCGTTCCTCCCCTTTGGACACCGAGTCGGGCCAACTTTGGGGTCCCTTATCCCAGCATCCATAGTCCCTCCTAGAGCTATCACAGCTGCAGCTGATGAAGGCAGGCTCAGGTCATTGCCATGGAAACCAGCACTCTCCTGACCTGAAGAATGATCTCCAAAATTAAGTGTAAAATCCAGGCCTGAACTGTTACCGCGAAAGTGCTATTATTTGCTTCAACAAGAAAAAAGAATTGAGGTTAGCAATAAACACACATACTCAAAGAATAGCTCTGGAAGGACACAAGAAAATTGTTAATGGGAGGAGGTGGGAAGAGAGAAAGAGAGGAAGAAAAAGTGAGCAGGTGTGGGAGGTATATTTGTCTCTAATCTTTCTCTCCTATTAGCATGCAAATGGTCACCTTTCTTAAAAGTTAAAAATAACCCAAGCAAGAGCATCCAGAAACTTTAGCCACTGATATAAAGTTCAGTTAGAGGCCAGAGTTTCAGCGCACACCAAAATAATTCGAAATAAAGGCAGATGCTATGATTACTAAAATAAACAAGGAAACAAACAAAAACAACAACAAAGTATTACTCCTTGGGAAAAATAAACCAAGGAGTGACTTAAAGTAATGAACATAATCGAAATATCCATTGTAAGCCATACTGAAAACAAGCAATGAATTGCCTTAATATATAAAGAACCCGAAAGAAGCAATAAAAGAAAAAGGTGGGACTTCTCTGGTGGTCCAGCAGTTAAGACTCTGAGTTCCCAATTCAGGGGGTGGGGCCCAGGTTCTATCCCTGGTTGGGGAACTAGATCCCACTTGCCACAACTAAAGATCCCACACGCAACGAAGGTCCCACATAATGCAACTAGGACCCAGCACAGCCAAATAAATAAATAAATATATATATTTTTTTAAATCAATAAAGAAAAAGGTAACTATCTCAAGTGAAAAATAAACTACAACAATTAACAAGTGAACATAAGGGAAATGCAAAAAGAAGAATGGGATATTACTCAGCCATGAAAAGGAATGAAATAATGCCATTTGCAGCACCATGGATGGGCCTAGAGATTATTATCATACTACATGAAGTAAATCAGACAGAGAAACACAAATATGATATGATATCATTTATGTGTGGAATCTAAAAAAATGATGTGAATGAACTTATTTACAAAACAGAAATAGACCCACAGACATAGAAAACAAACTTATGGTTACCAAAGGGTAAAGGGGGAGAGGGGGAAGGGATAAATTAGGAGTTGGGGATTAACAGATATACACTGCTATATACAAAATAAATAAATTCAATTTTAAATTTAGTTTTAAATGTTTAAATGTTTTAGATGTATATTTACTAACATGGAAACCTGTAGGTAACAGACCATTATATGCAGTATAATTATGAAAACTGCTATTGAAATAAGTAGGTTATATATGGAGGTCTAGTAATTATCTTTTTTTAAACCTCATTAAGTGGTGGGGGTGGGGGTGGAGTAGGCAGGCTCAGCAGTTGCCATGGAAACCCCAACTAGAAGAGGAAAGGAGGGGCTGAGGAAGGGGCAGAGAGGGCCCCAGGGAGCAGGATGTTCTGGGCTCTGTGGTCAGACAGGGAAGGGGGTTCACAGCGGGGACCAGGTGCCCCAGATGTGTTTGCAGAGTGACTAATGCAATTCAGGGTCAGTGGTTAGCGGCATCCTTTACTGCAGCAGCTCAAATTGGGGGAATAATCTTTTCTAGCTCATTGGCTTGTTGCAAACATCTGACAATGTTTATAAAGCCCGTGCGCATTTCTGGGGTTTCCATGGCGACAGGCAGACACACAGCAAGAGAATCACCTGTGTAGGGAGTGGACTTGGTAAAAATGCAGATTCTTGAGGCTCATCTCAGTCCAACGAAGAAAATCTCTTGGTTAGAAAACTGCACATCCTCTCACAATATAACAGCAATCTCTCTTAGCCTTCTGTCGGTTATCTATCCATCCATCTATCTATATGAATACATATGATTTGTTTCACTGTTTATTACTAGCTGAATTATCTTTTTAAATTATTCTCCTGTTGACTGTCATCGTCTAGCCACTCCAATGTGTCCCATGAAAGCAGAAGTCTTTCCATCTTCTTCCTTCCTTTAATTCATGGAAAACCATTGTTATGGATTGAATGGGGTCTCCCCAAGATTCATGTATTGAAGTCCTAACCCCAAGTACCTCAGAATGTGACTGTGTTTGGAGACAGGTTTTCAAAGAGGTGATTAAGTTAAAACGGGGTCATTAGGATGGGTCTTAGTCCAATCTGACTCGTGTCCTTATAAAAAGAGGAGATTAGGACACAGACACACAGAGGGATGACCATGACCATCTATAAGCAGAGAGGCTTCAGAAGAAACCAAGGCTGCTGACACCTTGATCTTTTTTTTTTAAATATTTATTTATTTATTTATTTGGCAGCGCTGGGTCTTAGTTGCAGCACTCGGGATCTTCATTGCTGCGTGTGGGATCTTTAGTTGTGGCATTCAAACTCTTAGTTGCAGCATGTGGGATCCCTGATAAGGGATTGAACCTGGCCCCTCTGCATCGGGAGTGAGGGATCTTAGCCACTGGACCACGAGGGAAGTCTCTCTGACACCTTGATCTTGAGCTGCCAGAATTATGAGAAAATAAATTTCTGTTTGTTAAGACCCCCAGTATGTGGTACTTTGTTATGGCAGCCCTAGCAACCTAACACAATCACCCTTTTTTTTTTTAAGTTGTGTTTAAAAACCAAGAAACAGTCTGAAAAAAAGTGCATATAATCGATTGGAAAAAATTGCTTAACATATTAGAACCATCAAAAAGTCTACAAATAATAAATGCTGGAGAGGATGTGGAGAAAAGGGAACCCTACTACACTGTTGGTAGGAATGTAAATTGGTACAGCCACTATGGAAAACAGTATGGAGATTCCTTAAAAAACTAAAAATAGAGATACTATATGATCCAGCAATCCCACTCCTGGGCATATACCCAGAGAAAACTCTAATTTGAAAAGATACACGCACCCCCATGTTCATAGCAGCACTATTTATGATGGCCAAGACATGGAAACAACCTAAATGTCCATCGACAAATGAATGGATAAAGAAGATGTGGTGCATGTATATACAATGGAATATTACTCAGCCTAAAAAAGAATTAAATAATGCCATTTGCAGCATGGATGGACCTAGAGATGATCATAAAGTAAGTAAGGCAGACCGAGAAAGACAAATATCATATGATATTGCTTATATGTGGAATCTAAAAAAAGCATGATTCAAATGAACTTATTTACAAAGAAGAAACAGGCTCACAGACTTAGAGAACAAACATATGGTTACCAAAGGGTAAGAGTGGCGGGGAGTGATAAATTAGGAATTTGGGATTAACAGATAACCCACTACTATATATAAAACAAATAAAAATTAAGGACCTACTGTATAGCACAGGGAACTCTACTCAATATCTTGTAATAACCTCTAATGGAAAATAATATGAAAAAGGTTAGGTATATACAGGTGTCTATATGTATCACTGCATCACTTTGCTGTACACCTAAAACATTGTAAACCAACTATATTTCAATAAAAAATAAATAAAAGATGAGAATATATATATTAGAAACTCTTTAAACAAAAACATCAGAGACCTCAAAATGAAATCTGGACTTTGGAAACCAACAGGTGAATTTGGACAGAAATGCAAACCTATAAAATGCATCTGTCGCGCTTGGTATTTAGTGAGAATCCCATCCAGTTGTCCCCTGATAGTGTGGGCAGCAGGTCAGAAATCTGTGGCACCGTCCTCCTCACTGGGCCCCCCACTTCCCCTGCAGCCCCTGGGCATCCCACGCTCCCCAGAGGAGCCAGAGGGAGAGTTCTGAGTCCTCAATCAGACCACGCTACCCGGACTTACATATTTCCCGTGGCCTCCAATGGACTGAGAACGAAATCCCAAGTCCTCACCCTGACAACACCCCAGAGAAGGAATTTGCAAACATCTACAAAATTCATATGCACATTTTCCTTCCAGCCCGGAGGCCATTGATCAGTACTTAATCTAAACCACAAACGCACACAACCTTGAATCTGCAACGACTCCCTGAGTTCATCCAAGAGTCAGAGCAAAATTCGGGGGAAATAACATCTGTGTGATTAGATTGTTCCCTGCACCAGGGCGTTAACCTTATTATTTCTGTAGCAGACACACAACAGAAGTGTGTCAGGAAATCGGCTCATGAAATTATGGAGAATCCACAAGTGGAACGTTGTAGGGCCGTTAAGAATGCAGAACGGGGCTTCCCTGATGGCGCAGTGGTTAAGAATCTGCTTGTCACTGCAGGGGAAACGGGTTTGAGCCCTGGTCCGGGAAGATCCCACATGCCGCGGGGCAACTAAGCCCGTGCGCCACAACTACTGAGCCTGCGCTCTAGAGCCAGCGAGTCACAACTACTGAAGCCCACGGGCCTAGAGCCCCTGCTCCGCAACAAGAGAAGCCACTGCAATGAGAAGCCCGCGCACCGCAACGAAGAGTAGCCCCCACTCGCTGCAACTAGAGAAAGCCTGCATGCAGCAATGAAGACCCAACGCAGCCAAAAATAAATAAATAAATTGATTGATTGATTAATTAAAAAAAAAAAAGAATGCAGAACGTCTTTGTGCATCAATGCAGGGTCGTCACCAAGACACGGTGTTAAGTGATAAAAGCAAAGTGGCAAACAATGCAATGCCAGCCACACTCTGTGTCTGTGAAAAGAGAAGAGTGTGAACATAAGCGTATATGTTGACGCTGATGTATGTACAGAACACTCTGCAGGGAGACCTAGGAACTTGCAATAGGATTTGTCTTGAGAGTAAGGGATGGCAAACTTTTCCTCTAAAGGGCGACTACTCAACTCGAAAGCAGCCACAGACAGTTGTAAGGAATGGGCACAGCTGTGTTCCAATAATACTTTGTTTACAAACATAGGCAGAGACAGATGTGAGCAGATGGAGGGTTGTTTCCTTCTTTTTTTAAAATTTATTGTATTGAAGTATAGTTGATTTACAATGTTGTGTTAGTTTCTAGTGTACAGCAAAGTGACTCAGTTATATATATATATATATATATATATATATATATACACACACACACACACACATATATATATATATATACATTATTTTTCATATTCTATTCCATTATGGTGAGAGCAGGATATTGAATATAGTTCCCTGTGCTATACAGTAGGCTCTTGTTGTTTATCCATCCTGTATATAATAGTTTGCATCTGCTAATCCCAGCTTCCCACTCCATCCTTCCCCCTACCCCCCACCGCCTTGGCAACCACAAGCCTATTCTCTATGTCTGTGAGTCTGTTTCTGCTTTGTACATAAGTTCATTTGTATCCACTTTTTTAGATTCCACATACAAGTGATATCATATGATATTTGTCTTTCTCTGTCTGACTTACTTCACTTAGTATGATAATCTCTAGTTCCATACATGTTGCTGCAAATGGCATTATTTCCTTCTTTTTTATGGCTGAGTAATATTCCATTGTATGTATGTACCACATCTTCTTTACCCATTCTTCTGTTGATGGACACGTAGGTTGCTTCCATGTCTTGCCTATTCTAAATAGTGCTGCAGTGAACACTTGTGTGCATCTTTTCGAATTAGAGTTTTCTCCGAATATATGCCTGGGCGTGGGATTGCTGGATCATATGGCAACTCTATTTTTAGTTCTTCGAGGAACCTCCCTACTGTTCTCCATAGTGGCTGCACCAATTTACATCCCCATCAACAGTGTAGGACGGTTCTGTAGGGTGGTTTTCTGATCCCTGGTCGAGAGCATGAAAACTGGGGCACTAGCATCAGGACAGAAAGAGAAACTCATCAGCCCTGTTCCCTTCCATGCAATTCATCGAATCCTCCAACAACGCCTACGGGAGAGGAACTGTTTTTATCCTCAATACACAGCGCTGGAAACCACTATTAAGAAAATTGCACAAGAACCCAGCTGGGAAGTGGAAGAGCCAAAACGCACACCCACACCGTTACTCCACAGCCTGATGCAGCCACGTGTTACTACCCCACCGCTACCCAGCAAGGGCTGGCTGCCCGAGGACCACGGAAGCCAGCACTATGACACCAGCTTTTGAGAAGAGAAAGAGCTTTACTGCGAGGTCCACCAGTCAGGAGACAGGAGGCAAGACTCCCCTTCTGTCTCCCCAGTCCAGGGTTGAAGTGAAATTTAAGGGGTTCAGGGAATTTCAAACGTGGAAGATGATTGGCTTCATCTCAAATCAGTCCATACAAGCTACTCAAGCTACTGGAAGTCAGGTTTTCCTTATTGAAGGACCTCTCACTTTGGAAAGGGCTCTGGTTGCAACGGTTCTATTCTTCGAGTTCTGTAGACTGAAGATTCTTGGTTCTGGGGTAAACCTGAGGACGCGGGTTCCCGTCTTGCACACGTGCAGGGTTGTCTGTAAAGTAACTCCAGGTCTGATCAGTCAACAGCCTGTTTTAAGGGAGCAAAACCAGCTAAAGCTGCTCAATGTTTCAGGTGTCATCCCATCACCTTGAAGGAGGCACTGTGTTTCTTCTCTCTTTGATGCATTTCAGAGGGAACTGAAGCACAGAGAGGTTGAGTAAGCTTCTCCTGGATGCACAGCTCAGGTCTCACTTTAAAACCCATTTATGTCGACAGACAAGGTCTATTTATATCCTCAGGTGTCTTGAGGGTCTCCCGATCCCCCATCTCCACTGACCCTCCCCTCCTCAGTCCTTCCACCAATGTGCAGCTGGGGCTGGACAAACACAGGCTCACTCCATCTGTTCAGCACCATCCCAGAGTTATAAAGAGGCCACTGGGGGCTTCCCTGGTGGTGCAGGGGTTGAGAATCCGCCTGCCAAGGCAGGAGACACGGGTTCGAGCCCTGGTCCAGGAAGATCCCACATGCCGTGGAGTAATGAAGCCTATGAGCCACAATTACTGAGCCTGTACTCTAGAGCCCACAAGCCACAACTACTGAGCCCGTGCACCACAACTACTGAGCCTGCGCTCTAGAGCCCACGAGCCACAACTACTGAGCCTGCGTGCCACAACTACTGAAGCCCGCATGCCTAGACCCTGTGCTACACAACAGGAGAAGCCACCACAATGAGAAGCCTGCACACCATGATGAAGAGCAGCCCGCGCTCACCTCAACTAGAGAAAGCCGGTGCATAGCAACGAAGACCCAATGCAGCCAAAAAATAAATAAATAAATAAATAAATATTTTTTTAAAGAGGCCACTGGACTACAAAGGCCTCATCACCCCTGACTTCTTTCTGTCCTTCCCTTTTCATCTTCTCCGTCACCACAACCTGTGGGCACTCCTTCCGAACACCTCAAGTCCATCTCTCTCCGTGACAGGGCCACCACCTCTCCCTCTGATGAGTAGAGCAGCCTCCTCGTTGATCACTCTGCTCCCGTGCCACCCCTAAGCTATTTTCTTTGTAAAAATCTTCCTACAGGGCTTCCCTAGTGGCGCAGTGGTTGAGAGTCCGCCTGCCGATGCAGGGGATACGGGTTCGTGCCCTGGTCCGGGAAGATCCCTACATGCCGCGGAGCGGCTGGGCCCGTGAGCCATGGCCGCGGAGCCTGCGCGTCCGGAGCCTGTGCTCCGCAATGGGAGAGGCCACAACAGTGAGAGGCCCGCGTACCGCAAAAAAAAAAAAAAAAAAAAAAAAACTTCCTACATTTTCACCTAACCCAAGGAATCAAAATATTACCACTTCAAAACGTAATCCACATTACAATGATAAATAACATGTTATAGCCTCTGATTTCTTCTACGTTTGTCTCGTGTGTGTTTCACAGTTATGGCATTGCTCCATTTGAAAGTTAAATCTGACCAGATACACTTGACGTGTATCAAGATTTCATACGATCTACGGTTGCGAGAGAGGTTTTCGAGCAGCCGCATTGTCCACACACACCTTGAAAACTTCTCCGGTTTCAGAATTGAAGTTACGCTCGTTAAAATGAATCGAATGCAAAAATCCCGTCCTGTGTGTTGCCGAGCTGCATCTCATGGTGGAGATGGGCCATGTCACGGTGCGGAAGGGCCACCGGTTGTACGTGAAGGACACTGGAGTCCCATCCAGCTTTTGGCGATTCTGAGTGTAGGGCTGCTCTAAACCTTTGCATTCACGTTTTTCTCAATGTTAGTCCTTTTTTGTAGATCAAATAGCTCAGAGTGGGAAAGCTGGGTGGAAAGGTAAGTGTGCGTTTAATTATAAAAGACGGTCAAACCGTTCTCCTAGTGGATGTGCCGTTCTGCGTCCCCCCAGCAGTGGTGAGAGTCGCAGCTGCCCCACATCCCTGCAGCCCTTGGTATGGTCAGGGATCCTCCTGTAGCTTCCAGTGGCTGTGGGGTGTCTCAGTGCATTGAATTTCAATCCTCCCCAGAGCAGTGATTCAAACCCGTTTCAAGAGTGCTTCCCTAGATCCTCCTTGGTGAACTATCTGTTCAAGTTTCCTTTTTTTTTTAATACTAGTTATTTTATTGTATGCTGCTGCCAGTGTATATAAAATAATGACCCTTGTGAAACAGAAGTTCATGAAAATTCAGAGAGGTAGATGTTGAGGACTGACAGAAGTACATAAAAGTTTCTATAGTGTGGCAGGTGTTGTAGAGATAGGCTTTGGTACAGACTTCAGATTTAGGTCTCCTTTGAGTATTCACTGGTTCATGAAAAGTGGTTTAGAAAACCTTGCGAAGATTCCTTTTACTACAAAAAAGGAACAGACTTTCTGGGGTCTGACAAGTCTCCTTTTTAAATTTTTATTTTTTTAATAAAAATTGTATATATTTAGGGACTTCCCTGGTGGTCCAGTGGTTAAGACTTGGTGCTTCCACTGCAGGGGGCCTGGGTTCGATCCCTGGTAGGGGAACTAAGATTCCACAAGCCACGTGGCACGGCCACCAAAAAAAATTGTATATTTAAGGTGTACAACATGATTTGATGCACACATTCATAGTGAAATGATTACTGCAATCAAACTAAATAGCATACCTTCTCACATAGTTACCATTGTTTGTGTGATGAGAGCTCCTGAAATCTACTCTCTCAGCAAATGTCCAGTATTCAGTACAGTATTTCTGTTTTATTTATTTTTTATTGAAATATAGTTGATTTGCAATGTTGTGCTATTTCAGGTGTCCAGCAGAGTGATTCAGTTTTATATATATATATATATATTTATATATATATATATATACACACACACACATACATATGTATATATTCTTTTTCAGATTCTTTTCCCATATAGGTTATTAAAAAATGTTGAATATAGTTCCCTGTGCTATACCATGTGTCCTTGTTGTTTATCTATTTTATATATAGTAGTGTGTGTATGTTACTCCCAAATTCCTAATTTATCCCTTGTCCCATCTTTCCCCTTTGGTAACCATAAGTTTTTTCTCTATGTCTGTGAGTCTGTTTCTGTTTTATAAATAAGGTCATTTGTATCATTTTTTTAGATTCCACGTGTAAGTGATATCGTATGATATTTGTCTTTCTCTGTCTGGCTTACTTCACTCAGTATGACAATCTCTAGGTCCATCCATGTTGCTGTAAATGGCATTATTTCATTCTTTTTCATGGCTGAGTAGTACTCCACTGTATATATGTACCACATCTTGTTTATCAATTCCTCTGCCGATGGACACTTAGGTTGCTTCCATGTCTCAATACAGTATTATTAACCACAGTCACTGTGCTGGACACTAGATCTCCAAGCTCCCTCATCCCTCATAACTGCAATGTGTCCCCTTTGACCATCATCTCCCCATTTCCCTACCTCCCCACCCTGGTAACCACCATTCTACTCTCTGCTTCTATGGATTTGAGTTTTTCAGATTCCACATATGTGAGGTGGTGCATTTTTTTCTTTCTGTGTCTGGCTTATGTCACCTAGCATAATGTCCTCTGGGTTCACCCATGTTGTTTCAAATGGAAGGATCTCTTTCCTTTTTTACGGCTGAGTCATATTGCATCATATCTATATCCCACAATTTCTGTATCCATTCATCTTTCTATAGACACATAGCCTGTTCAGGTCTTTTACCTGTTCTCTGACTGAATCATTTGTCTTTATCCAGAGTTGTTTTAGTTCCTATCCCTTCATCAATTTTATGAGTAATGAAATGGAAGCACAGAGAGGTTAAGTGACTTGCCCAAGAATGCACAGCTGATCACTGAAAGAGCCAGAAAACAGGAACCCAGGCCACCTGATTGGTGGAAAGGACAGCAGAGAGACCCTCACCCCCCTGGACTGATCTTTTCAAACATACGGTCATTCTGTGTTCTGAAAAACAGCTCCAGGCAATATCCTGGAATAGGATTGTTTGAGGATCTCCAAGTGACCTGGCTTGTACCCACCTCAGGGCCTTTGCACCTGCTGTGCCCTCAGCCAGGGAAGTCCTTCTGCAGACTTTCTCCTTCTCATCATTCAGGTCTCAGCTCCCACATCATTGCCTCAGAGGGCCGTTTCCAGAGTTGCTCTCTGAAATTGTAGCGTTGGTTTGTTCATTTTCTTACTGTCTCCTCCTTCTAGGAGGGTTTAAGTTCCATGAGGCCAGGTGGCTTCTCTGTGCTGAGTCAGGCTTCTGCCTCATTTCTCAGCAATCCTTTCTGTGCCCTGGAACATTTTTTACTTCTTCAAACGTACCACATTCGCTCAAGATTCTACCTAGCAGAAGGGACAAGTGACACGTACTTGTTGAATGAAGTAACGAAAATAGCAAACGTGAAATCTGGGAATGAACTGTTTTTGACAAATTGGTAACCAACAGATTAGCATCACAGAAATTGTCTTCTCCAGAGAAAACACATGCTGTTTTTGCTCCAGTTCTGCTCCTTCTCTGGTTTCAGAAGAAATCCCCTGTATGACATCACATTATTGAGAAGGGTCCCTCCAGACCCCAGCAACGAGACAGGGGGCAGGAGCCAGCCCCCAGGGTGGGCCCCTGTAACCCTGGCCAGCGGTGGTCCATGGCCTTGTGAAGTACAACTGACAATACTGCCACCACTCCTGTCTTTCCCTGAAATTCCCCTGAGTGGAGGTGGGACTCGTGAATACAGTGACACCTCACTTCTGATCATGTTATGTTCCACAGAAGAAGGGAGATGACCCTGGGGGGGCCTGACCTAATCAGGTGAGGCCTTTCTGAGCAGAGTGTTTCCTCGGGCTGGTCACCTGGTCGCAGAGGAAACCAGAGAGACACACTCCTGGTGGCCTAGAAGGGAAAGAAGCGGCTGCCGCGGTGTTATTTCCCACAGGAGGCATGTGGGAGGGGGCTGGGTGTAGCCCCTGGGAGCTCAATGCAATCCTCCACTGACAGCCAGAGAGAAAGCAGGGGTCTCAGCCACACAACTACAGGGAGCAAATTCTGCCAACAGGCAGTCTCGCTGTGTGTGTGTGCATGTGTGTCTGTGTGTGTCTGTGTGTACTTGTGTGCATGTGTCTATATGTGTCTTGTGTGTCTGTGTGTATCTGTGTGTCTGTGTCTGTGTGTGTGTGTGTCTGTGCGTGTGTCTGTCTGTATGTGTCTGTGTGTGTCTGTATGTGCCTGTGTGTGTGTCTTTGTGTCTGTGTGTGTCTGTGTGTGTGTCTTTGTGTCTGTGTGTGTCTGTGTGTCTGTCTGTATGTGTGTGTGTATCTGTATGTGCCTGTGTGTGTGTCTTTGTGTCTGTGTGTGTCTGTGTGTCTGTGTCTGTGTGTCTGTGTGTGTGTCTGTGTGTGTGTGTGCGTGCTTGGAACAGGGCCCTGAGCCCCCGACAAGACCACAGCCCTGGATAATACCTTGACTTCAGCCTGGTGAGACCCTAAGCAGAAGACCCAGCTAACCTTAACCTGAATCCCTGACCAGGGGACTTTAAGCTGCTGAGTTTGTGATGATTTGTGACACAGCAACAGAAAACTACCTTCTGCTGGCACGTGCTGGGCCCAAGGAACATGCACCAGGATGGAGATGGGTGGTCCAGTGGGTCTGGGACCGTAGTCCCCTCACCCCCAGACCGTCATGATGAAGGCTCTAGTTTGTGAGTTAGAATGAACATTTGGGGGCCATTGAGCAAAGCGTTTAGTGTGGGGACCAGCCTGGTGTCACACACACCTGGTCCACAGCCTAGCTGTGCTCCTTCTGGCTGGCGTGAGAACCTCTCTGACCTCAAGCTATTCCTTCGTAAAGTGGGGGTAAATTCGGGGCTTTCCCTATGGATTCTTGGAATTAAATGACTTGATCCATTTCCAAAGCACCTGTGCACATGCCACAAGCGTTATCACCTGAATTCACCATATCCAAACCCTGCATTCATGCGTCTATAAACGTGTTTATAAGGGCACGTGCACCGTATTGTTAAATGTCACACACACACACACACGCGCGCGCGCACGCACCACAGCAAGACTCTCAAACAAATGGAAACCCTCCTCGTTCTAATTCATATATCAGTGGAATTTGTTCAGTAAGCATTTAACGGACACCCACTGGCTTCAAGGCACCATGAAGGGTCCATAGGGCAGAAAAACGACTTCCTTTGCAAAATAAAGTCGCGAAAAGACCAATTCTAAAATCATAGAGGAAAAACTGCTTAGAAACAGAATGTGGTGAGAATGATTTGCCAAACAGATGGTTAGTATTAAAGCTTTCTTTCGTGTTTTGGAAAGGGCTGTCTCCACCATGCCGTCTGTACCGGGCTGGGTCCAAGAGAGCCGTTCCCATCCTTCGTTCCACGGATGTATATCCTGCTTGGAACTCAGCCTGGCCTTGAGCTCAGTGGAAAGTCCATGGGATTCTGGAGAGATGAGGGTCCACCCTGGCCACTTGGCCGCGTGTGAAAATTCTAACAGCTCCTTCCCATCTGTCTGCATTCATGGGGGCCGGTTCCTGAGGGAAGTGACTGAGGCTCTCAGCTTGGGTATAAAATTTAAGTGTGGGGGTGACAGGAGTGCAAACATCTCAGTAATCAAGAGAGATAATACTTTAATGCAACGTGTCCTTAAATTTTCAAAATTGGACTTCCCTGGTGGCACAATGGTTAAGAATCCGCCTGCCAATGCAGGGGACACGGGTTCGAGCCCTGGCCCGGGAAGATCCCACGTGCCGCGGTGCAACTAAGCCCGTGCGCCACAACTACTGAGCCCACGTGCCGCAACTACTGAAACCCACGTGACTAGAGCCCGTGCTCCACAACAGGAGAAGCCACCACAATGAGAAGCACATACACCGCCATGAAAAGTAGCCCCCACTCACCGCAACTAGAGAAAGCCCGTGCGCAGCAACGAAGACCCAACGCAGCCAAATAAATAAATAAAATTTCAAAGTTCATCGGAAAAAAATCAATGATGAACAAAATATCAACATTTTCACTCAAGACAGGATCTCACAGGGTCGAGACTAGGGTGAGGTGAGTCCTGCAAAGCTCAGGGTCCTATCCTGTCTGGAGTAAATATTTTGGTGTTGTATGCATCATGGGTTTCTGGCATTTTTATTTTTAAAAATATTGCATCGGTCTTCCCTGGTGGTGCAGTGGTTGAGAGTCCGCCTGCCGATGCAGGGGGCGCGGGTTCGTGCCCCGATCCGGGAAGATCCCACATGCCGCGGAGCGGCTGGGCCCATAAGCCATGGCCGCTGAGCCTGCGCGTCCGAAGCCTGTGCTCCGCAACGGGAGAGGCCACAACAGTGAGAGGCCCGCGTACCGCAAAAAAAAAATAAATAAATAAATAATATTGCATCAAAATATTACCCTGATCCTACCGTATGGCACAGGGAACTATATTCAATATCCTGTGATAAACCATAATGGGGAAAAATATGAAAAAGAATATATATATGTATAACTAAATCGCTTTGTTGCACAGCAAAAATTAACACATTGTAAATCAACTATACTTCAATAAAATTAAAAAATATATATATATAAAATATTACCTTGAATATTGAGGTTTTCTGCTTTCTCTTAAATTTTACACCTGAGGTGAATGCCTCACTTGCCTCACCGTAATCACTCTTTCAACATCTCAGATCTTTTCTCCGTCCACACTGCAAACACCCTAGTTCTTTCTCTCATTGTATGTGGTTTGCACAAGTACAACAAACTCCTAACCACCCCCTCTGTGTCCCAGTCTTGTCCATCTCGTGAAATGTCGACGCCACTTCCCGAGCTGCCCAAGTTATAATTCAGGATTAATTCCTCTTCCATCCCTTTTCCCCAAAGTGTGCATCCCACCCATCCATGAGTCCTGTGTTTCCAAGAATAGGGGACCAATTGCACTGGTGTGATGTCATTTCAGATGGTTCGGCTTTAAAAACAATTACATTCCATCATAAAATGCTATATACCCTTGTCAACTCTTTCCATTCCATTGCAGAGGAAGTTTCTCTTAGGTGCTGGTGTGCCTTCAGCCTCTCCAGAGCACTTGCTAATTACTTTCTTAAAAAGGACAAAAACTGTAATTCGAAAGAATACATGCACCCCTATGTTCATAGCAGCACTGTTCAGAATAGCCGAAACATGGAAACAACCTAAATGTTCATCAACAGAGGAATGGATAAAGACGATGTGGTACATATATACAGTGGAATATTACTCAGCCATAAAAAAGAATGAGATAATACCATTTGCAGCAACATGGATGGACCTAGAGATTATCATACTAAGTGAAGTAGCCAGAAAGGGAAAGACAAATATCATATGATATCACTTATATGTGAAATCTAAAATATGACACAAATGAACCTATCTACAGAGCAGAAACAGACTCACAGACATAGAAAACAGACTTGTGGTTGCCAAGGGCGAGGTCTGGATTGGGAGTTTGGGATTAGCAGATGCACTCTAGTATACATAGGATGGATAAACAACAAGGTCCTACTGTATAGCACAAGGAACTATATTCAACATACTGGGATAAACCATAGTGGAAAAGAATATGAAGAAGAATGTCTATATGTGTATAAGTGAGTCACTTTGCTGTGCAGCAGAAATTAGCACAACATTGTAAATCAACTATATGTCAATAGAATTTAAAAAATAAAAATAAAACAAAGGACACTCAGGCTGGCGAGAAGGAGGGGTATGGAATTCGGGAATCTAAAAAAAAAAAAAAAAAAAAAAGTGGTCATGAAGAACCTAGGGGCAGGATGGAAATAAAGACGCAGACCTACTAGAGAATGGACTTGAGGACACGGGGAGGGGGAAGGGTAAGCTGGGACAAAGTGAGAGAGTGGCATGGACATATATACACTACCAAATGTAAGACCGATAGCCAGTGGGAAGCAGCCACATAGCACAGGGAGATCAGCTCGGTGCTTTGTGACCGCCTGGAGGGGTGGGATAGGGAGGGTGGGAGGGAGGGAGACGCAAGAGGGAAGAGATATGGGGAGATATGTATATGTATAGCTGATTCACTTTGTTGTAAAGCAGAAACTAACACACCACTGTAAAGCAATTATACTCCAATAAAGATGTTAAAAAAAAAAAAAGGACAGCTTCGCTCAGATCCTTGGCAGGCCTCAGCGTCTGGCCCAGGGCTCCTCAGCCTGGCACTGCAGACACGTGGGGCTGGATGATTACCGTGGCGGGAGCCGGCTTCGTGCACTGTAGGATGTCGAGCAGCCTCCCTGGTCTCTACCCACCAGGTGCCAGCAGTGTGTCCCCCTCATGGTGTGACAACCAAAAACGTATCCAGGCATTGCCAGGTGTCCCCTAGTGGGCAAAGTCACCCCTGATTGAGAACCACTGGTTTAGCCACACTTATTCACACTTTTGTTTTCAGTGTATTTCCTTTTAAAAAAATTTTTAATTTTTTAGAGTAGTCTTAGGGTCACAGCAAAATTGAGCAAAGTTGCAAAGAGTTCCCATACACCCCCTGACCCATACATGCCTACTCCCCCCATTGTCGACTTTCCCCACCAAAATGGGCCATTGGTTACAAGAGAAGAACTTGCACTGACACATTGTTATCACCCAGAGTCTACAGTTTGTATCACCATTCATTGTATCATTGTACATTGTGTGGGTTTGGACAAACGTATATTGACATATACCCACCATTATAGCATCACACACGGTATTTTCATGGCCCTAAAATTCCTCTGTGCTCTACCTGTTCCTCCCTCCGCCCCAGCCCAGTTTGAAAGGTTTGAAAATAGACAAAAGTAGACAAAATAGCAAAATTTTTTCTGTTACACTCATCGTTTCAACACTGACCAACTCATACCCCCAGCATGCTGTAACCACCAGAATTATTTTCAAAGCAAATTCCAGACATGATGCCATTTCATCCATACAGAGTTCAGTATCTGTTTCCTAAAGAGAAAGCCTCTTGTATAAAGCTGATTTATTTTATTTTTCATAAAGAGCTGACTTTTGAACGCACACAGAGCCTACCCCCTCGAAGTCACCTGATATTGTCCGTTGCAAAGAACGAGGGGGAAAGAATGGCGTATGTGAGCATTACTTAGATCGAAGCTATATTACACACAAGCAAAATTCTGCATTACTTGGGATTTACACACTAGATACAGTACAGCCTGGTTCTAAAAGCGTGATCATTCCCTGTGTGCCAGGAGCCGTGCTGAGCATTGAGGGGAAAATATAGGACATACTCCCTGCCCTTGAGATGCTCACAATCTGATTGATAAACACTGAATGCAACACATGGGATGTGGGGCAAACGTGTTATGCATCCCATGCTCTGCACGGCTGAACAATAATAAAATAAGAATCAGCAGCGGCAGCGGGAACAGCTGGGCTTCATTGAGACCTCACTACCTCAAGCACCCAGAATGCAGGGCAAAAACAAAGCAGGAAAATTAGAGAAAAGTGGGTGGGAAATGGGATCTAGGGGTGTACTTTGGAGAACAACGGCTAGCTTTCAGGTGTTTCCATGGTTTGGATAGGGCGACTCTAGAATCTTGACCGCGCTGGTCTGAACCCAAGAATAACTAACCGTTCCTTTCCTTAGATAGAGAGCAATGCAAAAATTACAAAGATTCCTTGGGAACCAGCTGGGCTATTTCATTCAGCAGAAAGTTCTATGGGAGACAATAGGGGGTCTCCTCAGGCTGCCAATCGACCCTTGTTTCTAAAATGACTGCTTCTCCCCTCTCCCAAAAGCATCCTACACACAGCTGTCTTTAGGGTCACTTGCCAAAAAGCTTATTTATTTCATCAAGATTTTTACTTGTCAAAGACTAGAAACAACCCAGGCATGCATCCATGGGGGATAATAATAATTCATAATAACATTATGTTTTAATTATTTCTGGTTTAGTCCATAAAATGGAATACTACACTATTCTTTTCCCTTATAGGTTATTACAAGATATTGAGTGTAGTTCCCCGTGTTATACAGTAGGTCCTTTTTGGTTATCTACTTTATATGTAGTAGTGTGTATCTGTTAATCCCAAACTCCTAATTTATCCCTCCTTTCCCCTTTCCCCTTTGGTAACCATAACTTTGTTTTCTATGTCTATGAGTCTGTTTCTGTTTTGTAAATAAATTCATTTGTGTCGCATTTTAGATTCCACATATAAGTGATATCATATGATATTTGTCTTTGACTTACTTCACTTAGTATGATAATCTCTAGGTCCATTCATGTTGTTGCAAATGGCATTATTTCATTCTTCTTATGGCTGAGTGGTATTCCATTATATATATGTACCACATCTTCTTTATCCATTCATCTGTCAATGGACATTTAGTTTGTTTCCATGTCTTGGTTATTGTAAACAGTGCTGCAGTGAACATTGGGGTGCATGTATCTTTTTGAATTACAGTTTTCTTCTTTTCCAGATATATGCTCAGGAGTGGGATTACATGATCATATGGCAGCTCTATTTTTAGTTTTTTAAGGAAATTCCATACTGTTTTCCACAACGTCTGGACCAATTTACATTACCACCAACAGTGTAAGAGGGTTCATTTTTCTCCACACCCTCCAGAGGAAAGTCTTTTCACGACCTATCTTTTTGAATCTATGAATGTTTTTATCTATTCAAAAAAATGAATGAAATTCGATTTTAAATTAAAATAAGTAATATTAAAAGTAAATTAAAACGGAGACACCGGCCCTTTTTCCCCAGCAGCCCCTACCATCTTCATCATGTTGATAGTTCACCATGGGAGGCCAGTGGCACTTTCTGACCCTCCATTTTGCCCAACTTTGACACAGTCAGCAGAACGAGAACTACCCTCACTTAACGAGTGTCCTTTCTTCCCCCTCCCAGGTGTGTTATTGGCTTCAAGGAAAAGACCGGCAGCCTGGGGCCAAGAGAATCCAGGGGCGAGTTCCCGGTGAGACAACTGTCCCGTGCATCACCTCCAAGGCCTCCCACATCCTATACAGGTCGTGGAGAGGACCCGTAGGGACAAGTGAAAGGTGGGCATCCATGTCTGGTGCATTTACAGAATGAGAAGGGGAGGAGAATGGGCAAGAAGTCTTCAGAGGGACTTCCCTGCTGGTCCAGTGGTTAAGACTCCGCGCTCCCAAAGCAGGGGGCCCGGATTCCATCCCTGGTAGGGGCACTAAGATCCCACATGCCTAATGGCACAGCCAAAAAAAAAAAACTGAAGAAGGCTTCAGAGGGGACCTGGGGTCAGACTGTGCATCATATATAAGCACTGTGAACAATCTACTCCTCCCCCGAGGAGAGTAGCATTCTGAACAGGAAAGCTGCATCTCAGACCTGCCTTTTAGGAAGATTACTTGGGCTGCCCGAACGGATTGGCTGGGGTGATAAGCCCCAGATTTCTCTCCTTCCCATTCCACGTCTATATTTTCCCCCATATTAACCTTATTGCCTATGTGATTCCCTCCTTAACTTTTTTTTTTAAATTTTAATGGACCCCCTGCTTCTTCAAATTGAAAGAGTCTTAGTGAAGATAACTTTTTTAAATTGAAGTATAGTTGATTTACAATATTGTGCTAGTTTCAGGTGTGCAACTAAGTGATTTGGTTATACATGTATATGTATATATCTATACTCTTTTTTATTTCTTTCCATTATAATTTATTACAAGATATTGAATATAGTTCCCTGTGCTATTCAGTAAATCCTTGTTGTTTATCTGTTTTATATACGTACTGTGTATATGTTAATCCCAAACTCCTAATTTATCCCTCTTCCCCAATAGTTTCTTTTTAATGTTATTTTATTTTTTATAATGTTATTTTTATGTAATGTTATGTATGTTATGTAATGTTATGTAATGTTTACGTATTTTTATGTAATGTTATTTATACAGCAGGTTCTTATTAATTATCTATTTTATACATATTAGTGTATATATGTCAATCCCAATCTCCCAATTCATCCCACCACCACCCCCCCTCCCACTTTCCCCCTTTGGTGTCCACAGTTTTTTCTTCTACATCTGTGTCTCTATTTCTGCCTTGCAAACCTGTTCATCTGTACCATTTTTCTAGATTCCACATATATGCGTTAATATACAGTATTTGTTTTTCTCTTTCTGACTTACTTCATTCTGTATGACAGTCTCTAGGTCCATCGGCGTCTCTACAAATGACCCAGTTTCATTCCTTTTAATGGCTGAGGAATATTCCATTGTATATATGTACCACAACTTCTTTATCCATTCGTCTGTTGATGGGCGTTTAGGTTGCTTCCATGACCTGGCTATTGTAAATGGTGCTGCAATGAACATTGGGGTGCATGTATCTTTTTTTTTTTTTTTTTTTTTTTGCTCTATGCGGGCCTCTCACTGTGTGGCCTCTCCCACTGCAGAGCACAGGCTCCGGACGCACAGGCTCAGCGGCCATGGCTCACGGGCCCAGCCGTTCCGCGGCATGTGGGATCCTCCCGGACCGGGGCACGAACCCGTGTCCCTTGCATCGGCAGGCGGACTCCCAACCACTGCGCCACCAGGGAAGCCCCTCATGTATCTTTTTGAATTATGGTTTTCTCTGGGTATATGCCCAGTAGTGGGATTACAGGGTCATATGGTAATTCTATTTTTAGTTTTTTAAGGAACCTCCATACTGTTCTCCATAGTGGCTGTATCAATTTACATTCCCACCAACAGTGCAGGAGGGTTCCCTTTTATCCACACCCTCTCTAGCATTTATTGTTTGTAGATTTTCTGATGATGCCCATTCTAACCAATGTGAGGTGATACCTCATCGTAGTTTTGATTTGCATTTCTCTTATAATTAGTGATGTTGAGCAGCTTTTCATGTGCCTCTTGGCCATCAATATGTCTTCTTTGGAGAAATGTCTATTTAGATCTTCTGCCCATTTTTTGATTGGGTTGCTTGTTTTTTTTTAATATTGAGCTGCATAAGCTGTTTATATATTTTGGAGATTAATCCTTTGTCCATTGATTCGTTTGCAAATATTTTCTCCCATTCTGAGGGTTTTCTTTTCATCTTGTTTATAGTTTCCTTTGCTTTGCAAAAGCTTTTAAATTTCATTAGGTCCCATTTGTTTATTTTTGTTTTTATATCCATTACTCTAGGAGGTGTTTATCCCTCCGCCCCAATAGTTTTTATACAGTGATGTATGTCCATTATTTCTCAATACACCTGAAAAAAATAATTTAAAATAATAATAAATAAAGATAATTTTACTATTCAGCCATAAAAAAGAATGAAATAATGCCATCTGCAACGACATGGATGGACCTAGAGATTATCATATTAAGTGAAGTAAGACAGACAAAGATAAATATCATATGATATCACTTATATGTGGGATCTTAAAAAATGATACAAATGAACTTATCTATGAAACAGAAAGAGATTCACAGACATAGAGAACAGACTTGTGGTTGCCAAGGGGGAAGGGAGGTGGAGGAGGGAAGGATTTGGAGTTTGGGATTAGCAGATGCAAACTACTATGTATAGGATGGATAAACAACAAGGTCCTACTGTACAGCACAGAGAACTATATTCAATATCCTGGGATAAACCATCACGGAAAAGAATATGAAAAGGAATGTATATATAAGTATAACAGAATCAGTTAGCTGTACACCTGAAACTAACACAACATTGTAAATCAACTATAGTCCAATAAAATAATTTTTTTAAAAATAAGGGTAATTTTATATTCACCCTTGGAAATGATCAGTGAGAGATTGCTCTGATGGGATTCGATGCTCCCTCTAGATTGAGGGAGCAGCACGTGCAAAGGCCCTGGGGTAGGAACATATGTGGTCTGTCCAGGGAGCAGCAGGAAGGCTGGTGCAGGTGGAATCAAGGAGGTGAAAAGAGTGGTGAGACATGGGGAGGGCGTGGACGTGGGCCACGGCAAGGAGAGGGGCCGCTGCCCTTCGTGAAACAAGAAATTTGGGTGGGTTTCTAGCAGGGGAATAACATCAGTTTTGCATTTACGCAGGAGCCCTCTGGCTATGTCATGGAGGTGAAGCTGCAGAGCAGAAGCCAGAAGACTTGTGGGGTCACCGCCCCGCCCCTCCCCCGCCTCCCACCTCACCAGCATTCTTCTCACATGTAACTTCCTTTGGTCTCGGAAGAAGGTACAGGTTTTAACTAAAGCGTCCGCTCAGCCCTCAGAAGAAACGTGTTTCCATGAGGCTGCACCATGGTCCTCAACCAGGGTGGCTGTGCCCCCAGGAAACATTTGGAAATATCTGGAGACACTTTTGGTTGTCACGATGGGGGCGGGGGGAGGAGTTCTGCTGGCATCTGGTGGGTAGAAACCAGGGATGCTGCTCAACACCCTACAGTGCATGGGACGGGCTGCCGCAGCAGGGAAAGGTTCCGTTCAGAATGGCAACAGTGCCCAGGTCGGGACGGGCTGCCGCAGCAGGGAAAGGTTCCGTTCAGAATGGCAACAGTGCCCAGGTCGGGACGGGCTGCCGCAGCAGGGAACGATTCCGTTCAGAATGGCAATAGTGCCCAGGCCGAGGGTCTCCTTGCCCTTTATTTGAGGTTCGTGTGTGTGCATGTGTGCCTCTGTGTGCGTGTGTGTGATGACATTGTCCATATATACCTTACATGGAATGTCTGCATCCCAGCTCCACCAACTGGCTGTGTGCCCTTAGGCCAGTTACTTAACTCTCTGGGGCTGGGTCGCCACATTTTAAAATCAGGGATCATCAAATTACCTGCCTCACATGGTTGTTGGGAAGTGTAGTTAATATGGAAAGTGCTTGTAAACAGGCCCTGGCCCAGAGAGGGTATTCAACAAGTGGCAATCATTAGTTACCATCACTTTTCTCAATATTGATCTAGTCAGGAGATAGGTGTTACTAGCCTGGCTCTAAGGATGCTGGGTATCTTGTAGTGTCCTACTTGGTAGGACAGGGGCAACCATGCGTCCCACTAGGGGGAGGACTTGCGGCCAGACCACCATGGGGGTGGGGGGATCCTGACCCTCCTGGGAAGATGGATCATATGACATGTAGTCTAAGGAGAGCACGGCAGTCAACAGCTGAGGCTCAGGAATTAGCGCTTCTATCTTAAATCCAGGTTCTGCTCCACCCTGGCATTTGGACCTCCAATAACAAGTTAACTCCTCTGTGCCTCAGTTTCCCCATGGGGAATGAAGGCCTATCCTAGTATCAACCCACTAGAGCTGCTATAAAGATCAAAGTGAGGGACTTCCCTGGTGGTCCAGCGGTTAAGAATCTGAGCTCCCAGTGCAGGAGGCCCGGGTTCGATCCCTGGTTAGGGAACTAGGTCCTGCATGCCACAAGGAAAACCCAGCGCAGCCAAATAAATAAATAAATATTATTTTAAAAAATCAAAGTGAGTGGGAGGGGTGGTGTCTGCCAGCCCTTGGGCCTCAGGATGGACCCACTGGCAAAGAAGCTCTTTAAAGGAGTTTTAGTAGCTGAACTTGTAGACATTTTTTGGAGCATATTTTTTTTAAAAAGATGAACACAAGGCAAGATTTCAGGCAAAACACGAGCAAGAAATTCCCCTTCATCTTGGAAGTTTATTACAAATCCAGTGAACACTCTGGAATGTATGGGATCAGAGAGCAAGATCCAGAAAAGTGGCTGAACAGCAAAAATTAGGAACTTGCCATCGATTAAAGTTTCATATTTCATAGTATCAGGCAAGAATAAAATTCCAAAGTTGACATGAATATTTAAAGTTAAATGTAAACTTTAAGTCAAAGGGGGGGTTTTTTAATTTAATTTAATTTATTTTTTGGCCACACAGCCTGTGGGATCTTAGTTCCCTGACCAGGGAAGGAACCCGCATCCCCTGCATTGGAAGTGAGGGGTCTTTTTTTTTAAATTTATTTATTGGCTGCGTTGGGTCTTCGTTGCTGCATGGGGACTTTCTCTAGTTGCGGTGAGCAGGGGCTACTCTTGGTTGCCGTGCACAGGCTTCTCACTGAGGTGGCTTCTCTTGTTGCAGAGCATGGGATCTAGGCACTCGGGCTTCAGTAGTTGCAGCACATGGGCTCAGTAGTTGTGGCTCACGGGCTTCAGTAGTTGTGGCTCGTGGGCTTCAGTAGTTGTGGCATGCAGGCTCTAGAGCACAGGCTCAGTAGCTATGGCGCACGGGCCTAGCTGCTCCACGGCATGTGGGATCTTCCCAGACCAGGGATCAAAGCCGTGTCCCCTGTATTGTCAGGTGGATTCTTAACCACTGCGCCACCCAGGGAGTCCCGGAAGTGTGGAGTCTTAACCACTGGACCGCCAGGGAAGTCCCTAGAGGTTTCATTCTTTGGACTAACTGTGAAGAAACTGATGGAAAGTTTGTATATTATGTTGTAAATAGAGTTTTCTTTACTACTCAAAATAAAGTGGTTCTCCTTAAAAAAAAAAAACCTCCCTTGTAATTCTGAATATATAAACCTTTCAAAATGGATAAAATAGTGAAACATCTATTTTTAATATTTATTACATTGTTTTCTTTTCCACTGTAGTTTATTACAAGATATTGAATATAGTTCCCTGCATTATACAGTAAGACCTTATTGTTTATCTAATTTATCCCCCACCTCCTTTCCCCTTTGGTACCGTGGGTTTGTTTTCTATGTCTGTGAGTCTGTTTCTGTTTTGTAAATAAGTTCATTAATATTTATCACATTTTAACTCACACATTTAAAATACCATTATCTAAAAATATATGCACTAGAAATATTGCTTTTATCCATTTTCACATTGCCTGAAACAATATTTAAACACTACATCAATGTCTCTGGTACTACTAGAGCCATTTTGGAGTAAAATTCGTCATAAAATTCAAAAAAACAAAAAGATCCAAGTTCAGTAAGACATCTAAAGCACACAACACACGTTAGCTATTATTATTTTTGTTGTTGTTGTTCATGAGCTGACTTTGAAGACAGGGTAAGGACGAGGCAGGTACATACAAGCGTGAAATGGAAGGAGAAACACAGCTTCGGGGATTCAGAGCACAGAGTGGGAGACTCAGTGAGCCGGTGTCTTAGGACTGAGGTGAACACATATTGTCAAATAGCCAGCCAGAAATACCATCCTGACGGACAGTCCCACAGTGGCTGGGTTTCGCTGACCCACCCAACCCCCGATAGTTTCATCCTCCTGACCCTTTGCTCACGCTATCAGGACAACTGGATGTCGCAGGTGTTGTGTGCGATTTTCTCTAAATACGAAGAATGACGCATGCATTTTATAGGTTTACATTTCTGTCAGGATTCACCTGTTGGTCTCCATAGTCTAGATTTCACTTGAGATACCCGGGTTTTTTAATAATTTCTAATATATTGCATAATTATTTGTTTTAGTATCAATTATATGCACGTGATTCCAGAACGTTTTTTGCTTTTTAAGCACAACTTTTTTTTTAAGGAGTGGCTGTATTAGTTTGCAAGGGCTGCCATAACAAAGCACCAAAGTGTGGCTTCAACAATAGAAATTTTTTCCCTCGCAGTTCTGGAGGCCAGACGACTGAGATCAAGGTTTCAACATGGTTGGTCTCCTGAGACCTCGCTCTTTAGATTGTAGACAATTATCTTCTCCCTGTGTCCTCACATGGTCATCCCTCTGTGTGTGTCTGTGTCCAAATCTCCTCCTATTATAAGGACACTAGTCATATTGGATTAGGGCCCCGTGACCTCATTTTACTTTAATTCCCTCTGTAAAGACTCCATCTCCAAACGCAGTCACGTTCTGAGGTCCTGGGGTTAGGGCTTCAGCATCTGAATTTAGGGGAGACACAACTGGAGCTACAACAGCCCAGAACCAAGGTGGGCGAGTAGTTGTAAGATGAGGCTGGAGAGCTTGGTAAGGCCACACCTGGAGACATATTTTAGGCCACGGCCGGTGTCTTGAATTTCACCCTGAGTGCGGTCGGGAGCCCCCAGGGACATCAGGCAAGGGAGAGCCATGGTCAGACTTGTGTCTAAGCACCATGGCTCCAGCTGCCGGTGGGGCACCGGGGCTGGACTGAAGGCCACAGGTGACCATGGGGGAATCCAGGCATGGAAACTGGACATGGCTGGGGTCAGCAGGGTGGGCGGGCCTGGGCAGAGGAGACTGAGATTTGGAGTTACCAGGCTTGGAAGTACATGCTGTCAACTGCGTCCATCCCCCTAGAGAGATGAAACACAGCACATAAGACTGCCGCCCTGCTCTTGACCATCTGTGGCCAAAAGTCTTTTCCTTTCTCAGGCCCTGCCCATTGGATGTGTTTCTCTCCAGTTGGATAGGTTTTCAAGTAACTCCGTGAGGTTCTTTTTTTTGTACTTAAAAAAATCATGTTTGTTGTAGAAACTTTAGAAAATGCAGATGAAAATAGAGAAATAAAAACTACCTATAATCCCCAGCAGGCACAGAATCTGTTTCCAGTCCTTATTTTTCTGTTTTGTTTTTGTTTGTTTTTGCTCCTTCCCAACCACCTCTCCCTGCTTTTTTAAAATTCAGATACAGTTGATTTACCATATTATATAAGTTTCAGGTGTACAACGTAGTGATTCACAATTTTTAAAGGTTATACTCCATTTCCAGTTATTATAAAATATTGGCTATATTCCCCGTGTTGTACGATATATCCTCCTAGTTTTTTGTTTTGTACATAGTATTGGTAGTTTGTACCTGTGAATCCCCTACCCCATCTTGTCCCTCTCCGCTTCCTTCTCCCCACTCCGCTAGTTTGTTCTCTCTATCTGTGAGCCTGTTTCTTTTTTTGTTATATTCATACGTTTGTTTTATATTTCAGATCCCACATATGAGTGATATCATACAGTGTTTGTCTTATTTCAGTAAATCCGTGCTAGTCTCATGACGCCCTCTGCTGGCCATTCTGTTCAGCGTGTGATAATGGTTTCTCCCGAGCCATCCAGCCCCCGGGGGGCCGGCACCAGCGTCCTGGGTCTCTTAAGCCCTTGAAATGTGGCTGGTGCGAATTGACATGTGCCATAACGTATAACACACACTGGATTTCCAAAACTGCACGAGAAAAAGAATGTGAGATCGCTTGTTAACAATGGTAGTTTTTTTTAAGCATCCATAATTTTCTATATATTCAGAAACATGGACTATATTGTATTAACATTTTTTTTTTTTGGCCACACCACGCAACTTGCGGGATCTTAGTTTCTGGACCAGGGATTGAACTCGGGCCTCGGCTGTGAAAGCTCTGAGTGCTAACCACTCGACCGCGAGGGAATTCCCAACAACGCTTTATACTGATTACATGTGATATTTTGAATATGTAGTTAACCCTTGAACAACACAGGGGTTAGGAGTGCTGACCCTCCGAGCAGTGGAAAATTTGAGTATAGCGAATAGTCAGCCCTCCGAAGCCAGAGTTCCTCCACATCTGTGGTTCTGCCTCTGCAGAGGTGTAGTACTGTCCTATTTACTCTTGAAAAAAGTCTGTGTGCAGGTCAGCTGTACTGGGTTAAATAAGAGCTGGCCTTAAAATTGATTTCACCTGTTCCTTTTCTATTTTTTTTCATGAGGATGCTAGGAAACTTTAAGTTATGTATGTGACTTACGTTATATTTCTTTATTTCTCATTGGTCTGGACTATTATAAATGTATGTGTATCTGCCAGGGTCTCTCAGCCTTGGTACTTCTGGCATTCGGGGCCAAATCGTTCTTTGCCGTGCGGGCCATCCACGTGTGCTGTAGGATGTTGAGCAGTGTCCTCAGATGCCAGCAGCCTCACCCCTTCAGTTGTGACAACCAAAAACACCTCCAGACATTGACAAGTTGTCCCCTGAGGAGCAAAATCACCCTCAGTTAAGAACCATTGACTTATATATTTTTAATTTATAAATATATATTTTTATATATAAAAATCTATCTATACTATATATCGAGTTTATACACATAAAACACAGCTGACCCTTGAACAACACAGGTTTGAACTGCGTGGGTCCATTTCTCCCTGGATTTTTTTCAGTAGTAACTACTACAGTACTACATGATCTGTGGTCAGTTGGATCTGTGGATACCAAGGAACCACATATATGGAGGGCTGACTCTAAGTTATATGCAGATTTTTGACTGCATGGAGAAGCAGCACCTCTAACCCCCTGCATTGTTCAAGGGCCAACAGTATTTTGATTATTAATTATTTATTATATATATTGAAATGTGTACATATATTTATGAAGTGAAAAAATATATATAAAATGCAACTACACATGACACTTCCTGAGCCCCCATTACATGCAAGCTCTGTGTTCAGTGCTTATGTAATTTTCTCTTTCAATCCTCACAAGGACCCCAGAGGATGGGCAGTATTATTACTGCCATTTTGCAGATGAGGAAAGTGAGGCACAGAGAGGTTAAGTGACCGGCCCTGGGGTGCACAGCTAATTGACCTGGATTCAAATTCAGGCATACCATTGTGAGAGTGTGCCCCACACCCATGGGCTGACCTCTAAGAATCCAGGATCTCCAAGTATCATACAGCAATGTGACTATAGTTATAACACTGTATGGTACACTTGAAATTTTACCCTAAGAGGGTAAATCGTTAAGTGTTCTCACCACACACACACGAAGAAGAAGAAGAAGAAGAAGAAGAAGAAGAAGAAGAAGAAGAAGAAGAAGAAGAAGAGGAAGAGGAAGAAGAAGAAGAAGGAGGGGGAGGGGGAGGAGGAAGAAGACATAGAAGAGGAAGAGGAAGAAGAAGGAGAAGGAGAGGAGGGCAAGGGGGAGGGGGGAGAAGGTGAAGGAAGGAAGGAGAAAGAAAGAAAGAGAAAGCGAGGAAGAAAGAAAGCAAGAAATGAAGGAAGGGAAAAGAAAAAAACAGTAACTGTGAGGTGGTGGATATGTTAATTAACTTGATTGTGATGGTTATTTCCCAATACATACTTGCATCAAATCATCATGTTGTACAACTTAAATGTATACATTTTAATTTGTCAATTATACTGCAGTAAAGCTCAAACAAACAAACAAAAAGACCCCAGGATCTCCATGGGGGGGGTAAACGAGCCCACCCATCGCTGTCCTGGGATCTGAGCCCTCTTGGTGGGAAGGAGTGTGAAGGAGGAGGAGCCAGGATTACAACTTTTTTTTTTTGCGGTACGCGGGCCTCTCACTGTTGTGGCCTCGCCCGTTGCGGAGCACAGGCTCTGGACGCGCAGGCTCAGCGGCCATGGCTCACGGGCCCAACCGCTCCGCGGCATGTGGGATCTTCCCAGACCGGGGCATGAACCCGTGTCCCCTGCATCGGCAGGCGGACTCTCAACCACTGCGCCACCAGGGAAGCCCCAGGATTACAACTTTTACCCCCTCGGGGGCCATAAGAATCCAGAAACGATGCTCCATTCCAGTCATCTCCTATGAGACTGTGGTATAACAGGAAAGCACAGAGTCATCCATCCATTTGTCCGCCCAAGTCTGGTTATCTGCGCTGCAGACCTACTGTGGGCCAGGCGCTGCCCAAGACTCTGAGGGTCCCCAGGTCACTAGGGTAGCACAGCTCTGCTCACAGAGATCCTGTGACCCTGCACAGGAGAGAGGACAGTACTGCACAAGCACAGACAAAACAAGACCGCAGACACAGCTCATTTGGAGAAAATATGACAGGTGGAAAATGATTGGGGTGTGATTCTGGAAGATTCTAGAAACATTTTTTTCTAAGCTAGAACCTCATGAACTGTGAAGCTTGTCTCCATTGTGGAAGAGGGGTGCAGAGTGGGGGGTGGGGGAGAAGCCACTTGCTCAGACCCCCCTTCTCAGTAACCCCCCCACATGGACCCCCCCCTCTTGGAGTCCAGGGGAGGGTTTGAATACGCACGTACACACCGTACACACCGTCTGACTGCTGTGCCTGGAAAATTCCAAGCTCCGTGGCCCCACTTGCTCCCGTCGCAGCCCCCTCCTCTTCCCTGGCTGGCTGCGGTTTCCATAACAACGGATGTCGCCAGCCGACAGCTCTTGCGGCTGATAACCAGCCACCTGGTGGGGGTGAGGGGAAGGGGAGGATGGGGCAAGGTCTCCCCATTGGTAGTCTGCTCACGACTTTAATGCAATTAAAGTGCATCTTCAGACAGGGGGTCTTTGCAGAAGAGAGGTGGGGGGGAGTTTATGCCGCTGTTAGAAATCCCAAGCCGCCCGAAAGCCAGCGATACCATCAACCCCAGCTGCTCTGCAACGTGTTCATTCATTCGTTAAACCTCTTATTTATTCCACAAATATTGATTGGATTAAATAGATGATGAACATAGATAATTCTATTGACACATTAATTCTATACCTAGTTTAAGCTCCAGGTTTTGTTCTAGGGATACGGTGGAGGATGAAGAAAAAGCCCCAGTGCCTCCTTTAATGATGTTTAGGGCTGCATCTTAGATGCGGTGCTACGAACGTGGAAATAATATATCATATGACGGCAGGCATTAAGTTCCAGGAAGACAAAGCTACCAGTATTATTTTCAAGTTAGTTTTTTTTTTCTTTTTAATGGTAGCACATTTTATTATTTTTTAAATTTTTAATTGAAGCATAGTTGATTTACAATATTGTGTTAGTTTCTGGTGTACAGCACAGTGATTCAGTTTATATATATATATATATATATATATATATATATATATATATATATTCTTTTTCAGATTCTTTTCCATTACAGAATTGAATATAGTTCCCTGTGCTATACAGTAGGTCCTTATTGGTTATCTATTTTATATATAGAGTAGTGTGTATCTACTAGTTCCAAACTCCTAATTTATCCCTCCCCCACTTTCCCCTTTGGTAACCATAAATTTGTTTTCTATGTCTGTGAATCTTCTGTTTTGTAAATAAGTTCATTTGTAACATTTTTTAAGGTTCCACATATAAGTGATATCATATGACATTTGTCTCTGACTTACTTCACTTAGTATGATAATCTCTAGGTCCATCCATGTTGCTGCAAATGGCATTATTTCATTCTTTTTTATGGCTCAGTAGTATTCCATTGTGTATATGGACCACATCTTCTTTATCCATTCATCTTCGATGGACATTTAGGTTGCTTCAATAATAGTACATTTTAAATAGTGGTTACATATTAACTCTGTGGACTTAATAATCTTACAGGAAATATTGTGTAGTGAAAATTCAACCTTCCCGCCAGTCCCAAGCCACCCTGTACCCTTCGTGGGATGTGGAACATCATCTTTAATGAGTCATTGTAAGCACATCACATTGGCAGCCCCCCCCCTTTAAAAATAGAATAGTAACTTTTGCACCCATTTTTCTGCAACTTGCTGTTTCCTGCTTAATGTGAAGACAGCAAAGCTTGGTGGCTAAAAGCATGGATTGAACCCAGCTGTCTACATTTGACTCCCAGCTTCTTCACTTGTTACTGTGGGGCTCTGGGCTTCACCTCTTGGGGCCTCCGTTTCCCCAGTTCTAAAACAGGGATTGTGGTGAGGGTTGAAAGAAAAGCAGCCGGAGTGGTGCCTGTAATATCCATACACACATTAAATAAAATAGATAACTCTTGGAGGTCTTTCTATGCCAGGACTTCAGCAGATTACTCATTTTTCATACAAAGTATCCCACTGTATGGCTGTCCCACAATATCTAACCATGGGTTTTGAGGTTGTGTCCACTCCTCTGTTATAACTAACGATGCGGCGGAGAATTCCCATACATCCGTGCTACTACAGGCGTGTACAAGTGCATCTGTGCAATACACTTCTGGAAGCGGATACAAGCCTTCAGATTTTGCACTGATAATGCCAAATCGCCCACCATAAAGATCGTGCCATTTACCAGCCCAACAACAATGTATAAGTATTGAAGCGGCACTGAAATTCTGGGAGAATTCAACACAGAAACATGGTTTTCCAATTTCTCTTGAAAATTCAGAAGATCTAGCATCGAGACTGGGCTCGATGTCACCCGTACAAGCCATTCGATGGTGTCTGGTAGCAGCTGCACGCCTCAACCAAACACACTTTCTCCCCTTTGCCACACTCCTCACCACTCCCTGTATGTCCAGACTCTGTATCAGTGTCCGGTTTGTACTGTGCTTGAGGTGATAGTTCGCTTTCATAGGAGGTGTTACTCTGCACCCTTGCGAACACCGAGGCCAGACTGAGAAAATCACCTATTTTAAGAAAATGCCGTACAGTGAGTCCTTGTTGGTTATCCATTTAAAATATAGCAGCATGTACATGTCGATCCGAAACCCCCTAACAATCCCTCCCCCACCATCCTTACCCCCGGTAACCATAAGTTCGTTCTCTAAGTCTGTGAGTGTTTCTGTTTTGTAAATAAGGTCATTTGTATCATTTTTTTAGATTCCACATATAAGTGATATCATATGATATTTGTCTTTCCCTGTCTGACTTACTTCACCATCCATGTTGCTGCAAATGGCGTTATTTCAGATAATCACTTATTTAATTTATTTTTTAAAATTAATTTTTATTGGAATATAGTTGCTTTACAATGCTGCATTAGTTTCTACTGTACAGCAAAATGAATCAGCCATACATATATATATATATCCCCTCCCTTTTGGATTTCCTTCCCATTCAGGTCACACAGTGCATTAAGTAGAGTTCCCTGTGCTACGCAGTATGTTCTCATTAGTTACCTATTTTATACATCGTATCAATAGGATAATCACTTATTTTAAAATAAACGAGGGACTTCCCTGGTGGCTCAGTGGTTAAGAATCTGCCTTCCAGTGCAGGGGACGCAGGTTTCATCCCTGGTCTGGGAACTAAGATCCCACATGCCGCAGGGCAACTGAGCCCGCTCACCTCAACTAGAGAGCCTGTATGCCGCAAACTACAGAGCCCACGCACTCTGGAGCCTGCGTGCCACAACTAGAGAGAAGCCCACCTGCCACAACCAAGACCCAGCGCAGCCAAAAATAAATAAATAAAATATATTTTAAAAATAAAATAAAATAAAGGAGTGGAAGAGGGGAGGATGTATCTTTACAGAAATGAAAAATAGTCTGAATTGTATAATATGCACAAGCCCCAGCCCATCTTCTTCCCTTCCATGACCTGTGTCATCCTCGTGAGAGTTCAAGTTGGGGAACTTTGGATTTCAGAATTGTCTGGGGGCTTGGGAGTGGGCTCCTCTTCCTGATAAGTGATGCCCCCAAAGGCTGCTCTGCCATTCCACCTCTCCCTTCTCTCAGTTCTAGGATCAGACAACGAGGTCTCCTCCTGCCTGAACACTAATGCCAGCCTTGCCAGTGTCCCCCAGCCCACCTTCCTTAACGGTTTAGCCCTCCACAAAAGCATCCTCTGTCTTCCTCTCCACTTCCTAGGTCATTCTGCCTTTCAGAAGTCTTTCCTCCCTCCACACAATGCATTGATGCTTCCATACCTTCATAAATATTGATACATGAAGCACCTTGTACGTGCAGTCACTGTGATGGGCTGGGGGTGCAGGAGGAGACCAAGAAAGACAGTTTCCATTCCCACAGAATGGAACTCACTCTGTAGTGAGCGGGGAAAGATAATTTAAAAAAGAAAGAAGGGTTGGGGGGGATGGGGAGATGTTGGTCAAAGGTTTGAAAGTTTCAGTTATGCAGGATGAGTTAAGTCCTGGAGATCTAATGTACAGCATGGAGACTATAGTTAATACTACCATATAAGTACGCAAATTGTATACTTGACTTTTGCTAAGAGTGATCCTAAATGTCCTCGCCACAGATACACACAGAGTTGTAACTGTGAGGTAATGGATGTGTCAACAACTTGATTGTGGTAATCATTTCCCAACGTATACATATATCAAAATATCATGTAATGTAATTATACCTCAATAAAGCTGTTGGGGGGGAAGAAATGAAGAAGGTAATTTTGGGTGCTGAGATGACCTGCATAAAGTAAAGCAGGATAGTGACTAGAAGGTGGGTGCAGGGAGCAGGGGGGTGAGTTCTTTTGCTTTCGTTGGTCTGGAGGGCAGCCCAGAACTCTGTATATTTAATTATTTCTCTCCACCCCCCCTCCCCTTTCTGATGCAGGTGAATTCTGGAACAGAGTTTTAAAAAATCCTGGCTACACCATGAGAGGCACGGTGCCAAGCGATTTACAAGCAGCATCTATTCTAATCCACACCACAATCCAAGGATCCAGAAAAAATATATATATTTTCCCACTTCAGAAGAGAAAACTGTCTCAGAAAGGTGACATCACTTTCCCATGGTCCCATATTTTTATTCAACTCCACCCCGCAAATATTTATTGAGAACAAATTCTCATGGCAGGCTGAGATTGTAACACACACACAGTCTGGAAAGTTCCATCCTCTAAGGGGCTCTCAGCGTCCTCCGCATCGCCTCGCCATCTGCAGTTTCCATGGCAACAGGGCCTGCCTGCATCACTGAGACCTCGTGAATGCTCTTAAGGACCAGGGCAGAGTAATGGATACCAGAACTGTCGAGCTGGAGAAGGGCGAGGTCTGGGGGAGGGCACAGGTCTTCTGAACCCCTACGTGGGATTTGGGCACATCTTTTGGTAACATCACAATTTTAAATGAGCACCTTTTAAATGATGTCTTTGCAAAAGAGGTGGGGAAACCTGCAGACACCAGCAGAAATCAGAGTTGTCTGTTCCGCAACAGCCTCCGGCACCGATGACGTAAACAGCCTTTGTTCTCGCCAATAATCAATTATTTGACTGATTCATTCATTCAACAGATGTTTATAGAGTGATTACTGCTTTTCCAAACACTGTCCTAAGTGGTGGGCAGCTAAAACAGATATAGTCTTCGTTCTCATGAGAGTTGGCATCCTATTTGAAGACATAGTAAATACAAATATATATGTAAATACAAGCACATATTTATATATAAATAATATATGTAAATAATATATAATAAGTATATATACATATATATGACACACATATGTGTATATGTATGTTAAAATCTATGATAGTATTACATTCTCTGGAGAATAAAATATTGGGATAAGGCACAGAGAGTGACAGGTCAGGGACTATTTTAGGTGGGGGTGGGATCGGGGAATTTACAAGAATAGGTAGATCAGATATCTCTGTGCACAGGTTGATAGACTCTGCACCTGCATTTTCCTCCAAACCCCAAATCCAAGCTATTCTCCTGGGACAATTTTGGACCACTCCCCCCCACCGCCCTGCTAATATTAAAAATTCCTGGGACTTCCCTGGTGGCACAGTGGTTAATAATCCACCTGTCAATGCAGGGGACACGGGTTCCAATGCTGGTCTGGGAAGATCCTACATGCTGCGGAGCAACTAAGCCCGTGCGCCACAACTACTGACGCCCGCGCGCCTAGAGCCCGTGCTCCACAACAAGAGAAGCCACCGCAATGAGAAGCCCATGCACCGCATCGAAGAGTAGCCCCGGCTCGCGGCAACTAGAGAAACACCGGCACGCAGCAACGAAGACCCAACATAGCCAAAAAGAAAAAAAAAATTCCTAGTTTCTCCAGTACCCAAAGTTAACAAATCAGTTGAGATCCAGGTTTAGCTGAAAAGTGGACAGTACCCATGAAAGATGGAAGAAAAGAGGCTTCTTGTGATAGAGGATGACACTCCCCAATTGATCATTGACAGAGAGAATTTTGCTCTGTGGCTTTCTGACTTTCAAGGATCTGCCCTCTTCCCAAATAGCTACTTAATATTTCAAGTAGTCATTAAAATATATATATACTAAGGGCCAGATTGTGTATTTAATACAGGATAAACAAGACAGACAAGGTCTGTACTTTCATTGAATGTTCACCGGCATGCAGGGACGCAGAAAGCAAATAAGAAATTAACACGATTGGGACTTCCCTGGTGGCACAGTGGTTAAGAGTCCGCCTGCCGATGCAGGGGATACGGGTTCGTGCCCCGGTCCGGGAAGATCCCACATGCCGCGGAGCGGCTGGGCCCGTGAGCCATGGCCGCGGAGCCTGCGCGTCCGGAGCCTGTGCTCTGCAACGGGAGAGGCCACAACAGTGAGAGGCCCGCGTACCGCAAAAAAAAAAAAAAAAAATTAACACGATTACTTCAGACTCCAAAACCGAGCAGTGGGAACTTCCCTGGAGGTCCAGTGGTTGGGGCTCTACGCTCCCAGTACAGGGGGCACGAGTTACATCCCTGGTCAGGGACTTAAATCCCGCATGCTGCACGGCACGGCCAAATAAATAAAATCAATAAAAGAATCAAGACAGAAAAAAAAAAGAGAGAGAGAGAAATATTTGGTTTAAAAAATAAAATAAAATAAAACCAAGCAGTAGAAATACGATGCAAGCCACAAATGCATGCCACATGTGTCAAATTTTCCAGTTGCCATGTTTAAAAAGGTAAAAAGACACAGGTGGAATTCATCTTAACAATAGGCTTTATTGAATCCAAGACTGATTGCAAAATATTGCCATTCGAACCAATGATACCAATGTTTAAAAAAAAAATCAATGAAATATTTTAATTTTTTGTTTGTTTGCTTCTAGGTTTTTGAAAGCTGGTGTATAGTTCACAGTTACAGCGTATCTCAACAGGCGCTAGCCGCATTCCAGGCACTCAGATAGCCACAAAATGGCTTGCAGCTACCATATTGGAAAGCACAGCTCTAAAAACTGCTGCGAAGAAAAGTATCAGGGTAAGAGGAAATGAATGACGATCGGGAAGGTGGATGAATACTCAGACAAGGTATTTTGCTTCAGAAAGTCTAGAGAGTAGCCTTGGAATGTGCCTTTCAACAAGCCTCCACCTGCCCAGTTGATCCCCAAGGTACACCTGGGTAGTAAGGCCTGGGTAGACCCAGAGTAATTTAATCCTCCCAGCAGCCCTATTAGCCAGGAGTGATGATTAGACCCATTTGAGAAAAGTAAGGTGAGGTTTCAGAGAGCTCTGACACCAAGCACCAAAGACCCCGTATTTTCACTCATTCGCAAATAATAGATACAGATATGTATTGACCAGCTGCTCTGTGTCTAGACTGGGATTTTGCACCCACACATTGTATGATGCAAGGGCCTGGAAAATTCCAGTCTCCAAGCCTCCGGCTGCACCTTCATCACCCCTGTCTCCCGCCCCAGCTATAGTTTCCATGGCAACAGTTTCAGTCGCTAATGCCAGTTAAGTACCCTTGACGGGACCGAGGGTTAATCTAGTCAACATCAGAATAGCCTGGACTTGGGGATGGTGTGACGGGGCGTGGGGTGGGGGTGGGGGGGGTGCCGGGAGGGTTGGTTATCCTGCAATCCCTCCCCGACCCATGTTAACGGTCACTCCAGCCTTCGTGCTCGTTAAAAGGTCTCCTCGAATGGGGTTTTTGCAGAAGGACAAACATGAAATTGGGCGTGCAAGCTGCTGCTGACTTAAAGAAATCTTAGGTTCGCCATTAAGCAGCTGCTGTAGGTGCTGGTGACAGAGCCCTTGTCTATCCTAACCATTCAACCGTATCCCATTCTTCCTGCGACACAAGATGATTGAGTGCCTGGGACATTGTGGGCGCCTGAATGTAATTATGAGACACCCCTGACTATAAGGAAGGCAAGCTGGGCTTCAAAAGCTTCAAGCATCTTTACCCCCAACAAACACAAGTGGGAGGGTTCCATTCAGCCTTCTTCCAGAAGGTGCTGGGCACATGTTTTCTGGTCCCCATCATCACCCAAGTACCCCCACAAAGCTAACAATAATTTGAATGAAACCAAAGACTCAACCACATCTCATGACTGAAATTACATTATTTACAGGATCGGGGTGGGGGTAGTAAAAGGGAGATGGTCTTTGTCCGTGCCTTCAGAAAGTGATTGTTTATTTTGAGACTCTGCAGTTATTCATCACAATGCAGAATCTCAGGACAGGTGCCTCCCGGTGGAACTTATGATGACTGGGGAAATTCACTGTAACGCGGTGCCTCAGGAAGGGAAGAAGATGGTATGGGGGACAAAGGGTTGAACATCTGCTTGAGCAAATGTTTGTTTTGTTGTTGCTGTTGTTCTGTTTTTGGTTTTTTTTCCATGAAACTGTATAAACTGTCAGTGTTTTCTTCTAAGGACTATGGGCCATTTCACAGATTGGGGTTTGTTATATTTTGTTTTTTTGTTTTTTTTCAAAAGCATGGCCATTCTGGCTCTAAAATGTGGTCCTAAATAGATGGTAGCAGTTTTTTGTTTTTTGTTTTTTGTGGGTTTTTTTGGCCTTGCACCTTGCAGGATCTTAGTTCCCGGACCAGGGATTGAACCCGAGCCAGCCGTGAAAGCACACAGTCCTAACCACTGGACTGCCAGGGAAGCTCCGATGGCAGTTTACAGAGGAGAGTTTGTGTAGAGGTTCTGGTGGGGAATGAACTTGAAGTGCTTTTCCTCAGACAGAATTTATGCCACAATCCTAAACAGAATGGACAGACAAGAAAGGATTCAGGGATTATGACAAACACCCACACAGGTAAATATTTTGAAATACCCAGAGTACTGGGGAGTCGTAATCAGCCAGGGACATTGAAACACATGAATCATTCCTGCTGGCATCCCTCTGCCTGGTCATACGAAAACTTAAATTTTTACCAACTCTAGTTCTTATTATACCATAGCTCGAAGCAAACTCAGTAGTCTTCAAGAGGGGGCTGATGAGTGCATAAATTCTGATGAGAGCATTAGATGGAATTTGAGGCTGCTGTGCAAAATTCTCGGGACGTCCTTTAGGAACTGAAAAAGCAAAATATACAGTGAAGTGAAAGCAAGGTGTATAATGATATGAAGGGTTGCTACCATTGTGTAAAAGAGGGGGGAAGGAACATATTTTATATATATATAAATATATATAATTTACTGCAATATATTACATTATACAATAATTATAAGATATACAATATACAAAATATATAAATAATATGTGTATACATAGGCTACCTCTGTCACATCATGTGGAAGGTGTTGGGTGGCTGGTGGACTGGGGTGATGTCTCAGGTCAATGCTACAGACTGTTTGTGTCTCCCCAAAATTCATATGTTAAGACCCAGTCCTCAATGTGATGGTATTAGGAGGTAGGGCCTTTGGGAGGTGATTAGGTCATGAGGGTGGAGCCTTCATGATCGATTTAGTGTCCTTATAAAAGAGGCCCCAGAGAGCTCCTCCACCCCTTCTGCCATGTGAGGTTATAGCAAGAAAATGGACATCAATGAACCAGGAAGTGGACCCTCACCAGCCACCAACACTGTGCTTTCCTTTCTCCCATATTTATTGATTCACTGTCTTTTTAAAATTGTTTCCAATATTCTCCAATTATCTTTTTTTTTAATTTTATTTATTTTATTATTTACTTGGTTGCGCTGGGCCATAGTTGTGGCAGGCGGACTCCTTAATTGTGGCTCGCGGGCTCCTTAGTTGTGGCATGTGAATTCTTAGCTGTGGCAGGCATGTGGGATCTAGTTCCCTGACCCGGGACCCTGCATTGGGAGCGTGGAGTCTTAACCACTGCGCCACCAGGGAAGTCCCTGATTCAGTGTTGATTTATGGATTCTAACTTTGGCTTATGAGTTATCATTTGTATTTATTTTTTCCTGGAATTATTCCAGTTTTGATAGTGAGAATCCCTTCAAGCTGACATCTGGGTCATTTTGACTATTTTTTTTAGTCTTTCCTTACTTTCAGACACAAGATATTACAGGCTCATCTTGTGCTTTTCTTGCCCAGCTCTGGAATCAGCCATTTCTTCAAGGAGCCCTGGCTCCCCTTGAGTGGAGAATGGTATTTGGAAACCAGGATGTGAGGGCAAACATAAGTTATGTTTGGGAAAGGAGGTTTTTTTTTTTTTTAATTGAGGTATAGTTGATTTGCAATGTTGTGTTAGTTTCTGGTGTACAGCTAAGTGATTCAGTTTTATGTGTGTGTGTGTGTGTGTGTGTGTGTGTGTGTGTGTGTGTGTGTGTGTATATATATATATATATATAAAATGTTCTTTTTCATTTTCTTTTCCATTATGGTTTATCACAGGGTATTGAATACAGTTCCCTGTGCTCTACAGTAGGACCTTGTTGTTTATCCATCCTATAGATAATAGATTGCATCTGCTAATCCCAAACTCTCAATCCATCCCTCCCACACACCCCTCCCCCTTGGCAACAACAAGTCTGATCTCTATGTCTGTGAGTCTGTTTCTGTTTCATAGATAAGTCCATTTGTGTCATATTTTAGATTCCACATATAAGTGATATCATGTGGTATTTGTCTTTCTCTTTCTGATTTACTTCACTTAGTATGATAATCTCTAGGTCCATCCATGTTGCTATAAATGGCATTATTTCCTTCTTTTTTATGGCTGAGTAGTATTCCATTGTATATACGTACCACATCTTCTTTATCCATTTGTCTGTCAATGGGCATTTAAGTTGCTTCCATGACCTGGCTATTGTAAATAGCGCTGCAATGACACAGGGATGCATGTATCTTTTCAAATTATAGTTTCATCCACATATATGCCCAGGAGTGGGATTGCAGGATCCTATGGTAGCTCTATTTTTAGTTTTTTAAGGAAACTTCATACTGTTTTCCATAGGGGCGGCACCAATTTACATTCCCACCAACAGTGTAGGAGGGTTCCCTGGGGAAAGTATGTTTTATCCTGAGGAGTGATACGGTCAGATTTACATTCTAGAGAGGCCACTTCCGCTACGCGGGTGGCAGATGGACTGGTGAGCAGTGTTTCCAAATATATAGCCCTTTATGTACCACCTTCATGAATTTTGCCATATGGGTGTCTTTGCTGTATTATTAGACAATACTTTTTTTCCTTTTAAATTGCTCTCTGTTATACCTGAACTGTAAATTCCCTTTAAAGGAAATTTTAAATCATGACTGTGAATGGAAACACCATTTTCTCTTACTGTGGAAAATAAAAATAGATATACAAGGAAACATACACACAAAGAATGTTGTTTAACATTAATAGATGCAATTGCCAGCCAGGGTTTTGAGCCTAAGACCTGTTTTTGTTTGCCTGTTTGTTCAAAGGAGATGTTGGTGAATAATATTGTTAAAGATATTCAAACAAAACTAAGACACTATCCTTTATGTGATATGATGGCCCCAAAGATACTGCAAAGGGAATTTTTTTCTTCTTCTGATTCAAACATTATTTAATGTCGTGTGTCCAGCTTTGTTTTTGTTTTGTTTTGTTTTGGGGTTGTTTTTGGGGGGGTGGGCGGTTGGCCACACCACATGGCTTGCAGGATCTTAGTTCCCCAATCATGGATTGAACCTGGGCCCTGGCAAAGAAAGCACCGAGTCCTAACCACTGGACCGCCAAGGAACTCTCTAGCATTTTATTTAATCTCTAGAGAACATCAGTGGGGGCATGTCACATGCCAGGCAAACATCGGTCAGGGGATTGAAAAGAGGTGAGGAGATGTGTTACAAATCCTGAGCAGTATTTCAGTCGAGTGTGGGAGAAAAGAAAACTGGAGCTTTGGGAGAGAGCTGCAGAGAGTGGATAAGAGTCAGCAGGACTTGGGATTGGGGATTTAGGGAAAGGGGCTGAGTCAGGAGGTGTGGGGCTTGAGTCACATGGTGGGTGGTGGTGACCGGTGGTGACCATTAGAGATAGGCAAGATGGGGGAGCTGGAGGTGGGCTCCTGGGAGTTTGTCATTGTCACCAGGGGCATTTAATGGTGGGCTGGACCAAGATGAAGGCAGAGGGCTTGGAGAACGGACTGAGTAGGGGTTTTTTTTAGCAGAGGGAGATAATAAGGGGTGAAGCGAGGTTGATAAAGGGAGAACAATTAGAAATCCACTTCTGGGGACTTCCCTGGTGGCACAGCGGTTAAGACTCTGTGCTCCCAATGCAGGGGGCCTGGAGGCCTGCGTTCGATCCCTGGTCAAGGAACTAGATCCCACATGCATGCCTCAACTAAGAGTTCGCATGCCACAACTAAGGAGCCCGTGATCTGCAACTAAGACCCGGAGTATTTATTAAATAAATAAAGAAATAAAATAAAGAAATCCACTTCTGAACCCAAAAGATCTACATAAAAATTATTAAAATTGATCACGGAGTTCCCTGGTTGCCTAGTGGTTAGGATTCTGGGCTTTCACTGCCGTGGCCCAGGTTCAGTCCCTGGTTGGGGTACTGAGATCCTGCAAGCGGTGTGGCACGGCCTAAATACAATACAATACAATACAGTACAATACAATAATCAGACAAGTTGGCAAGATTGAGGGACAAGTTCAACATTTAGCAGAAGCAGTTAGGGAAGCATCATTATTTTACTCCCAATCTCCTAAGAAGTATTTTCAATATTCACTGTTCTGTGTTTGCTGTAATTTATTGCTAGTTTCCTAAATGTCCTCATCGATAATGGATGACGGATTTAATAAACTCTTTTTTTTTTTGCATTCCTGATGAGTCAACTAGTTCATGATGTGTTACTCTTTTATATACCATTGGTTATAAATGTGGCAACGTTCTGTTTAGAATTTTTACATGTCTATTTACTGTGAGACGGACCTGCCATTTTCCCCTCTAATAAAACCTCTGACAGATCAAAAATAAAAAAGAAATGCACTTCTGAGTGAGCGTGACCGGCCAGGAAGAAGAAGCCATTAGAATTTTCACACAAGGTCCAGTGGCTGATGGACACTCAGCTCCCCAGAATTCCACGGAATTTCCATTGAGCTAAATGCCAGGCCTGATTCCAGGCAGCATATCCATCAATATCCTAAAAAATGGAATAAGAGTGTGCAGGTGCCCATTTCCACACCCAAGCAATGGTAATTGTTTTTGCAAAATTATTATCCCTAGATTATCTTATAAACCTGCTTTTCCCTAAGTTGGAAGCCAGGAGGGAGGGGCTGACCAATCTTGCACTCTCATTATTTTTTTTTGCAAGTTGTCAATACAATTTATATAACTTTAAAATTTTAACATAATTTCAAACTTACAGAAAAGTCGCAAAAGCAGAACAAAAAATTCCTACACACCTTTACCCAAATTGGCTACTTATTAACATTTTGCCCCCTTTGCTTCATTACCAATGTAATTTTATAAACATGATAATGCAGAATAAAAGTCCTTCAACCGATTAGATGAGATCCACCCACATGGTGGAGGGTAACTGGCTTTAAGTCAATTGATTATTTAATCACATCTACAACATATTGTAATATAAGATACATTATATTTTATAATATATTACACAGAAATATATTATCTATGACATATTACATAGAACTATATACCTATATTATAATATTTATATTATAATATAAATTTACTTTTTTTTTTCAACCGCACCCTGCAGCTTGCGGGATCTTAGTTCCCCGACCAGGGATCGAACCCGGGGCCCCAGCCGAGTCCTAACCACTGGACCGCCAGGGAATTCCCATAAATTTACATTTTTATAATTATTTATCATTCCTGTTGGTTCTGTCTCTCTGGAGAACCCAGACTAATCCACAGGCCTAAGTTGATGGTGATCTGGTCTAGAGGAGAGAAATATGTACACAATAGTCTTTTCCTTTTTTTTTTTTGGTTAATTTTTTTTTCTGTACACAATATATCTTTGAGACATACGTAGACAGTGGGAGAAGATGAAGTTGATTCAGTGGGATCTGCAGATGGATTGGATGCAGGGGTTCCAAAGAAGAGGATAAATAAGGCATCACTTCTGGGTTTTCATTTCGAGCAACCTGGTGGATCACGACAACATTTACTGACATGGGCCAGCCTGGGACACAAGAGGGAGAGGTGGAGGTTGCTACAAGAATTACCCAGGGAATATATGTAGGGGGTGTGGTTAGGCCAGGGGCGGTGGAAATGGAGAAACAATTGGAGGGATATTACTGAGAGACAACGTGAAAAGAATAAAAGCACAGAGAGTGTGTACTCAGTGAGGAAAAGCAGCGAGGATGTTTACTGACTCTCCAATGGCCAGATGAAACAGCTCATAAATCACCAGCGGAATTTTCCACTGAGCTAAAGGCCAGGCTGGATTCCAAGAATGATATACATACCGGTGTAATTAAGAATAGGGAAGGTTTCTCTAAGACACAAGACAATGCGGACAGTATTCTGCAGACATCTGTTTAAAATCATTCATTTGTCTGAATGCCCACCTGTTTAGCAAATTATCCCTGGATTCAATCCTCCACCAGTTTTCATCCAAATTTTGGGAACTGACAACATTGAATTTTATAATCTGCAGGCTTTATTTATTTGGAAGTGTTAATCATGGTGTCTGGCACACAATAAATGCACAATGGAATGCTTCTGGAATCAATTTCCCTAATGTAGTCAACAGGAGTGAAACATTTCACGTTACCTAATGTGTACCCTGTTTTTGAAAACATAAACATCTATTTCAGTACTTCCCTGTTGGTGCAGCGGTTAAGAATCTGCCTGCCAATGCAAGGGACATGGGTTCGATCCCTGGTCTGGGAAGATCCCACATGTCGCGGAACAACTAAGCCCGTGCTCCACAACTACTGAGCCTGTGCTCTAGAGCCCGCATGCCACAACTACTGAAGCCCGGGTGCCTAGAGCCTATGTTCCACAACAAAGAGTAGCCCCTCCTCGCCGCAACTAGAGAAAGCCTGCATGCAGCAACAAAGACCAAAAATGCAGCCAAAAATAGATAAATTAAATAGGACTAGTAAAATGTTTAAAATAAATGTTTAAAATTTCATATTACCTAAGTACATGTATGTATGTGCATATGTAGAGGCGTATCCGTAAAGAAGATTGGGTTGATAAACGAGGGTAAACGTTAAATTTCATTGTTTGGGTTTTGTGCACCGGATGGGATGCTAAATGTTTTATCAAGGTCATCTCCTTTTCTCCTCCAGAGGAGCCCAAAAGGCAGGCACAATTCTAAACTGCATGTTACAGGTGAGGAAACTGAGGCTTAGAGAGAGTGAGTCACACAGCAGTGAATGGACGCCCTTAAACACTTTGCTCAAACACCTAACACCTCCTCTAGCTGTGTTTCCACCTCCTGGCACTATTTTTTTTTTCAATTTTTAAAAAATTTATTTTATTGAAGTATAGTTGATTTACAATGTTGGGTTAATTTCTGCTGTACAGCAAAGTGATTCAGTTATACATATATATATATATTATTTTTCATGTTTTCTTCCATTATGGTTTATCCCAGGATGTTGACTATAGTTCCCTGTGCTATACAGTAGGACCTTGTTGTTTATCCATCCCATATATAATAGTTTGCAACTGCTAATCCCCAACTCCCAGTCCATCCCTCGCCCGCTCTCCTCCCCCTTGGCAACCACAAGTCTGTCCTCTATGACCGCGAGTCTGTTTCACAGATAAGTTCATTTGTACTATTTTTTTCAGATTCCACATATAAGCAATATCATATGGTATTTGTCTTTCTCTTTCTGACTTACTTCACTTAGTATGATCATAGTTCCATCCATGTTGCTGCAAATGGCATTATTTCATTCTTTTTTATGGCTGAGTAATATTCCATTTTATACATGTACCACATCTTCTTTATCCATTCATCTGTTGATGGACATTTAGGTTGTTTCCATGTCTTGGCTATTTTGACTAGTGCTGCTATGAACATAGGGGTGTATGCATGTATCTTTTTGAACTATACTTTTGTCTGGATATATGCCCCAGACTGGGATTGCTGGGTCCTATGGCAGCTCTATAGTTTTCTGAGGACCCTCCATACTGTCTTCCACAGTGGCTGCACCCGTTTTCATTCCCACCGACATCTGACACTGTATCCTTTAATCACACTCACTCCCTTGGTGACCCACATGCAGGCTCCTGGCTTTGATCACAAGCACACTGATGGCTCCAAAATGCATAACTGGGTTAGATAACTCAGAATAGAGTTGTGAAAATACGGGGTGCCCAGTTAAATATGAATTTCAGATAAACAACTACTAATTTTGAATAAACTTTTAATTTTAAGATAGATTTCACTTTGGAGGAAAGCTGCAAAGACAGTAGACAGAGCTCCCATAGAGGCTGCACCTGGTTTCCCTCTGATTAGCATCTTACATTAATATGGCTTATCACAATTAATGAACCAATATTATCAACAAAAGTCCATGCTTTATGCAGATTTCCTTTGTTTTTACCTAATGCCCTTTTTCTCTTCTAGGGTCCCATCCAGGACCCTACAGTACATTTTTTTTTTTTTTTTTTTTTTTTTTTTTTTTTTTTTGCCACGCCACACGGCATGTAGGATCTTAGTTCCCCGACCAGGAATCGAACCCTTGCCCCCTACATTGGGAGCGTGGAGTCTTAACCACTGGACCACCAGGGAAGTCCCTGCCTTTTGTCATCATGTTTCCTTGGGCTCCTCTCGGCTGTGACAGTTTCTCAAACTCTCCTTGTATTTGATGATCTCGACAGTTTTCAGGACTGGTCAGGTATTTTGTAGAATATTCTTCATTTAGGGCTGTCTGATATTTTTCTCATGATTAGACTAGGGTTATTGGTTTTGTGGAAGAAGATCAGAGGAAAAGTACCACTTTTATCACACCGTATCATGAGTACATACTGTGATCAAGTTTACTCTTGGTAACCTTGGTTACTACCAGGATGAGGTGTGTCAGGTTTCTCTACTGTAAAGTTATTCTTTTTTTCTCCCTTTCCATATTATACTCTTTCAAAGGAAGTCACCTGCTCTTAAAAAGTAAAGAGCTATGCTCCACCTCCTTGGGGGTGGAGTATCTACATAAATTATTTGGAATTTTTATGTACAAGAAATTTGTTCTCCCCACAAAAAGTAATTTTTTTCAGTGTATGTCTCATGCAATATTGACACATACTTATACTTAAAACTTATTTATTTTTGGCTGCATTGGGTCTGCGTTGCTGCGCGCGGGCTTTCTCTAGTTGCGGTGAGCGGGGGCTACTCTTCATTGCAGTGTGTGTGCTTCTCATTGCGGTGGCTTCTCTTGTTGCCGAGCGCAGGCTCTAGGCAAGAGGGCTCAGTAGTTGTGGCATGCGGGCTCAGTAGTTGTGGCGCACGGGCTTAGTTGCTTGGCAGCATGTGGGATCTTCCCAGACCAGGGCTCAAATCTGTGTCCCCTGCATTGGCAGGTGGATTCTTAACCACTGCAACACCAGGGGAGCCCTCTATCTGCATTTTTTACATCTTCACTTGAGCATCTAACAGGGGTCTCAAAATAACAAATCCAGGGAATTCCCTAGTGGTCCAGTGGTTAGGACTCCGTGCTCTCACTGCTGAGGGCCCGGATTCGATCCCTGGTCGGGGAACTGAGATCCCACAAGCCACAGGGTGCAGCCAAAAAAGAAAAATAAATAAATAAATCCCGGGCTTCCCTGGTGGCACAGTGGTTGAGAATAAATAAATTAAATAAATAAATTTATAAATAAATAAATAATAAATTCAAATCTAAGCCACTGGACTTCCCTGGTGGCGCAGTAGTTGAGAGTCCGCCTGCCGATGCAGAGGACACGGGTTTGTGCCCCAGTCCGGGAGGATCCCACATGCCGCGGAGCGGCTGGGCCCGTGATCCATGGCCGCTGAGCCTGCGCGTCCGGAGCCTGTGCTCCGCAACGGGAGAGGCCACAACAGTGAGAAGCCCGCGTACCGAAAAAAAAAAAAAACTAAGCCACTGATGTCCACCCTCACCCACTGAACCAACAACTCCTGCAATGTTCCTATAATGGTATCTCATTTCTCCAGTTGCCCCTAGAACCTGGGATCCATCTTCAATTCCTTCTCTCACATCCCATAGCCAGTCCATCAGAAAAATCAGGTCCAATCCTCATCTAAAAATATATCTAAAAATTCAACAACTCTTCACCATGACCAATGTCACTGCCCTGGTCCATGACACCAACAGCTCTTAGCTGAATGATTTCAAGAACCCTCCACCCCCAGTCTGTTTTCCCAACCTCTATCCTGTCCTCCTGAGTCTATTCTCAACACAGCAAAAACAAAAACAAATAAACAAACAAAACTATACTTCAATTTAAAAAAAAAAAAAAGTGTTCTCACGGCACATCAACCTCAGAAAAGGCCACTCAGTAATCGTTATAGATCAAGACAGAACACAACCACTCTGTAATCATGTCTGAACACAGACAAGACATGAACATCATCTAAGCCACGAAAATGACCAAACAGTCCTCTCTCCCGGCTGATGCTGCGTCTTAACCAATTACAACTTTAGCCTTGCTCTGGCGGACCCTCCTTCTCCAGAAGATTTATTAAGAAACTCAGTCATAGAAATAACCTCGCTTCCTGATGGCACACAATCTAGAACAAAGCCCAGCTTCCGTAAGCTCTCCTCAAAATCCCCAACTCAAATCCAAATCCTATAATAGTTTTTTTAACACCATCTTACTCACAGTTTCCTATTGTGTGCTTTTTCCCTCATTTTAACAATAACCAACGTATTCATCTATAGGTGTCTTCCTGGTGATCTCTGGCTTGGGGCACTGACACTCCTTAACGTCCAACACTAACAGCCTGTATATTTCATTTTATCATGTTTACTCTCTGTCTCCTCATTAGAACATAAGCTCCTTGAGGACTCCTTGACTGGCAGAGCAAGGGCTCCACGAATTTTTGAAAGAAATATCCCTGAGGAAATTGAAGTTCAGAGGCAGCAGTGCATTTGGGCAACGGCCCACGTTCCTTAAGTAGTGGAGCCAGGTTGTAAATTCAACCTCGGGAGCTCTTGCTCCTGGGCCCTGCTGCTGTGTTGGCGCCATGACACGTAGGCAGTGGGTGGAATTTGCTCCCCTGCCTTCTTCTCTAAGTTTATGTGTTTCCCCTCTGGGGACAGATTTCCCTCTTTTGGGGAAAAAAAAAATGGATTGAAATAAATGTGGAAATAAATCTGCACCCTCTTTTGACAGTTGACCTCAATCACTGGTGAATACTTGGCGCCAAAGCGCAATGCCTTAACCAGAAGCCACTGAACCAAGGGGCGGGAATAGGGGGAGTTTTGTTCTTGCGTTTCTGGCCTGGTCCTGGCTCGTTTGAGATGTAGTCCCTGCCCTGTCCCTCAGGTCAGAAGTAGCTGAGAATATGTGAGCTGATTCCACCGGGGGAGGGGCACCTCCGACTGCCCCTCTACCCACTTGTCATTCTTCTGGCTGGTCCAGGTTTGGATGGAGGCATTCTCTCACCTGATGTCTCCATCCCAGCCATGACCACCTCACTCCTGGCTACTCTGCAGTTCGCCAGCTCCCTCTGTCCCTCTCCCTTACCACCTTGGGCAGGGACTCTTCCCTATGAATTTAGGATCCCATAGATCTGCCCTCTTTCAAAATAAGTTTCTGGTATTTCCACCCTTTCAACAAGAATACATTGAAGATTTGTACACCCATACTCATAGCATCATTATTCACAAAAGCTGACCCATGGAAGTGACCCAAGTGTCCATCGACTAATAAATGGGTAAACAAAATGTAATGTATCCATATAATAAGGTATTATTCAGTCTTAAAAAGGAAGGAGATTTTGACATATGTACAACATGACTGAACCTTGAGGTCATTATGCAATGGAATAAACCAGTCACAAAAGGACAAATACTGTAGGAGTCCACCTATATGGGGTACCTAGAGGAGTTAAATTTACACTCAAGATATTTAACATTGGTTTGATCGGTTCACCCACATTCAGACTGTCCCAAATGCCTCCTGACTCTTTGCCACTTCAACCTCACCTCCGTGGAGAAGTCCTCCCAGATTACCCCCTGTAAAGCATGTCTGACTCTGTTATTCTCTGTTTTTAGGGATCAGCAAACACTTTCTGAAAAGGGTCAGGTTGTACATTTTTTAGGCTTTGTGGTCCATAGTTCTCTCGCTATTGTAAGGGGAAAGCAGGCACAGACAATATGGAAATGACTTGGTGTGGCTGTGTTCCAATAAAACTTTAATTATGGACACTGAAAAAAAAAAAGAATACACTGAAGTTTAGCTAAGCTGTAAGACCCGCTCTAGGTGGGAGGATCGGGGGTGGGGGTGTACCCTGGGGAACAGGACAGGCTCTATGCTGTATTGGAGCTCACACCATAGTGCAGGAAGACAGATCATTAGCAGATGAACCAATTTTCAAAACTCATGCTGGATATGGGCACATGCTCTGAAGAAAATGAAGCAGGGTGATATTTTAAAAATGAATACGGGGCTTCCCTGGTGGCGCAGTGGTTAATAATCCACCTGCCAATTCAGGGAACATGGGTTCCAGCCCTGGTCCGGGAAGATCCCACATGCTGCAGAGCAACTAAGCCCATGCACCACAGCTACTGAGCCTGCGCTCTAGAGCCCACGAGCCACAAGTACTGAGCCTGTGTGCCACAACTACTGAGCCCGTGCGCCTAGAAGCCACCGCAATGAGTAGCCCCTGCTCCCGGCAACTAGAGAAAGCCTGCACACAGCAATGGAGACCCAATGCAGCCAAAAAAAATGAATAAATAAAATAAATTAACTTCTTAAAACATTTAAACAAGTGAAGAGGAAAAGCTTTTGCCTCCTTAGTTTTAGGGACCCCAGGATTCTCCATTTTTAACAACAGCCCCCCTCCAGCCAAGTGCCTTGAGGCACGTGGTCTCTGGGCTCCACTTGGAGGAACACAGGCTAAAAAGAGTCAGATCTGGTGCTGAGCACTGTATAAGATGATTTGTTTTATGCTCACACCAACCTCATGATCAAGGAATGCTTGTAGTTTGTGCTCTAGAAGAGGAAGCTGGGGCTTGGAGAGGCAAAGCCGCTTGCAGAGTTTCTCTATTTTGTATTCATACCTTGCGCACCTCCTGCGTGGATAGGTTGTGATTGGGATCGCACAAAGTCTGCAAAGCCCGGGAAATCTCAGTCTCTGGGGCTCCTTCTGTCCCTTCCCCGACCCCTCCTCCTGGGCTGCCAGCCTTGGTTTCCATGGCAACAGCCTCTCGCCTCACCCAGGTGGGAGGGAGCTTCTATGACCTGAAGAGGGTAGAGGCGTTGTCTTAGTCCCTTCGGGCCATTATAACAGAATACCCATAGATTAGGTGGTTCATGAACAACAGACGTTTATTTCTCACAGTTCCGGAGGCTGGAAGTCCAAGATCAAGGTGCCAGCAGATTCCGCGTCTGGTGAGGAACCGACTTCCTAGATCATAAATGGCCATCTTCTTTCTGTGTCCTCCAGAGGGAGCTCTCAGGGGCACTAATCCCATCATGAGGGCTCCACCCTTGTGACCTAATCACTCACCAAAGGCTCCACCTCCTGACACCACCACACTGACGGTTAGGATTCAGCATATGAATTTGGGGGACACAAACACATTGAGTCCATAGCAGAGGTGGATGCCAGACCAGCATGGCTGGAAAAGGAAGGGCTGAGCAAAGGCTCAAACCTCCAGTTGCCCTAAGAAGTATGTCATGTATGTTTTTGCTGCTATTAAAATGAAAACTTATAGTCTTTACAAAAGGATGGAAAATAAAATGGCTTTGGGAGTTTCCTAGCGGTCCAGTGGTGAGGACTCCACGCTTTCACTGCTGGGGCCTGGATTCAGTCCCTGGTCAGGGAACTAAGATCCCGCAAGCCGCCTGGCACGGCCAAAAATAAAATAAAATGGCTCTGTAGTCTTTTGCAGATGCTAAAGAAATCCCAGGTTCTAGTCGGCAGAGGCCGAAAGTGCCAGTGGCTTAAAGTATACTTATTTAAATAATTAAACATAAAGCATACAATGGGATATTATTCAGCCCTGAGAAGAAAGTCCTGCAATTTGTGACAACATGGATGAAACGTCAGGGTGTTACGCTAAGTGAAGTTAGCCAGACAGAAAAGACAAATGCTGTATGATCTCACTTATACATATGTGGAATCTTATTTAAAAAAAAAAAAAAGAAATCGAACTCATGGAAAGAGTAGAAAGGTGGTTGCCAGGGGCTGAGGTGGGGGTCGGGGGAATGGGAGATGCTGGCCGAGGTGTAGAAGCCTTCAGTTACAAGGTGAATAAGCTCTGGGGCTCTAACGTACAGTAATGTACAGCATGGTGACCGTAGTTAATATTGTGTCATATACTTGAGATTTGCTAAGAGAGTTCACACACACACACACACACACACACACACAATTACTCAGATAAAACCAAACTGGACACGAAAATTTTTTTTTTTCCCCACACCGTACTGCATGTGGGATCTTAGTTCCACAATCAGGGATGGAACCTGTGCCCCCTGCATTGGAAGCACAGAGTCTTAACCACTGGACTGCCAAGGAAGTCCCTGGACACCAATTTTAAAAATAAAATAAATATTTATGAGATAAATGGATAAGTAAATGCAAACAAACAAAGGCACTGCATTCCCGAGGCGGGGGCTGGGCTGTGGAAAGGTCCTTTTGTTTTTCCAATGTAGCAAGGGATCCCTGCTAGTGGTGGTCCCACATCTGCATAAGTAAAATTTGGTACGCTGTGATATACTCTTGTTCATTTTTTATGTCCGTATAATACACAGACATGGCATGGGATGCCTCAATGCGTGTGTGTGTGTGTGTGTGTGTGTGTGTGTGTGTGTGTGTGTAATGGGGGGAGGGCTCAGCTTAGCATTTCAATCTCACCTGCCCTGCTCTGCCCTTTCCCTTTCTTCAAATTATTTTCCTCTGGCCTCTATTTGTTTCCCTCCACTCCCCCTTAAGGGAAAATAGACCAAAACAAAAACAAAAAAATGAACTTTCTTTTTCTTCCCATTTATGTTTTTCTCCATGTCTGCCTCTCTCCTCTCTGCGTGTATCTTGCTCTCTCTGTCTCCACCCTCTCTCTCTCCCTCTCTGCCTCGTTCTTTCTAGCAGAAACCCCAGAAGCAGCAGACTGCAGGGGTCTGAGGAAAACGTGGTCTTTTCCGTGAACCGCAGGCAACTCACGGACCTCAGAGGGAGCCACCCGCTCAGGGTGGTTGCACGATGGCAGCTGTGGTTTCAAGGACCCTCTCCAGCCACAGAAACATCCAGAGTCTAAAGGAAGCCATTTCAGGAGTAAGGAAAACTTCCTCTGAACACCTCTCTCAGCAGACACAATCTCCTGTCCCGTTGGCCAGATCTGGGTCATGGTAACCACCCCAATCCAATCCTTAGCAAGGAGATGGGGGCCTCCATGACTGGATTAGACCCATCAGAATTTATTCCTTCACTAGGGCTGGGGTCACTCTTTCGTGACTCAGGTTCTTACCCCAGGTTCTCACAGACCTGATTCCCTTACATCACTCAAGCCTCATGTCAAATGTCACCTCCTCCGAGAAGCCTTCCGTGGACACCCCAAGCAGAGTAACCTTGCCAGGCACGCGCTGTCTCTCTCACCCAATCGTTGTCTAGCCTTCAGAGCATTGATCACAATTGTAAGTCATCTTGCTCACTTTTGTTTTCTAGCAGGAGGTTACCATCATTACTGGCATTTAACAGGTAAGGAAAACAGAGGCATCTTCTCCAGTCTCATTAAGGGGCGATGCTGAGTGTGCACAGGTGTGGATGTTACCATTGTCCAGGGAACAAACAAACAGAAAAGAACTGAAGGGACTTTCCTGGCGGTCCAGTGGTTAGGACTCCGGGCTTCCACTGCAGGGGCCACGGGTTCGATCCCTGCTCGGGAAATTAAGATCCCGCATGCCCGCAGGCCACACACACACACACACACACACACACAGTCTATAGTAGGAATAGAAAAGAGTTTTATTTGAGCCAAACTGAAGACTATAGCCCAGGAGATACAAATTCAGGAAGCACTTGACTTGTATTCCACTGGACTACAAAATGGGGGGGCCTTATAAAGGCAAAACCCACAATGTTACAAGTTGTTTGTCCAGAATTATCATCGGATCTGGCAAGAAAAATGTGTGCTTGTGAAACAAGGATTGGCTGGGGTCTGAAATGGTTGCCTAGTTACCAGGGGAGACCTTGAGACGATAAGGTTGCAGCTGGCAGCTATCAGTAGATATTGTTTTGAGAATGGCTGGTGGTAAATTAAATCATGTGTAAGCCAGAATGACTTCCCCATACCTCAATATGAGAACATTTCTCACCGTCTTGGCTTCCTCCCCATCATGTACATGTGTTCCCCTCAACTGTGGTTATGCTGTGCCCCTGGTTCTTTTATGTTATTTTTTTAAACTTTATTTATTTATGGCTGCGTTGGGTCTTCATTGCGGTGCGCAGGCTTTTCATTGCAGTGGCTTCTCTTGTTGCGGAGCATGGGCTCTAGGCACGCGGGCTTCAGTAGTTGTGGCTCGCGGGCTCTAGAGCGCAGGCTCAGTAGTTGTGGCGCACGGGCTTAGTTGCTCCGTGGCAAGTGGGATCTTCCCAGATCAGGGCTCAAACCCGTGTCCCCTGCATTGGCAGGAGGATTCTCAACCACTGCACCAAAAGGGAATCCCCCTGGTTCTTCTAAATTATAAATCTGAAACATACTTACGATTAAGCAAAGGTTAAAAAGGCAAATACCCGCAGGCAGGACTGATGAACGGAGAAGCAGGGGCTCGTACAGTTAGTCAGGGCCCCACGAGGGTGGGTTAATGCTCACACAGTGGTTATACATTTTGAATATCTTCCTTGCCTATCAGGGTCGAGCACACGGATGAACATCAGGTGGATAAGTAAAGTTGGCAGAGGTAAGAAAGTAGGGTGGGGCAGTGGCTGGGGCATGGAGGAAATTCCGTACTATCGGTGGGCTTTCTCAACCTGGCACTATTGACATTTGGAGTCAGATGATTCTTTGTCCCAGGAGGACGTCCTGTGTCCTGGCCTCCGGCCCCCAACTCATGCCTCTTGTGACAACCGAAATGTCTCCAGACATCCCCAAATGTCCACTAGGAGGCAGAATCGCCCCTGGTTGAGGACCACTGCTCTAAATCAGTGGATTCCACGGGGTGGGGAGAATAAACACAGGGCTGAGCCCCAAAACTAGAGATCCTGGTTCAGGAAGTCTGGGAACCTTACCTTGAGAAGTCCCTACTCTAAACAATCAGGATTTCTTTCCTTTTCTTCTTTTTTTAAAATAAAAGTTTCTTTCATTGTGCAGGGAAGTATTTAAATCATCAACATATGGGGCTAGTTAAGAGCCCAGTGGGACGTTTGCATTTTGCTAAGCCTTTAATGTGCATGCAGTTTGTGAGAGAGCAATAACTCAGCATTCCTGAGCACACAAATGCCTCCTTCGATTTATTTTATTTCATTGTATTTTATTTTATTTGTCTACATGTGTGAGCCTGGGTCTGTGAATTTCTGTGGCAGTTGCTATGTGTTACCACTAGGTGGTGATAGAAGACCAGTAATAAAGTGATCTTTTAGTTTTGTCTCCAACAAGAAATTTACACTCTTGTTTGGGCCCCCGCCCCGCCCCGCCCCGCCCCGCCCCGTTAAATCATGAAGCCCCACAAGTTAGACACTTCAACACCATCACCACAGTTTTCCATGTCATCCGATTCTGCCTAACAGTTTTTCTTTAAATAGGTGCACTTTACAAACGCATTTTATTTTTTTATTGATGTATAGTTGATTTACAATGTGTTAATTTCTGCTGTTCAGTGAAGTGATTCAGCTATACATAGATATACATTCTTTTTTTATATTCTTTTCCATTATTGTTTATCACTGGATATTGAATATAATTCCCTGTGCTACACAGTAGGACCTTGTTGTTTATCCATCCTATGTATAATAGCTTGCATCTGCTCATCCCATACTCCCACTCCATCCCTCCCCCAACCCCTCCCCCTTGGCAACCACCAGTCTGTTTTCTATGTCAGTGATTCTGTTTCATAGATAGGTTCATTTGTGTCATATTTTAGATTCCACATATGAGTGATATCATGCGGTATTTATCTTTCTCTTTCTGACTTACTTCACTTAGTATGATAATATCTACTTGTATCAAAAACACATTTTAAAAGGTATGTCATTTTCAATGGAACACTGCAGCAGGTGCAATAAATACAAGATAATAGCAAAAGAGAGCGAGAGAAACAGAGAAAAAGGGAGGGGGAGAGTGAGAGGGCCTCTGCTGTCTCTTATAGGGTAATTAATCCTATCAGAGCCCCACCCTTATAATCTCATTTAACCTTAATTCCCTCCATAAAGGCCTCATCTCCAAATAGTCACACTGAAAGAGTGCTCATTAAAAACCCCAAAAAACCCTAAGTACTCCAATGGAAGGGTTGACAATGGATATAAACACAGTTCACAAAAGAAGCAAAAAAGGGAGGGGAAGGAATTCCTTGGCTTATTAAGTGGTTAAGACTCAGCGCTGTCACTGCCATGGGCCCAGGTTCAATCCCTGGTTGGGGAAATAAGTTCCCAGAAGCTGTGCAGTACACCCCTCCCCACAAAAAAGGGAGGGGAGGGGTAGATAAGCATTAAAGAAAGTTTGCATTCACTAGGAGTAAAAAAAATGAAAGTATTCACACCATACACACTTTATCATCGTAAACAGGAAGAGTAAAGATGCTGGAGGACCTTTTCAGGGCTTCCTGAAACTGTTCTGGTGAAAACAGAGGTGGTGGGCTGTAATGTGTTATCATCTGTTTTTGAGGGCAACTTGGCAATATCCCTTGAGAATCTTCCAGTAAAGCCTACTCTTACCGGTCAAGTTACACTTGTAGCAATTTATATGTTAGAGAGTATGCAACATACATTAACACACATAACACAGCACTGTTTCTCATGGGTAAAAACATCAGAAACAGTTTATCCATCTTTAAGAAACTGACTCAATAAGTTCTTTTTGTACAAAGCACAAGGGAATGATGTGTATCCACAACTAAGGATAAGGGATAGAAATATTTGTTGCTATAGAAAGTTTCCCCAATATATTAAGAGGGAGCAAATCCTGTGTTGCTCGAAATCATTCTAGTAAAAAGAGAGAGAGAGAGAGATCTATCTGTAACTATCTATCTATCTATCTACAAAAAGCAGTAGTTAGGAAAAGAAGGGAATGGATAAACTCTCTCCGGGAGAGCCTGCAGAGAGGAAATCAGACTATTGCAAAGATGAAGCCCCAGGGATTCACAGTGCTTACAGAGAGGAAGAGACATGCTTGAAATAATCAAGATGGAACAGATGGAGGGTGGGATGAATTGGGAGATTGGGATTGACATATACACACTAATATGTATAAAATAGATAACTAACAAGAACCTGCTGTATAGTACAGGGAACTCCACTTCGTTGTACAGTAGAAACTAACACAACATTGTAAAACAACTATACCCCAATTAAAAAAAAAAAAGATGGATCAGCCAGAAAGGTCTGAGGACCAGATGAATAAGGACAGGAGCAGTTTAAGAAAGAAGCAGTAGTCAGCCCTATAAAATATAGCAGAAATCCAGTAAACTAAGGGTTGAAAACTTCCCTTAGATTTGGTCGAAGGGAGGAACACTGGTGACGTTTTGGGAACAGTTTCAGTGGGGAGGTGTTGGTAGAGGTCTGATGGCAGTGGATCGTGGGAGGTGAGGGGGTACAGAAAGAACAGAGGCAATGCTTCCCTGGGAAGGAGAAACGCAAGACAGCAGAATGGGGTGGGAGCAGCCAGGTCTCAGAAAGTGGAGGAGTAGAGAGAATTTCTTGTTGTTGCTTGAGGAGCTGAGACTTAAGGCTGAGGGAAGAGGGGAGGGAGGAAAACAGTCAAAAGGAAGAGGAACTAATCAATGGAGAAAAGTTGTGTTGGGACTTCCCTGGTGGTCCAGTGGTTAAGACTCTGCGCTTGCACTGCAGGGGGCATGGGTTCTATCCCTGATCGGGGAACTAAGATCCTGCAAGCCGCTCAGCACGGCCCCCACTTCCCCCCAAAAAAGTTGTGGAGGCAGAGAAGGTGATGGGATAAAGATGAAGGTGAAGAGAAAATGAAGGAACAAACACATAACCTTTGAATGTTCTGTTGGACATTCATGCAGGTAGATATCATGGGTGGAAATCCTGTTGATAAGTAACTGAAACTGAACCTTATTTTACATATAAACACTGAGCATTTTTCCATGCTTTAATTTATGCTGAAACTCCTAGGAGATATGATGATCAAGATATGAGGGAACACTGCTTTAGTTGAGATGTTGCCAAGTGGGGGACATCATTTCAAAAATCATAACACCTCCAAGCAATGCCACTCAGGTCATCTGAGTTGCCAATACATACGCTGCATCTGTTGTTGTGTCAAGGTCAATCTACAGCTGAGCAGGTAATTTAGCTACTTGTGTTTGACCTCAAGCAGAATCATGCCAGAACACTTACACAGTGAAGTACACGTTCTTTTTTATTATAAGCAACTTTGTTTTTATTTTTCCATCAATAGTCAGAACATTATGTTGATGTTTTAATATTATGCATCTAGAAAGGCAGTTTTTTGGGTTTGTTTGTTTTCGTTTTGTTTTGTTTTCTTTGCTTGCAGGATCTTAGTTCCCCGACCAGGGATTGTCCCTGGGGTCCCACCAGTGAAAGCACGGAGTCCTAACCACTGGACCGCCAGGGAATTCCCTATAAAGGCAAAATTAAATAGGAGTTTCTCTCAGTATGGTACATGGAGAGGTATAAAATATCTGTTATAAAAAGTGACCCCTGGGTTTGATAAAGTCAAGAACAACTTAGCCAGGAGAAAGAAAATGGTGTCTTTTTAAATAATTAATTAATATTTTGACTGTGCTGGCTCTTAGTTGCGGCATGCGGGCTTCTCTCTAGTTGTGGCGCACGGGGCTCCAGGGCGCATGGGCTCTGTAGTTTGCTTCATGCGGCTCAGTAGTTGTAGCACGCAGGCTTAGTTGCCCACGGCGTGTGGGCTCTTAGTTCCCCAACCAGGGATTGAACCAGTGTCCCCTGCATTGCAAAGTGCATTCTTTACCACTGGACCACCAGGGAAATCCCGACCATGGTGACTTTCAAATGAATATTTTGGTAGATGCAGGGGGATATGAGACTGAAGTCAATGGAGGGAAAAGGAACTAAGGCATGAAATGTTAATCTGCAAAATTTTATGACAAAAGGAGGGGAAGAGGAGGTATCTAGGAGAAGAATTTTTAAAAAATGCATTGAAATAAGGCAGATCTACACATATTAAAGTAAAAAAGAAAAAGAATCTTTGACCATCTTTTTTTTTTTTTTTTTTTGCGGTTCATGGGCCTCTCACTGTTGTGGCCTCTCCCGTTGCGGAGCACAGGCTCCGGACGCGCAGGCTCAGCGGCCATGGCTCAAGGGCCCAGCCGCTTCGCGGCCTGTGGGATCTTCCCGGACCGGCACACGAACATTGGCAGGCAGACTCTCAACCACTGTGCCACCAGGGAAGCCCTGTTCATGTATTCTTGAATGAAATGGTTACTAAAACGCTTTCCAGATCTGCACTGATCAATAGGATAGCCACTAGCCACATGTAGCTAAATAAATTTTAATTAAAAATTAATTGAATTAAAAATTCAGTTCCTGTCACATTAGCACATTTCTAGTGCCCAGAAGTCCATTGTGGCTTGTGGCCACTATATTGTTTTGATTTTTGTTTTTTTGTGGCTACTATATTGGGCATCCTATTTGGCTTCTGGTCCCAATTCCAATGTGTGGCGGTGGGAGGGGGCTTCCCCTGACACTACCAAGCAATGCTGGGGACACCAGCTGGGTATCCTAGAATTCAACCCAATTCTGACTCTTATCTACTTAGGGATAGTATCATCTTCCACAGATTAGGGGCTCAGTCCTAAGACACTGTTGCTGAACTCAGGTTCTGCTGCTCATCACTCAAGAATCCAATACAGAGACAAGTGTTGAGTGAAAACAAAGATAGCTTTATTGAGGAAGCCGACCATCCTGGGGAGAAGCTAGACTCATGTTCCAAAAAAACAAATCCCCGCTGCTAATCAAGGGCAAGGGATTTTAAAGGGGAATTTCAGGAATGCACAGGCCTGGGGGGGTGGCTGCGTGAAGAGCAGCAGTCATCTCTGACAATCATCTTGAAACTGTTCTCGTGGTGGTCTGGTCAGCATCATCTTGATTGTTTTAAGTACAGTTAATCTTCAATTCCAGGGTCAGTTTGTTCCCACTTCCTTGAGGTGAGTTCTCAGAATTGTGTAAGATGGAGAAGCTTATGTTGTGGCTGCAGTCTGGTCATCGTGTAGTTAACGTCTTGCTTCTGGTGGGGTTTCAGTATCTACAAAACAGCTTAAAGGATATGGCTCAGAATATGATCTATAGCCTTGAGAAGGAACTAAAGATCCTTGACTTTGTTTAATAGCTGAACTATTATTTCATCTTGTTGGACTGTTTTCCTTCATTTCTGCATTTTTCTCATTTCTCTGATTAAATTTATTCTTCAGCTAAAGTTTTTCTACAGACAAAAAGCAGGCAGAGGATATGGGGGTGGGGGGATCTGTCCTGGGAAATCACCATAAGCTCCTGCTCCGTTACAACTCCTCCGAGACTTCAGACGCCAATCTCAAGTTCAGGTTATTACCTGTACTTCTGACCACCAGGCTATAAATCAGAGTTTCCCACGAACCCCCCCTCCTTGGGTCTGATTAATTTGCTACAGTGGCTCACAGAACTCAGGAAACTCACTAGATTACAGATTTATTACAAAAGATATTAAAGGATATGAGTCAACAGCCGGATGGATACATAGGGCGAGGTATGTGAGAAGGGGCTCGAGCTTCCATGCCCTCTTCAAGTACATCGCTCTCCTCTCCGCCATGCGTTCACTAACCCAGAAGCTCTGAACCCCATCCTTCTGGGTTTTTATGGAGGCTTCAGTACATCAGCACAGTTGATCAAAGTCACAATACCACATATGTTTTGATGATTTTTACTTGAATCGGTCATTTATTTGTATGACCATAAAAACGGTGTTAATAAGTTTACTTTCATTGTTCTCGAGATCTGTTGAACTCTAAATCTAGGTTCAGTCACTAGGGCTGTGTGGTACTTTGTGTCATCTGCCTCTGAGTCCTGAAGTCCTGTTTACCATTTCCAGAAGACGAAGAAGAAGGCGAAAGTATGTTTGGAAGGGTATGTTGCCAGGAAGAGAACCGATCTGGAGTCCAGGCTGATGACATCAAATACGCTGAATTTGTCTCTCTGTTAACCTTGTTCTGGCTCCAGGGAAATAAAACAGTCACTAGGGAGTGCCATTCTGTAAACCTAAAGAGGAAAGGGAAAGAAAAATCGAAGAAGCCAATTTATACATACAGAAAGGGAGGTCAGCTCTTTCCCACCTTTCCAGTCAAATATGGAACCTCCTACCTCTTGGGAAAGCCATGCATGAGCTGGCCCCCGGCAGAACACGCCTGAGGATTCATTCCTCTGTTCACTCCGTCATACCTGCCACAAAAGTTTATGGATTGCCTACTATGTGCCAGGCACTGGGAAAACATCAGTGAACAAAGTTCACATACTAATGGGTTGTCTGGGTTCCAGTTCAGAGCTTGAAAAGTGGGCAGTGGAATTCCTTGGCAGGACCACAGACTTGGGAAAAGCCTTCAGGGGCTGTGACCAATGAAGCCCCTGACTCTCTGGAGGCACATGTGTGGAAACGTCGTCCACCTCCTGAGAGGAAGCTGGAGTTGACTACACCATGTGGAAGGACTGAGCACTCAGGACACTCCACTTGTGAGCCAAATTGGGAACCACAGGCTGGTACCTTGAACGCTCCCATCTCAGAGATCTTGTCCCTGGTTTTGTCTTTGGGCTGAACCTTCTTCGGGTTCTCTTTTCTTCTGGATACGGAGTCTAGATCTTCGGTTTTGAAACCAAATCTAAGTGGGTAAAACAAAGAGATTTATTGAAAACGATGTCATGCGAGCCTCACCATTGCTCTTCTCATAAGGCAAAGGGGAGGAAGAGGTGGCTTCTTTTAGGCCGAATTCCCAAATCATTGACATTCCATATGATGTCTGGGAAAGCCTATCATGTCTCAAGATAAAGCTCAAGATTCTGAATCTTGTACCAAGTCCCTTTATGGTCTAGTGATGGGTTTCATATCCTGGAAGTCCCCACGATCCCCTCATTACAAGTATTAGTCTTTCCCTAAAGTGCCATGCCTATATTGCAACTCTCTCCTCTGCCTAGAATTCTCTTTCCACTTCTTTTCTTCCTCCCTAAAACACCTATTTTTATTCCATGATGCAGGATAGAGTAATATCTTCTAGGAAGACTTTTTTTTTTTTTTTTTTGTCTGCACCGCATGGCTTGAAGGATCTTAGTTCCCCGACCAGGGATCGAACCTGCACCCCCTGCAGTGGAAGCGCAGACATTTAACCACTGAACCGCCAGGGATGTCCCAAGGAAGACATTTTTCTTTCCATAAGATGTCATTAATTGCTACCCCTTGTTTGTGCCCCCCCTCACACACACACCCCCCTCATGTTTCACAGCTACTACTTTTGGTTTTCAGAGGTTCCAAGTAGAATAAACACAGGTCTATTGTAGGAGCCCCAAAACCAGACTTTAGAAAAGTCACCTAATAGCACTGAACTTTGACCTCCCTCCAGAAGGCATATATTGATACCACTCTACAGATAAATGATTGATCGTTTTGGAAGAGCTGCACCTATCCAAACCAGAAATCCCATTTTCCCATCTGTCCTGCTTATAATATCTATGAGAATTAATCCCTGTTGGAGAAGTCATTCCGAGATGTCTCACTATATATGTTCCTACCAACATCAAATTCCTTATCACTTACCTGGACTCTTGACTCTGGAACCCCAATATCTTCAGCAAGTTGCTGTCTGGAATCAATCCCAGGATAAGGGTTTTCCATGAACGCATTCATAAGAGTTTGTAATTGGGAAGAAGTATAGCTGGTACGACATCGTCTGTCTCTCACACCTGGAGGAGGTGAAAGATGGAAGGCAGAGGAACATTTGAGATCAGTTTACATGTTCAAACAAGGAACCCAAACACGTCCCACCATCTAACTTGGAACATGTTGCCTCTCCTTGGGAGGGCCTTGTCCCAGCCTATTCAAGACAGAAGGTTCTAGAGGAGAGGCAATATTTGGCTGAGTTGCTGGACTCCGGTGCAAATCAGGTAAGCCTCAGAAGGTCCCTGGACCTTGTGGGGAAGAATTTCCAGGGGCCATCTTGAGCCCTTTGCTACCAAAGACCCTGAACAGGAGGCCCTGAAGGAGAAAACATTCTTTTCCCACTCAGAGCAGTAGTTGGCTTCACTATAAAAAGGCACTTGGGTACCCAAGAGGCTCTGCTGGGTAGCAGGACTGGAGCAGGCTATTCACCTTGAATGTTCTCTTCAGGGTAAGCTCGGTCTTGTCTTAAGTCTAAGTTCTTCTCAGGTCTTTTCAGGAACCTGTGCCTAGCTCTTCGATTCTGAAACCATATCTACAAGAGGAAAAGAAAATGAGGGAATTAAGCATATTTATGTCATCTCAGCCCCATTGCTGCCTTTCTCCAAAGGGAGTGATTCTGGGAATTCCCTGGCAGTCCAGTGGTTAGAACTTTGTGCTTCCACTGCAGGGGGCAAGGGTTCAATCCTTGGTTGGGGAACTAAGATCCCATATGCCTCGACGTGGCCAAAAAAAAGGGGGTTGTGAAGGATTCTTATGAGCCCTAAGCTCAGGATTACTATTACTGATCCCTGTCACATTCGACTAAGACTTAGATCAAGGCTTGGCATTTAGCATCTTCATGACCTGGTTCCAACATGACCTACTCTAATAATTTTTTAAGTTAATAAATAAATGCTGCCATTATTATGTATTTAAGAACTCCCTCCAGCCTAAATCTGCAATGGCACACCAGTCCACTACTCTCTGGTCTATTGTATTTCATTGAAAGGGGAAGGTTAACCCTCACATCACCCACAGTTCCTCTGGAATCTTACCATGTCACCAGACACTTGCCTATCTGTGACCACACTGCTTATAATGACTTACTTGGATTTACACCCTGGAATAAGTGTGCCACCACACCACATACTTCCTCTTTTCTGGAGGTGTACCTACATATTTCTTGCACACTCCTGGGAGCTTCACCCTCAGTATCCATATTCATGAAGTGAGATTAAGAGCAACATTCTTGGGAGTTCATTCTGAGTGTCAAGTAGGACATGCTACTCAAAGCCCTTTTCACGGGACTTCCCTGGTAGCACAGTGGTTAGGACTCCGCGCTCCCAATGCAAGGGGCCCAGGTTCAATCCCTGGTCAGGGAACTAGATCCTGCACACATACTGCAACTAAGTGTTCGCATTCCACAACTAAGGAACCCGCGAGCCACAATTAAGGAGCCCGCCTGCTGCAACTAAGGAGCCCATGTGCCACAACTAAGACCTGGTGCAACCAAATTAATAAATAATAAATGTTGTTTTAAAAAAAGCCCTTGTCACACTGGCACATGATATGTGCTCACTGAATGGTTCCCCCCTCCCTTTCTATTTCTCGTCTTGGAGATACAGAACTTGTAACTTACCTGGATCCTAGACTCTTCAGTGTTGACTTCCAAAGCAAGTCTTTGTTTGATGGCATAACCCGGGTAAGGTTTTTTGTTGAATGCATCAACGAGGATTTTCAATTGCTCTTCTGTGAATTTGGTGCGGCTGCGTCTACCCTTTGTTGCCACGGCCTCTGGCAAAGAGGAAAGATTAGGAGAGAAGCATTAAATAGGCCATTTTATGTATTCCAACTTCAGGTTCGAGCTTGTCTCTCATTTCTTCTTTTCATTGTGAATCCATGAGAACCCAGGAGGAAAGAACTCTCAATTATAAAGCCCTTAAGAACACAAGGGTGATTCTTGAACTTCTTCAGCTGATCTGAATGCCATGACTAGGAAGTCAAGGTCTTCTGTTTTCAAACAACATGAAAAATTGATATGTCCTGTTCATATGGATCAAGAACAATATGAGTCAAGAAAATGCAGGCGAGGGGCTTCCCTGGTGGCTCCGTGGTTAAGAACCCGCCTGCGAATGCAGGGGACACAGGTTAGATCCCTGGTCCGAGAAGATCCCACATGCCACGGAGCAACTAAGCCCACGAGCCACAACTACTGAAGCCTGCGCGCCTAGAGCCTGTGCTCCACAACAAGAGAAGCCACTGCAATGAGAAGCCTGCACACCGCAATGAAGAGTAGCCCCTGCTCGCCGCAACTAGAGAAAGCCCGCGCACAGCACCGAAGACCCAACGCAGCCAAAAATAAAATAATAAATGAATGAATTAATTTAAATAAATAAATGAATGAATATCATTTAACAAATAAAACATAGTATGGGGAGTTCCCATATATTGCACACCCAGTTTCCCCTATTATTATTATTATTATTATTTTGCGGTATGCGGGCCTCTCACTGTTGTGGCCTCTCCCGTTGCGGAGCACAGGCTCTGGACGCGCAGGCTCAGCGGCCATGGCTCACGGGCCCAACCGCTCCGCGGCATGTGGGATCTTCCCGGACCGGGGCACGAACCGTGTCCCCTGCATCGGCAGGCGGACTCTCAACCACTGCGCCACCAGGGAAGCCCCTCCCCTATTATTAACATCTTATATCAGTGCTGTACATTTGTCACAACTAATGGATCAATATTGATACATTATTAGTAACTGAAGTCCACACTTAGAATTGGGATAGCTATAGCCTCCAAAATCAATGTGAAAGGGTAGTGTTGGATACAGAAAATGACTTACTATATGAAGAAAAATTAAGTTGGGTCACACAATATACAGCATATAGAAATAAATGCCAAAAAATTAAATACATATGAAAGCTAAAAATAGATAATGTACAAGAAAACCTATGTTACACTGAGATAGAAAAAGTTATATACTAAATAAGATACCAAAATGCATAATGGGAAAAATTGCTGGAACTAATGATATCGTAATTGAAACCTTCAGTTCAAAAAGGTAGAAAACCAGATAAAAGTCAGCAGCTTGCAATGATGGGGGTAAGGTGGGGAGATCAGAACCCTTCTTGAGAGCTGGGTAGAATGTAATTTATTTAAGATAATCTGTAGGGCAATCAGGGTATGCTTGTTTAAATTATGTATAGTAAGTAATTGTAACCCTGCAATCCATTTCTTGCCTACATCTGCATGACATTTTTCAGAATGCTGTTTGTAGTAACAGCTGAAGCAACTGAATGCACATTGCTAGGAGAATGGATAAGTGAAATATGGTATATTCCCGTGATAGAATTTTATGCATAAGACCAAAGTAATGAGGAAAAAATGACAGAGAAATAAGATAGATAGGAAGAGCAAGAAGGCTATAAGTCTGGAGAAGAGAAAACGAAGCAGAAACAGATGAGGTCCTAGACCTCCTAGGCAGGGCAGATTATATAGGACCTCTTCCAACCATGTGCCTTTGACTCTTAGTATGTTGGGAAGTCACCGAGGGGTTTGGAGTAGATAAAAGACTTGATCTGACAGTTTGATAAGATCACACGGGCTACAGGGTTGAGAACAGATTAAATCAGGGCCAGAATGGAAGCAGAGAGATCAATTCTTGCAATAATCCAGTGACGAGGGCTTCCCTCATGGCGCAGTGGTTAAGAATCCGCCTGCCAGTGCAGGGGACACGGGTTCGAGCCCTGGTCTGGGAAGATCCCACATGCCACGGAACAACTAAGCCCCTGCACCACAACTACTGAGCCTGAGCTCTAGAGCCCACAAGCCACAACTACTGAAGCCCGCGCGCCTAGAGCCTGTGCTCCGGCAACAAGAGAAGCCACCACAATGAGAAGCCTGTACACGCACCTAAGAGTAGCCCCCACTCGCCGCAACTAGAGAAAGCCCGCGTGCAGCAACAAAGACCCAATGCAGCCGAAAATTTAAAAAAATAAAATAAAAAGGTAAATAAAATAAATAGATTTATTAAAAAAATAATCCAGTGACAATGGTGGAAACAGTCCAAGAAATAGTCAGAAGATCCCTAAAATATTTCGTTAAAGCCAACAGAATTTTCAGCCTGATTAGATATAGGTTATGAGAGGAAGACAAGGTCAAGGATGTTTCCTAGGTTTTTGGCATGAACAATTGACATTTCTTGTGCAAGGAAAACAGTAGGAGGAAGAGTTTGGGTCTGAACATCGGGAGTTCAGTTTGGGACACGTTGAGTTTGAGATGCCTGTTACAGACGAGTAAGCGGTTATGTAGACAAAGCTGGAAGTTCAGGAGAAAAGTTCAGTCTGGAGAGAGAAATCAGGAAGCTACTTTGATTCCAAAGACATTCTGGTCGCAGGACTTTTTGATGCCTCCCTTAGTTTCTTTTAGTGTGTTTCTCTCCTTTTTCTTCTTCCCATCTATTTTTTCCTCCCATTTCCCTCCCCTAAACAATAATTTGTATTGTTTAGTTCTTACATGCCTGCATCTTTCTGAAATTCCCAATGCTCAGATGCACAGAAAACAGCATATTTTCATATTACATGAAAGAAACTGATTTTCCCTTACCCTAGCACAGTTATTTAAAAGTTTGAAAAATGGGACTCCCACAACTTCTAACAAGCCCATTATGTTTTCAGCCCAACCCACCGCCCCAAACCAAGGAAACCACAACTGCAATCTGATGCGTGAGGAACTTACTGTATGGAGAATTGTCTTCAGCCATCTTGGAAGGGAGCTCCGAAGCCTGGTTCCATCAAAAGAGAGATAAACAGCCTTGGCGAGGCTGGCTTTATATGATGAGCTGGGATGGCCCCTCCTGCTTACTTAGGCATACACCCACTTAATCTAGGAAGGACTAGATAGGATTTTCTTTTCTTCCCTTGATAGAGATTTAATCATTTATACCAACATATACAGCTGAACAAGCACACTTTTGAGTACTATTGCATTTACACGTCTTGTTTTTCCAATGTTTATTACATATTCTTTTTGAAATTGCTTTTTCATGGTCTTCACTTTTTTTTTTTTTTTTTTGCGGTACGGGGGCCTCTCACTGTTGTGGCCTCTCCCATTGCGGAGCACAGGCTCTGGACGCACAGGCTCAGCGGCCATGGCTCACGGGCCCAGCTGCTCTGCGGCATGAGGAATCTTCCCGGACCGGGGCACGAACCTGTGTCCACTGCATCGGCAGGCGGACTGTCAACCACTGCGCCACCAGGGAAGCCCTTCACTTATCTTTTGAAGTGGTAGCCTTTTCTTATTAAATTAATAACTGGTACCAGGATTAGGGTGAGGCAAGTGAGGCTCTCATTTCCAGGGAGCAATGTTTAAGGGAGGTGCTAAAAATTCTGTGATCAAAGTAGATAACACTTGTGGCACTAATGAACCTATCTACAAAACAGAAGCTCACAGACATAGAGAACAGACTTGTGGTTGCCAAGGGGGAGGGGGGTGGGGGAGGGACGGACTGAGAGTTTGGGGTTGGTAGACGCAAACTATTACGTTTAGAATGGATAAACAAGGTCCTAATGTGTAGCACAGGGAACTGTACTGAGTAGCCTGTGTTAAACCATCATGGAAAAGAATGTAAAGAAAAGAATGTATTTATGTGTAAAACTGAGTCACTTTGTTGTTCAGCAGAGATTGGCACAACCTTGTAAGTCAACTCTACTTCAATTAAAAAAACTAATTACAAAAAAATAAAATCAATTGTATGAAAAGAAAAACAGGAAAAGAAAAAAGCAAAAAAATATAAATAATATTTGAATGCAATACTTAAAAAAATTAATTGCAAAAAGCCCATGTTTACAAAATATAAAAATTATAAATAAAAACAGGATCCTATCCTGCACTGGCAGGATTTATGCATGTGAGGGCATACGTGCAATTGCTTTCCCTTGCAATCTTCTCAAGGTCATTGATCAGTCCTGAGGGAAGTTGACAAGATTGTTCAATTGTTTATAGCTGTCTTCCACAGCACTGCAGAATAAAAGAGAAATTTTAATTTATTACCCATATAAACTTGTGTGACTCAGGAGACGTCAAAGTGTCAGGTGACACTACCAAGGAGGCCCAATACTTTAAGCAGCACCTTTGTTCCACAAGGGCGATGATGCACTTAAGAGATGAAAACATGACCATGGAAAATAATGTAAAGAAGCTGATGAGAATTCCCTGGCGGTCCAGTGGTTAGGACTCTGCGCTTTCACTTCCAGGGCCTGGGTTTGATCCCTGGTCAGGGAACTAAGATCCTCAGGAAGCCTCAGCGCTGTGGCCAAGGAAAAAAAACAAAAATTGAGTCCCTTATAGAGCCACCTAAGCCATCTAGTAAGTAGAGAAAACCACTTAGAGAGCTAAAGCAATCTCCTTGAGTGGTGTAAGCTAAAAACTGCTTCTAGGCATGAGACTCTGCCATGAATATTTTCTCATATATTTCCTCTTAACTAACTGTCATTTACAAGTATGCAGCATTGAGGACCCACTCAGGCACAAACTCCTCCTCAAGATGCCTCCATAAGAATGTAAGCCAATTCCTCATAATAAATCTCTTTCTATCTATATATCTTTTCTGTTTGTTCTGTTTCTCTGAAGACCCCTGATTAACACAGATTTGGGAACCAAGAGTGGTTCTACAGGAAGAGAATTTAAGGATGAGTTTTCTGAATTGGTTCTTGGGTTTCTAGAATTGGCTCTCTAATCACATTAGATTTAAAGATGATGATGGCTCTCTTTCTAGTAGTAAAGAGAGCACTGAGAGTAAATACATGGTGTGGGGTGTTTATAGACATACACAAAGTGTCTCTGAGGGGATTCAGGATAGACGAGAACAGTATACTGGCCCTAGATAGTTAAGGTGTATATCAAAGGAATAATTTCAAGAAGCCCAGACTCCTGTGTCTTCCCATATGTAAAAATGCACTAAGTTCATTAACTTGAGATGTCTGGTATTTTTTAAAAATTATTTACTTATTTATTTATTTGGCTGTATCGGGTGTTAGTTGCAGCGCTCAGGCTCTTCTCTAGTTGTGGTGAGGGCTCCAGAGCGTGCAGGCTTCGTTGCTCCGCAGCATGTGGGATCTTCCCGAACCAGGGCTCGAACCCGTGTCCCCTGCACTGGCAGGCGGATTCTTAACCACTGTGCCACCAGGGAAGCCCCCTCTGGTATTCTTTAATTAACAGTAATCTTTTGAGGTTCAACTACCTGGATTTTTGTTTTTTGCAAAAAATTCTACATATCCTGTCTCCTCAGTTACCTCTCAGAACAGTATCTCAGCGCTGAGAGGCTGTATCCCTGACATAAGTCCTCAGTAAATTCTCAGAATAAAAAACAATTCCCAACTTTTTTTTAAATTTAATTTTATTTATTTTTTTATACAACATGTTCTTATTAGTCATCCATTTTATACACATCAGTGTATACATGTCAATCCCAATCGCCCAATTCATCACACCACCACCCCACCGCCTGCCGCTTTCCCCCCTTGGTGTCCATACTTTTGTTCTCTACATCTGTGTTTCAATTTCTGCCCTGCAAACCAGTTCATCTGTACCATTTTTCTAGGTTCCACATATATGCATTAATATACGATATTTGTTTTTCTCTTTCTGACTTACTTCATTTGGTATGACAGTCTCTAGATCCATCCACATCTCTACAAATGACCCAATTTCATTCCTTTTTATGGCTGAGTAATCTTCCATTGTATATATGTACCACATCTTCTTTATCCATCAGTCTGTCGCTGGGCATTTAGGTTGTTTCCATGACCTGGCTATTGTAAATAGTGCTGCAATGAACATTGGGGTGCATGTGTCTTTTTGCATATCCCAACTTTTAAGTTGTACTTTTTTTTTTCAGTCGACAGTTTTGACTACCAATGAAGTGACCCACAGCAGACACCTTTCCTGGTTCTCAGGTCTCCCCTTCTTGAGTGATGAAGCTAAGTTTTGTTGGGGTGTGTTAAACTCCTCTCTGGAGTAGATTATCCTGAAGCTTAGTTTCAAAAAGAGGTACCTGGGTTATCCTAAGTTGAAAGACTGGGAAGATTTTTGCTCAGTGTAGATATTGAGTGGGTTATCCTAAGTTGAAAGGCTGGGATGATTTTGTTCAGTTTAGACACTGAATAGGTTATCTTAAGTTGAAAGCCTGGGAAGAATTTGCTGGAAAGTCTCCCTAACCTAAAATCTAATTCATCATCTCTTTAAGGGTTTATCAAGGAAAAATACAAATCTTAAAAGTCTTTTCCACAAATAATAAGGCCTTAGTCATCTGAGCAAGCAAATTTAACTTATTCCAACTGTTATTTATAAGCTAGTAAGTTTACGTTGTAATACCTGATTCACAGCTAAGTGTTAAAGTGAAGCTATGAGAACTCTAATTTTGCCTGTTTGTATGTCTGTGTACACATCATACATTTGATATGTCTCTACCTCTGTATAATGTTACCAAAATTTAATTTTTAAAAAAGATGTATTTAATTGACTTAATGGTAAATGCTTACAAATTCAATATTTCTAAATGTAAAAGAAACTGGCCAGAATAAATTTCAGGTTTGTGTGATCTAGGAAATATTCAATATTAAATTAATACCTGGTATTAAAGCTAACTTAAGCTTGTTGGTTTAATCAATATAGATGTCTTACTTTTATTGTACCTAGGTTAACTAAAGGTCAATAAGCTCGTGTTATTTCTGTTGCAGTTTGTCAGCAAGAAAAAGTTAACTTGGTGCGGTGATACTTTCACAAGTTATAAAATAAAGGTAAGTGAGATAAGAGTTTTCAGGTGATCTTTTTAGGAATAATTATGCTTTGGGTATGTCTATCTAAAATAGTTTCTCCAGATTTTTGGTAGCTTGAGTTTTGATAAGTTAAGTTAAATGATGGGATTTCAATGAATATCCAGGTCATTTCAAATAAGATAAAATACTGGAACGTTAATTGCTAAACAGGTGTAAATTTACCTATTTTTGTCTCCTTACATGAGGGAAACTAAAGATGTTTGAATTTATTAGACATGTCTTGTACCACATTGAGGAAAGAAATTATGCTATGAGAAGATATATTTTCCTAGAGGTTATGAAATAGTCCAATCAAGAAATGCCCCTCAATCAATTCCAAGACTTGAGCCAGTTTGTAAGCTCAGAACATCTTGGATGAAGGGGAGGGAGGGTCCCCTTGAGGAAGAACCACAGTACATCACAGAAAATTTATATTGTTACTCTTTCTCCTGGTCTTCTCCAAAGCGACCTTTTACTAGGGCAAGTGTGCATTATGTAAAAGGAAAGAATCAGACCTTTTAAGGACTACTGGACTCTGGCTCTGAACTGACCCTAATTCCAGGAGACCCAAAATCTACTAGTTATGGAGTTCAGGTGATCCATGGAGTACTATCTCAGATCCATCTTATAGTGGGGTCCAGTGGATCCTCAAACATATCCTGTGGTTATTCCCACAGTTCCAGAATGCATAATTAGAATAGACGTACTTAGCAGATGGCAGAATTCCTACATTCCTGACCTGGGGAGTAAGGGCTTTTATGGTGGGAAAGGCCAAGTGGCAGCCATTAGGACTACCTCTACCTAGGAAACTAATTAAAAGACATACTACTTTCCTGGAGAGATTTCAGAGAGTGACATCATCAAGGACTTGAAAGATACAGGGGTGGTGATTCCCACCACATCCCTATTCAGCTCTCCTATTTAGCCTGTGAAGAAGACAGATGGATCTTGGAAAATGTCAGTGGATTAGCATAAGCTTCACCAGGTGGTGACTCCAACTGCACCTGCTGTACCAGATATGGTTTCATTGCTTGAACAAATGTACACATCCCCTATATGTGGAATCTAAAAAACCAAAACAAGGGACTTCCCTGGTGGCACAGTGGTTGGGAATCTGCCTGCCAATGCAGGGGACACGGGTTCAAGCCCTGGTCTGGGAAGATCCCACATGCCGTGGAGCAAGGAAGCCCGTGAACCACAACTAATGAACCTGTGCTCTAGAGCCTGTGAGCCACAACTACTGAAGCCCGCACGCCTACAGCCAGTGCTCTGCAACAAGAGAAGCCACCGCAATGAGAAGCCCACGCACCACAATGAAGAGTAGTCCTTGCTCTCTGCAACTAGAGAAAGCCCACATGCAGCAACAAAGACCCAACGAGCCAAAAATAAATAAATAAATTTATTTTTTAAAAAAACAACCAAGTGAACAAACAGAACTAAACAGAAACAAAGTCATAGATACAGAGAACAAACACTTGGTTGCCAGAACATAGAGGGATGGGGTGGGGGAAATGAGTGAAGTAGGTGAGGGAGGTTAGGAGGTATAAACTTCCAGTTACAAAATAAATGAGTCATATCATTTTGGGTTTTTTTTTAAATTTATTTTTGGCTGCGTTGGGTCTTCGTTGCTGTGCGCGGGCTTTCTCTAGTTGCGGCGAGCAGGGGCTAGTCTTCGTTGTGGTGCGTGTGCTTCTCATTGTGGTGGCTTCTCTTGTTGGGAGCACGGACTCTAGGTGCGTGGGCTTCAGTAGTTGTGGCATGTGGGCTCAGTAGTTGTGGCTCGCAGGCTCTAGAGTGCAGGCTCAGTAGTTGTGGCGCACGGGCCTAGTTGCTCCATGGCATGTGGGATCTTCCCGTACCAGGGCTCGAACCCGTGTCCCCTGCATTGGCAGGTGGATTCTCAACCACTGAGCCACCATGGATGTCCCATCATTTTGGTTTTGTGCCATAAGCACAAAAAAATCTTTTTTCAGTTCAAAAACTCAATTGCAGTGCTTAAAATTATACACATAATTTTTCAAGATTGTGAACCAGGGTTCCACTGTACCTTACTGAAACATCTATAGTGTGTCTGCTTTGTACTAGACATTGTTTTAAATTTTTGGTATACAGTAGTGAACAAAACAAAGAGCCTTGACCTCACGAACATCAAGAGAGGGAGACAGAAAATAAACAATAATTATAATAAACAAGCAAAGGATATATCAGAAGTTAATCGGTGCTATGACAAAGAAAATGATAAGGAAGAGAACAGTAAGGTGGACGTGGGTGCCAGAGTTGGGGTTATCGGTTTGCAATTTTTATTAGGATAATCAGGGAAGAGCTTATGGAGAAGGTGATACATGACCAAAGTCAATAAGAAGGTGAAAGTGTGAGCCATGTGGAGATGGGAGGGGACAGGGACTGTCCTGGCATAGGATTTAAAGCAAGTGTGTATCCAGCCAGTGCATGGAGCAGGAAACTAATGTGGAGTAAAGAAGAAAGGTGTAAAAGACTGTGAGGACTTTGACTTTGACTCTGGGACGATGAGGCCATTGCAATTGGATTTTGTATAGAAGAAGACATACTCCAAACTTATGTGTGTATTACTTTTCTACTGCTATGTAAAAGCTATCATAAATGTATGGCTTAAAACAACACACACCAATTATTTCACATTTTTAGTGGATTAGGAGTTTGGTCATGGCTTAACTGAGTTGCCTGCCTCAAGATCTTACAAAGTTGTGCTCAAGTCTTCAGTCAGGACTGAAGTCTCAACAGAGACTCTACTGAGGAACAAGATGCTTCAAAACTCATTCAGGTTATTGCTAGAATTTATTTTCTTGTGGTTGTAGGACCGAAGGCTTTAGTTTCTTGTCTGTCGATGAAGGTCACCCTCAGCTTCTAAAAACTGCCTGCAGTTCCTTACTATGTGAGCCTGCCATCATGGTTGCTTGCTTCATCAAGACTGCAAGGGATAGAGAGAATCCAGCAAGATGGGCCTTAACCTGTACACATAATCATGCATAACCTATCACCTTTGGTATATTCTATATGTCTAGAAGCAAGTTACAGGTCTGGCCCACAATCAAGGAGAGAGGTCATACAAAGGCTAGAACACCAATAGGCAGCAATTATGAGGCCCACACTGGTCATCCTAGAGTCTATCTTCCACACAGTTTTAAGAGGCTCACTCAGGTTACTGCAAGAACAGACTGTAGTGGAGTGAGAAGGTGGAGAAAACTCCCACCTCACTTCGCTCTGCCACACCCCACCATACTTTTTGTTTGTAAATGATCTCAAAATTACAGGAAAATTTTAAGAAAAGCACAAAGAGACTCTGTATACCCTTAAAATGGATTTATCAACTAACATTTTGTCACATTTGCTTTATCGTTCTCATTCTCTTTCTCCTTCCCATTATCCATCAATTTATATTTTTCTGAACCTTTTGAGAGCTTTACACTTAATGTCTCTTTCTTCCTAAATACTTGTTTGTATTTTCTGAGAAGAAAGACATTATCTTACACAACTAGAAGAAATTTCCAATATCAGAGAATTTAGCATTAAATCAATAGATACGTATGATTCACATTACATTCATCATATGTAATCCACCATATGTAATAGGATCCATCATAACAATGGATCAATACTGGATTTGATCTGATTAGGCAGAAGCATGTCTTCATCTGGAGATTAAGTCTGGCTTTAGGTAGTATGTATGGGTGCCAAGTTGACAAGGAGTGGAATGTGATGGCTTGTTTTATGTGTAAACTGGACTAGGCTATACTACTCAGTTATTGGATCAAACACTAATCTAGGGTGTTGCTGTGAAGGTATTTTGTAGATGTGCTCAACATCTACAATCAGTTGACTTTAAGCAAAGGATTCTATTTTGATTAAGTGGTTGGGCCTTATCCAATCAGTTAAAAGGCCTTAAGAGGAAAAGTAAGGTTTCCCTGAGGAAGAAATTCAGCCTCAAGACTGCAGCATTAGTTCTGGCTACAGAGTTTCCAGCCTGTCCTCTACCCTATGGATTTTGGACTTGCCAGGCCCCACAACTGCATAAGTCAATTCCTTGAAATAAATCTCATATATATATAATATATTTTATTTATATATTGCATGTACATATATATACACACATAAATGTTTATAAATATGTAAATCCTACTAGTTCTCTGCAGAACTGACTCATATCATACACTCTTCATTCCTTTGACCTAATTAACATCTTGTCACTATACTTCTCTCTCATCTTAAAAAAAATTAAATCCCTTAAGGGCATTTTCTGCACTCTCTGATTCCATTTCTCAATGTGTATGCACACTGAAATCATGAAAAGTGCGTTTTACGGGCTTCCCTGGCGGCGCAGTGGTTGAGAGTCCGCCTGCCGATGCAGGGGACGTGGGTTCGTGCCCCGGTCCGGGAAGATCCCACATGCCGCGGAGCGGCTGGGCCCGTGAGCCATGGCCACTGGGCCTGCGCATCCGGAGCCTGTGCTCCGCAACGGGAGAGGCCACAACAGTGAGAGGCCCGCGTACCGCAAAAAAAAAAAAAAAAGTGCGTTTTACTCTTTCAGCTCCACACTTATGAAAAAAAATCATCAATGGGGACTTCTAAAATTCCCTAATATATCTCTGGGTGGACATTAGAAGCTCTGACATGAGTTTGTTGGTTTCCTGTCATCAGCCACTTAATGAAGTCAGGCTGGTCCAGTGTTCATGCTCTGATCATTTTCTTCTCCAGACTACACTCATTCCCTTGACAGTCTCATCTAGTCATGACTTGAAATAACAGTGTAAACTAACAACTCTCAAATTTATATATCCAAGCTTGAACTCTCTCCTAATGTTCAGTCATAGGTTGAAATGATTAAGTGACACATACTTTGTAGTCTCATAAACCTTTCAAATTGACCATGCTTAAAACTGGAGTCTTGAGTTTCCCTCCAAGTCTCCTCCACATGTGGTTTCCCCATCCCAGGGGATGGAAAATCCATTCCTCAGGTGATCTAGGCCAACTACATATGAAGGAGGCTCTGGGCCAAAGAAGACTCAGGAGGGTGCAGTAGACAAGTGTGCTGTGTATCAAGATGGGACTTCTGGTTTCCTCCTCAGGAGAATTTTTAAGCTACCTTTTTTTTTTAAAAAGACTTTTAAAAATATTTATTTATTTTATTTTGGCTGCGCCAGGTCTTAGTTGCAGCATGTGGACTCTTAGTTGCAGCATGCATGTAAGATCTAGTTCCCTGACCAGGGACTAAACCCAGGTCCCCTGCATTGGGAGCACGGAGTCTTACCCACTGGGTAAGTGGGCCCAGTCTTACTCACTGGACCACCAGGGAAGCTACTTTTTAAAAATCTGTTCCCCTAGAATGCTACAAAACCAATCTCGGGTTCATTCACTCCATGCATAGCAAAGCCAATCTATTGACACTGGGTTGTGGTGAAGGAAAGTATAGCATTTATTGCAGGGTGCCAAGCAAGGAGAACAGGCAGTTCATGCTCAAAAAGATCTGAACACCCTAATGGCTTCAGGAAAAGGTTTTTAAAGACTGTTAGGGGAGAGGGTCCTAGGATGCAAGATCAGCTCATGGACAATTTTCTGATCGGTTGGTGGTGAGGTAGCAGGGTGGTGTTTCAGGAATCTCACCATCAGTCTTCTGATTCCAACCAGCCTAGCTTCTGATGTGTTTGAGGTCAGCAGTTTCCACCTGGTGGGAGTCTGGGTTCTATAAAAACAACTTAAGAACATGCATCAGACATTGTTAACTGTTTTCCTTAAGGAGAACTATGGTCTTGTGACCCCATCCCAAAGGTTGACTTATTGCTTTAGTTATTATCCCCTTCCCTCCTTGAATGCCTCTTCTTTGTTCCCATTGCTGCCCCTTAAATAATTAACTGTTTGAGCCCACTCTTTGGAACTGAGGGAGGCCTAGTCCGCTAAAGCTTTTTCCACAGACAAGAAGTAGGGGACGCAGAGAGGCTTGGGGGGTAGGGGTGGGAGGAGGCTCCACAGGGCCCTGCTAGGTTTCAAGAAGAGGCTCTTGGGGATTCCCTGGCAGTCCAGTGGTTAGGACTCCGTGCTTTCACTTCTGTGGATCCCGGTTGGGTCCCTGTTTGGGGACCTAAAAAAAAGAAGAGGATCTGGGAAGGCGTAAGGAGGGGAAGGGGGGAAAATCACTATGCGGGCTGCGAGCTTAGTCACAGCCCTACACCCTTTGCACCGCCCTGGGCGACTGTCCCAGCATTCCAAGCCTCAGTTTCCCTGAGGCACAGCATGGACGCTCTCGCCCCCACTGCCTAGTCCTCTCCACTTGAACCCACTGTTAAGAAACAGGTCTGGGCCGGCGCTCAGCTCCTCCTGTGGCTCTTAGGTGGAGGAAGACCCTCCCCTTATCCCTCCCTCTGCCCCACTCCCTCCCCCTCCCTCCGCCCCACTGCCTCCCCCACTCCGCCCCACTCCCTCTCCTCCCTCCGCCCCACTCCCTCCCCTCAGTTAAGGCGCTCCTCACTTCTGCGAATCTCGGGGAGACTACATTACCCAGAGGTGTGCATTGTGCGTCTGAGGAGGTCGCTGGCCAATGACGGCCAGTCGTAGAGGCGTTTCCTGCGGCGCACGTACGTGGGCGGGACTTCCGGTTTCTCTCAGAGGACGCCATTTGCCTCAGCCTTTCGCTTCTGGCTGGCTTTTAGGTGCCGAGAGCTGGCCTGCGTGGCTACTAGGCTATTTCGTGGGGACTGAGCAGGAAAGGGGGATGGGACTTCCTTTCGTGCCTTGGAACGGGCCGTGACTCCCTAAACGGGAGTGTGCACTGGTCGCCCGCCGGGCCATGGCCTCTCCGGGCCTTCAGCACCCGCCCTTCGTCCCCGCAGTTCCCGAGGGCGGCGCCAGGTCTGGTGCGCCTTTTTCTCGGAGAGCGGCTGTCAGCCGAGGTCGCCCGGCCAAGGCGGGGCGGAGGCGAGGAGCAACAGGCCGCCCGGTGCTCGCCTCTCCCAGCGTAGCTGGAACGCAGGGCCCCATCATGGCGGCGGCGCCGACCCACAAGACACAGGTGAGTGGACGCTGGTTGCGAAGCTGCTTCTCTACGAGGGCGGAGACGGTTCCGGAAGGGAGGCATCCCCTGGGTTTGTCTTCGCGGTCGTGTGCTCTGGCGTGTGGAGCTGCTTTGCTACTTAATTTATCCTTGGTCCTAAAAGCTGTTGGGTCTCTGACACATGCTCAGTAAGTTGTGGAAAAATGAGTGATGTATCCTACAGGGGTTTCCATCATAGTAAATCCCGAACTCCGCCATGTGCTGCAGGGATGTACCCTGCCCCCACCCCGCCCCCGCCTTTCTCCAACCGGTGGCCTTGGGAAATGGAGGGAGAGATAAGCGCATGGACAAAGCCAAGGTATATTGGTTGTTTCACAAGGCCCATGAGGGCCTGTGAGGTTGCCATGGTGCCTCCTAGATGTTAAGACGTGTCTTGGGAGGGCGAGGTCCTGTAGTCTGTTGTCGAATGTTCCACTCACCTTCAGCCAGGTCAGACGTTGTGGCCAGTCTCATGGCCAAAGCCAGTGTTATCTTTATCCATTTGTGCTCTCTGGTCCTGAAGTATTCCTGGCGTAGGGCTAAGTGCTGTCAGGGTTCAGGAAGGAAGCGGCTAATGGTTCATTGTGGAACCTCCCCGGAGTCTGGGAGACCCAGGAGGGTGTGGGAAGCTGGTCCGGGCCCTGCCATTACCCAGGTAGTTCCACCCCTTCAGGGGTCTCTCCAGGGAGGTTAATGATGAAGGCTCTGCTTCTCTGTGCATGTTCACAGGAATATTTTCAGGCGTGATGAAATGGACTTAACAGCAAAAATTGGTGTAAATGCTTCACAACTTCGTCATTAGGTATTCATTTTGATGATGGAAGCGTGTCGGGTTACTTTTATTAGACCGTGTATCAGGGTTAACTGTGTTAAAATCTTGCTCCTCGTTTGTAAGACACAAGACTCTTGGTGGATTTGGTGGAGCTCCCTTAGTCTCGGGTCATCGGCTGGCATGGAGATGTTTACCTCAGGGGCTGTGGGACAATTAATGAAAATCCCCAAGCACACCGAACATTGAATAATTTCTGTCTAAATCTCACAACTGATATTAGTGAAGTGGGAACTATTGTTGTAGTGATCCAGAAACCAAGGCTCAGAGAGATGAAGTGATGTCTCCGAGGTAACACAGCTGGTAAGTGTTGGGTTCAAGAGTTTGGATGCTAACAAGAGAATGAAGAAAGAGCTGGGGACTTTTAGTCACTTTAACCAGGAAGTGAAGCCCTCACCATGGGGCAGGCAGCTAGCAGGACCAGGGAGGCTCAGGTACTGTGGTTGTTACCATTATTGATACTGTTATTATCATTATTTATTCATTCCTCTGAGGTCCTACAGCCTCTCCTGTTTGCATCTGACAGCCCACACATCACTTCCATTGTCTTGTGTGACTTTCCATTGTCTTGTGTGACTTTCCATTGTCTTGTGTGACTTTCTTTCTTACACTACTGTATTATGTCCAAAACATTGTCCACTTCCACTTCAGCCCAGCCTAGAGCTTGGCCCTCAGGAGGTGCTAAGTGGTTAGGGTCTTGATCTCTCTGCACCTTTAACAGCCTTCCAGAAACAAGCTCTGATCCCATCCAACAGCCCCAGGGTCAGCACTACTACCTCTATTTGACAGGTGTCTGTGACTTTCGATGATGTGGCCGTGACTTTTACCCAGGAGGAGTGGAGGCAGCTGGACCCGGCTCAGAGGACCCTGTACCAGGAGGTGATGCTGGAAAACTGCAGGCTCTTGGTGTCTCTGGGTAAGGCCTTGCCACTCTGCCATGCAGAGGACCTGCTATCTCCTTGTCAGACATGCTCTGGCTCCATGCCCGGCTGATCAAGAAGCTTACCCTCTCCCCTACAGCTTCAGTCATTTTTGAGATTCATCTTTTCCTGCCTGCTATCTCTGTGTTTCTTTGAGCAAGAAACAGTTCCCCTTTGGCTCCTAAAAGGTGGTGGAAGGAAATGGGGGTGTTCTTCAGAACCCAAAGGCAGAATTTCCAGTTGGGCCACATGGGACTGAAATAAGGACTGGGAACTACCAGGAGTATGCCAGCTTCTGGATCTCTTGTCCTGACTTCTCCCTCTAGCTTTGCTCAAGTCTGTTTTTTCAGAATGGCTTTTGTGTCTCAGCAAGTTTGTGGCAGGAGTGGCCACCCCAGTCCCTGCTCTCTGTGGCCCCCAGATGCCTTGTTTTTACTTCTTTGCATACTTAACATTGTTTCTTTTTCTACTGCTGGTCTCTAGGGGGTTGTCCCTGAGGCAGGAGTAGCCACCTGAGCCCATACTTCCCTGAGCCTCTACCCCAGTGCCCAGCACAGACTGGCCTCTGTCTGAGGTTCTTGTTTCACATTCCAGACAGGGAGCTGACTGGGTGGGACTGGTTGGCTCACGTATCCCCTGCAACCCAGTCCACAGGGCTGTGAGTGATGGGATGGTCTCCATGAAGAGGGTGAGGCAGGTGGGGCCTTGGGAGGTTTTTGCCTTCAGTGCCAACAGGTATTGTTCTAAACCACAGGATCTCGGTTATGGGGCTTTTCTGTTCTCCTGTGCCTTCATGATTGTCTCTTGTTCCCTGAGTCCTGGCCAAGATCCTCTGCTAGTCCAAGAGAGAGAAGCTGAGAGAGTAGTGCTTCTCAGTACTTGGCGGTTTTATCCCCAGGTGACATTTGGCAGTCTGCAGCCACATTTGACTGTCACACCTGGGGTGTGGGTGGTCCCGGCATCTAGCAGGTTAGAGTCCAGAGATGCTGCTTAGTACCTGAGGATGGACAAGACAGCCCCATTCAACAAAGGTTGATCCAGCCCACAAGGCCAAGAGAGCCAAGGTGGAGAAACAGCAGCCTGAGGATAATCACTTTAGACCTCTCAGTTTGAGGGAAAGGAGAGCTGTAAATCCAGGGCATAGGGTAAGACATGCCTGTTTTTAGAGAATTGGAATTGTATTCTGTGTTAATGAGAAGAGGTTACACAAAATTAGGAAACGTTTGACATATTTAGATATTTTATAACAAAATTTTAAAAATAAGAAGGCCCATTATCTGACCCTGCTGACCCTTCACTCACCTCCTCACACTTTTCCCTGAGTTCAGTCTGCTCTGGTCATGCCAGCGTCTTGCTGTTTCCTGTGCACAGACTTAACATACTTGCCTTGGGCCTCTCCACTTGCTGTTCTCTGTGCCTGGTGAGTGTGCTTAGGCATTTTGGCTTTTCTTTTCTTTTTTCTGATTTTTTTTTTTTTTTTTTTTTTTTGCGGTACGCGGGCTTCTCACTGTTGTGGTCTTTCCCGTTGCGGAGCACAGGCTCCCGATGTGCAGGCTCAGCGGCCATGGCTTACGGGCCCAGCTGCTCCGCGGCACATGGGATCCTCCCGGACCAGGGTACGAACCTGCGTCCCCTGCATCGGCAGGCGGACTCCCAACCACTGTGCCACCAGGGAAGCCCTTTTTTTCTGAATTTTAAAATTTAATTCTATATATACTTTTTATACAGCAGGTTCTTATTAGTTATCCATTTTATACATATTAATGTATATATGTCAATCTCAATCTCCCAATTCATCACACCACCACCAACGCCCCTGCCCCGCCCCCCGCGCCGCTTTCCCCCCTTGGTGTCCATACGTTTGTTCTCTACACCTGTGTCTCAGTTTCTGCCTTGCCAACTGGTTCATCTGTACCATTTTTCTAGGTTCCACATGTATACGTTAATATACGATATTTGTTTTTCTCTTTCTGACTTACTTCACTCAGTATGACAGTCTCTAGATCCCTCCGTGTCTCTGCAAATGACCCAATTTCGTTCCTTTTTATGGCTGAGTAGTATTCCATTGTATATATGTACCACATCTTCTTTTTTTTTTTTGTACCACATCTTCTTTATCCATTAGTCTGTCGATGGGCATTTAGGTTGCTTCCATGACCTGGCTATTGTAAATAGTGCTGCAATGAACATTGGGGTGCATGTCTTTCTGAATTATGGTTTTCTCTGGGTATATGCCCAGTAGTGGGATTGCTGGGTCATATGGTAATTCTGTTTTTAGTTTTTTAAGGAACCTCCGTACCGTTCTCCATAGTGGCTGTATCAATTTACATTCCCACCAACAGTGCAAGAGGGTTCCCTTTTCTCCACACCCTCTCCAGCACTTGTTTGTAGATTTTCTTATGATGAGCATTCTAACTGGTATGAGGTGATACCTCCTTGTAGTTTTGACTTGCATTTCTCTAATAATTAGTGACGTTGAGTAGCTTTTCATGTGCTTCTTGGCCATCTGTATGTCTTCTTTGGAGAAATGTCTGTTTAGGTCTTCTGCCCATTTTTTGATTGTGGTGTTTGTTTTTTTAATATTGAGCTGCTTGAACTGTTTATATATTTTGGAGATTAATCCTTTGTCCATTGATTTGTTTGCAAGTATTTTCTCCCATTCTGAGGGTTGTCTTTTCGTCTGTTTGTAGTTGCCTTTGCTTTGCAAAAGCTTTTAAGTTTCATTAGGTCCCATTTGTTTATTTTTGTTTTTATTTCCATTACTCTAGAAGGTAGATCAAAAAAGATCTTCTTGTGATTTATGTCAAAGAATGTTCTTCCTATGTTTTCCTCTAAGAGTTTTATAGTGTCCAGTCTTACATTTAGGTCTCTAATCCATTTTGAGTTTATTTTTGTGTGTGGTGTTAGGGAGTGTTCTAGTTTCATTCTTCTACATGTAGCTGTCCAGTTTTCCCAGCACCACTTACTGAAGACACTGTCTTTTCTCCATTGTATATCCTTGCCTCCTTTGTCATAGATTAGTTGACCATAGGTGGGTTTATCTCTGGGCCTTTCTATCCTGTTGCATTGATCTATTGTTCTGTTTTTGTACCAGTACCATATTGTCTTGATCACTGTAACTTTGTAGTATAGTCTGAGGTCCAGTATAGTCTGGAGTCTGATTCCTCCAGCTCCGTTTTTTTTCTCTCAAGACTGCTTTGGCTATTCAGGGTCTTTTGTGTCTCCATACAAATTTTAAGATTTTTTTGTTCTAGTTCTGTAAAAAATGCCATTGGTAATTTGATAGGGATTGCATTTAATCTGTGGATTGCTTTGGGTAGTATAGTCATTTTCACAATATTGATTTTTCCAATCCAAGAACATGGTGTATCTCTCCATCTGTTTGTGTAATCTTTAATTTCTTTCATCAGTGTCTTATAGTTTTCTGCATACAGGTCTTTTGTCTCCCTAGGTAGGTTTATTCCTAGGTATTTTATTCTTTTTGTTGCAGTGGTAAATGGGAGTGTTTCCTTAATTTCTCTTTCAGATTTTTCATCATTAATGTATGGGAATGCAAGAGATTTCTGTGCATTAATTTTGTATCCTGCAACTTTACCAAATTCATTGATGAGCTCTAGTAGTTTTCTGGTGGCATCTTTAGGATTCTCTATGTATAGTATCATGTCATCTGCAGACAGTGACAGTTTTACTTCTTTTTTTCCAAGTTGTATTCCTTTTGTTTTTCTTTGATTGCCGTGGCTAGGACTTCCAAAATTATATTGAATAGTAGTGGCGAGAGTGGACATCCTTGTCTTGTTCCTGATCTTAGAGGAAATGCTTTCAGTTTTTCACTGTTGAGAATGATGTTTGCTGTTTGTTGTATATGGATTTTATTGAGGTAGGTTCCCTCTATACCCACTTCTGGAGAGCTTTTATCATAAATGGATGTTGAATTTTGTCAGAAGCTTTTTCTGCATCTGTTGAGATGATCATACGGTTTTTAATCTTCAACTTGTTAACATGGTGTATCACATTGATTGTTTTGCATATGTTGAAGAATCCTTGCATCCCTGGGATAAATCCCACTTGATCATGATGTATGATCCTTTTAATGTATTGTTAGATTCTGTTTGCTAGTATTTTGTTGAGGATTTTTACATCTATATTCATCAGTGATATTGGTCTGTAATTTTCTTTTTTTGTGGTATCTTTGTCTGGTTTTGGTATCAGGGTGATGGTGGCCTCATAGAATGAGTTTGGGAGTGTTCCTTCCTCTGCAATTTTTTGGAAGAGTTTGAGAAGGATGGGTGTTAGCTCTTCTCTAAATGTTTGATAGAATTTACCTGTGAAGCCATGTGGCCCTGGACTTTTGTTTGTTGGAAGATTTTTAATCACAGTTTCAATTTCATTACTGTGATTGGTCTGTTCATATTTTCTATTTCTTCCTGGTTCAGTCTTGGAAGGTTATACCTTTCTAAGAGGTATTTGTCCATTTCTTCCAGGTTGTCCATTTTATTGGCATACAGTTGCTTGTAGGTAGTCTCTTAGGATGCTTTGTATTTCTGTGGTGTCTGTTGTAACTTCTTTTTCATTTCTAGTTTTATTGATTTGAGTCCTCTCCCTCTTTTTCTTGATGAGTCTGGCTAATGGTTTATCAATTTTGTTTATCTTCTCAAAGAACCAGCTTTTAGTTTTATTGATCTTTGCTATTGTTTTCTTTTTCATTTTTTTCTGCTCTGATCTTTATGATTTCTTTCCTTCTACTAACTTTGGGTTTTGTTCTTCATTCTCTAGTTCCTTTAGGTGAAGTTTAGATTGTTTATTTGAAATTTTTCTTGTTCCTGAGGTAGGCTTGTATTGCTATAAACTTCTCTCTTAGAACTGCTTTTGCTGCATCCCATAGGTTTTGGATTGTCGTGTTTTCGTTGTAATTTGTCTCTAGGTATTTTTTGAGGTCTTCTTCAATTTCTTCAGTGATCTGTTGGTTATTTAGTAACGTGTTGTTTAGCCTCCATGTTTGTTTGTTTTTTTTACGTTTTTTCCCCTGTAATTGAAAATCTCATAGCGTTGTGGTCAGAAAAGATGCTTGATATGATTTAAATTTTCTTGAATTTACTGAGGCTTGATTTGTCACCCAAGATGTGATCTATCCTGGAGAATGTTCCGTGTGCACTTGAGAAGAAAGTAATCTGCTGTTTTGGGATGGAATGTCCTATGAATATCAATTAAATCTATCTGGTCTACTGTGTCATTTAAAGTTTGTGTTTCCTTATTTTCTGTTTGGGTGGTCTGTCCGTTGGTGTAAATGAGGTGTTAAAGGCCCCACTATTATTGTGTTGCTGTCTATTTTCTCTTTTATAACTGTTAGCATTTGCCTTACGTATTGAGGTGCTCCTACGTTGGGTGCGCATATATTTATAATTGTTATATCTCCTTCTTGGATTGATTTCTTGGTCATAATGTAGTGTCCTTCCTTTTCTCTTGTCACGTTCTTTATTTTAAAGTCTATTTTATTTGATATGAGCATTGCTACTCCAGCTGTCTTTTCATTTCCATTTGCTTGTAATATCTTTTTCCATCCCCTCTTCAGTCTTATGTGTCCCTAGGTCTGAAGTGGGTCTCATAGACAGCATATATATGGGTCTTGTTTTTGTATCCATTCAGTGAGCCTCTGTCTTTTGGTTGGAGCATTTAACCCATTCACATTTAAGGTAATTATTGATGTGTATGTTCCTGTTACCATTTTCTTAATTGTTATGGGTTTGTTTTTGTAGATCCTTTTCTTCTCTTGTGTTTCCCACTGAGCGAAGTTCCTTAGCATTTGTTGTAGAGCTGTTTTGGTAGTGCTGAATTCTCTTAGCTTTTGCTTGTCTGTAAAGCTTTTGATTTCTCCTTGGAATCTGAATGAGATCCTTGCCAGGTAAAGTAACCTTCGTTGTAGGTTCTTCCCTTTTATCACTTTAAATATATTATGCCACTCCCTTTGGCTTGTAGAGTTTCTGCTGAGAAGTCAGCTGTTAACCTTATGGGAGTTCCCTTGTATGTTATTTGTTGTTTTTCTTTTGTTGCTTTCAGTAATTTTTCTTTGTCTTTAATTTTTGTCAGTTTGATTACTATGGGTCTTGGCGTTTTTCTCCTTGGGTTTATCCTGCCTGGGACTCTCTGCACTTCTTGGACTTGGGTGGCTATTTCCTTTCCTAGATTAGGGAAGGTTTCGACTATAATCTCTTCAAATATTTTCTCAGGTTCTTTTTCCCTCTCTTCTCCTTCTGGGACCCCTATAATATGAATGTTGTTGCATTTAATGTTGTCCCAGAGGTCTCTTAAGCTGTCGTCATTTCCTTTCATCTTTCTTCTTTCTTCTGTTCCGCAGCAGCGAATTCCACCATTCTGTCTTCCAGGTCACTTATCCGTTCTCCTGCCTCAGTTATTCTGCTATTGATTCCTTCTAGTGTATTCTGTATTTTAGTTATTTTATTGTTCATCTCTGTTTGTTTCTTCTTTAATTCTTCTAGGTCTTTGTTAAATATTTCTTGCATCTTTTCGAACTTTGCCTCCATTCTTTTTCCGAGGTCCTGCATCATCTTCACTGTCATTATTCTGAATTCTTTTTCTGGAAGGTTGCCTATCTCCACTTCATTTAGTTATTTTTCTGGGGTTTTATCTTCTTCCTTCATCTGGTACAAAGTCCTCTGCTTTTTCATTTTATCTTTCTGTGAATGTGGTTTTCCTTCCACAGGGTGCAGAATTGTATTTCTTCTTGCTTCTGCTGTCTGCCCTCTCCATTTTGGCTTTTTACATGGCTGCCCCTTCTCAGCCCAGTTGCCACCTCCTCACCAGCTGTGTTCTGACCACCAGACTTCATGGAGTGTCCACCCATCCCTCTCACTTTCTCTCATCATCCTATTTATAACCATAAAAGTGGTTCTCAACCAGAGATGATGTTGCTCCCCAGAGGAAACTCAGCAACGTCTGGAGATAGTTTTGGTTATTACAATCTGCACGTGGATCCTACACCATCCTTATAATTCGCAGGATGGGCTCCTCCCCACCTTTCCAACAAAGAATTATCTTGACCTAAATTATCATGTCAGCTTGAGAAACCCTGTTTCTGAGAGTGCAGGGACACTTGTTCAGCTGGCATTGCGATACAGCCTGATGTAACCATTCCATCATTTCTTCTCTTCCTGCCTCCTGAATGTGTTTGACGGGAAGTCTGGGTTTAGTGCTCCCTCCTAACATAGCTTCTCTGCCTTCCCCACACTCCCTACCCCTGCAACTGTTGCTACTTTCCCCTTGTCAACAGAGGCAGTAGCCTTAGGCCAGGAGCCCTGAGCAGCAGGCAGCTGAGCTCTCTGGAACTTAAGAACACTGTTTTGATTTCACTTCTGCATTTTTTTCATGGTGACCTGCCATCAATGGAAGTGACCCTGGGTTTCCCATTTATCAGAGTAATGCGGGATTCCCTTTTTGAAGAAATCTAAGAAAACATTTATTAAGTGGGTCACTTTTAATAAGCAATTGATAACTGTCACTGTGCAGGTACCCTGGGCCCTGACCAGGTGTCAGGACTGTTCAGGCACTATTCATGCTCCACTCATTGAAATTGTCACAGGGTCCCCACTGTATTAATTAGTATCTGTGAGATTTGAATATTTCCAACAGGCTTTGGGGCACTAGGGGTGTCCCTAATTGTCTGGAACCTGGATCTGCTTGAGTTAAGGCAGGAGGAATAGTGGCCTGGTGTGCGAGGTTTAAAGAGGTGGGCAAGGGTGTAGTTTTGGATTGTTTGGTTTGCACATGAAGGGTGTGCTCTGATATTTCACATCATATTAAGGAAACTTTGGGGGATAATAGTGGAGAGTTTTAGAAGGTATGGCATAAGTTGTCTTGTAGAGTATAGAAAACCATTTTGAGAATGAAAAAGAAGAACATGAGTAGAGATATAGGAAGTCCTTGCAGGCAGGCTCATAACTAAGTTTCCCATTTATGTAGCATTAGCCAAGAAAATCGATATGTAATTTGGGGAGTGTTTAAGAGAATCTTTCAGGAGTTATAAGGTGTGCTAAAAATATGGCTTTGTATATATACATGTGTGTGCATGTTAGTGTGGTATTTGTAAAAAATAAACAAACATGGGACTTCCTGGTGGTACAGTGGTTAAGAACCTGCCTGCCAATGCAGGGAACACAGGTTCGAGCCTGGTCTGGGAAGATCCCACATGCTGAGGACCAGCTAAGCCCGTGCACCACGACTACTGAGCCTGTGCTCTAGAGCCCGCGAGCCACAACTACTGAGCCCATGTGCCACAGCTACTGTAACGTGCGTGCCTAGCGCCCATGCTCTGTAACAAGAGAAGGCACTGCAATGAGAAGCTCGCGCACCGCCAGGGAGAGTAGCCCCCACTCGCTGCAACTAGAGAAAGCCCATGTGCAATGAAGACCCAATGCAGCCACTAATTAATTAATTAGTTAGTTAATTAATTAAAAAACAAACCAACAAAATCCTTTTTCCTCATAACACTTCTGATATTAAACGTCTGGGTTTTCCATACCAGGCAATTCTGACCCTAACTACCTGGAGTTAGCACAGACTCCACAGGTTATTAAGGATTCAGTCCCATAGACAGCCCCTCCACCTCCCACCCACCCACTTCAGATGTCAGTCACAAGTCCTCACAACCTGTCCTGACCAACCAGCTATAAATTGGAGATTTCCCTTTTGGCAGATTGAGGCATATACCAGGGTCACAGACAGCAGCTCAGGAACATGATAGACTTCCTAATAGAAGAAAGCAAAAAGGTCCCAGGTCTGATTTCTGTCTTAGGAGAGGAAGTCCATGGGTATCTGCTGGGGTGACGGTTTTCGTGTCCCCAGGCGAAGTCATCTTCATCAGTGAGGTCTTGGTCTGGGACGTGGGGCAGGATATCCTTTGCAAGTGGGTACGTACACACTTGACTTGATGTGGGCCTCAGTATTTGCCATGTTTGGTTGAAACAGTGGCTTCCTCAGAGGGTTCAGGCCTCTGACTTATAAACCAATGAAAGTACCCAGACCAGTTATAGTAAGAGCAACAGTTACCAGAATGCCATATGGCTGTTCTTCAAGGTTTGTTTTGTTTTGTTTTGAAGTTCAGGGCAAATGGATTCCATATCAGGTGACCAGCTGCCTGGCCTGTGGGGCAGTCTGTGGCTAATGGGTGCTGGGAGTGTGTGCTCCCTCCTTCTGGTCTCCAGCCTCATGGGATGATGGGAAGCTCTGTGTGTAACTGCAGGGGAGACAGTGTGAATGGCCTCCTGTAGAACGAGTCTTTGTGTACATAGAGGTGAGGCACATTCCCTTCCAGGGTAGGAAAGGGCAGTGGGACATTTTTAAAGGTATGTGATTCAAGGAGCCTTGAACTAAGGCTAAGGGGTGAGATAGAGGCCCAATGAGGGGTTTGTTTGTCACACTGGAGTTTGAAAAGGAGCTGTTTAAGGAAATCGTTATGTTTTTCAGTTAAACCAGCTATTTGGGGCCTATTGGGGCCATGAAGCTCTATTGACTACCTCTCTCCAGAGCCCAGCATTGTGTAATTTGAGAAGTGAAATGTGTATCTTGGTTATTGTCAGTAATGTCTGTAATTCCAAAGGGAGTAAGGAGCTTCCTGGCAAGGCCTATCGTTGTGGCCTTTATAAATGTAAGGACATGTGATTTTGACTGACTTACTTTTGGGGTGTTGGTGAGACAAGAGTTTCTTTACCCTGAAGGAGGCAGTTTTTAAGCAATGGCCCAACAGTTTATAATGAATGTGAAGAGGAGGCCGTTTGTTGATCAGGGCATCTAGTACTAAGATGACCCCCTGAATAGACCAAGAAATGTTTCTTAGATCCCATTTTTTATTTGGACATTCTGGCTACAGGATAGAAAGCAGCATCAATCTACTGAGCTCCATCATGTGCTGTGGATGTAAGAGATCCACAACTGTTCACTCGCTTAATCCCAAGGTGCTCCCCAGGTAGCCAAGGGCTGTGGGGAGAGGTGCCCTCCTCCAGCACCACAGCATCTGGCAAGGACCCACCTTGTCCTACAAGAGGAATATGTCAGAGGGCCCAGGTTGGGTTCCATCCTGTCCTGGGGCCTCAGGAGCTGTGCTGAACTTGTGATGTGCTGTTGCCATGATGCAAAGCTTGATGGGCAGCTGGGTGTGGCGGTCAGTGGCTTGGGGTCTGCAACAGCCTTCATTATCCGGAGAGCCTTGTGTATAGTTAGTTGTTGTTTTAGTAGCATATAGCACCAGGCTGAGGGGACAGTCTGTTACATCAGAAGCCCTTGGGCATCTGTGGCCCTGGTAGGTGATTCAGAAACTCGAGGAGGTGTGAGAAGAGGTTGTCAAAGCCTCTTTGGTGAAGGAGTCTCTGAGGACACTGATGGGACTGGCTATTTAACAGTATTTTGAGCAGATTTTAGAGCTTTTGTTGGAGGGAGTTCCATTTAAGTTGGGCTGATTTGCAAGTATCAGCATCAGGGAGAGTAAATAAAATTTATAAATGAGGAATATGTGGCCACCAGACCCAAAGTAATACTAAATAGTATTTTTATCTAAAACTAGTCCCCAAAGGATTAAAAGGTGTTGGACTCACTGTCACAAGCGTGTCAAATGAATCTCCTTAGACTAGGTTGTCATTGATGTAACATCGCCTGTGCTCCTGGAGAGAGGTGGGTGGGTGCAGCTGAGGTCTTGGCTGCAGAGGGTGTGGGTGTTGGCAGAGCTGTTGAGCCACCCCACGGGGCAGCCTGGGGAGGAGTCCTATTTGCCTTCAGAGTGAAGGCAAACCGAGGTTGAGAGGCTGTCAAAATACACACCAGCAGAACACGTTAGCCAGATCTGTAATTGAAGAGTAATTACCGGGTTCTAATAATACTGGGTATTGGGTGTGTGGATCTTGTTAGTCAGCTCAGGCTGCCATTACTGTGTGGTTAAACAGCAGCTTTATTTTCGCACAGTTCTGGAGGCTGGAAGTCCCAGTTCAGTTGCTGATAAGGATCTCTTGCTGGCCACCTTCTTGCTGTGTCCTTACCTGACTTTTCATCTGGCTTGGAGAGGCCTTCTCTTCCTCTTAAAAGGATATGGGTCCTACCAGATCAGGGCCCCACCCTGTGACCTCATTTAACCTTAACTACCTCCTTAAAGGCCCTAAGTCCATATAGGATCACACTGGGGATTAGGGTTTAACACATGCAGTTTAGGGAGACACAATTCAGTCAGTAACAGGAACCCTAACAGATGGGACCACGGCATTAAGATTGCAGTAACTCACAGCGAGGTGCCCTGTGTTTTTTTAGGTTTAAGAACACGCACAGCTGGGCTGTCAACGTGGAGAAGCAGTGGGAATCACCACCCCTTGATTAATTAGGTCTTATATAAAAGTTTTATTCCCCAAAGGCCCCTTTTCAACTTACATTGGGCTGAATTATTATTTTAACTCGGGTCTGTAGGGTCCCGTTTTATCAAGCCAATTAATTTGTAAGTGCCAAAAAATTATCTTAATTGTGTATTGTGTCAGAGCATCTATGCCCAATATGGGATACTTTAGGACAGTGGGTACTAGGGCTATAGGAAATTCAGGTAAAACTACAGTCAAAGTGAGATATACCTATTTTTTCTCTTTAATATTTAGGTACTTTTTACAGTGGTGGAGTAGAGTGTTTCATTTTAGTGGGATCCCCAGGTATAACTATGATTTGAGCCCCAGTATTAAATTCATGAAGTTTTGTCAGTTGGTGCATTTTAGCAAATTCTAAAGATAATTTAAAACCTGTGTTGTGGAGTCAGACAAACCAATCAGTGCTCTGTTTTGTTTTGGTGATAAAATTTTTTTAATATATAAATTTTGTTATACCATATGTAGTTATTATATAATAATTATATAAATTTTGGATTTCCAATTGGGTCAGTATAGACAGAGTTCTAACTTAGTTATATGTTGTATGTTATTTAAATTTTTATTCTCTCTCTCTGTTATCTAAGGTTTTTTATTGTTGTTACTGCTTATAAATCAATAAGTAGTCTAGAACCAGTATTATGTTTGCTAGACCTGGCGTTTGCTTGATATGTAAGGTTAATAATGTGCCCCCTTCCCTTCTTTCTTCCTTTTGAGCTTTTCAGCCATTTAAAACCCTGGTTTTTAGTTTTAGTTTGTCTCCTGCTGAGGAGAGGAAAGGGCGGAGGGGCCTGGGGCCTCCAAGATGCAGCCTCTCCCCTGGATGGCCCTGGTCCACAGCATAACGAGCCCCTTCCTCCCCACTCCTTTTTTTTCTGCCTCCAAACAAAATCTTTTTTGGGGGGTGGGGTGGTCACCTTTCTGCCCCCACCACCACCATTTTTCTTTCTTTTATTTGGGTATTTACCTGGTAGGCTCTTAGCAGTCCCAAGTGGCAACCACTGTGAGTGGCAGCCTGCCTTTCTAGGGAGGGGCTGGGGCTCATGCCTCAGGACAGCAGTGGTGGTGGCAGTGTCCTGACGGGGTGACAGTTTGGTGTTGAGGAAGAGCTCTCCACGTGCTGGTCTGCAGCAGCACTCACGAGTGCCGGACACACTGGCCGGGCTTACACAATCTGGAGTAGGTTGAGAAACATCCTCAGGTGTCTCAAAGGGCAGCAAAAACAATATTCCTTATTCCTTTGTTTCTCCCCCCATTATACGTTGAACTAGCAGTCTCCAGAGATGGGATCTCTTATCCGCTACGTGGTTGGGACAAACTGCAACAACAGTAAGGCAAGCAGCCATGGCAAGGTTTGCCTGTGAAGCAGTCTAAGCCTCTTCTGTGCCATGGCATGTGTGAGGGGGGTGCCCTATGCCACTCGCATCCCTGTATTGCTCCAGGGACCAGTGCCTGGACTCTGGCCAGGTGTGCCCTCAGAGGGCAGGCAGTGCCATCAGTCTCTCATAGGGTGGTGGGCAGCTCAGTTGAGCAGCCCCCCACGGACTTCAGTGTTGTTGGCTCAGTTGATCACACTTGAATCCCAACCGTCTATAGGGGGGCCTCGGCGTTAGGCAGTAGCCAGTTACCTGGTTGCCCCGGGGTCACCAGCCCAGAAACTTGGTGTGTCGACAATGGCGAGACAGACTAAGTGCTCCGTCTCTTCCCAGATCAGGTGGCAGCTAGGGACTCACAGCCCTTGCGGACCTAGACAGGAGGAGCGCTCTTCAGAATTTTGCTGGGTATCTAAAAAAAGACTTAGCTCAATGGAGACATACTTTACTTTGACTGAAAAGAGTCATTATTTTAAATATGTGAGTTCTTTAAATTATTCCATCCATTTTAAACAACATAATGCATTTAAATTGCTTAGTACAGTCCCTGGGATATGGTAACACCCTATAAATGTTAACTTTTCAATTATTATTAAGGTTAAAAGTTCATAGTGACGTGGTGGATTGGTTAAGCATGTGCACTCAGCCACTGTTCAGCAGACTCTTCTCAGGGAGTGACACTTGAGCTGAGACCCAAAGAGAAGTAGCTGGAAGAAGCAAGGTGGGTAGAGAACAGCCTTCCAGGGAGAAGGGCCAGCATGTGCAAAGGCCCTGAGGTCCTAGGGAACATGACTCCTGACAGCTGAAGGGAGGTCTGGGTCGCTGTCGCTGAGCCCCGTGCTGAGCACGGAGCACACAGGAGAGCACATTGCTTAGTGATGACTGATGAACCCTGGACCTGACAGAGAAGCTGTCGGCGAGTCCTGGCACCTCTGCCGTCGACTTCCTGCCGAGTCTGTGTGTCTTTCCCCTGCATCTGTGTTTGGCTGTATGTGACAGACCGGCTCAGTCTTCACCCTGGAGGAAATTTATTATCTCACCAGTAGGAAGCTCAGAGGTGGGGCTGGCTACCGGGTTGGTGGATGCCAGCCCAGTTGTCTGCTTCTTCCTGGTCTAGGGCCTCGGGCAGGTTCCCTCGCAGGCGACCCAGGCTGCTGCAGGACTACAGCACTGGCTGGTCCCCTCACTCAGCCATCCTGGACTAGAGCTCTCTCCTCCCGAGGGCTGGTGTAGGTCACCTGCAAGTTGGTGGAAACCAGAGTTTTCAGCCCTCCCTTGATGCCAGAATCTGGGGTGGTTTTTTTAAATCTGTAGGTATCCAGGCCTCATCTGCAGAGATTTGGTTTCTTTCTCTCTTTTTTTTTTTTAATAAATTTATTTATTTTTGGCTGCATTGGGTCGTTGTTACTCACAGACTTTTTTTTAGTTGCAGCGAGTGGGGGCTAATCTTAGTTGTGGCGTGCAGGCTTCTCCCTGTGGTGGCTTCTCTTGTTGCGGAGCATGGACTCTAGGTGCGTGGGCTTCAGTAGTTGTGGCACACGGGCTCAGTAGTTGTGGTGCACGGGCTTAGTTGCTCCGTGGCATGTGGGATCTTCTCAGACCAGGGCTTGAGCCTGTGTCCCCTGCATTGGCAGGTGGATTCTTTAACCACTGTGCCACCAGGGAAGTCCCTATTTGGTTTCAGTTGGATGTGAACCAGACATCTCAGGAGATTTTAATGCACAGGTGGTTGAAATTCACTTGGGTTAATTAGTAAACACCTTCTGGAAGGAGGCGGTCATACTCTCTGTGTCTCTTGGCTGCAGCTGAATAGAGTTGGAACTCTGCAGTGGAGGTCAAAGGGAATAGGTGTTGTCTACACAACCAGCACTGCAGTCTAAAGTCTTTGGATCCCAACATTGGTGGTGTGTTTTTTTTTTTCTTTTTTTTTTTTTTTGGCTTCATTGGGTCTTCGTTGTTGCATGCGGGCTTTTCTCTGGTTGCGGTGAGCGGGGGCTGTTCTTCGTTCTGGTGTCCAGGCTTCTCATTGTGGACTTCTCTTGTTGAGAGCGCAGGTTCTAGGCATGTGGGCTTCGGTAGTTGCAGCACACGGGCTCAGTAGTTGTGGCTCGCAGGCTCAGTAGTTGTGGCACAGGGGCTTAGTTGCTCCGTGGCATGTGGGATCTTCCCGGACCAGGGCTTGAACATGTGTCTCCTGCATTGGCAGGTGGATTTTTAACCACTGCGCCACCAGGGAAGCTGCAACATTGGTGTTTTTGACCTTGGTTTCCAGGTTCTAGGTCAGGATTTCTGTGGGTGGAATCAGCTTCATTCTGAGGTCTTGTCCACATCCTGAAGTCCCACACTAGATCGAGGGGTTTTCTTTGTTTTCACAGAAATCCTAGTGTCTTCTTCCTTTCTCCATGAACAGGGTGTCCTGTTCCCAGACTTGAGCTGATCTTCCAGCTGGAGCAGGGGCAGAAGCTGTGGACTGTGAAGAAAGACCTCTCCCGAAGCACCTGTCCAGGTAGGAGCCAAGGTTTGGGCAGCTGGGAGACCCTGCAGGGGGAGGTCGCTGGCCCTGGTTCCTTGGGGAAGTGTCTTGTTCGGGCCTCTGTGGTGGTCTGGAGGCCACGGAGCCCTTTGACCCCAGGTCCCTCTGTCCTCCTGGAGGATAGAGGTGCATGAGCTGAGATGTGTCTTGGGCTCCAGCTGCCTGGGCTTCAAGCTGTCTTGGGCTCCAGCTGCCTGGGCTTCACCGATCACCAGCTCTGTGGCCCTGGTGAACTTCGGGATCTCCTTGTGTCTTTGTATATATAAGTTTGACTAAGTTAAATCTTAGCTGCCATGTCAGACAGACTCCAGCATCTTGGTGCTCAGCATATGGAAGCACTTGTTCTTTTTTTGTATTTCTTTTCTTTCTTTTGCCACGACTCGCAGCGTGCAGGATCTTAGTTCCCCGACCAGGGGTCGAACCCGTGACCCCTGCAGTGGAAGCTCAGAGTCTTAATCACTGGACCACCAGGGATGTCCCTGGAAGCACTTTTTCTGAGGCACACCCGGTCCATGTGACTGTGCATCACACAGCTGTTCAGGAACCCGGGTCCACTCTGCCGTCAGCATGTGGCTTGAAGGTTGTCCTGACCTCCTGCAGCAGGCAGAGGAGAGTGAGAGGGCAAGGAAGACTCGCACAAACACCAGCCCCCCGCTTCCACTGATAGGCACTAGGCACTTGGCCACACTCGGGGGATGGGGCTGGGAGATGGGGCTGAGCCATGTGTCCAAGTGGAGGAGCAGATGGTTTGGCGAGTGTGGTCTGCTGTGCTCAGTCTGTTCCTGATAGTTGCTCCGTCCCCGGGTTGTTGGGGACGTGGTCATATAACGCGTTAAAGCATAAAACCGCTTAGCACAGCGTCTGCACCGCAGTCAGTGGCTCGTGGGAAGTAAGCCGTTGGTGTCATTCATGTCCCTGTATTGTAATGAGTAATGCATCTCACGTTTCCCTCTGACCTCTGAGGAAAAGGGCCTTCCTTCCTCTCCCAGCTCCTCTCCAGCTCTCTTCTGCCTCCCCTTACCCACCCTGTCCGTCCAGACACTCAAGAAGCCTTCCCTTGTTGCATGTCTCCCTACTCCTCCTGTTTGGTAAAACCTGACGGTGACATTTGTCCTGCTGTGCCCCACATCTGGGCTGCTGAGGGCACTGGGGCCGCCGTGTGTGGTGATGGGGCCCCTGCAGAGTCGTGCTCTTTCCCTCCTAGTCCCTCGGGCGGCCCCACCAGCCTGCGAGTGTCTGTGTGCAGCCCGTCGACAGCCCCTCAGGGGCAGTTCCTGTGTGCAGCCTGTCGACAGCCCCTCAGAGGGGCAGTTCCGAGCCTCTGCCCTCTGCTCTCTGCCCTTCTCCACCTGAATATCTCAGAGGCACCCAGTCAGCATGCCTGGCAAGGAACCCGTCACGATGCTCACTCCTTCCCCTCCCGAGTTAGAGTGCATGGTCTTGCCATCCAAGCAGATTAGAGACTGGATACAGCCCCAGAGACTGTATCCTCACCCCTCCACCTCCATCGGCCCCTACATCCGGCCATCCTCGCAGTGACCACTTCCCCAGGACAGGTGTCTCAGCCTGTGACCTCTCATGTGTCAGCAAGTTTTCATGTTAAAAATCTATCCCCTTGTCTTGCTTGGTCTTCTACCCTTCCACACTCATTCAGACTCTCAGTCTATAGTTTTCCTTTCACCTAGTGGAAGAGGTCTTGGCCCAGGCCATGGCCAGTTGTTGAACCATAGTCTAGAGTACACCTTTTAGGGAAATTATTTCTTCACTTACTTTCTGCTTGTTCAGCAATTTCATTCTTGCTCTGCTCAAGGTAAAAATGTGCCCGTGTTTCTTACACTTGAAGCAAGTAAAAAATGCTCCTGTTTCATATTGTATTCATCCACTCTCTGAGGCATTTAATTTTTTATATTTTTTCACCCTCACAAACAGTGCTGCCAAGAACATTCATATATATTGGTCATCTTGCACACGGTTAGGCTTGTCTTTTGTTATTTCTCGGAGTAAAATTGTTGGATTATAGGTTATGCAAATTTTCAAGTTTAGGTGATAATGTTTTCTAAAAGGGATGTACCTATTTATAATTCTCCAGATTCCACCAGTTATGTCCTGTTCAGTCCTTGATGCTGTAAGGCTCCTCAATTTTTGCTTAACAGACTGACACAAAATTATATCTTAGGTGAGCTTGCTTTGCATTTCCCTCATTCACAACCTTTAGCACCTTATCATGTGATTATAGGCCCATTTGTACAATTGTCCCCTCGTATCCGCAGGTTCTGCCTCTGCAGATTCAACTGAGCGCAGATTGAAAACATTGGGGGGAAGAGAAAATACCAGAAAGTTCAAAAAAACAAAACTTGAATTTGGGGCTTCCCTGGTGACACAGTGGTTAAGAATCTGCCTGCCACTGTAGGGGACGTGGGTTCGAGCCCTGGTCCGGGAAGATCCCCCATGCCACCGAGCAGCTGAGCCCGTGTGCCACAACTACTGAGCCTGCGCTCTAGAGTCTGTGAGCCACAACTACTGAGCCTGTGTGCCACAACTACTGAAGCCCGTGTACCTAGAGCCTGTGCTCTGCAACAAGAGAAGCCACCACAATGAGAGGCCTGCATGCCGTACCTAGAGAAAGCCCACATGCAGCAACAAAGGCCCAATGCAGCCAAAAAAATTAAAAAAAAAAAACCTGAATTTGCCTTGTGCTGGCAACTATTTATCAATATATAGCATTTACATTGTATTAGATATTATAAGCAATCTAGAGATGATTTAAGGTGCACAGGAGGATGTGTGTAGGTTATATGCAAATACTCCACCATTTTATATAAAGGACTTGAGCATCTGCAGATTTTAGTATTGAGCAGGGGGTTTCTGGAACCAGTTAATCTGCTGTGGATACTGAGAAACAACTTCTTTGAAATGTCATTTCATGGAAAATGCCTGTGTTTCTGTTACCTTGTTTCCCTTTTGTTTGTAGGGATTTTTTTTGTACATTCTTGATACTTTTATCAGTTATAGATGCTGCTCTATCCCCAATATCAAAAAGATATTCTTGTTTTATTCTAAGATGTTCTAAACTTGGCACTTGACATTTAACTCTTTTTGGTCTGAGGTAGAATTTGAGTATAGTGTGAGATAGGAATACAGTGTTTTGGGGTTTTTTTACTTTTTTAAATTAATTTTTTTATGATCCTTTTAATGTGTTGTTGGATTGTGTTTGCTAGTGTTTTGTTTTTGAGGTCGAATGAGACAATTTATAAGTTCCCTTAGTAAAACCTTGAAGGAGATGAAAAAAGAAGTACACAAAGAATACTAAAGAGCTGGGGGAAGAGCAGAAATCAAGAGAGGGAGATAAGTTTAGGTGGTTACTAGTGTCAAACTTTGCAGTGCGTCATAATTATAGTTACTGTGTTCAATGTTAATTCTCTCCCCAAGATAATTTCTGAAGGTTGTACTTTCACATCTCTTTTGCTTCCACTTCTGTCATGCTGGCTTCTTTTATTGGTGGGATAACAGGCATACTTGAGAGAGATGCATGTTCAGTTCAGGACCACCATCATTAGGTGGCCATGCGGTTCCCTCATCTCCTTTTTTCTTTATACTGATGGGTAGCATTCTTCATCACAAATGGAAGGTAGTGTGCTGGAAAAATAACATGGAGCTCCAAGGCCCAGAAGCAGCATGGGGTAGAGTTTTGTGACCTCAGATTCATTGTGATCCCAGTAGTGTCTGTCTTTTGTAGCCTCCTCTCATGTCTTCTTTCCTTGTTCAGCTCTTATAATGTGTTGCCATCCTTGATCCAATACGGAAAATTTAGTCTGTTTCCACAAACTGATTTCACCAGGAGTCCCTCATGTGATGACGTTCTGTCAGATTCTCTTGGTGTGTGAACTGTCTTCAGGTTCAACATATGAATCAAGTTTGGAGGTTGGGGTCCATCCTTCTAGTGTTGGAGGGTCTCCTGCAGAGGCAGGGAGAGGCTGTGGCTCACCGTGGGGACAAGGACACTGACAGCAGAAGTTTAGGGAAGTACTCCTTGGTGTGAGCCATCCCAGAGTCTCTGTTTGCTAGTATTTTGTTGAGGATTTTTGCATCTATATTCATCAGTGATATTGGTCTGTAATTTTCTTTTTTTTTTGTGGTATCTTTGTCTGGTTTTGGTATCAGGGTGATGGTGGCCTCATAGAATGAGTTTGGGAGTGTTCCTTCCTCTGCAGTTTTTTGGAAGAGTTTGAGAAGGATAGGTGTTAGCTCTTCTCTAACTGATAGAATTCACCTGTGAAGCCATGTGGTCCTGGACTTTTGTTTGTTGGAAGATTTTTAATCACAGTTTCAATTTCATTACTTGTGATTGGTCTGTTCATATTTTCTATTTCTTCCTGGTTCAGTCTTGGAAGGTTATACCTTTCTAAGAGTTTGTCCATTTCTTCCAGGTTGTCCATTTTATTGGCATACAGTTGCTTGTAGGTAATCTCTTAGGATGCTTTGCATTTCTACGGTGTTTGTTGTAACTTATCCTTTTTCATTTCTAATTTTATTGATACAAGTCCTTTCCCTCTTTTTGATGAGTCTGGCTAATGGTTTATCAATTTTGTTTATCTTCTCAAAGAACCAGGTTTTAGTTTCATTGATCTTTGCTAGTGTTTTCTTTGTTTTTGTTTCATTTATTTCTGCTCTGATCTTTATGATTTCTTTCCTTCTGCAAACTTTTTTTTGGGGGGGTTGGTTTGTTCTTCTTTCTCTAGTTCCTTTAGGTGTAAGGTTAGATTGTTTGAGATTTTTCTTGTTTCTTGAGGAAGGCTTTTATTGCTATAAACCTCCTTCTTAGAACTGCTTTTGCTGCATCGCATAGGTTTTGGATCTTCGTGTTTTCATTGTCATTTGTCTCTAGGTATTTTTTGATTTCCTCTTTGATTTCTTCAGTGATCTCTTGGTTATTTAGTAACATACTGTTTAGCTTCCATGTGTTTGTGTTTTTTACGTTTTTTTCTCTATAACTGATTTCTAATCTCATAGCATTGTGGTCAGAAAAGATGCTTGATACGATTTCAGTTTTCTTAAATTTACCGAGGCTTGATTTGTGATCCAAGATGTGATCTATCCTGGAGAATGTTCCATGTGCACTTGAGAAGAAAGTGTAATCTGCTATTTTTGGATAGAATGTCCTATAAATATCAAATCTATCTGGTCTATTGTGTCATTTAAAGCTTGTGTTTCCTTATTAATTTTCTGTTTGGATGATCTGTCCATTGGTGTAAGTGAGGTGTTAAAGTCCCACACTATTATTGTGTTACTGTTGATTTCCTCTTTTATAGCTGTTAGCAGATGCCTTATGTATTAAGGTGCTCCTATGTTGGGTGCATATGTATTTATAATTGTTATATTTTCTTCTTGGATTGATCCCTTTTCATTATGTAGTGTCCTTCCTTGTCTCTTCTAACATTTATTTTAAAGCCTATTTTATCTGATATGAGTATTGCTACTCTAGCTGTCTTTTGATTTCCATTTGCATGGAATATCTTTTTCCATCCCCTCACTTTCACTCTGTATGTGTCCCTAGGTCTGAAGTGAGTCTCTTGTAGACAGCATATATACAGGTCTTGTTTTTGTATCCATTCAGCAAGCCTGTGTCTTTTGGTTGGAGCATTTAATCCATTCACATTTAAGGTAATTTTCAATATGTATGTTCCTGTGACCATTTTCTTAATCGTTTTGGGTTTGTTTTTGTAGGTCCTTTTCTTTTGTGTTTCCCACTTAGAGAAGTTCCTTTAGCATTTGTTGTAGAGCCGGTTTGGTGGTGCTGAATTCTCTTAGCTTCCCTAGGACTTGTTTATCTTAAAACTGGAATTTTGTACCTTTTGACCATCTTTCTCCAATTTCACCTCCCCCACGTTAAATTCTTCATTGGTATAGCTCCTCTTTAATGTTTTCAAGTAAACTATTAATATTTTCTCCATCTAGATCATGTGTATTTTTCTAGTCTTTTCACCAGACTGTTCGGGCATAACAGACCCAATGTGTCCATCCCAGTCCTGCTCACCTCCTGCCTTATGAGCCCTGTCCTGGGAGTCCTCACTGTAACCCAAGTCAAAACCATGGGAATCAGTTTCCCTGGATTCTTGTCAATACCATCCTCATGGCCTGGGGGGCCTTTGTACATTCTGTGTCCTAAGGCTATAGTGTCCTTCCCACCTCCTCTCTGTGGCAACTCCAGTGGTGCCAGTAGGACTCCCCTGGTCTCTTCCTGCACACAGTTAGCCAAACTCAAGGTTAGAAATACAGAACTCCAGGACTGCCAAGTCTGCCCAGGTGTTGTGAACCATCTGCAAGTTGAGGGGTTTCCCAGTCCACCCTCAGGTTCAGTGATTTGCTAGGAGACTCACAAAACTCCCTAAAACCTGTTATGCTCACAAATCGTGTTTGTTACAGGCAAAAGATGCAGAGTAGAAGAGGGGCCGGAGGTGTTCCAGACACGAAGCTTCCGTGTCTTCGGCGTCTCGTTACCTCCTGGAATCGATATCTGGCAGTATGTGCACGGAGTGTTGCCAACCCAGGAAACTCACCAGAGCCTCGGTATCCAGATTTTTGTTGAGTTTTCATTACAGAAGCATGATTGATTGAGTCATGGTACATGCGACTCAGTCTCCACCCTTCTTCCCTTTCCAGAGATCCAGCTGATAACTCGTGGTTCAAAGCCCCAGCTTTCTAATTACACGTTTGGTCTTTCTGCTGTGCCCAGACCTTACCCAGACCTAATGTCATCTCTTCAGCATAAACTATCTAGGGGCCCATAGTGAGTCATCTGTTGTCGTAAAGTATCATGTACATCCCTAGGGACTCACCATGAACAGCGAAGACATGCCTGTCTCTCTGGAGATACCCAGTTTACAGGTTACTTCCTTAGAGCTGGGGCAAGGACCATACTTCTCTTTGGAGATAGTTGAATTGGCATTATACACTTCCTGTCCTTTATCAGGGCTGCATTAGATGCCTTTTCCTAGTGGGTTTTTTGTTTTGTTTTTTTTTTCAGCCGTGCCACTTGGCTTGCGGGATTGTAGTTCCCCCACCAGGGATTGAACCTGGGCCTGGCAGGCAGTGAAAGCACAGAGTCCTAACCACTGTACCATTATGGAATTCCCTTTTCCTCGTGTTCTTACAGCAACATGGGATGTCTTCGATTAAAGGAAACTGAAAGCCCACAGAGGCATTATTACTCTGTCCAGCCAAGCCTGTGAAATTGTGGCGTTATGTCCATTGCAGACTCTCTTACTGGGTCCGGCTTTCAAGGTGTCAGCAGTCTAATGACCAAGAAAGAAAGAAGTTACAATGTTGAGATTCAGAGGTAGCAAAACAGACACAGAGGCACTGTTTTCATCTTTATCTTTTTCACTGAAATGCCGATTTTGTTTCTTCCTTGTTCGTATTACTAATGGACCTTGTTTGTTGGGTTTCTTTCAGTTGACAAAGGAAAACCCAAGACCACAGAACCTACCACTTGTGAGCCAACCCTATATGAGGGAGCCTCTATCCAGGAACTAATACAAGGAGGCCCAGGGGACTCCCAGTTTGGACAAACCAAGGATCAGGATGGGCTGTTGGAAATGCAGGAAGGACACTTGGGACCAGGGATGGACCCCCAGAGGGAGAAGCTTCCTGAGAAAATGAGTCCTGAACATGGCAGCTTAGGGACAGCTGGTGGTGTGTGTTCAAGGATTGTAGAGGAGCTGGTCCCTGCAGGAGGTGCTGTCCATGACCATGACTCATGTGGATCTGGTAATGACCACATGATTCAGGAAGAGGAAAGTATCTTTAAATGCAGTGAATGTGGGAAAGTTTTTAACAAGAAACACCTTCTTGCTGGACATGAAAAGATTCACTCTGGTGTGAAGCCCTATGAATGCACAGAGTGTGGGAAAACCTTTATTAAGAGCACACACCTCCTCCAGCACCACATGATCCACACCGGGGAGAGGCCCTATGAGTGCACAGAGTGCGGGAAGGCCTTCAACCGCAGGTCCTACCTTACACAACACCAGCGGATTCACACTGGAGAGAAGCCTTACAAGTGCAATGAATGTGGAAAGGCCTTCACCCACCGCTCCAACTTTGTCTTACATAAGAGGAGACACACCGGGGAAAAACCCTTTGTGTGCAAAGAATGTGGGCAAGTCTTCCGACATAGGCCAGGATTCCTTCGACATCACATCATTCACAGTGGTGAGAATCCGTATGAGTGCTTTGAATGTGGCAAGGTCTTTAAACACAAGTCATACCTCGTGTGGCACCAGCAGACTCACACTGGGGAGAAGCCCTACGAGTGCAGTGAATGCGGTAAAGCCTTCTGTGAGAGCGCAGCCCTCATTCACCACTATGTCATCCACACTGGGGAGAAGCCCTTTGAATGCCTCGAGTGTGGGAAGGCCTTCAACCACAGATCATACCTCAAGAGGCACCAGCGGATTCACACTGGGGAGAAGCCTTTTGTGTGCACTGAATGTGGAAGGGCCTTCACCCACTGCTCCACTTTTATCTTGCATAAACGGGCCCACACTGGAGAGAAACCTTTTGAGTGCAAAGAATGTGGGAAAGCCTTTAGCACTAGGAAAGACCTCATTCGGCACTTCAGCATCCACACTGGGGAGAAGCCCTTTGAGTGCACGGAGTGTGGGAAGGCCTTCAACCGCAGGTCAGGCCTCACCAGGCACCAGCGGATTCACAGTGGAGAGAAGCCCTATGAATGCATGGAGTGTGGGAAGTCCTTTTGCTGGAGCACAAACCTCATTCGACATGCCATCATCCACACGGGAGAGAAGCCTTATAAGTGCAGTGAATGTGGAAAGGCCTTCAGTCGTAGCTCATCCCTCACTCAGCATCAAAGGATTCATACTGGGAGAAACCCTGTCAGTGTGACAGATGTAGGAAGAACCTTCACCAGTGGGCAAACCTCAGTCACCCTCCGAGAACTCCTGTTGGGGAAAGAGTTTTTGAATGTAAACACCGAGGAAAATCTTTTGCAGGAGAAAACACCTACCATGACATCTGATCGTACATACCAAAGAGAAACCCCACAAGTATCTTCTCTGTGAGAAAACCTGTCATGGATCATCAGTAGTTGTGTAAAGACGCATTGTAGGAATTGACCCAGCCTAGAGCCTTACTCTACATCTGAGAGTTCATCTGTGAGGGAGAGACCAGTGTTTATTGTGCACTAAGGAAAACTTTAGCTACGTTTTTCCCTTAGTTTACACTGTAGTGTTATCTCAGGAATTTTTATAAAACGAAGGTGGAAACTTAGATGAAAAAATGAAATGCAAACATAGTTTGAGACTTCTCTGTCAAGGTTATGGCACTTTGTCATGGATCCCTTAGTTTACTTGGGGTGAGGGGAATGTTATTTCACAGGCAAAGGGCCTTGACCCTTTATGTGTCTTATATATACATTCGTTGCTGTCCAGTATTGGGAGAGTTAGACACTTGAAGCCAGGTATTTAAGTAGATAAAGATACACATATGACACACAGGCACGTTTTATTGCACCAGTTAAGACTGTTTCAGGCTTTGGTTTTTTTAAAAAACAAACGGTTCTTTTGGTGGTTTTAAACACCAAACATTCAGACTTTTTATTGATTCAATCTGTTCTTTAATTTCTGTAGCTATACGGTAAATCTTAAAATTGGGTAAAGTGAATACTTTTATTATTTAAATTAACTCCGCTTTCTAGTTCCTTGGACTTGCCATATAAATCTTAGGATGCAAAAAAACCTTGCTCATGTGTTTATAGAAATTGATTTAAACCTGTAGAGCAGTTTGTTTAAAAGCAGCACCATGAACACAGTACATGGTATGGTGTTTCATGTATCTAAGTAATTATTGATATTTCATTACCATTTTGTAATATTGAACAATACAGGTTCTGTACATTTTTTTTAGGGTTTATGTCTAGGTTGTTGGGGTGTTTTTTTTTTTTAGTGATTTGTAAATGGCTTTTTTTTTTTTTTTGGCCTCGAGGCTTGTGGGATCTTAGTTCTCCCACCAGGGATAAAACCCAGGCCCCCTACAGTGAAAGCGAGGAGTCCTAACCACTGGACTGCCAGGGAATTCCCTATTGGCATTGTTTTAAACTTTCATTTCCACATAATCTTTAGTAGCATACAGAAAGATAATTGTTCTGGGGGGTGATATTTTAGTATCTTGCAGCCTTGGCTGAACTCAGTTATTTCTAGCCATTTCTTTGGATAGAATCCTTGGTATTTTCTGCATAGAAATGTCAACTGCAAATAGTTTTCTTTCTTCCTATTTGTATACGTATTATTTCTTTTTCTTATGCACTTAGCCAGGACTCTCAGTATGATGTTGAGTAAGAGTAGTAAGAGAGGACATCCTTGACTGGTTTCTGATATTAGGGGGAAAATGGTCAGTTTTTCATCAAGTACAATGTTAGTTGTAAGGTTGTTTTTTTTCCATAGAGTTTTCCTGTCAAGTCTAGAAAGTTTCCCTCTGTTAATTTGCTGAGATTTTTGTTGTCATGAATGAATGTTGGATTTTGGCAGATACTTGAGCTCCATCAGTTAATGTGATCATCTGGTTTTTATTCTTTAGCCTGTTGATATATTGTATTACATTGAGTTTTGAATATTAAACCAGCCTTGCATCCTTGGAATAAACCTCACTTGGTTGTGGAGTATAAATTTTTTAATATATATTAAAGCATTCCATTTGATTATATTTTTTTGAGCAGGTTTTCCTATAATCTCTTGATTGATGATATGTAGTTGTCATTCTTTGCTTGTTTTTAACTACTGTCATTGTCTGGTTTTGGTGTCAAGGTGATAGTGGCTTCCCAAGTTCTGTTTTTTAGGAAGACTATGTAATTGTTTTTAATTGTTGTTTTAATGTTTCATAACATCCTCCAGTGAACCATTTGAACCTGGAGATTTTCTGGATACTTTTTAGTTACATATTATTTGATAAGTATGGAACTATTCAGAGTATCTGTTTTCATATTGGATAAATTGGATAGTTGGTCCTCTTCAAGGAAATGTTTCATTTCATCTAACTTTTCTTATTTGGAGACTTGTTGGGAGTATTCCCTTATTATCTTTTTAATGGCAACAGGGTCTGTACTTACATCGCATTTTATTCCTGATTTTGGAAATATGTCACCTCTCTTTTTAATCATTGTCAGTCTTAGACATATACCAATTTTACTGATCATTTTGAAGAACCAGCACTTTATTTTATTGATTTTTCTCTATTGCCTTTCTGGGTGTTTTTTTTTGTTTTATTTTGTTTTTTTTTTTTATCACACCACGCAGCATGTGGGATCTTAGTTCCCCGCAGGGATCGAACCTATGCCCCCTGCATTGAGAGCACAGAGTCTTAACCACTGGCCCACCAGGGAAGTCCCTTTACCTTTCTGTCCTTAATTTCACTGATTTCTGTTCAGGTCTTTATGATATCATATCTTCTACTTTGCTTTGGTTGTATTTTGCTCTTTTTATTTTTTGAGGGATGCTAAGATTACTGATTTGAAACTTTTTTTTTTCTTTTCTAATGGATCATTAAGTATTATAAAGTTCCTTCAGCACTGTTCCAGCCTTATCCCACAAGTTTTCATTACAATTTATTCAGTTCTAAATATCCCTTGATTCCCTTAGAGACTTCCTCTGACACCCATGTATTATTCAGAAGTATATTGTTTCATTTCCTACTGTTTGGAGCATTTTCTGGTATCTTTTGTTACTGATTTATTACTTGTTTCATGTTTGGTTTGTTTAAATTTGTTGAAGTTTGTTTTATGACCCAGGGTGTGGTATATCTTGTTCTGTAAGGCTTCTCGAAACGAATGTGTATTCTGCTGTTACTGGGTGAAGTTTCTATAAATGTCTGCACAATCCTCTTGGTTGGGGTTATTGCTCAGATTTTTTACATCCTTGCTGACTTTCTGTGTAGTATTTCTGTCCGTTGCAGAGAGAGGGATGATGAAGTCCTGAAGTATAATTGAGAAATTGTCTATTCCTTACAAGTTCTGTAAGTTTCTGCTTCACGTATTTCAAAGTTCTGTTGTTTGGTGCATACACATATAGGATTGCTATGTCATCTTGGTGTATTGACCCTTTAATCATAATAAAGGGGTTCATTTTCTTGCCTTTGAAGCATACTTTATCTGATATTAGTATAGTCACTACTGCATTTTTATTTTTATTTTATTTTTTTTGTGGTACGTGAGCTTCTCACTGTTGTGGCCTCTCCCGTTGCAGAGCACGGGCTCCAAACGGGCAGGCTCAGCAGCCATGGCTCACGGGCCCAGCCGCTTCGCGGCATGTGGGATCTTCCCGGACCGGGGCATGAACCCATGTCCCCTGCATCGGCAGGCGGACTCTCAACCACTGTGCCACCAGGGAAGCCCACTACTGCATTTTTTTATTAATGTTTGTAGTCTATATTTTTCCATAATTTTATTTTTAACATCTACATCATTATATTTGAAGTAAGTTTCTTGTGACATTATGTAGTTGGGGTCATACTTTTTTTTTTAATCCATTATGCCACTTTTAATTCGTAGGTTTAGATCATCTAAATTTAAAATAATTATTGATATGTTAGAGCTTAACTGTACCATTTTATTAATCTTTTTTTTTGTGTGTGTTCCCTTTGTATTATTTCTCTTGTTTTCCAGTTTTTATTATTTGGGTTCCCCCACCCCATTTCCTGTGGGTTATTTTAATATTTTTTAGAATTCCATTTGATACGTCTGTAATGTTTTTGAGTATATATCTTAATTTTCTTTACGTATTGTATTATGTATACATAACTTATCACAGACTGTACCAGCATTTTAGCACTTTGATGTATAGAAACCTTGATTCCATTAGGTTCACCTACATTCCCTATTCTTAATATAATTGTATTTTCTCGTTGTATACTGAGAACTATATTGGATATTGTAATTTTTGCCTCAACTTAGTTTTTTATTCCCCCCCCCCCCCCACAAAATTCGTGAGAAGCATAGTCTGTTTACCTCTACTTTTACCATTCCATTGTTGTTTCTCCATTCTTGAAGTCCCAAGTCTTCTGTTAACATTTCCATTCTGTTTGGCAAATTTCCTGTGGCCTTTTTTCTAGGGTATGTCTGCTGTTAACAAATGTTTTTTCTTTTTTCATCTAAAAATGTCTTTATGTTCACTGCATTCCTGAAGGATATTTTTGTGCGACATAAGACTTGGGGTCCACAGTTCTTCTAGGACAAAAGAAAACATGTCTGTTTTTTCTTCTGTCCATCTCCTTTTGTCCAGCATGGTTTCAGATGAGAAACCTGCCTTTCAACCCATTGTTCCTCTATTTGAAAGGCATCCTTTCCGTCAGGTGCTTTCAAAGTGTTTTTTATTATAATAATCAGTTTATGATGTGTCCTGGCATAGCATTTTTAGGGTTTATCCTGTTTGGTGTTTTCTCAGCTTTTTGAATCATGTGGTGTATGCTCTTTGCCAAATTTGGGAGATTTTTAGTTATTTTTCAAATATTTTTTCAACCCCACACTTTTTCTCCTCTCAGGGACTCCAGTAACGTGAATGATAATTCTCACATTCTTGTTCCATAGGACCCTCAGGCTCCCATCTTTTTGTTTCCACCAGTCTGTTTTTCTCTGTTCCGCATTGATTAACTTTCATTGATCTCCCTTTAAGCTCACTGGTTTCTTTCTGTCTCGTATATAATCTACTATTGAGCTCACCCAGTGAGTTTTCATTTTGGTTTTTGAATTTTCCAGTTGTTTGATTTCCATTTGGTTCTTTTATACATCTTCTGTATTTTTGCCTAGCTTATAATGCCAAAGAAGGACTCTGAGAAAACAGGCAAAACTGTATAGTCCAAGGTCATGGTTCTCTGGTGGTTTATCTTGATGTTGGGATAGAAATCCTAGATTAACTGGAGAAATGAAAAGCCTGGTATCCACAAGAATTTCTGAGAACAGATCTTACAACTGAGACCTGTAGATTGTTCAGAGTTGTGTTTAAGGTGCCTGGATTCTCCGTGAATCCTACTGTCTTCTGCCTTGTTGCCCAAGCCAGACACACTTTGCAGCCATTTTTTCATCATCACCCACATCCAGCCACTGTCCCTTTCTGTTCTTTTTTTCCTAGTAGACACTCAGTATATGTGTGTTCTAGTGAATGGCTACATGCAGCAGGGGATTTATATTATAATGTTTGGCTCCCTCACAGTGTTTACACAAAGCTGTGTATATAGTTGGCACCGTATAGAACATACGTTGACCTTGAAGAAAATCTACACAAGCTTTTATGGCCAGATCATAGTCATAATGAATGATTGTTTTGGGTCGTCAAAGACCACCCTCAGTTGCAGTAATTTGCTGATTCACAGTACTCTGCGTATTTTTACAGTCAACAGCTGTGCTTTATTACACCAAAACGGTGCAAAGCAAACTCAGCCAAGGGAAAAGGCACAAGGACTGAAGTCCAGAGGAAACCAGGGACAATCTGCAGTGGTCCTGTCTCAGGGAAGTCACACAGGACGGGCCTAATTTAAGCTCCATCAAGGAGTTAACAGCAATAGATTGAAATGTCTACTGGGGAAGCTAATTAGAGACCCAGTGCCCGGGGTTTCTTGGGGACACTCTAGCACATACCAAATTCTAGACCTCTAGAAGGATAGATAGATCTTTGGCATTAAGCCACACAGTTAAACAAAAAACTTGGGCACGCTGAGCCACTCGTCATTTGTGGGAATGATGGGAAATCTCCCAAAATCTAAGGTCCCAAACCCCAGCCCTTGCAGAGGTGAACCTTGCAAGCTCAAGAGAATAGCAGTCTCAGGCCTGCTGTGTTACGTCTTCATAGTGACTTAAATGGTACTAAGATGCCGATTAATTCAGACTTCTGTAACAAACATTAAGCAAATACAGTTTCCTACAACAAAAAGTGAGTCATAACTCTGAGGTGAAATTGTTGTTAAAAAAAAAAATCAGTAAGCCAAAGTAGAACTTAACAAACTAGCCAGGATTTAATTTAGTGATGACAAAGTACAGAGGCAGTCTGGTGACAAAGTTCCTTATCCCTTCCCAATATTAATATATGTATGTATATGTATGTGTATGTATGTACACCACTTGAGGCCATATATATGTATATAAATGTGTATAGACCTAATATATATGTATTTCTGTGTGTGTATATATATACAGATACATGGCTTCAAGTGGTCTGACTTGCAAATACACCCACTGCTTGCTTACCCTTATCTATAAAGATGTAAATGCCAGATCAATGCTGTGTGTTCCTATAGCACGTAAGTCAACAATTTCTTGTCTCTTTGTTCCTGCTATTGATGCTGTTTGCCTCTGTCTTCAACAAAGAGAGAAATAAGGAACATGTGCATCATTCAGTGCACCTGACAAGATTTAATTAAAGACTTCGTTTCAGGCTTAGTCGCCTTCATGATCTATGTGTGAGTTTCACTTGGAGAGAGTGGGAGCTGGTGGCTCCAGCGGGGAGGGCCCTTGCTGGAGACATGGTGCTGGACCCCTACAGGAATCTGGTCTCTGGGAGTATGTGCCTCTCCCCTTTGTACTCACACTCTGGCCTGCAGATGACCTTTCCTGTCTCAGTGGGATGGGGGGGTGGTGCGGCTCTGGAATGCTCAATGATGTCATCCTTGAGAGTTGAGGGTTAAAGATTTGTAGTCTGCTCACAGGTAGGTTACACACCTCACAGTTAAAGGTCTAAATGGTAGATGGGCAACTTTGCCTCCCTCAGAGCAGTGTCAGTGCCATGGGACCTGTGGTCTGACTTCCGGTTGGTACTTCCTGACCTGGTTCTTACCTGCTGGAAGACTTTTTAGAAAATTCCTGGCCACTCCTCCTTCCCTTTGTTTTGGATATCCATGTGTTAAAGTATGTGCTTTTATTCTGAAGTTCTAACATTTGGGACCTTGCTGATCCTGTAGAGACTGCTCCTCTTAGAGCTAGCTGATTCCTCCAGATAAGTTTCCCCACTGGGTGTGCCTTTTAAATGCAAACCAGCCATCCCAGAGTCCAGACCCCACTACTACTGCCTTTATCAAGTTCTCATGCTTCAAGACCCTTCCCTAGATCCCAGGAAACTAAGGACAGCCCCTGCACTCTGAACTGTGCTGAAATTATCCCAGCTAGCTAATCCTAAACCTACTTAGCCTGCTTGCTTCCCCTGGCCCACTGCTCCCAGTGAAAATGACAACACAGTCTTTGCCTACACTTCCGCCTCCATCCTTTTGCCGCTGACTCCACACTAGTGCGTCCCCATGTGACCCTGTGGAGCATGGCGTGACCTCATCTTACAGAACTGTATTTCTTCAACGGCAATCATCTGTTGGCCTCATATCAGGATTCTAAATCCTACATTTTAAAACTGCCTGAAAGCGTTAATGAGAAGATAAATACTAGGAATATAACAGAGCAAATCAGGCATTTCCAGAAACCAGGGTGTCAGTGCACCCAGCCAGATGCAATCTTTAAATTGGAACGGTGTGGAGAGTCCTGGACAGAGGAAAGAACAATGCCAAGGAGAGGCTGTCCAGGTGAGCAAATAGCAGGTATTTGACAGGCCAAGGTGTTAGTAAGATGCCACTTACCTCCACCCCCAGGTGTTTGTCTTTTAGAAAGATGGTTCCAGATTCCCTTCTCAAAGTCACACACTTCAGACAATGACCAAGTGTGGCTAACTGGGGGCCACAAATTCATTAATGACAACTTCAGATAGTCTCCCTGTATGATTCCTACTTTCTGAGACGTGAAGGAAGAAACGCCTTCTGTGTGCTGTCTCCCGAGTCCTGCTACATCATTTGTTTTCTTGTTCACCTCCTGGTTAACAGGCATCCTCATCACTTTCCTCCCTTGTCCCTTATGGCATCTGTAGCCACGTGGTCTTTCAACCTTTCTGCTTATTATTGCTCATTCTAGTTCCATTTCATGCTCTTGATTTTGGGTATAAATCTTCATACACATTTGATGTGCTCTCCTCACTTTCTCTCTCCTTGAAACCTGAAATCACTTAAGCAATCGTCAACATTTTCCCCATCGTAGTCTGCCCAATGTTTGCTGTGCCTGTGATCTCAGCTGCCTAAAGCCTCCTTCTCATCTGCATGTTCTTTTGTCCTTCACTCTTTCTGATTCGTCCTCCCACATGGCCTTGAGTGTCAGGCACCACTCTCTATCCCACATCTCACTTCTTTATTCCTCCCTCTCCCTTTAACTGAGGAGTCCCCTTGGACCTATTTTCCTTTCCTTGCGATTATTGCACTTCACCATTACCTCTTCTATTTTTCTCCACTTCCCAAGCCTCCCTACATTGTGAACCTCCTTGGTACAGTCCCACCCTCTACACCACTCTGGGCAAGGTTGGTGGTGACTCCCATGTTTATAAAATTTAAGCCCTTGGTGCTTCCCTGGTGGCGCGATGGTTGAGAGTCCGCCTGCTCATGCAGGGGACGCGGGTTCGTGTCCCGGTCCGGGAAGATCCCACATGCCGCGGAGCAGCTAAGCTTGTGAGCCATGGCCGCTGAGCCTGCGCGTCCGGAGCCTGTGCTCCGCAACGGGAGAGGCCACAACAGTGAGAGGCCCGCATACCGAAAAAAAGAAAAAAAATTTAAGCCCTTGTCTTTCTTGAGACTGAACTTGACCCTGTTGACCCCTCCATTCTTGAAATACTCTTTTTCTTTGGTTCTGTAACATCAGTCTCCTGGGTTTCTCTCTCCCTCTTTCTTTTTTTCTAACTTGCTAACTCATCCACTTCTAGTCACCCATTCAGTTTTGAAATTTCTAAATACTTTTCATAGGCCTTTTTCTCACTCTGTGGTCTCTCCCAAGGCTTCATCTGCACCCTTGGCTTCAGTTATCTTCTTTACTTTGAACAAATTGAAATTTATTTTCCCAGTCCTGACTTATTGGAGCTCTAGACCTGAACCCCTGATTTTCTTCTTACTGTCCCCACTTGGATGTTTCAAAGATGTCTCATTCTCCACTTGACTTTTTAAAGATTCCTAAAGTGGCTTCCACTTCTCCCTGATTCTGATCTACTTTTATTTTTCTTAAAGAATGAGATAAGGCCATGTCTTTATTTTTTTTATTTTTAAATCAAATATTAAGTTTTTTAAATTTATTTTTGGCTGCGTTGGGTCTTTGTTGCTGCGCATAGGCTTTCTCTAGTTGCAGTGAATGGGGGCTACTCTTCAGTGCAGTGCACGGGCTTCTCATTGCGGTGGCTTCTCTTGCTGTGGAGCATGGGCTCTAGGCATGCGGGCTCAGTAGTTGTGGCTCGTGGACTCTAGAGCGCAGGCTAAGTAGTTGTGGCACACGGGCTTAGTTGCTCGGTGGCATGTGGGATCTTCCCGGACCAGGGCTCGAACCCATGTCCCCTGCATTGGCAAGCGGATTCTTAACCACTGCGTCACCAGGGAAGCCCCTGATCCACTTTTAGTCTTGCCTCTACACTACATGGCACTGTTTGGTTACCAAGGATAGAAATCCCAGGGGACTTCCCTGGCGGGCCAGTAGTTAAGACTCCAGGTTTCCACTGCAGAGGGCACAGGTTTGATCCCTGGTTGAGGAACTAAGATTCCACATGCCACGCAGCACGGCCAAAACAAAAAAATCCCTTACTCAGCCTGGTTACCTCTGTTTCCTCATCCCCCACATGCAAAGTTGCCAGTTTTGCCTCTTTAATGCCTCTCAAGTCTATCCTCTTCTCTGTAATCCACCACTTCCTTCCTAGACCATAATACCATCATTTATCACCTCTAATTCTGTTTAGTAATTAGGTCTTGTTTTACCCGTTTCCTCTTCAATCCATTCTCCACAGTGTAACCAGAGATGAAACTCAGATGATGCATCTCACTCCCTGCTACCTGCCCAACACACACACCGTTAAAGTGTTTCATGACTTTCCTTAACTCTTGGGATAAAAACCGAATCCTTAACATAGCCCGTCCATGGGGTCTTACCTGGTAAGGGATGTGCCTAATTTACTGCCTTTTCTCTTGCATGTGTCTGACTGCTCTTCTCTCTCCACTTCCTGTTTCCGTTTCTTTTCATTTTCTCCCCTTCTCTAGGGCTCTTCCTTACCCACTTTGGCTAGTGAGTGAGTGCTTATCCTTCACATCTCACCTCAAATAGCACTTCCCTAGGGAAGCCTTTACCAGAATACCCACCTAGGTCATAACTTTTCTTTTTCAGGGAAACTTTCATGGTTCTTTGCTGCCTAAGACCACCTTCAGGCTTGGTGGTTTGCTAGGAGGATTCACTAGACTCAGAAGAGCTGTGATACTCATGATGACAGTTTATTACAATAAAAAGACACAGACCAAGATCACCAAACGGAGAAGGCACGTGTAATAAAGTCCGGGAGAAACCAAGCACCCCTTCCAGGTGATCCCTCCCTGTGCAGTTCACAGGGACTCAAATTTCAGCAAAGATGTGTGACAACATGTTCAGTTATCGCCAACAAAGGAAGGTCACCCAAGCTTCAGAGTCCACAGATTCCTTTACCGAGGCTCGCAGCGCCTAAGTGACCTACCATGGATACTCGGGATCCGCAGAAGGCAAAGATGTAGTGCTGCCTCAGGCGATACAAAGCCCACCCTTCATCATGAGTCACATTGTTAGCATAAATTATCTGGTCATAATGATACAGTGGGACCTACAGGCGTAAGCATAAAAATCACTCTCACTAGTCAAGATATTCCAAGGACTCAGAAGTGGTCTTCCTGGAGCTGGTCAAGGGCAAGTCCTTATTTTTTTCTTTCTTTTTGCCACACTGCACGGCTTGTGGGATCTTAGTTCCCCAGCCAGGGATTGAACCCAGGCCCTCAGCAATGAAAGTGTAGAGTCCTAACCACTGGACCACCAGGGAAGTCCCCCACAGGTACATTTTAGAACACGTTCAGATGCATATTAGAACCTCGTTACTATGGCTGACAAAGTTTACACAATTTGCCTCCCTTTATCTCTCCAACTTACCTCATACCACTCTAACCCCTGAAGATGCAGCTCTAAGCCACACTAGCCTTGCTTTTCTGCAAACACCCCAATACCCTCCGAACCCAGGAATGTCTTTCTCAAAGACTAGGAATCCATCTCTTTGAAATGAAGACATCAAAGGAGATAGCATCCCTACATCCCAGCTTCTGTGGGAGGGTAGGAGCCTAACTTTGACAGGCACCTTGCTCCAAGTAGCAAAACTACCTCTGTCATAAAGAATCGAGAAGTTAGTTTTCCCTTCTAGAAAGCCAATGTAACAGCAGATAGTCACCCCAATTACCAGGTAAATTTAGGATGAACTATGTGTAACAAATGGTGCTGTCAATACTTGAGAACTAATTATTGTTTGAAAATGTATGTAATGGGTTGTGTCTGTTTGGCTATATGAAAGGGTGAGTTTTATTCTTTGCAATCTCTTAGCAACTGTGCTGTGCATCACATTCTGGTTTAATGCTTATACAATATTAAACTATTTTATTTCTCTACTATCTTTTCGGAGAGGTTTTTCTGAGTTGGAGATTTTTTCCTTTTTAAATTTCCCCACCAATTCACACTATTACCTGTCTAAAAGAATTCAATTGCAAATGTTTTTGAAATTTCTGTGTATGCCAAACAAATAAATATGGGGGATGGTTTTACTATTTGAGACCCAGAATGCAAACTGATTACTGGGTCCAACAAATACACTTGACCCTTGAACAAAAGGGGTTGAACTGCCTAGGTCCACTTAAGGCAGGATTTTTTTCAATAGTAAATGCTATAGCACTGCACCACTTGGGGTTGTTTGAACCCCTCCCTGGATGCAGACCCGCAGATATGGAGGAATCTCAAATACTGATAAGACAAGCTGGGACGTGGGACCATTTGCTGCAGTGCTTGCACCTGGACAAACATCTCCTCCAGCAACAAAATACAAAGAAGCTATAAGGGACTAAAAATAACTGCGTGCATGTGCAATTGGGGCAAATTATGAGCAACAAGATACAAAAAGACCAAAAACCCAACTGTCACTTCTGAGGAGCTGGGAACAGAAGCAGGGTACCAGGAGCAAAAACAAGGTACTGGGAGCAAAAACGGTACTGTGCATGCCCCCTGCACACAGCACCACCAAGGAGGTGGGCAGATTACCTAAGCCACCCCTCCAGCCCCACCCCTGGGCTCACCTCGGTTAAGGGCCCAGCCTGCCCCGCTTCAGGGAGCGAGCCAGCGAACCTGCTACTTGTTTTCTCCCTCCTGATGCAGGAGTCCCAATAAAGTCTTACCTGAATTTCTCCTCAGGCCTCATATCAATTTCTATTGATTAGGGAGTCCAAGAACCCTGGTGGTAACACTGAGGGCCAACCATAAGTTATATGCTGAAGGTCAGCACCCTTAAATACCACCCCCGCCCCATCCCGCTTGCTCAAGGATCAGCTGTGCTGTAGTAAGTACATGAGACAGGAGGGCTGAATGCAGCTGTGGTCCGTGCCCCCACTTCAAGTGGCCGGGGCAGTCCTGGGCTGGGGGAGGCAGGTGTATTGGGGGAGGGCACACAAGCCACAGGATACTGGGGGACAGAGGCACAAATTTCGGGGAGCTCCACAGTGGTGACCCTCACATAAGCGAGTGACTGAGGAGGACCCTGGGGAGCGGCTTGAATAGGACACGTCCTTCAAGCTGGGGCCAGTTGGGCTGCACGTGGTTCTGGAGTTTGCCAACTGCATAACGTACCCCGGCAGCTTCCTACGGTTGGTTTATATTCAGTCACACCTCCGTCACGTCACTGAGTTCGTTAAAGCAGTCACTCAGTCACGGATTTATATGTTTGCTCATTCATTCAGGCTTCTTGCATTACAGACTCTCCACACCCCTCCACCCTCTCTCCCCTTCCGGTTTCTGGCGCTCCCTCCTCTCGTGTCTTTCTGCCCCGGCTCCCGCCTTCCTGTCTCCGCGCCCTGCCCTCTCATTGGCCCAGCGCCTTAAGTCCCGCCCCGCAATCACGGGCGGGAGCTCTCATTCCTGTCTCTTCTATTGGGCACGCTGCCTAAGCCTCAGACATTTCAACCAGTGGGAGTCAACCAGGAACTACCCGCTCAGCCAATGGGGCCAGAGCACTTAGTATAAAGGGCCTGGGCCGCGTTGTCTACGATCTTATCTAATTCAGTAGTGGGTCTGTGCAGAGGTGAGCCTCAGGGGAGCCCGCAGGCGGTGCCCGCCCAGTGACTGCCCCGAGGCTGCGTGGGAGCGGGTCGGGACTGGAAGAGCCTCAGCCTGAGGGTTACCTCCTTCCTGGACACCCAGCTCCTCAGGGCTCAGGAAGGCGTCCTCCTCACCACCATCTTGTCTAGTGAGCCTCCCGAAAACTGATGAAGTCGGGCAGTGCGCAGCCCGCAGGTGAAAGGGATAAGTACCAGGACCAGAGAAAGAGGGTTTAGAAGAAAGGCCTGGTGTCAGTTGTCGGGGGTGGGTGTGCACAGAAGAAAGTGTTGACGTCTCTTTTCTTTTTTCCGTAGCTGTAGCAGGTCAAACGATGCCCAGCATCCCAACCGTGTGAGCGCTTTTGTTTTGTATCTGAAAAAGGAAGGGGAGTGGGACCGAGGGTTGAAGAGCAAGCTCCACGTGTGAAGGTTGCCTCATGGGACTGACAGTTATTGACCAAACACCCTGACAGGGCCCTTGAGAAGGGAAAGGGGCCCAGGGAGGGTAAAGTGAAAGAGGAAGGCGAGCATGAAGTTTCCCTGACTCTCCACCCACCTCCGAAACGGAGACTCTTTTCCTTCTCTCCTATCAGGCGGCGCCTCACAATTGATGATTTTGAAATCGGGCGTCCTCTCGGCAAGGGAAAATTTGGGAATGTGTACCTGGCTCGGCTCAAGGAAAGCCATTTCATTGTGGCCCTGAAAGTCCTCTTCAAGTCCCAGATAGAGAAGGAAGGACTGGAACACCAGCTGCGCAGAGAAATTGAAATCCAGGCACATCTACAGTAAGGACAGTCTCTGTATGAGATTCCTGTTACAGGTTCTTTTTTTCACTTGTTCCTGTTTCCTCTTCCATCTCCGACATCTGAACTCATCATTTCCCCCAATACTACCCCCAAATAGGCCCTTTGCTTTCACCTTGAAGATTTTTTTTTTAACATCCTTATTGGAGTATAATTGCTTTATGAAGATTTTTTTCTCTGCAGTTCATTCCAGTTACACCATGTAAAGCTCCCTGTGTCAGACATCAGAATCTTGATGCCTGTTTCATTTTCCCCTCACAAACTTCCAGATCATGCTGTTACTATTCTGGTCCCAGCACAATTTGCCCCTTGTGTGACCAGTCATTTGTAATAGCATCATGAATTGGGCCTCAGGGAGGAGTCTTGACACTTCCTCCTTCTGTTGCGCAGACACCCCAATATCCTACGCCTGTACAACTACTTCCATGATGCACGCCGGATGTACCTGATTCTAGAATATGCTCCAAGGGGTGAGCTCTACAAGGAGCTGCAAAAGAGCCACACATTAGATGAACAGCGTACAGCCACGGTGAGGTGGGAGGCTGAGGGCTTGGGTTCATGAGTTTCCTATGGGCTGATGGGGGTCACTGCTTGTGGTGGTCATGAGTATCCAGATTGCTTTTTTCTTTATTTCTGAATTTCAGTCTATAAATTTTATATAATGACTCTTATATCCTACAACTTCACATTTGGATACCCTAATTACCCCCAGAATATTAATAAATTGTGTGTGTAAGTTTGGATTCTTTGGTTGTAAGCAACAGAATCTAAGTGTGCTACCTTATGGAAAGAAACATGAAAGGCTCTACGGCAGTTCACTGAATAAATGAGTGGAACTGACTTAGAAATAGGAAGCAAGAGATTTTTGGGGCCTCCAGATGGGAAATCACAGCAATAATCATCCCATGGCCAGCTCCATTTCCAGACTGCTTTTTCTTTGCTCACACAGGTAATGGAGGAGTTGGCAGATGCTCTGACCTACTGCCATGAAAAGAAGGTGATCCATAGGGATATTAAGCCGGAGAACCTGCTGCTGGGGTTCAGGGGTGAGGTTAAGATTGCAGACTTTGGCTGGTCTGTGCACACCCCCTCTCTAAGGTAGGTCAGGTGGTGGCACCCTGGGTGCCAGTTAAGAATGATCCAGTTTGATTTATTTCACACGTAAGATCCAGATACAAGCCTAGGTTTGTATTTAAATACTACCTTTTTCAAATGCCTATATTTAATTTGTATTTGTAGACTGAAAGAATGTGGTTCAACCATTTAACAGAGATTAATCTCTGTTAACATATAACTTTACCAATAACTTTCCATGTAAATAAATTAAGAACCATTGCTCCATAATTCCAGGAATTTTACTGTATGAATAAACCATAATTAATTTACTTCGTCCCTCTTGGTGTACCATCAGTTTGTTCCAAATCTTCCTTGTGAAAATATCCTGGATCGTGAGCTAAATAATTGTATGAAGAATTCTAAAATATGGAGGGACTTCCCTGGTGGTCCAGTGGTTAAGACTCTGTGCTTCCACTGCAGGGGGGCATGGGTTTGATCCCTGGTTGGAGAACTAAGATCCTGCATGACGTGCAGCACCTCCAAAAAAAAAAAGTTCTAAAATATGGAGTTGGTGGATCCCAGTACTTGCCTTCTTCAAACCTTGATCTGTATTGAAATTTGGTGTTTCCAAATTCCTGTGCCTGCGAGAGGGCTGCCAGGATTTCCTAGGGTCTCCTGTCTCATTGAAAGCTGGGGAAGGAGTTTCCCTTATACTGATCCTCTGCTTAGTGCTCCTTTCTCTGCCCTCTAGGAGAAGGACAATGTGTGGGACACTGGACTACTTGCCCCCAGAAATGATTGAGGGGAGAACATACAATGAGAAGGTGGATCTATGGTGCATTGGAGTGCTCTGCTACGAGCTGCTGGTGGGAAATCCGCCCTTTGAGAGCCCCTCCCATAATGAGACCTACAGACGCATCCTCCAGGTGGGAAGGCCACACTCTGGGCATTCATGTGGGAGCTAGTCAGTGGGGGCTGGTGGGCCTGCGTAGCCCAGGGCACACACAAAGATTGTCTGCTAAGATCCCGAACAGTGCCTTGAATGGACCAAGGAAATTAACCATACTTCTCTTTCTTCTGTGCCCTCATCAGGTAGATGTAAGGTTTCCCCCATCAATGCCTTTGGGGGCTCAGGACTTGATCTCCAAGCTTCTCAGATACCAGCCCTCGGAGCGGTTGCCCTTGGTCCAGATCTTGGAGCACCCATGGGTCCGGGCCCACTCTCGGAGGGTGCTTCCCCCATCTGCTCAAATGGTTTCCTGAGCCCTGTATACCCCTAATCCTTTGTGATTGCTCATGGAGCCCCCTTGGCTCTGGTATCTACTCTGTCTTTTGTTTCTTCTCTTTTAAGATGCATCTTGCTAATTAATAAAAGCTGAATCATTTTGTACCAGGTCTTTATAGTTGCATGAGTTGGTGTGTGATTGAGTAGAATCTTTATTTTATTTATTTATTTATTTATTTTTGGTCGCACCACACAGCATGCGGGATCTTAGTTCCCCGACCAGGGATTGAACCCACGCCCCCTGCAGTGGCAGCACAGAGTCTTACCAGGGAAGTCCCTAGAATCTTTATTTCTGTAGAAACTGTTTCCCATGAGAGCAGCCCAAAATGATGCCCTTCCTGGGCCGCAGGTTTTGTGACTTAACGACTCTTCTTGAAAACAAGTTACTACTTTATGCAAATAACCACCCTGGTGGTGCATAACCTACCACCTATCCCAGTGGCTCCTAGACTCAACTCACTTTCCCCATATTTTCAGGAGTATGTCATTTGTAAAACAGGACACTAATCAATCCAGAGGTCCATTCTCTTTATACTGACATCCAACATGGTGCCATCTTCAAGATAAAATGTTTCACTGCACATCAATGCCATCCAATTCTCAAATGAATTCACTAGCACTTACGCGGTGTTGTCATATTATTGCGTCAGGATAAATCATCCCTGATAATAAATGTATCTTCAACCTCTTCTGAAATCATGTGCTCTGCTTGCAGCAATTTTGGGAGTTTTCTTCCAACATTCCCCTACATCCTCCTGTTGCAGTTTTTTGTGGCAGCTGCTCCCTTCATTTACAATAAGCTTGACTGCACCAGAGTAAACATCCAGACTACTCAGCGAGGAGCTCAAACATGTTTTCTGATCATTTTGGGCATCTTTTTCACCACTGTGTCTCCTGACTAAAAACACTCCATTTAGAGTTTACCCTGTTAATGTTACTTCCACCACCATATCCTATACATTCTCCTCAATGTGAAATGTCCAGCAGATGCAGGACCACATTCCTATATGACCAGAACCACTAAGTAAATACAAGCTATTCAGCCACTCCACTCTAAGATGAACAGCCCTACCATTGCAGATCCATCATTTAAATGCTCCAAGGGAATTCCCTGGCGGGCCAGTGGTTGAAACTCCGCGCTTTCACTGTGTGCAACCAAAAAAAAAAAAAAATGCTCCAAGACATTGGCTCATAGTTTTTTCACCTGCACCTTCAGTGCTCCTTGGTTCCCCAAAGTTGTGTCCCCTGTGAAGAGGCGGGTCTGTTTCAGGGCTCTGGGTCTCTTAAGTCTTTTTTCTATTTTTCTTTTTGCCGTGCCTTGCAGCTTGTGGGATCTTAATTTCCCCACCAGGGATCGAACCCAGGTCCCGGGCAGTGGAAGCGCGGAGTCCTAATCACTGGACTGCCAGGGAAGTACCCCTGGGCCTCCTAAGTCATTTACATGGAGGAATAACGGCTCTGGAACGCGCTCCGAGGCCGGTTGTTTGTTAAGAAAAAACTACATTACCCAGAAGGCGGTGCACCGCACGTCTGTAGCAGGCGCTGGACCAATGACGGCCCAGGGCGGGGGTATTTCCTGCGCAGGGGAGGGACTTCCGACCCCATTGGCTGTAGATGTCATTAGCGCGCGACTGTTCCGTCCACGCCAGCTGTGGGGAGGGGATAGCAGTTCAGTGGCCGCTTCTAGTGCGGCTCTTCGCAAATGAGCAGAAAGGAGGCTAGGGCTCGCCTCCGCGCATTTGAGCGAGCGGTGAGCCTCCGCTCGATCGGCCACCCAGCCCAGCTCAGGGAACGGGTGGTGGTCGGCTGAGCCCGCGGTACCCGCCTCTGTCGCCGCCTCTACGGGCCCCGCTCTCGCCTCAGGGTCCCATGATGGCGTCGGCGTGGATGGACCCGACGCGGGTGAGTGGACCACGTTTCTGGCCTTGCTGCTTCTCTTCTGGTTCGGAGAGGGCTCCTGAGCAGGGTGGAAGTCAAGAGAGGCGCTAGACTTCTCTTTGCAGTTGTGTTTGTGTACGACCAGTGGAGCTGGCTCGTCACTGACTTTATTTCCAGTCTTAGAACATGCGAGACTGAATATGCAAATGGAAAATAGACCGCGTATAAAAATAGAACTTTGACAAACAACCTGACCCGTAATCCAGTCCCTTATCTACAATCAACAACCCAGGAGTCTAGCCCGGCCTAAGACTTGCCAGAAGCCAGATTCCTATCTCTAGAGACAGTCCAGGAAGAGAAACAGTGACTTATGTAACATCGGCCCCAAATGGCCAGGACTTGATTAATAATTGACCCTTTCCCTAATCCTTGTCCCCACTTCCAACTTAAAACCAACCAGAGAAAGCCATCCATATGTGGGCCCTTAAACAATCATAGAGGATGCTGTAGGATTACTTGCCAGAGAGTTTTGATTAATTAAACGTATATCATCTGGTAGTCAATGTTGAAGCCCTAGTTAATTTTTCTATCCTTACCTACCTGCCCAAAATGTGCCCAGTAATATGAGTTTATCCAGTACCAGAAATGAGTAATATTGCAGGGTTCCTAGGTATGAACCAGTCAATTTATTAGGAATTTCTAGGTCTTTAATTGAAATATTAACTCAAGAAAGCTGTTAGGATGAAGCTAGAAAGCAGAGAGATGTGAGCACTGAAAGTGCAGGTGAAAAACCATGAGGCGATGTCTTGGAGCATTTAAATGATAGATCTGCATTGGTGGGGCTGTTCACCTGAGAGTGGAGTGGCTGGATTTTTTATATTTACTTAGTGGGTCTGGTCACATAGGGATGTGGTCCTGCATCTGCTGGACATTTCACATTGAGGAGAATGTATAGAATATGGTGGTGGAAGTAACATTAACAAGGAAAACTCTGTATGGAGTGTGTTTAATCAGGAGATACTGGTGAAAACGATGGCTTAAGAGCTAGGGACTTAGTTGCTTTGAGACAACATAAAGCACTCAGCATGGGGACCAGCAGGTAGTAGGACCAGTGAAGCTCAGGTACTGCTGTTGTTAACGTTATTGATATTATCATCACTTACTCAGTCCTCTGACATCCTAGAGTCCTTTCTCTCTGCATCTCACAGTTCCAATGTCATTTCCATTGACTTGTGTCATTTTCCAATGGCTCCTGCATAGTAGGCTCTTCTCTCTTACACTATAGGCGTACCTCGCTGTATTGTACTTCATAGATACTGTGTTTTTACGATTGAAGTTTTGTGGCAACCCTGCGTCCAGCAAGCGTTTCAGCATTCACTTACCTCGTGTCTCTGTGTCACATTTTGGTAGTTCTCACAATAGTTCAGACCCTCCACCCACAAAAAGATTACAGCTCACTGAAGGCTCAAGATGATGGGTAGCATTTTTTAGCAATAAAGTACTTAAAAAAATTTTTTTTTCCTTCTTGCTTTTCAGTTTATTCCTTTTTTAAAATTTTATTTTTATTGGAGTATAGTTGCTTTACAATATTGTGTTAGTTTATACTGTACAGCAAAGTGATTCAGCTATACGTATACATATATCCCCTCTTTTTTGGATTTCCTTCTCATTTAGGTCACCACAGAGCATTGAGTAGAGTTCCCTGTGCTATACAGTAGGTGGCAATAAAGTACTTCTTTTTTTTTAATTTTTAATTTTTTGGCTCCGTTGGGTGTTCATTGCTGCGCACGGGCTTTCTTTAGTTGTGGCAAGCGGGGGCTACTCTTTGTTGCAGTGCGCGGGCCCCTCACTGCGGTGGCTTCTCTTGTTGTGGAGCATGGGCTCTAGGCGTGCGGGCTTCAGTAGTTGTGGCTCTCAGGCTCTAGAGTGCAGACTCAGTAGTTGTGGCACATGGGCTTAGTTGCTCCGCGGCATGTGGGATCTTCCCAGACCAGGGATCAAACCTGTGTCCCCTGCTTTGGCAGGTGGATTCTTAACCACTGCGCCACCAGGGAAGTCCCTAAAGTAATTTTTAATTAAGATGTCTACATTATTTTTTTAGACATAACGCTATCGTACACTTAATAGACTGCAGTATAGTGTAAATATAACTTTTATATGCTCCTGGAAACCAAAAAAATCATGTGACTGGCTTTATTGGAGTGGTCTGGAACCAAACCCCCAATATCTCCAAAGTATAGCTGTATTGTATTATGTCCAAAGCATTGTCCACCTCCCCTTCAGCCCAGTGCAGAGGAAGTACCCAGTGATTAGGGCCTTGATCTTGCTGCACCTTTACCAGCGATGCAGAGACGGGCTCTGATCCCATCCAACCATCCCAAGGCTAGTGCTACTATCTCTGTTTGACATTCCAGGTGTCTGTGACCTTCGATGATGTGGCTGTGACTTTTACCCAGGAGGAGTGGGGGCAGCTGGACCTGGATCAGAGGACCCTGTACCAGGAGGTGATGCTGGAAAACTGTGGGCTTCTGGTGTCTCTGGGTAAGGCCTTGCCACTTTGCCGTGCAGAGGACCTGCCACCTCCTTTATCCCAAACTCTGGCTCTGTCTTGGCTGGTCAAGACGGCCTCAGGAGCCCTTCCTCCCTTTTCCTCACAACTTTTTTTCCTCACAGTCATTTTTGAGATTCATCTCTTCCTGCCTGCTATCCCTGTGTCTCTTTGAATAAAGTTCCTTTTTGGCTCCTAGAAAATGATGGAAGGAAACAGGGGTGTTCTGCAGAGCCCAAAGGCAGAATTTCTTGTTGGGCCATATGATGGACTGATGTAGGAACTGGGAACCACCAGGATTATACCCTGACTTCTGGATCTCCTGTCCTGGTTTTCCCTCTGGCTTTGTTCACGTCTCTGTCTTTTCAAAATGGCTTTTGTGCCTCAGCAAGTTTGTGACAGGAGTGGCCACCCCAGTCCCTGCTCTCTGGGGCCCCAAGATACCTTGTTTCTACTTCTTTGCATACTTATATTGTTTCTCTTTTTTTCTTTCTCTGCTGCTGGGCTCCAGGGATGGAGGCAGTGCAGGAGTGGCCACCTGAGCCCATACTTCCCTGAGCCTCTACCCCAGTGCCCAGCACAGACTGGCCTCTGTCTGAGGTTCTTGTTTCACATTCCAGACAGGGAGCTGACTGGGTGGGACTGGTTGGCTCACGTATCCCCTGCAGCCCAGTCCACAGGGCTGTGAGTGATGGGATGGTCTCCAGGAAGAGGGTGAGGCAGGTGGGGCCTCGGGAGGTTTTTGCCGTCAGTGCCAACAGGTATTGTTCTAAACCACAGGATCTCGGTTATGGGGCTTTTCTGTTCTCCTGTGCCTTCATGATTGTCTCTTGTTCCCTGAGTCCTGGCCAAGATCCAAGAGAGAGAAGCTGAGACAGTTGTGCTTCTCAGTACTTGGTTTTGTCCCCAGGAGACATTTGGAAGTCTGCAGCCACATTTGACTGTCACAACTGGGGTGTGGGTGGTCCCGGCATCTAGCAGGTTAGAGTCCAGAGATGCTGCTTAGTACCTGAGGATGGACAAGACAGCCCCATTCAACAAAGGATGATCCAGTCCACAAGGGCAAGAGAGCCAAGGTGGAGAAACAGCAGCCTGAGGATAATCACTTTAGACCTCTCAGTTTGAGGGAAAGGAGAGCTGTAAATCCAGGGCATAGGGTAAGACATGCCTGTTTTTAGAGAATTGGGATTGTATTCTGTGTTAATGAGAAGAGGTTACACAAAATTAGGAAACGTTTGACATATTTAGATATTTTATAACAAAATTTTAAAAATAAGAAGGTCCACTATCTGGCCCTGCTGACCCTTCACTCTCCTCCCCATGCTTTCCCTGAGCTCAGTCTGCTCTGGTCACGCTGGTGTCTTGCTGTTTCCTGTGCACATACTTAACGTACTTGCCTCGGGCCTCTGCAGTTGCTGTTCTCTATGCCTGGTGGGTGTGGGTGTGCTTGGGCTTTTCACATGGCTACCCCTTCTCAGCACAGTCACCACCTCCTCACCAGCTGTTTCCTGATCACGAAATCTCTTGGAGGCCCCTCCCCTGTCACAGTCGCTTTTTCCCGTCACCCTATTTATATCCTTGTAAGCCAGTGGTTCTCATTCAAGGATGATGTTGTCCCCCAGAGGACACATGACAATGTCTGGAGACATTTGGGTTGTCCCAACTGGGATGTAGATGCTACAGGCATCTATTGAGTGGAGACCTGGAACGCTTCTACACATCTTTATGCTGCACAGGACATACGTACTCCCTCCCCTTCTCCTCAACAAAGAATTGCCTGGATCTAAATGTCAGTTGAACAGAGGCTGAGAAACCCTGTTTCTGAAGGCTCACGGACACTTCACCAGGGACACTGAGAGACCCCGAGGAAGCCATTCCTTTATTCTGTGTCCTCCCTGATTATGTAGTGAAAATCCGGGTTCAGTACTGAACACCTCCCCCCACCCCCACTGTTGCTAATTTCCCATTTTCAACAGAGGGAGCCCCGTCCCTGAGCAGCAGCATGAGCTCGCTGGCACTTAACCTCACCCTTTGGAGTTTTTTGTTGTTGTTGTTGTTTTGTTTGTTTTTTTTTGGTACGCGGGCGTCTCACTGTTGTGGCCTCTCCCGTTGCGGAGTACAGGCTCCGGACGCACAGGCTCAGAGGCCATGGCTTACGGGCCCAGCCGCTCCGCGGCATGTGGGATCTTCCCGGACTGGGGCACGAACCCGTGTCCCCTGCGTCGGCAGGCGGACTCTCAACCACTGCACCACCAGGGAAGCCCCATCCTTTGGATTTTATTGCTGCCTTTTCAGGTTGACCTGCCATCGACTCAAGTGACTCTGGGTTTCTGTTTCCCGTTTATCAGAGCTAAACAGGATTCCCTTTTTGTTTTTATTGTTGTTGTTTTTGCGGTACGCGGGTCTCTCATTGTTGTGGCCTCTCCCGTTGCGGAGCACAGGCTCCAGACGCGCAGGCTCAGCGGCCATGGCTCACGGGCCCAGCCTCTCCGCGGCATGTGGGATCTTCCCGGGCCGGGGCACGAACCCGTGACCCCTGCATCGGCAGGCGGACTCTCAACCACTACGCCACCAGGGAAGCCCAGGATTCCCTTTTGCTTTGTTTTGTTTTTACAATGAGGATTCCCTTTTTGAACGAATGTAAGAAAAATAAAAAGTGGGTCACTTTTAAGAAAAATATTAATGTTAATGCTAGTCACAGCTCACTCTGGTCATTGGAGGACTGACTGCATATCAGGCCTGTTCCAGGCACCCATTTGATTCTCATGCTCTCCTGGTCCTTAGCAAAGTCAGGAAAACTCAGCTACTGCACTGAGTCTCATACAGCTGAACTTACCCAGTAAAGAACATACACTTTCATTGATGAAGCTTTTCTGTGGGTTTATTTTAAGCAACAATCCTTTTATGAAATACTGATGAAAGTAGATATTATTTGATGTTTCTATAAATGTCCAGTGTGACCATACACCACTGTGTAGGATTCTCAATTTTATTATTTTCTAGTAGTTCATGAAACGCTGAAATCTAGGGTCACTGAGTCTGCCCCACCCACCCCGGCCCCTGTTCCCAACAGGTGGATCTTCGTGCTCACATCCCTGCCTCACAACTGCCCTGCACTCGGTCTCAGGATGCTGGCCTGTTTCCTCCTTAGTGTAGTGCTGGGGAGCCCAGGCTCCAGAGCCAGACTCTTATGTTCAGTCCCCACTCTGCTCCTTAAAACCTTGTGGTCCTGGGCAAATTACTGAAGCTGTCTGTGCCTTGGGGTGCTCGTTGGTAAAATGGGGTAAGATGGTATCTACTTGCCAGGGCCGTAGCAAGGGTACATGGCTAACTTATGGGAAGGGGTCAGAACTGTGCCTCGTGTGACCAGATTACGTGCAGGTTAGCAGTTGAGAAGCTCGCTGCCGTCACTACCGTTGTTACTCCTCAGGAGTCTCATTATCCCCATGCCTGGATCCAGCACCTTCTGGAACAGTGTTGTGTAGCCTTGTGGTAAAACAGCACACAGAGCAGAGATGGCTAGACCTGGGCTCCATATTGGCTCAGCCATTCACCAATTCTGGCCTCTTTGGCAAATCACATTATCTGCCTGAGCATGGTTTCTGTATGGTTTTTATCTATAAAATAGGGCTACTCACAGACATAGAACACAAAATATGGTAAGCAAAGTTGGGGGGTGGGGTGTGAGGGATAAATTAGGAGTTTGGGATCAACAGATACTACCATATATAAAATAGATAAACAACAAGGTTCTACCGTATAGCACAAGGAACTATATATATTCAATATATTATAATAATCTATAATGGAAAAGAATCTGAAAAAGAATATATGTGTGTGTGTGTGTGTGTGTGTGTGTGTGTGTGTGTATAAATACACTGAATCACTTTGCTGTACACCTGAAACTAATCTGACATTGTAAATGAACTATAATTTTTTAAAAAACGGTGCTGATCACAATATGTACTTGCTGGGAATGCTGTGAGGAAACCCTAGGATAGAATCCTCTGTGGCCTATAGGAAGAACAATACAAAACTTTGCTTGGGTTCTAAAAAAAGAACTGGATCAATGAAGACACATAACTTGTTTTGAATGAAAAGAGTCAATTTTCTTTTTTTTTTGGCTGCACGATGCAGCTTGCGGGATCTTAGTTCCCCAGCAGGGATTGAACCCATTGTCCCCTGCAGTGGAAGCACAGAGTCCTAATCACTGGACCGCCAGGGAATTCCCAAGAGTCAATATTTTAAATATGTTAGTTGTTTAAATTACTCCATAAATTTATTTCAATTTTGAAATGATGTAATGCATTTAAGTTGCTTGAACACAGTCCTTTTACTACGATTATACACTATATGTTAGTTTTTGACTTAGGAATAAAAACTCCATGGCAGTGTGGCATGTCTTTGGTTTCCAGTTCACAGTACAGCATTTTGTATATGCATGGGAGCAGCTTCATTCTGAGGTCTTGTCCACATCCTGAAGTCCCACACTAGATCGAGAGGTTTTCTTTGTTTTCACAGAAATCCTAGTGTCTTCTTCCTTTCTCCATGAACAGGGTGTCCTGTTCCCAGATCTGAGCTGATCTACCAACTGGAGCAGGCACAGGAGTTGTGGACAGTGAAGAAAGACCTCTCCCGAAGCACCTGTCCAGGTAGGAGCCAAGGTTTGGGCAGCTGGGAGACCCTGCAGGGGAAGGTCGCTGGCCCTGGTTCCTTGGGGAAGTGTCTTGTTCGGGCCTCTGGTGGTCTGGAGGCCACGGAGCCCTTTGACCCCAGGTCCCTCTGTCCTGGAGGATAGAGGTGCATGAGCTGAGATGTGTCTTGGGCTCCAGCTGCCTGGGCTTCACCGATCACCAGCTCTGTGGCCCTGGTGAACTTCGGGATCTCCTTGTGTCTTTGTATATATAAGTTTGACTAAGTTAAATCTTAGCTGCCATGTCAGACAGACTCCAGCATCTTGGTGCTCAGCATATGGAAGCACTTGTTCTTTTTTTGTATTTCTTTTCTTTCTTTTGCCACGACTCGCAGCGTGCAGGATCTTAGTTCCCTGACCAGGGGTCGAACCCGTGACCCTTGCAGTGGAAGTTTGGAGTCTTAACCACTGGACCACCAGGGATGTCCCTGGAAGCACTTTTTCTGAGGCACACCCGGTCCGTGTGACTGTGCATCACACAGCTGTTCAGGAACCCGGGTCCACTCTGCCGTCAGCATGTGGCTTGAAGGTTGTCCTGACCTCCTGCAGCAGGCAGAGGAGAGTGAGAGGGCAAGGAAGACTCGCACAAACACCAGCCACCCCCCCCCCACCCCCCGCTTCCACTGATAGGCACTTGGCCACACTCGGGGGATGGGGCTGGGAGATGGGGCTGAGCCATGTGTCCAAGTGGAGGAGCAGGTGGTTTGGCGAGTGTGGTCTGCTGCGCTCAGTCTGTTCCTGATAGTTGCTCCGTCCCCGGGTTGTTGGGGACGTGGTCATATAACGCGTTAAAGCATAAAACTGCTTAGCACAAGCGTCTGCACCGCAGTCAGTGGCTCGTGGGAAGTAAGCCGTTGGTGTCATTCATGTCCCTGTATTGTAATGAGTAATGCATCTCACGTTTCCCTCTGACCTCTGAGGAAAAGGGCCTTCCTTCCTCTCCCAGCTCCTCTCCAGCTCTCTTCTGCCTCCCCTTTCCCACCCTGTCCAGATACTCAAGAAGCCTTCCCTTGTTGCATGTCTCCCTACTCCTCCTGTTTGGTAAAACCTGACGGTGACATTTGTCGTGCTGTGCCCCACATCTGGGCTGCTGAGGGCACTGGGGCCGCCGTGTGTGGTGATGGGGCCCCTGCAGAGTCGTGCTCTTTCCCTCCTAGTCCCTCGGGCGGCCCCACCAGCCTGCGAGTGTCTGTGTGCAGCCCGTCGACAGCCCCTCAGAGAGGCAGTTCCGAGCCTCTGCCCTCTGCTCTCTGCCCTTCTCCACCTGAATATCTCAGAGGCACCCAGTCAACATGCCTGGCAAGGAACCCGTTACGATGCTCACTCCTTCCTCTCCCAAGTTAGAGCGCATGGTCCTGCCATCTAGGCAGGTTGGAGACTGGATACAGCCCCAGAGACTGTATCCTCACCCCTCCACCTGTATCGGCCCCTATATCCGGCTACCTCCCACATCCCGTCCATTTTACATCATGTACATCTCCTGAATCTGTCACTTCTACCACCTCCCATCAGATCTGTCCCCACATTCTGAGTCCAAGCTCTCATCATCTTTTCCTTGCGGGATGCTAGTAGTTCCCCTAACTGGTCTCTACATCTGCTTTATGCCTCTGGTCAGCTCTCTGTCCTGCATGAGCTACCCCAGGTGTAGCCATAGATGCCTCAGCATGTGACCACTAATGTGTCAGCAAGTTTTCATGTGGAAAGTAAAGTCTGCCTCATATTGCTTGATCTTCAGCCCTTCCACACTCATTTGGACTCTCCTATCTGTAGCTTCTCTTTTCACCTAGTTGAAGAGGTCTTGCCCCTGGGCATGGCCAGTTCCGACATCAGAATCTGGAAAATAGCTTTTCATGAAAGTGCCTTCATCACTTATATTCTGCTTGTTTTATAACTTTATCCTTTTCTCTGCTCAAAGTAAAAATATGCTGAAGTTCCTTACAGTGAAGAAAATAAATTAAAAATATTCCTGTCTCACATTGTATTCATCCATTGTCTGCAGCATTTAATTGTTCACATTTTTTCACTCTCACAGTGCTGCCAAGAACATTTGTATATATTGGTCATCTTGCTCATGTTTAGGCTGTCTTTTAATGTTTCTTAGAGTGAAATTGTTGGATTATAGTCTGTGCAAATTCTCAAGTTTACAAGATAATTCCTGTTATGTTCTAAAGGGGCTAAACCAATTACACTTCCACCAGGAAAGAATGGAGGTTTCTTCAACCCATACCTTGACCAATACCTGGTATTATAAGGCTCCTCAATTTTTGACAATCAAGTGAATACAGAATTGTATCCCACATGGTTTTGATTTGCTTTTCCTTCGTTCATAAGGAACTTTAGCACCTTATCGTATGATTGTGAGTCAATCTATGAATTAAGTTTTCTTCTTTGAAATGTCATTTCATGATAAACGTCTATTTTATTCTATTGACTTGTTTGCATTTTCTTGTGTTTTAACAAATTTATTTATTTATTTTTGGCTGCGTTGGGTCTTTGTTGCTGTGTGCAGGCTTTCTCTAGTTGCGGCGAGCGGGGGCTACTCTTCGTTGTGGTGTGTGGCCTTCTGATTGCGGTGGCTTCTCTTGTTGTGGAGCACAAGTTCTAGGTGTGCGGGCTTCAGTAGTTGAGGCACGCAGGCTCAGTAGTTATGGCTTGTGGCCTCTAGAGTACAGGCTCAATAGTTGTGGCACACAGGCTTAGTGGCTACGTGGCATGTGGGATCTTCCCAGACCAGGGCTCGAACCCGTGTCCCCTGCATTGGCAGGCAGACTGTGCCACCAGGGAAGCCCTGCATTTTCTTTCTGATTTGTAGGGATTCTTTGTGCATTACTCATGTTATCTTTTTTTGTGGGTATGGTAAAATGCAGATAGTGTAAAATATATCATCTTAGCCATTTTTAAGTATACATTGAGTGGTATTAAATAGAGTCATAATGTCGTGCAGCTATCACCACCAGCCTTCTCCATAACTCTTCATCATTTGAAACTCTGTGCCCATTATACAGTAATCCCCCTATGTCCCTACCATGCCCTGCCCCTGGCAACCACAATCTTTCTGTGTTCGTGATTTTTGACTACTCTACGTACCTCATGTAAATGGAGTCACACGCTATTTTGTGTGTGTGACTGGCTTATTTCACTCAACATAACGTCCTCAAGGTTTATCCATGTTGTAGCATGTGTTAAAATGTCATTCCCTTTTAAGGCTCAGTAATATTCTTTTGTGTGTGTGTGTGTGTGTGTGTCTCAGTCTCACATTTTACTTATCCATTCATCCCTTGGTGGAAACTTGGGTTGCTTCTATGTTTTAGCTATTGTGAATGATGCTGCTGTGAACATGGGTGTACAAATGTCTTTGAGACCCTGATTTCAATTCTTTTGAATTGAAAGAATTCATATAACAAGAAATGGAATTACTGAATCATGTAGTATCAATATTTCCATTTTTAATTTTTTGAGGAACTGCCATACTGTTTTCCACAGTCTGTGCCAATTTGCATTCCTACCAACAGTGCACAAGAGTTTCAGTTTCTCCACATCTTCACCAACATTTGTTATTCTGTTTTTTCCGATAATAGCTGTCCTAATGGTTGTGAGATGGTATCTCATTATAGTTTTGATTTTCATTTCCCTAATGATTAGTGATGTTGAACATCTTTTCTTGTGCTTGTTAGCCATTTGTATATCTTTGAAGAAATGTCTATTCAAGTCCTTTGCCCATTTTTGTATCAGGCTGTTTTTTTGTTTTGTTAAGTTTGAGTTCTCTGTATATTCTGATTATTAATCCCTTTTCAGATACATGATTTGCAAATATTTTGTCACATTCTTTGGATTATCTTTTTACTCCGTTGGTAGTGTCTTGATCACAAATTTTCCTAATTTTCATGAACTACAATTTTTCTATTTTTTCTTGTGTTGCCTGTGCCTTTGGTGTCATATCTGAGAAATGTTTGCCAAATCCAGTGCCATGCCACATTTGCCCTATGTTTTCTTCTCTCCATTTTTTAAAAAAATAAATTTATTTATTTTATTTTTGGCTGCGTTGGGTCTTTGTTACTGTTCATGGGCTTTTCTCTAGTTGCGGTGAGCGGGGGCTACTCCTCGTTGCGGAGCACGGGCTCTAGGCATGCCCGCTCAGTAGTTGTGTCTCACGGGCCCTAGAGCGCAGGCTCAGCAGTTGTGGCGCATGGGGGCCCAGCCGCTCCGCGGCATGTTGGATCCTCCCGGACCAGGGCTCGAACCCATGTCCCCTGCACTGGCAGGCGGACTCCCAACCACTGCACCACCAGGGAAGTACCTTCTCTCCATTTTGCGGTAAGTTTTGTATATGATGTTAGATAAGGGTCCAATTTCATTCTTTTGCATGTAGGTATTCAGTTTTCCCGGCACCATTTGTTGTGAACACTGTCTTTTCCCCTGTTTAATGGTTTTGGCACCCTTGTCAAAAATCATTTCATGATGTATGTGAGGGTTTATTTCTGGGCTGTCGATTCTATTCCCTTGGTCTATTTGATTTTATGCCAGTAGCACACTGTATTTGATCATTGTAGTTTTGTAGTAAGTTTTGAAATCGGGAATTTTCTGTTCTTCAACTTTGTTCTTCTTTTTCAAGAGTGTTTTGGCTATTCAGGGTCTCTTCAGATGCACTATAGATTTTAGGGGGGATTTTTTTTTGTTTCTGCAAAAAATTTTGCTGGAGGACTTCCCTGGCAGTCCAGTGGTTAAGTCTCTGGGCTTCCAATGCAGGGGGCGCAGGTTTGATCCCCGGTCATCGGGGAACTAAGATCCCCCATGCCATGCGGCACAGCCAAAAGATTAAAAAAAAAAATGTTGCTGGGATTTTGATAGGGATTGCATTGAATCTGTAGATCACTTTGGGTAGTATTGATATCTTAACAATATTAGGTTTCCAAATTGGGAACATGGTATGTGTTTCTGTTTATTTACATCATCTTTAACTCTTTTAGCAATGTTTTGTAGTTTTCATTGTGCAAGTGTTTCACTTCGTTGATTAATTCCTAAGTATTCTTTCTCATGCTATTGTAAATAGAACTGTTTTGTAATTTCATTTTCAGATTGTTCATTATTCATGTATATAAATGCAACTGATTTTTGTGTGTTGACTTTGTATCCTGCTACTTTGCTGAACTCATTTATTCAGCAGTTATTTTGTGACGTTTTTGTGGTTTTTACATGTAATAAACTACCATCTGCAAGCAAAGATAATTTTACCTCTTCCTTTCCAGTTTGGATGCTTTTGATTTCTCTTTCTTGCCAATTGCTCTGTCTAGAACTTCCAGTATTATGTTGAATAGAAGTGGTGAAAATAGATGTCCTTAACTTGTTTCAGATCTTAGAGGAAAAGCTTTCAGACTTTCATCATTGATTTTTTTTTTATCATGAATTTTGTCAAAGACTTTTACTGCATCATTTGAGATTATCATGTGGACTTTTTCCTTCATTCTGTTAATGTGATGTGTTAACGCTGATCAATTTTCATATGTTGAACTGTCCTTACGTTACAGGAATAAACTGCATTTGGTCATGGTGTATATTCCTTTCGATATGTTGCTGAATTCGTTTTGCTCATATTTTGTTCAAGATTTTTGCATCAGTGTTCATAAAGGATATTGCTCTGTAGTTTTCTTGTAGTGTACTTGGCTTTGCTATTAGGGTAATGCTTGTCTCAGAATGAGTTTAAAAGTGTTTTGTCCACTTTAGTTTTCTGGAAGAGTTTGAGGATTGGTCTTAGTTCTTCTTAAAAAATGTTTGGTTAGAACTCACCAGTGAAGCCATCAAGTCCAAGATTTTTCTTTGTTGGGAGAATTTGATTATTAATTCAATCCCTTTTTAGTTATAGGTCTATTCAGATTTTCTATTTCTCCATGATTTAGTCTTCACAGGTTTTGTGTTTCTAGGAATATGTTCATTTCATCTAGGTTTTCCAATTTGTTGGTGTATAGTTCTTCACAGTATTCTCTTATACTCTGTTTTGATATCTATAGAATCAAAAGTAATATCCCCACTTTCATCTCGGATTTTAGTATTTTGAATCTTTTCTTTTTCTTGGTCCATCTAGCTAAAGGTTTGTCAATTTTGTTGATCTTTTCAAATAACTAACTTTTGTTTCACTGATTTTTCTCTATTTTCTCTGCACTATTTACCTTTTAAAAAATATCTCTGCACTATTTACCTTTTCAAAAATATTTGTTTGTTTATTAAACTGGCCACAGAATGCAGGATCTTAGTTCCCCGACCAGGGATCAAACCCGTGCCCCCTGCATTGGGGGCGCAGAGTCTTAACCACTGGACTGCCAGGGAAGTCCCCTGTATTATTTATCTTTAATCTTTCATATTCCCTACTGCTAGGTATGGGTTTAGTTTGCTTTTCTTTTCCTATTTAATTATGTGGTTAGGTTGTTGATTTGAGGTCTTTTTTTTTTTTTTACTGGAAGCATCTATAGCTACAACTCTCCCTCTTAACACTGCTTTCTCTGCATCCTGTAAGTTTTGGTATGTTAAGTTTTTGTTTTCATTAGACACAAATCATACTTTGTATGATATCTTTTTTTTTTTTTTTGTGGTATGCGGGCCTCTCACTGTTGTGGCCTCTCCCGCTGCAGAGCACAGGCTCCAGACGCACAGGCCCAGTGGTCATGGCCCACGGGCCCAGCCGCTCTGCGGCATGTGGGATCGTCCCGGACCAGGACACGAACCCGTGTCCCCTGCATCGGCAGGTGGACTCTCAACCACTGCGCCACCAGGGAAGCCCTGTATGATATCTTTTTAAATCTGTTGAGACTTAATTTGTGGCCTAACCTATGGTCTGCCCTGGAAAATGTCCCATGTACACTTGAGAAGAATGTGTATGCTATTGTTGTTGGGTAAAATGTTCTGTATGTATCTGTTAGATCTAGTTGGTTTATTATGTTATTTAAGTCATCTATTTCTTTACTTATCTTTTGTCTGGTTGTTCTCTCCATTATTGAGAATGGGACGTTGAAGTTTCCATCTGTTGTTGTAGTGCTCTTTCTCCCTTCCATTCTGTCATTCTTTGCTTCATGTATTTTGATCTTCTGTCATTATGTAAATGTTTACAATTGTAATATCTTCTTGCTGTATTATACCTTTTAGTTATATAATGTCCTTCATTGTCACTTGTAATCTTTTTTGATTTAAAGCCTATCTTGTCTGATTTTAATATAGAAACCTCTGCTCTCTTTTGGTTAGTATTTGCATGGAATATCTTTTTCCATCCTCTGACTTTCAATCTGTTTGTGTCTTTGGATCTAAAGTGAGTCTCTTTTGGAAAGCATATAGTTGGATCATGTGGGTTTTTGTAAGAAATTAATATTTATTTATTTATGGCTACGTGGGGTCTTAGTTGTGGCACATGGGATCTTTTGCTGCAGCACGTGGGCTCTTTGTTGCAATGTGTGGGCTTCTCTCTAGTTGTGGTACGTGGGTTCCAGAGCTCGCGGGCTCAGTAGTTGTAGCACATGGGCTCTGTAGTAGAGTGCGTGGACTGTGTAGTTGCGACATGTGGGCTCTCTAGTTCTGGTGTGCAGGCTCAGTAGTTGCGGTGCCAGGGCTTAGTTGCCCCAAGGCATGTGGGATCTTAGTTCCTTAGACCAAGGATCGAACCCGTGTTGCCTACATTGGAAGGCAGATTCTTAACCACTGGATCACCAAGGAAGTCTCTGGATCATGTGTTTTTATCAATTCTGATAATCTCTGTCTTTTAATTGAAGAGTTTAATCCATTTACATTTAAAGTAATTGCTGATATGGAGAGACTTCTGTCATTTTGATATTTGATTTCTATATGCATTATAGCTTTTTTCTTTCTCATTTCCTGTGTTATAGTCTTGTGTTTAGTTGATATTTTGTAATGAAACATTTAAATTCCTTTTTGGAATTACTTTAAATTCTATAGCTATTTGTGGTTACCATGGGAATGACATCTAACATATTGAAGTTTTAACACTAATTTGATTTTATACCAGCTTAACTTCAGTAACAAACAAAAATCCTTTACAACTCTGTCATCTCCCCTTTCAATTGTTCGTGTCACAAAGTTACATCTTTATATATTGTATGCCTAGAAACTTAAACTACTAATTCTTTTGAATGCATTAGTCTCTTAAATTATGTAGGAAACTACACATGGAGTTATAAACTAAAGTTACAATAATAGTAGCCTTTAGATTAACAATTTTAAAAAGTCTTCTAAATCATTTAAAAACAAAAAGTGGAGTTACACGGGACTTCCCTGGTGGCACAGTGGTTAAGAATCCACCTGCCAATGCAGGGGACAAGGGTTCGAGCCCTGATCCGGGAGGATCCCACATGCTGCGGAGCCATTAAGCCCGTGTGCCACAGCTACTGAGCCCGCGTGCCACAACTACTGAAGCCTGCGTGCCTAGAGCCCCTGCTCCACAACAAGAGGAGCCACTAAAATGAGAAGCCCATGCACAGCAACAAAGAGTAGCCCCCCCTTGCCACTAGTGAAAGCCCGTGTGCAACAAAGACCCAACACAGCCATAAATAAATAAATAAATATATATATACACACACATATATATATATATATTTTTTTTTTTTAAAAAGTGGAGTTACAAAGTAATACTAGCTTTTATAATTGCCCATGTATTTATCTTTATCAGGATCTCTATTTCTTGGTATAGCTTTGAATTACTGTCTAGTGTCCTTACATTTCACCCTGGAAGAATTTTCCCTTAAGAATTTCTTACAGAGCAGATCTAGTGGTAACAAACTCCTTTAGCCTTCATATATGGGAATGTCTTAATTTCTTCCTCACTTTTTTTTTTTGGCCGTGCTGAGCTGCATGTGAGATTTTAATTCCCTGACAAACCCGCACCCCCTGCCCTGGAAGCATGGAGTCTTAACCACTCGACCACCAGGGAAGTCCCTCTTCCCCCCTCTTGAAGGACAGCTTTGCTAGATACAGGATTCTTACTTGACACTTTTTGTTCATTTTACACTTGAATATATTGAACCACTGCTTTCTGGCCTCCCAAGTTTCTGATGAGAAATCTGCTGATAATCTTATTGAGTGCCCCTTGTATGTAACAAGTTGCTTCATGCTTGCTATACTCTATCTTGGGCTTTCCAAAGTTTGATTGTAATTTTCTCAGTGTGAGTCTCTTTATTTTTCTTGGAATTCATTGAGCTTCTTGGATGTTTCATCAAATTTGGGGAGTTTTCCGCTATTTCTTCAAATATTCTCTCTGACCCTTTCTCTCTCCTCTTTCTGGGACTTCCCTAATGAGTATGTTGATTCATTGGGTGTATCACAGGTTCCTTAGGCTCTACTCACTATTTTTCAGTCTTTTCTTTTTTTCTGTTTCTTAGACTCAATATTTTCCATTGTCCTGTCTTCAAGTTTGCAGATTATTTCTTCTTCCTGCTCAAATTTTTCTTTGAATCCCTCTAATGAGTTTTTCATTTTAGTTACTGAACTTGTTGCTCCTGAATTTCTTTTTCATTTCTTTTCTCTTTTTTTGTTTGCTGCGCCACATGGCTTGCGGGATCTTAGTTCCCTGACCAGGGATCGAACCTGGGCCCCCTACAGTGAGAGCATGGACTCCTAACCACTGGACCACCAGGGAATTCCCTCTTTTTCATTTCTTTTTAGGTTTTCTTTTTTTGTATTGATGGTTCCATTTTGTTTTTACCTAGTTTTCTTGACTTTCTCTGTATCTTCCTTTAGCTCCTTGAGCTTTTTTAAGATGGTTGTTGTAAATTCTTTGTCCAATAGGTTTGCATCAGATGTTTTTTAGGAACAGATTTTGGAGAGGTTCCAAACATAAGCTACTATGTCCTCAGACTTGTTAGCCTCCTGGCATTGATGTATGGCAATATATGCATGAAATATTGCCAACCTAAGAATTTCACCAAGTCTCATTACATAAGCACAACTGATTAAATCAGTGCCTGTATGACTCAGTCTCCTGCCCTCCTTCTGTTTCTGGAGGTCTAGTTGTTATCTTATGGCTTAAAACCCCAACCTTCTGATCACATAGTTGGGCTTTCAGGCTTTGCACTGAGTCATCTCTTCACCATGAACTCTCTGTGAGCCCAGATGAGTTACTTATTTGCATAACTATCCAGTCTGGAATTGACCATGTCTTTTTCCAGCCCCCTGTCCTCTCACCCAGCTAGTTCTCTGGGTCTCCCTTTCAAGGTGTCAACAGTCCGAGGATCAGGAAAGAAAGAAATTGTTATCCTGGGATTCAGAGGTCGGGAAACGTGGCAGACACAGAGACACTATTTCCATCTTCATTTTTTTCACTGAAATACTGATTTTCTTTCTTCCATGTTGGCATTATTAACAGATCTTTTTGTGTATTGAATTTCTTTCAGGTGACAAAGGAAAGCCCAAGACCACAGAACCTACAACTTGTGAGCCAGCCCTGTCTGAGGGAGTTTTATTCCAGCAACAACTAATACAAAGAGTTTCAGAGGACTCCCAGTTGGGCCAAATCAATGATCAGGAAGGATCACTGGAAATGCAAGAAGGACACTTGAGACCAGAGATAGAACCCCAGAAGGGCAAGCTCCCTGGGAAACCAAGCTCTGAATATGGCAGCTTAGGGACACCTGGTGGTGTGTGTTCAAAGATTGTAGAGGAGCCAGTCCCTCCAGGAAGTGCTATCCATGACCATGACTCATGTGGATCTGGTAATGATCTCATGATTCAGGAAGAGGAAAGTATTTTTAAATGCAACGAATGTGGGAAAATTTTTAATAAGAAACGCCTCCTTGCTCGACATGAGAGGATTCACTCTGGAGTGAAGCCCTATGAATGCACAGAGTGTGGGAAAACCTTTAGTAAGAGCACTTATCTCCTTCAACACCACATGGTCCACACCGGGGAGAAGCCCTATAAGTGCATGGAGTGTGGCAAGGCCTTCAACCGCAAGTCACACCTTACACAACACCAGCGGATTCACAGTGGAGAAAAGCCTTATAAATGCAATGAATGTGGAAAGGCCTTCACCCACCGCTCCACTTTTGTTTTGCATAACAGGAGCCACACTGGAGAAAAACCCTTTGTGTGCAAAGAATGTGGAAAAGCCTTCCGAGATAGGCCAGGTTTCATTCGACACTACATTATCCACAGTGGTGAGAATCCGTATGAGTGCTTTGAATGTGGCAAGGTCTTTAAACACAGGTCATACCTCATGTGGCACCAGCAGATTCACACTGGGGAGAAGCCCTACGAATGCAGTGAATGTGGGAAAGCCTTCTGTGAGAGCGCAGCCCTCATTCACCACTATGTCATCCACACTGGGGAGAAGCCCTTTGAGTGCCTCGAGTGTGGGAAGGCCTTCAACCACAGGTCATACCTCAAGAGGCACCAGCGGATTCACACTGGGGAGAAGCCCTATGTGTGCACTGAATGTGGAAAGGCCTTCACCCACTGCTCCACTTTTATCTTGCATAAACGGGCCCACACTGGAGAGAAACCTTTTGAGTGCAAAGAATGTGGGAAAGCCTTTAGCAATCGGGCAGACCTCATTCGGCACTTCAGCATCCACACTGGAGAGAAGCCCTACGAGTGCATGGAGTGTGGGAAGGCCTTTAACCGCAGGTCAGGCCTCACCAGGCACCAGCGGATTCACAGTGGAGAGAAGCCCTATGAATGCCTCGAGTGTGGGAAAACCTTCTGCTGGAGCACAAACCTCATTCGACACTCCATCATCCACACTGGAGAGAAGCCCTATGAGTGCAGTGAGTGTGGAAAGGCCTTCAGTCGCAGCTCATCCCTCACTCAGCATCAGAGGGTTCATACTGGGAGAAACGCTGTCAGCGTGACAGATGTGGGAAGAACCTTCACAAGTGGGCAATCCTCAGTCAATCTTCAAGAACTCCTATTGGGGAAAGACTTTTTGCATGTAACCACTGAGGAAAATCTTTTGCCAGAGGAAACATCTTACTCAGAATCTGATCATTCATACCAAAGAGAAACACCACAATTTTCTTCCCTGTGAAAATACCTATTGCAGGATATCAGTTGTCATCTAAAGAGTCATATTGGAAATTGACCCAACCTAGAGCCTTACTCTACATCTGAGAATTCATCAAAGAGAGAGACCCAGTGGTTATTATGCACTTAGGAAAACCTTCAGCTACATCTTTCTTCTTAGTTTACACTTCAGTGTTATCTCAGGAATTTTTTTAAAAAAGAAGGGAGAGACTTAAAATAGAAAATGAACTACAAAATGTTTCTTTCAGACTTCCTTGCCAAGCTATGGCACTTTGTCATTGATTCCTTAGTTAATTGGCAGGAGGAAAGTTTTGTTTCCATGGTAAAGAACCTAGACTCTATGTGTCTTGTATATACATTCATTGCTATCCAGTTTAAAGAGAGTTAGACAGGTCTGAAAACTTTCATTGAACATCTCCTTTGTTCTAAAACATTGTCTCTATTCTTAAGGACCTTAATTTTTTGGTTTGAGCCATCAAATGCCTTTATATTTAAGGAGATAAGAATACACATATGAATGGGCACGTTCTGTTGAACCATTTTAGACTATTTAGGCTTTGATTCTTTAAAAACAAACCTTTTCTTCATGTGGTTTTAAAGACCTAATACTCAGACTTTTTCTTGGTCCTGTACTATTATTGGTTTACTAATTGCTCTAGTTATGTGGTAAATCTTTTAATCGGGTAAAGTGAGTCTTCTGTCTTCAGTCTTCTTATTTAAAACTGATTAACATTCCTCGTTACTTTGAATTTCCATGTAAAATTTTGGATAAGCTTGTCTGTTTTTACCAGAAAAAAAAGCTGTATTGAATTTTGATAGAAATTAAGTTAAATTGGTAGATTTATTTGTTGAGAGTTGGCATCTTTGTTGTTTTGAGTCTTCCAATTCATGAAAACATTATGTCTGTACATTTATTTGATATGGCTTGATTTACTTCATTACTATTTTATAAGTTTCAGTAATAGGTCCTGTACAATGTTTTTAAGATTTATATACAGGTGTTTTTGTTTTTTGAGTAATTATAAATGGCATTGATTTTTAAACTTTGAATTTCCACACAGTCTTTGGTAGTATACAGAAATGTGTATATTTTTCATATTATTTTGTTATCCTGCAACCTTGCTGTTTCTTTTGATAGAATGCTTGGGATTTTCTACATAGAAGTATCATCTGCAATTAGAGACAGTTTTACTTCTTCCCATCTGTATACCTGTTATTTCCTTTTCTTGTCCTACTGCACTAGCTAAGATTTCCAATATGATGTTAAATACTAGTAGTGAGAAAACATGTTCTTGCCTGGGTCCTGATATTAGGGGAAAAACATTCCGATTTTCATCATTAACTATGGTGTTAGTTGTAAGGTTTTCTTCATAGAGTTTTCTTTATCAAGTTTAGAAAGTTTCCCATGTTCCTAATTTACTGTGTTTTTTTGTTGTTGTGAATGAGTGTTGAACTTTGTCAAATGTTTTTTTTTGTAATCAATTGATAGAATCCTGTGTTTTTTCTTCTGTAGCCTGTTGATATGATGTATTACGTTCGAGATTTGAATGTCGAACCAGCCTTGTATCCTTGGAATAAGCCCCACTTGGTCATGGAGTATAATTATTTTTATATATTATATTACAGTATTAAATATGCTAGTATTTTGTTGAGGAAGTTTTCCTCTAATTTCATGAGTGACAGTGATATGTAGTTTTCTTTCTATATATTTTTTTCAATTGTCATTGTTTGGTTTTGGTGTCTAGGTGATTCTGGCCTCCTAACATGTGTTAACAGGTGTTGTATTATTCACAAGACAGTGTGTTGTATAGAATTGGTTTTATTTGTTCTTTTAATGTTTGGTAGCATTCTCCAGTGAACCATTTAGTCCTGGAGATTTTTCTTTTGGATGCTTTTTAATTATGTATTTATTTTATTTAATATGTATAGAACTATTCAGAGTATCTATTTCATATTGGATAAGTTTTTATAGTTTATCTTTTTCTAGGAATTGTCCCATTTCATCTAAATTTTCTTATTTGTTTAAAATATTCCTTTATCATCCTTTTGATGGCAGCAGAATCTGTACTTATAGTCCCTGTTTTATTCCTATTATTGGAAATGTGTTAACTCTCTTTTATCTTTGTCAGTCTTCTTAGACATTTATCAATTTTTTTATTTCAAGGAACCAGCACTTTATATCATTTTTTTCCTCTATCTTTTCCTAATTTCACTGAATTATTATTTTTTTCTGGTCTTTATTATATCCTTTCTTCTACTTGCTTTGATAGTAGTTTCCTTTGCGGTTTCTTGAGGTGGGTGCTTAGGTTATTGATTTGAGGGGTTTTTTTTCACTTTACTAATGTAAGCATTAAGTTCTATAAATTTCCCTCACAGTACTGTTTTAGCTTCTTGTCTTATGTTCTAATTACATTTCATTCAGTTCTAAATATTTCTTTATTCGAGACTGTCTAACCCATGGATTATTTAGAAGGATGTTGTTTAATTTCCCAGTGTTTGGAGTATTTTGTGCTTTCTTCTGATTTCTTTTACGTTTGATTTGGCTATTTAAATTTTTTGAGGTTTGTTTTATGACCCAGGATATTTGATGAATGTTCAGTTCAGTAAGGCTGCTTGAAAAGAGTGTGTATCCTACTGTCATTGAGTGGAGTTTGTATATGTATGTACCAGATACTGTTCATTGAGGGTGTTTTTCAGATTTTCTATATCTGCTGATTTCCTGCCTCGTATTTTTATCAACAGCTGAGAAAGGGGTGTTGAAGTCCTGCAGTTTAATTCTAGAATTGTCTCTTCCTCCTTTAAGTTCTGTCAGTGTTCACTTCATGTATTTCAAAGCTCTGTTGTTTGGTGCATACACATTTAGGATTGCTGTGTCATCTTGGTGTAATAACCCTTTTATCATTATGCTTTTTGCTCCTCTAAAATTTTTTGCTTTGAAGTATACTTTATCTGATATTAATATAGCTACTATTGAGTTTTTTGGTTAATGTTTGCATGGTTTATATTTTTCCATAATTTTATTTTCAACCTTATCTATATTGTTACATTTGAAGTAATGTAATATGTGAATATTGTGAATAGCATATACTTGGCTCATTTTCTTATATCCATCTTACTGATTTCTGTTTTAAAATTGGTATATTTAGGCCATTTAAGTTTAAAATAATTATTGATATTTTTAGGGCTTACAACTACCATTTTATGATGTTTTTGTTGCTCTGTTGTTTGGTTTTGAGGGGGTACTTTTTGTTGTTTGTTTTGCCTTCTTGTGGGTTACTTTAATGTTAGGAACTCCACTTGATATATCTATGATGTTTTTGAGTATATCTCTTGTATTTTAGTGGTTACTCTAGGTATTGTGTTGTACATACATAACTTATCACAGCCTACGGTATCAACACTTTAGCACTTTGACACGTAGAAACCGTACTTCCATTGGGTACCTTTACATTCCCCATTCTTTTAATATAATTGTCTTAAGTATTTCCTTTTCATATACTGAACACCATATTGGATGATGTTCTTTTTGCTTCAACTGTCAAACAATTTTTACAAAACTCAGAAGAAGCACAGTCTGTTTACTTCTACTTTTACTCATTACATTGTTCTTTCTTCCTTCTTGAAATCTCAAGTTTCTTCCATTAACAGTTTCTTTTTAAATTTTTTGCCCCATGAAAATCTATAGCCTGTCTTTTGTTGCAGATTTTCTGGTAAAAAATGTTTTTGTTTTCCTTCATCTAAAAATGTCTTTATGTCTCCTTCATTCCCAAAGGATATTTTTGTGGGATATAAGATTCAGGGTCAGCAGTTCTTTTCTTTTAGTACTTGAAAGGCAAGTAAGTAATTTCCTTCTGTCTTCCAGATGGGAAATCTGATCTGTTTCAGTTGAGAAATCTGCTGCCATTTGACTCATTATTTCCCTATCTGTAATGTATCCTTTATGTCAAGTGCTTTGAAAGTGTTTTTTCCTTGTATATAGAGTTCAGAAGTTTGATTATGACATAACCTGCCATAAAATTTGGAGGGCTTGTCCTGTTTGGTGTTTGCTCAGCTTTTCACATTTTGTGGTGTATGCCACTTGGCAAATTTGGGAACTTTTTAGTTATTCTTCAAATAGTTTTTTCAGCCCTTTGTTCTCTTGTTCTTATTCCATAGGATTCTCAGGCTCCCATCTTTTTGTTTCCCCCAGTCTGCTTTTCTCTGTTGCTCACATTGATTAATTTCCATTGATTTCTCTTTGAGCTCACTGATTCCTTCTCTCTCATATATAATCTACTATTGAGCTTATCCAGTGAATTTTCGTTTTGCTTTTTGAATTTTTCAATTGTCTGATTTCCGTTTGGTTCTTTTACACATCTTCTATTTCTTTGCCTAGTTTATGATGCCAAAGAAGGACTCTGAGAAAACAAGCAAAACTGTGTAGTCCAAAGTCAGTGGTTCTCTGGTGGTTTATCTTGATACTGGAATAGAAATCCTGAAGTATCTGGAGGAATGGAAGACCTGCCATCTTCTGTGTTGTTATCCACAAATATTTCTCAAGAAAATAAAACTGGGCAACCTGCAGATTGTTCAGAGTTGTGTTCTCCAGGGAAGATTTGTGTGTAAAATTTCTGAGCTCTCTAAGGCTTGTTATAGCCTCAAAGGAGAATGGGCTACTCGTCTTCCAGGATCAGTCTTCCTCATTGTTGTTGAACACATTCTCCCATATTCCCTAACTTGTATAGGGCCACTGTCTTTCTTTTGTGCCTCTACTTCTTGGTCTTTAAATTCTCCCTCTGAATCCCCTTCTGTCCTCACAATCTATACCTGTGTTCCTCACCCCCAAGCACTTTCTGCCCTACATGTGTATTGAGCTCTGCCCTTCTCTTTTCTCTCACAGATACACCCTGCGTGACTGTTCTGTCCACTGCCTGTCCTCACCCCATCATGTCCCTTTCGCTCCACTGACAACTAAAGAATGACCTCCACCATGGTTGCCTGGCTTAAGCAGGTCTCACAAAGTTCCCTTTTGTCCTCTCTGCTCCTCCCGCCCTCCCATCACTGTTGGAATGCTGCCCACCTCTCTGACTTGAAGGTCCTTTCCTGGTTTCTGTGAATTCTTACCCTTCTTCAGAGAGTCTGTGTCTTTAGCCCATGTATTAAACAATGTGCTTCCCAGGATCCATCCAAGGCCATTGCTTTCTCACTTGTGATGTGTTCCATGAGTGAGTTAATTCCCACTCAATGCATTTTATACTCAGTGATCTACAGAGTTCCCCCAAATCTGTGTCTCCAGGTTGAATATTTCTCATGTCTGTTACCCTCTGTTCATACTTCCACACCTTCTGTGTATTCATATACACTGAGTTTATGCATGTGTCATTTGGCCAAGACCATCACCATAAGGATGCACCCATAATAATTCTAAGAGCAAGCAAACGTGGTATTACTGTATATCAGCCATTGTTTTGAATGTTTAAACACATCAACTCTTAACCTTTGCAACAAGTCTATGTGATAGGTAACATTATCATCATTTTACAAATCAGGAAACTGAGGAACAGAAAGATTAAGGAGTTTGCCCAAAATTGTACAGTCATTACAACGTATGAGATTAGGGATTGGAGGCCATTTAGGCTGGCTGCAGAGTCCATACCCTTATCACTTTCCTAGATTCCTTCTTGTAGTATGAATCTTTGTTTTCCTGATCACTATTCATTTTTACTAAAACGGATCAAATAATACTCATTTGATCTGTAACCCCCTTTCTCATTTTATAGTACATCTTGGCCATCCTTTCAGTTTGAGTGAGAAACCAAACTCAGTCTTCAATGGTTGCATCATCTCTTGTAACTTTGTAGGAAATAATAGATAATCTCTGAGGAAGCAGGGAGGTAGAAAAGGGCTAAGGTTGGCATTTGGTTTTAGACATTGTGTTTGAGGTGCCTGAAAAAACAATCTCAGTGAATTCCACTATCTTCTATCTTGTTGACAAAGCCAGACACCTCACAGCCATTTTTCTTTTATCATTCTCACATCCAGCCACTGTCTGATTCTGTTCACTTTACGTTTTTATTTTCCTCAGTAGACACTCAATATATGTGTGTTAGTGAATGGCCACACAGTAGTGTATTTTTATGTTTGCCTCCCTCACAGAGTTTACACAAAGCTGTGTGTATAGTTGGCACAGTATATGACTTATGTTGACCACGAAGAGAAACTATATGGGCTTTTATGGACAGATCTATAAGACTTTAAAAGTCATAAGGAATGACTGTGTTGAAAGTCCTCAAGACTACCCAGGGTTATGACTTACTAGGAAGCATCAAAGGACTCAGCATATTATACTGAACATCGAAGGTTTATGACAGCACAAGAATACAAAGCAATCTCAGTCAAGGGAAAAGATACAAGGACTGGAGTCCAGAGGAAACCAGGGACAAGCTTTAGGAATTCTGAGTGCTTAATTTAAGTTCTGTCAATGAATTATGACTGCATGTGTGAAATGTCTACTAGGGAAACTTACTAGAACCTCAGTGCCTATGATTTTTATTGGGCACTCTGTCTAGAGCATAACAGAATTCTAGACCTCCAGAAGCATAACAGGTTAGCAGCATAAGCCACCTTGTTTACACAAACAATAGGTGCACTGAGCCATTCATCATTTCTGGGAATGATAGGAAGCCTCCCGAAATCTAAGGCCTCAAACTTTAGCCAAGGGCAAACTTTGAAGCTCAAATGATAGCATGCCATATTAACTCTTCTTCACAGTGACTTAAATGATACCTAAATGTTGAGGAAGTTCAAATTTCTTTAACAAATACAGTTTGCTACAACAAGAAATAAGTCATAGCTTTGAGGTGAAGGCTTATATACATGTAAATCACTGTAACGAAAACAATCAGTTATGTCAGAGTGGAAATTCTTACATAGTGGTCAAGACTTAATTTAGTGATGACAAAATATAGAGAATGTCTTGTGAGAAAGAATCTTGCCTCTCAATAAATCTGTGTCTATTTAGGTATGTCGTCAGTGGTTTGACTTGCAAATATTCCCTTTATTTGTTTTTATTTGTACAAAGATGTAACGACCAGGTCAATGCTGTATATTTCCATTGCACATGTGTCAACAGTTTCTCATTTACTGTTTGTTCCCACTGTTGAAACTTGTAGCCTTTGACTTCAACAAAAAAAATTAAAGAACATGGGGTCATAATAATTCCTACATCATTAAATGTGCATAACTGGAGATTAAAGGGTTTGTTACAGGCTTGGTCAAGTTCATGGACCAGTCTGTGAGTTTTACTGAGATGGTATGGGAGCATTTGGTCCAGCTGGGAGGGCCCTCTACAGAGATGTGATGCTGGAGATCTGTAGGAATCTGGTCTCGGGGAGTATTTGCCTCTCCCCTTTGTACTCATACTCTGGCCCGCAGACTGCCTTTCCTGTCTTAGTTATCGGATGCTGAGGTGCCTCTGGAATGCTCAAAGACGTCATCCTTGAGTTTTGAGGGTTAAAGATTTGTGATCTGTTCACAGGTATGTTACACACCTGACAATTGAGTGGTCTAAGCTAAATTGTAAATGGGCACTATTTTCCCTTCCTTGGAGCAGTGTCAAGAGCATGGACCCTCTAGTCAGACCACCTGGTTACACTTCCTGGCCTTGTTCTAACCAGCTGGATGACTTGAAGGAAATTTCTCTCTGCTGTGATTTTTAATTTGGAGATCCGTGTATTAAACATATATTTTTTGTTGTTGTGCCCCACCCCCCTTTTTAGTCTTTTTTTAAAAATATACATTTATTTATTTATGGCTGCTTTGGGTCCTCGTTGCTGCACGTGGGCTTTCTCTAGTTGCGGCGAGCGGGGGCTACTCTTTGTTGAGGTGCACGGGCTTCTCATTGCGGTGGCTTCTCTGTTGCAGAGCACGGGCTCTAGGCACACGGGCTTCAGTACTTGTGGCACTCGGGCTCAGTAGTTGCGGCACGCGGGCTCTACAGTGCAAGCTCAGTAGTTGTGGCGCACGGACTTAGTTGCTCTGCGACATGTTGGGTCTTCCCAGACCAGGGCTCGAACTCGTGTCCCCTGCATTGGCAGGTGGATTCTTAACCACTATGCCATCAGGGAAGCCCCAAAGTGGCCATTTTTATGTCACTTCCAAAGAACAGGTTGTCAGTGCGTCAAGCCAGATGTGATCTTTGACTTGCAACAAGGTAGAGAGTCATGGACAGAGTAAGGAGCAATTCCAAGGAGGGGCTGTCCAGGTGTGCAAGTAGAAAGCAGGTATTCAAGGGATGATGGTATTAGTAAGATCCCAGTTATCTCCCGTGGGATTGGTATTTTAGAGAGATTGTTCCACATGCCCTTCTCATAGACCCACACCTCTGAAAATGGCGAAAGACAAATAATTGAGGTCCCCAAATACACAGCGTGGCTTGTGGGCTCTTAGTTTCCCAACCAGTAATTGAACCTGGGCCCTCAGCAATGAGATCATGAAGTCCTAACCACTGGACTGCCAGGAAATTCCCAAGAATGCCCCTTTCAGGACTAGCCAATTCTTAGAGGTAACAAACTACTCTTAGGGGCTGTTTCTTTCATGTGTAAATTAAGCAACCCAAAGCCCCTAGTCGGAAACCCTCCTCTTTCTGACTCTTACACTTAGGAGACTATATTTCTCATCATCTAAGGGCCTGTGCCGGGCAAATAAGTCAGCCCGTATGCTCCAAAGCCTGTTGACAGTATTCAAACTAGCCAATACCAAACTGTTTATCCTACCCTGTCTTATCTTTCCTGTTGAAAACACAATAAAAGCTGTGGACCATGCTTTCTTCACCTCTCTTACCTCCTGACCTGACCCATCCTGGTCTTCCCCTCGTGGCCCTTTGTTATGTGCCCTGTCTCCTGTTTCTAGGAATGTGTGAGCATAAACTACTTCCTTCATGACAATCATTCCCATTTCTGTGTATATTAACATATCAAATTAATTCCTGGGTATATTCTAGAACACACAGGGAACATATTATGACTTCTTTACAGTGGCCTACAGGGCTCTACACAGGGAGCTTTAAAGTGATACTAGGGATGAACAGGAAGGAGCAGGTGACAGAATTCCAGGGTCAGGACACATTTTCACATTCCTTGCTAGAAAAAATCTGGCAGTCTGGGAGTCTTTTTCCACCGATAGAGACCATTCATGGTGTTTGAGGAGAGAGTGCAGAAATACTGCTTTCACTGATGCTCTGAGGCAAGTTGCTCCACACACCTGGTTGTTTGCAGGGGAAAAAAATACTACGTTACCCAGAAGGCTGAGCGCCGCGTGTTTGCGCCGATGCTGGGCCAGTGATGGCTCAGGACGGGGGTGGTTTCCTGCGGCCCGCGCCGGCGGGGGCGGGACCTCCAACCATTTGGAGAGCTGCGTCATCTATCTGTGCCGGCTGGGTCCTCCGGGGCTGTGGGTCCTGTGGCGATGGGCCGGGTGCGTTTCCCAGCCCCGAGCTGGGCAGGCCAGTGAGGAGGGTGTGTCTTACCTCCGTGTCGGTGTACTAGCCCAACACTCGCCCCGGGTCCTCCGTAACGGGAGTGTCCCGTGAGCGCCTGCCGGGGCCCCGACCCCGTCCCCGCAGCTCTGACGCGACGGCCTGGGCCTCGTGCGCATTTTGCGCCTGGGAAACTGAGGCTCAGAGTGCGACCGTAGGCCGAGGTGACCCCTCCCAACCCCAACCCCCTCACCCTTCTGCTCTGGGCAGGAGGCGGGCGGCTGAATCCTGGAGCCGCCTCTCTGGCCCCGCTCTCTCCTCACGGTCCCGTGATGGCGGCGAGGTGGTTGGACCCGGCACGGGTGAGTGGGCCATATTGCTGGCATTGCTGCTTCTCCGCTGGTTCGGAGAGGGCTCCTGGGCAGGCTGGAGGCTAAGTAAGCCATTGGGTTTTTCTTTGTCCTCGTCGTTTACTTACAACAAGTGGCGCTGACTCGTTATTTTATCCGCGGTCTTACCACAGTTTCGGGTCTCCGACAGGTGTTTCGTCAGTGCGTGAAGGATGAATGATGCTTCCTTCCTTCCCGTCACACTTAAAATTCTAGAATTCCAGCTTCCCCATCCTCCCGGCCGACCTCCTGTGACCTTCCGTTCTTCCCTGGCTCACTGTTCTGCAGATACACCAACCTGACCGTAAGTTCTCTATCCCCGCGCCCCGCCCCGCCCCCAATCTTTATATTTGCACTGGCCTTTGCCTGGAATACTGTTCCTGTATCTTTTTTTTTTTTTTGACCATGCTGCAGGGCTTGGGGGATCTTAGTTCTTCAACCAGGAATCGAACCTGCGCCCCCTGCAGTGGAAGCATGGAGCCCCAACCATTGGACCGCCAGGGAAGTCCCACTGTTCCTATATCTTTGCAGGACTTCCCTCTCACATCCTTCTGGCCTCTGCGCAGATGTCTCCTATTTGGAGAGGACTTTTCTAGCAGTTAGCTTAAAATGGCCCCTTCCTGTTGCCTGTGTTCTGGCATTTTTGTGTAGGGAACCTGGCAAAATTCCTGGTTGAATTTGTCCAGGATGCTGTGGGAGCAAAGAGAAAACAATGAGAAAAGAACCGTAATAGCCGGCCGTACTCGATTGAGTCCTTGCTGTTAGCAGGTCGACAGGCATAATATATCACCTCATGTAATCCTCACCTTTTCAGAGCTAAGTTCTCTTATTATCACTGTTTTGTACAAGAACAACTTGAGACTCAGTGAAGTTCAGTTTCCTGCCCAAGTTCACTGCAGTTCTTTAGTAGCAGAAACTAACAACCAGTATGTCGCCACCACAGCCTGTATTTTTACCCTCTTCTCTACGAACAGTGGAGAGGGTTGCCTGGAGGTGACACCTAAAGTAAACTTTGCAAGCCAAGCAGGCTTCCTTCCGGTAGGCAGTCTTGGCATGAACCAAGGACATGGCATTTCAGCATGCGGAAGAGTGTGGACCAAATAAAAGGTATATTGGTTGTTTAAGGAACCCCCAGAGGGTCTTTGCGATTGCCAGAATCCTCCCTACTCCCCCATCTGCTGAGACGTGTCCTGGGAGGGCCAGACGTTGTGGCCGTTGGCTGAATGTTCCATCCTGCTCAGCCAGGACAGACATCATGGCCAATCAAAGGCTGTTGTTCTCCTGGCTACAGCCTCCAGTGTCCTCAGCAATTCCTATTCCCTGGTCCCTGAAGTATTCTTTCCTCCGGGATACATGCTGTCAGGTCTCAGGTAGAAAAAAGAAGTGATGGCTCATTGTGGATTCTCCCTGGGAGTCTCCAGGGTTCACATGGCAGCAGGAGCTGGTCCAGGCCCTGCCACTTCCCAAGCAGGTACCACCACCTCAGGTGACTCTCCTGTGAGGTGGGTGATGATGAATCTGCTCCTCTGCCGACGTCTGCAGAATTATTTTCAGCAGTGGCTGAAATGAATATAACTGGGAAATTTATTTTAAATGCTTCACATCTTCATTAACTGTGGTTTTACTTTGCCAGTGGGTCATGGTTATGCTGTTAGACCTCAGACCAGAGGAACCTGCTTTTAAATCCTGCCTCTGATCACAACCCATGTCAACTTTGGGTGAAATCGTAGAGCTCCCTGGACCTCAGGTCTCCTGACTGACATGAAGATGATAATGGCATTGACCTCACCGGCTGTGGCCAGTCACCCAGTGTTTCTTTTTTCTTTAATTCTCATAACTATTATTGCTCAGTGAGAATCATTGTATTGATTCAGAAATCAACGTTCAGAGAAATTAAGCGAGGCCCCCAAGTTCACACAGCAGGCAAGTGCTGACTTTAGGACTTAGGATTCAAACCTCAAGAGTGGGTGGGACTTAAGAGCTGGGGACTTTCAGACACTTTAACAAGACATGTAAATGCCTCAGCACGAGGCAGGCACACAATGAGGACCAGTGGGTCTGGGGTACTGTTGCTGTAATTATTATTGGTATTGTTTTGTTGTCATTATTCTTTCCCATTTGTCTGACACCTTAGCACCCTTACCATTCTGTGCCTCACAGTCCATGCAGGAGGGTTCCGACCTCGTGTCATTCTCCGTCACCTCCTGCCTAGGAGGCTTCTGTTGGCTACACTGCTGTGATCAGTCTAGAGCAGTGTCTGCCTCCTGGAATCCAGCACAGAGCTCGGCCTTCAGGGGCTGTTTGGTCTCTGCATCTTTGCCATGGAGAGAGATGGGCTCTGATTCGATCAATAGCCCCAAGACCAACACAACTGCATCTGCTTGACTTTCCAGATGATTGTTACTTATGAGGACGTGGCCGTGACTTTTACCCAGGAGGAGTGGGGGCAGCTGGACCCTGCCCAGAGGACCCTGTACCAGGAGGTGATGCTGGAGACCTGCGGGCTCCTGGTCTCTCTGGGTAAGGCCTTCCCAGTCCATGTGGGACCTGTCACTTGCTTCATTCCACCCTCTGGCTCCAGGCCTGGTGGTTGAGAAGCCCTCTGTAGCCCATCTACCCCCCTCTGCACAGCTTCAGTTATTTTCTGGACTCACCTCTTGCTGCCTGGTCTCCTTGTATCTCACTTAGGGAGAGTTGGACAAGAAACATAGTTTGCCTTTGGTCACAGCCAAAGGAGAAGGATGTGTTGGGAGGAAATGGAGGTGTCTCACAGAACCCAAAGGTAGGAATTTCTGCTGAACTCCTTGAGGGACTGATATAGCGACTTAGAGAAGCATGATTATGCCCTGGCTTCTGGGTCTCTTGTTCTGCCTTCTCTCGTGGGCCTGCTCATGTCACTTTGTTTTCACAGTGGTTTTTTCTGCTGCAGCTATTTTGCAGAAGGAGGTAGTCACTAAGTCCTTGCTCTCTGAGGCCCACTCACTCCTCATCTCTGTTTCTTGCTGTATGTTTATCTTGTTTCTCTGTTCATGCTGTACTCAGTTAATTCTCCCAGCACACTGTACTCAACAAGTAAGGGAAATAGGGCCATTGTTGTGAGTCCTTCCTAAAGCTTAATCCATTCAACTTAAAAGGCACAACTTGGTTGTCAACAGCTCTGCTTTGCATTTTTTATCCGTCCTTTTGTGAAATGTTGATTAGAATAAATGATATATGATGTTCGTGCAAATGTCTCTATTTGACCAAATCACTGTGTGGGATTCCAAACCCAAGTTTTTATTTTTAGTAGTTCATGAAATGCTGAATTCTGGCATCTCCATGTCTGCTCCTTCCTCTGGTCCTGTTTCCTGAGGATTGACTCCTCTGCTCATGTCCCCCTCTCACCACCACAGCCCACTTGGTCTGAGGCTGCTGACTCCCACGGGGAAGTGTTTGCTGTTTCCTTCTTCGTGTAGCACTTGGGAGTCCAGGGTCTGGTGCTAGACCCCTGGTGTCTAATCCCTGCTCTGCTGCTTATGAGCTGTGTGTTCCTGGGCAGGTTACTGAACGCTTCTGTATGTCAGTTATCTCATAGGTAGTATCTCATGAAGTAATATAGTACCTCCTTCACACGTCTGTCGTGAGGGTGAATGGCTCAGAATAGTGCGTGGTGATGCCTGGCTGTGTGCAGGGTTAGCAATTGTGACTCCTGCTGCTGTCACTACTGTTAGTGATATCATCGTCGTCCTTGTTGTCATGGTCATCACCCTACACTTGGACTCAGCATTTTCTGGAACAGTGTTGTGTAGTTTTGTAGTTAAATACAGATGCCAGATGCCAGAGATGACTAGACTTTGGTTTTCATCTTGGCTCAGCCATTCATCATGTCCATGGTTTCAGCAAATCATTTTATCTGCCTGAGCCTCTGTTTCTTCGTCTATAAAATGGTGCTTATTGCAATATGTACTTCATGTGGGTGCTATAAGGAAATCCTAAAATAGAATTTTTCATGCAAGGCGCACAGGAAGGTCAATATAACGCTTTGCTTAGGACCTAAAAAAGACTTAGATCCATGAAGACATTTACCTTGTTCCTGAATGAAAAGACTCAATATTTTAAATATGTATGTCATTTCATTTCTAAATTAGTTCATAAACTTAATTCAGTTTTTTCTTTATGCATTTAAATTGCTTGGCACAGTCCCTGGAATATGGTTATACCTATAAATAGTTATTATTTTTTTAAGACTTGTTTTTTTTTGAGCAGTTTTAGGTTCACAGCAAAATTGAGAGGTAAGTATAGAGATTTCCCATATACCCTCTCCCCCCACACGAGCATACCCTCCCTCATTCTCAATATTCTCACCAGAATGGTACATTTGTTACAGTTAATTCATCTACACTGACACATCATGATCACCCAAAGTCCATAATTGACATTAGGGTTCACTCTTGGTGTTGTACACTCCATGGGTTTGGACAACTGTATAATGACATGTATCCATCATAGTATCATACAGAATTTTTTTGTTGCCCTAAGAGTCCTCTCTATTCATCCTTGCCCCCTCACCAACCACTGATCTTTTTTACAGTCTCCATTTGTGTTTTCCAGAATGTCATATAGCTGGAATCATAGAGTATGTAACCTTTTTGATTGGCTTCTTTCACTTAGTAATATGCATTTGTTTCTCATTCATGGCTTGGTAGCATGTTTCTTTTTAGTGCTGAATAATATTTTACTGTCTAGATTTACCATCGTTTATCCATTTACCTACTGAAGAACATCTTGGTTGCTTCCAAGTTTTGGCAATTATGAATAAAGCTGCTGTAAACATCTGTGTGCAGGTTTTTATGTGGCCATAAGTTTTCAGCACCTTTGGGTAAATAGCGAGAACTGTGATTGATGGATCCTATGTTGAAGGTATATTTAGTTTTTTAAGAACCCACCAAACTGTCTTCAAAATGGTGGTATCATTTTGCATCCCCACCAGCATTAAATGAGAGTTACTGCTGCTCCGCATCCTTGCTAGCATTTGGTGTTGTCAGTGTTCCAAGTTTTGACCTTCCTTCCTCCCTCCCTCCCTCCCTCCCTTCTTTTCTTTCATTTATATTTATTTATTTATGACTGCTTTGCATCTTCGTTGCTGCGTGTGGGATTTCTCTAGTTGCAGCGAGCAAGGGCTACTCTTTGTTGCGGTGCGTGGATTACTCTTGTTGTGGTGTGCAGCCTTCTCGTTGCGGTAGCTTCTCCTGTTGCGGAGCATGGGCTCTAGGCCCGCGGGCTTCAGTCGCTGTGACACTCAGGCTCAGTAGTTGTGGCATGTGGGCTCTAGAGTGCAGGCTCAGTAGTTGTGGCTCAAGGGCTTAGTTGCTCTGCGGCATGTGCGATCTTCCCAGACCAGGGCTCGAACCTGTGTCCCCTGCATTGGCAGGTGGATTCTTCACCATTGCACCACCAGGGAAGTCCCTTGACCATTCTAATAGGTATGTAGTAGTAACTTGTTTTAATTTGCATTTCTCTGATGATATATTCTGTGGAGCATCTTTTCATATGCCTGTTTGCTGTGTGTATATTGTCTTTGGTGAGATGTGTTTTAAGGTCTTTGGTGAGGTGTCTGTTAAGGTATTTGGCTATTTTAAAATTGGGTCGTTTTTGTTTTCTTACTTTCTAATTTTAAGAGATATTTGTGTATTTTGGATAACTGTCCTTTATCAGATACGTCTTTTGCAAATATTTTCTACTACTGTGTGGCTTGTCTTCTCATCCTTTGGCAGAGCAGAAGTTTTTAATTTTTATGAAGTCCAGCTTATCAATCATTTCTTTCATGGATTATGCCTTTGGTGTTGTATCTAGAAAGTTATCACATACCCATACTCATCTAGGTTTTCTCCTATAATATCTTCTAGGAATTTTATGGTTTTGTGTTTTACATTTAGATCTGTGATCCATTTTGAGTAAATTTTTGTGAAGGGTATAAGGTCTGTCTAAGGTAATTTTTTTTTATATGTGGATGTCCTGTTCTAGCACCATTTGTTAAAAAAACTAGCTTTGCTAGCTATTGTATTGCTTTTGTACCTTTGTCAAAGATCAGTTGACTGTATTATGTGGGTCTATTTCTGGGCTTTCAATTCTGTTCCATTGATCTTTCACCAACATCACACTGTCTTCATTACTATAACTTTATTGTAAGTCTTGAGGTTGGGTTAGCGTCAGTCCTCCCACTTTGTTCTTCAATATTGTGTTGGCTGTTCTGGGTCTTTTGCCTCTCCATATAAACTTAATCAGTTTTGGATATCCACAAAATGATTTGCTGAGATTTTGATTGGTATTGCATTGAATCTATAGATCAAATTGGGAAGAACTGACATCTTGACAGTACTGAGTTTTCTTATCCATGAACATAAAATCTCTCTCCATTTATTTTGTTCTTTGATTTCATTCATCAGAGCTTTGTGGAGTTCCTCATATAAATCTTGTACATATGGGCTTCCCTGGTGGCGCAGTGGTTGAGAGTCCGCCTGCCGATGCAGGGCACACAGGTTCGTGCCGCGGTCCGGGAAGATCCCACATGGCGCGGAGCGGCTAGGCCCGTGAGCCATGGCCGCTGAGCCTGCACGTCCGGAGCCTGTGATCCGCAACGGGAGAGGCCACAACAGTGAGAGGCCCGCGTACCACAAAAAAAAAAAAATCTTGTACATATTTTCTTAGATTTATACCTAAGTATTTCATTTTGTAGGAGTGCTAATGTAAATGATAATGTGCCAAAGGGCAACTAATCTAAGTCTGCTTTCAAATAACACTATATCACTTCACTGGTAACATGAGACCTTATAACAAAATATTCTGTCCTCCCATCCTTCGTATCATTGCTGCCATTTGTTTCACTATGTAAGTGCATATATAATGGGAATATATATTTTATACATATATAAAAATAAGCATTTATATGTATGTATGTATATGTATAAGTGTGTGTAAGCTATGTACATAAGCATAATTGAATACATTATTACTATTATTATTCTGAACACAATGTTACCTGTTAGATTGGTTAGACAACTAAAAGTTTTAACTTTACCTTCTTTTATTCCTCCTGCAGTATTCCTCCTTTCTATATTTAGATCTGAGTTTCTGACCTATATCATTTTCCTTCTCTCTACAGAAGTTATTTTAACATTTCTTATAAGATAGGTCTACTGGCAACAGATTCCCTCAATTTTTGTTTCTTTGAGAAATTCTTTATTTCTCTTTCAGTTTTGAAGGATAATTTCACAGGGTGTGGAATTCAAGATTGATGAGGTTTTTCTCTGAACACTTTAAATCTTTCAACTCTCTTATGTGATTTCTGAGGAGAAATCATATGTAATTCTTGTATTTGTTCCTGTATAGGTAAGATGTTTTGTTTTGTTTTGACCTTCGTCTTCTTTCTGGATTTTTTCTTTATCTTCAATTTTCTGTAGTTTTTAAATGGTATGCCTAGGTGTGGTTGTTTGGTTTTTTTGTTGGGGGAGAGGGGTGGGGGTAGTAGGCATTTATCATGCTTGGTGTTCTCTTGGCTTTCTGGATCTGTGGTTTGGTGTTTGACATTAATTTTGGGAAATTCCCAGTCATTATTGTTTCCTGTATTTCTTCTGTTTCTTTTTCTCATTTTTTCTCCTTTTTAAATTCGCATTACTTTATATTACAACTTTTATAGTTCTGTGGTCCTTGGATATTCTGTTTTTTTCAGTCTTTGTCCTCTTTGCTTTCAGTTTTGAAGGTGACTATTGATATATTCTCAAACTCAGAGATTCTTTCTTTAGCTGTGTCCAGTCTACTGATAAGTCCACCAGAGGCATTCTTCAGTGTTATTTGATATGTAGCATTTTTTATTTTTGGTTCTTAATTAGGATTTCCTTCGATGTGCTTACATTCCCCCTCTGTTTTTGCATGCTGTCTACTTTGTTCATTAAGCCCTTAGCATATTAATCAGTGTCATTTAAAATCCCTGATCTGATAATTCCAGCATCCCTGACATGTCAGGTTCTGATGCTTGCTCTGTCTCTTCAAATTGTGTTCTTTGACTTTTAGAGTGACTCATAATTTTTTTTGATAGCTGCACATGATATACTGGGCAAAAGTAACTGCTGTAAATAGGCCTTTAGGAATGTGGTGGGCGGGACTTCCCTGGTGGTGCAGTGGTTAAGAATCTGCCTGCCAATGCAGGGGACACGGGTTCGAGCCCTGATCTGGGAAGAGCCCACATGCCGCGGAGCAACTAAGCCCATGCGCCACAACTACTGAGCCCGTGTGCCACCACTACTGAGCCTGTGTTCTAGAACCCACAAGCCACAACCTCTGAAGCCTGTGCACCTAGAGCCCATGCTCCACAACAAGAGAAGCCACCGCAATGAGAAGCCCGTGCACTGCCGCGAAGAGTAGCCCCCGCTCACCACAACTAGAGAAAGCCCACGTGCAGCAATAAAGACCCAACACAGCCAAAAATAAAATAAATTTAAAAAAAAATGTAGTGGCAGGGCAGGAGGGAAAGAGTGTTCTTATAGTTCTGATTTGGTCCCAGTCTTTTAGTGGGCCTATCCCTCTGGACTGTGAATGTCACAAGTGTTTATCTCCTCCACTAAGGTAGGACAGGATGGCCAAAGTTGACTGGAGTTGGGTATTTCCCTTCTTCCAGGCCATTTAGGCTCTGATAAAACCCCAGCAGTTTAGGATCTGGTTAACTAGTTTCTTCTGAGGACAGGCCTGGTTAAAGAGAGTGCTCTGGTATATTTCATAATTGGTTCTTTTTCCTTCCCCCCTGCCAGAAGCCCAAGGGGATTTTTCTCTTCTATTTTTTGTGGGAACTTGGTTGAGCTTCTGGAGAGAAATTTCATAGTGACTGTATCCCCTGGAGGTTTTTTTTTACTGTCAGGGTTGTCTGCACTGAACCTCCACCAATCCATTCATTATCGTTCAGGTTTTCTATCCTGGCGCTGATTCCTGTGGCAGTTTCTGCTCATGAGTCTCTGCTCTTGTAAGCTGTGACTCACTGTATTCCCGGTGTCTCCAGTCCTGGGGATAGCAGTTTACCTTGTTTCCTCCCCTTATTGATCCAAGAAGACTTGTTGACTTTTCAGTCTGTTCAGTTTGCCACTTGTTGTTAGGATGGAGTGGCGACCTGGAATCTCCTTACAGGCAGAACTGGAAACAAGAAGTCGACTAAATATTAGTTTTGACTTAACTGTTAGGATTTAAAAATTCCATGGCAACATGGCAGATTGATGAAACACCTGGGCTCAGGAGCCACAGTTCAGTGAAATCTCAGAAAGTGACATTTGAGCTGAGACCCAAAGAATTAGAGTAATCTAGAACGAGCAAAGTAGGGGAAAAAACAGCCTTCCAGTTAGAAGGGACAGCACGTGCAAAGGCCCTGTGGTTGCAGGGAGCATGACTCCTGACAGCTGAAGAAAGACTCCTTCGCTTTCCACTGCCCTGTCCCTGAGCCCCGTGCTGAGCATGTAGCAGACAGGAGTGAACATTTGCTTAGTGATGACAAACGAATCCTGAGCTTTGGTTCAGGATCTGCAGATGTGCTTTCTGTGCGGGTCCTGGTACCTTTGCCATTGATTTATCTACAGTGTTTACCCCCACATCGGTTGATATATGTTTGGGTACACATGACAGACCAGCTCAAACAGTCTACACCCTGAAAGAAGCAGCTCAGAGGTGATGCTGGCTTCCAGGTTGGGGGTGCCAACCCAGGTATCTGTTTCTTTGCTTCCTTGGTTCTGATGCTCAGGCTGGTTCCCTCACAGGAGTCGCAAGATGCTTCTGGATGGCAGGAGCTGCGGGGGCCTCACTCAGCCCTTCCTGAAATAAAGCTTTCTTTTTACTCAGAGCAGCTGTCGTAGGTCACCTGCCTACCTTAGATACGGATGATGCCGTTTGTGGGATGATGGAGACCAGGGCTTCTTAGCCTGCCAGGTTGGCTACTATCACCTGGGGAGCGTTTAAAGTCTGATGCCCAGGCCCTTCCCAGAGATTTTGTTTGAACTGCTGTGTGGTGGTAGCTGGGCACCCCAGGTGTTGCTGATGCACAGGAGGTTGATGTCCCTGACTTGAATGAATTAGAAAACGTCTTCAGGAGGTACATCTGAACAGTGCTGGGTTCTGTGGGATGGAGATCAAAGGGAGTTGGTGCTGTCTGTGCAGCCAGCACTAATGTCTACAGTCTTCAGGGACAAAGGATGGTGTTTTTACAGTTTGTTTCCTAGTTGCAGCATTTTGTTTGCCTAGATGGGAGCAGCTGCATTCCGAGGTCTCTTCCAAATCCTGCAGTCCCAATCTGGGTTGAGAGGTTTCTTTCTTCTCACCAAAATCCTCATGTTCTCTTTTTTTCTCTGTGAACAGGATGTCCTTTGCCCAAGCCAGAGCTGATCCACCCACTGGAGCACAGCCCAGAGTTACAGACGTGGAAGAGAGGCCTCTCCCCAAGCTCCTGCCCAGGTAAGTGCCAACAGCTGGCCAAGCGGGCATCACAGCAGGTTGCAGACAGCAGGAGGACCATTGCCTATAAAATTTGTGAGAATTTTCTTGTCATGGCCTCTCTGGAGGCATGGTATCTGTGGAACCTTTTAACCTGTGGTCCTTCTACCCTATAACACTCTCCACTGCTCCTGGGGAGGTGTGGGGCGTATCAGGTAAGTTCAGGCTCTCGGCTCCATGTACTTGGGCTTAAAAACTAGGTGTGACACACCACACAGCCTTGTGGCCCTGGGGAAGTTCCATGATCCTGTTGTGCCTTTGTATATAAGTTTGGCCAAGGTAAACCTAGCTGTTCTAACAGGTGTATTCCAAAATCTCCATGGCTCAGCACACGAAAAGTGTTTTTCTTGAACCAAGGGTGATGCGGATCAGTAGGAAGCTCTGATCACACAGTTATTCAGGGACTCAGCTACCTTCTGTCATCAGCGTGGGACCTTCAGGGTTCCTGGCATCCTCCATCTGGCAGAGGGAAAACAGAGAAGGGAAAATGTCACACCCACTTCCAACACATTGTTTCCACTCACATTCCACTGACAAGATACTCGACTTTGTCATTTGGTGCCTGGGGCTGGGATAGGAGGCTGAGTGTTTTCAAGGAGAGGAATGAAATGGTTTGATTAGTGTGGTCTGTTACACTCAGTCTGTTCCTGAGAAATTGTAGTCATAATCGATTCTGTCTCATTGGGTGGTTGGAGGATGTAATAGATTATGTATGAAACTGCTTCTCACTTGGTCTGACCCATAGTGAGTGGCTCAGCAAAAGTAAGCTATTAGTATTATTAACATCATGGGATTAGTGCTAGTGAGTAATGATAGTATCTCATATTTCCTTCTGAACTGCAAGTAAACAGGGCCTTTCCAACTATGCTGTCTATCTTACCCTTTCCCACCTTCTCCATCCACCCACACTCTGAGCGTCAGTCAGACACCCAGAAGCACTCCTCCGCCCTAGTCTTCCTATCCCTTCTGTTTGCTTAAACCTCAAGGCACCTCATGCTCAACATGCCTAAGAGGGGGCTTTTGACCTTGCCTGTTCCTCCCACCTCCCGTGCATGTTAGAAGGCTGGGTTCAGCCTCAGATAACTCCTCAACACCCCCGTCTCCACCAAGCCCTCCAAATGCTGTCCATTTTGCATGCACGCCTCCTGAGTCTGTCACCTCCACCACCAGGAGAAGATGTCCCCCCCACAACCTCGGTCCAGGTTTTCAGCTTTTGCCTGGGTGATGCCAGCACACTCCTGGCTGGTCTCCCCACACCTCCTCTGTGCCTCTAGTCAGCTCTGTCTCCCACGGTGGCCCCCGCAGCCACCAAGATCTTGTTCCCAACCTTCAGCACTCCCCCAGCCACAGAGCCCTCAGCACGTTTTCATGTCGAAGGTAGAGCTTGTGGGACTTCCCTGGCGGTCCAGTGGTTAGGGCTTTGTCTACCAATGCAGAGGGTGCAGGTTCGATCCCTGGTTGAGGAGATAAGATCCTGCATGTCTCGCAGCCAAAACACCAAAACATAAAGCAGAAGCGATATTGTAACACATTCAATGAAGATTTTAAAAATGGTCCACATCAAAAAAAACTTAAAAAAGAAAATAGAGCCTGTATCCTTGTGTTGCTTGATCCTTAAACCCTTCTACATTCATCTAAATCTCTCATATGTGTAGCTTACCTCCTCACCTCCCTAGAGGAGATCTCACCCCTGACCAAGGCCAATTCATGTACAAGAGTCTAGGCCAAACCTTTTCAGGGAACTGCTGCTTCTCACTTTTTCTGCCTCTTTTGTAACAAAGATATGCTCAGTTGCCTCACATTCGGGGAAAGTAAATAGAAAATGCTTCTGCCTCTCTAATGGCTTCACACTGACATTGACTCTACTTTCCCTGTAAAATCCATCTTCTTGGAGAAGCTGTCTCATTCTTGCAAGAGAGGTCTACACTTGAGTCCTGTCCATCACATTTACTAAAATTTTCTTGCACGTTTTGAATGAGGTGTAACTCACACCCTGTGTTGTGTAAAAATCTTAAGAGGTTAACTTCATGAATGCTTGGGTATGTTTAACCCATGTAAGCACCACCTCAGTCAATATGTAGAATATTTCCAGCATCTCATTGGGATCTCACGCCCTCGATAGCCCCTTGTGCTTGGTAACCCCTATTTAGACTGTCGGCACCGATTCGTTTTGACTGTTGAACCCCATAGCATGCTGTCTGTCATATGTGTCTTCTTTTGATCATCATGTCTAAGATTCTTTTCATGTGGTTACCTGGGGTTGGAATTTGTTTACTCTTAATACGGTGTAATAGCTCATTGCTTGAAAAATTGCCCTTCATTGATCCATTCCCCTCCTGATGGGCACTCCTGTTGTTTTCAACTTAATGCTGCTGAGAATATTCATGTTATGTTTTTTGGTGCATGTAAGCACTGATTTCCGTTAGGAATACATTCTGGTATGTGTGCAGGTCAGGTCATGGAGTAGCTGTATGCTCAGCTTTGATAGAAACTGCCAGACAGTTCTGCAGAGTGTCTGCCCCCTTTAACATCCCCACCATTCATCTATGAAAGACTCCATCTGTCCCTATCCTTGGCAGCTCTTGGTAATGTTCTCTTTGCTCTTTGAGGTCTGGGGGAGGTTCCTCTGCACCACAGCACTGAAACTCTTCCTTACATGGTCACTGCTTTGCTCCTAATCTTCAAATACAGCACAACCATAAACGATCATGAGCAATGGACCACAATTTACTGAACACACCTGGCACTGTGCCCAGTGCTTTACAGACATTTTCTCATTTAGCTTTCACAACAGCCTATGAGGCAGACACTGAGAGCCTCTCAGTTTTTCAGAGAAGGAATCTTAGACAAGAAACAGCTAAGAATTTGTCCAACATTAGCTGGCTGGGTACAGGCAGAATTTGAGTCGAGTTGTTCTGCTCCAGAGTGAGCACTCTTGACCGCCACGCCAAATGAGCTCAGGACGCAAGACAGACTTACCAGACTGTGTCGTGTTTGAGCATTTGACCCTCTTGGATTCTTTGCCCCTCTTCTCACTGGACTTTCATTCTCCTTCTCTGGTCATCACTTGAATGTTGGCTCGTCGGGCATCTAATGGCTCATTCTCTTTACTCTTAAATGCTCTCCAAGGTTAATCCACACATTCTCATTCTCACACCTCCAATTTACATGCTGCCTAACTAGGTCCCAGGTGTACATTATTGGACTAACCCATAATAAAAAATTAAAGCTAATTAATTGACTTTTTTGCCCTGTGTCTGGCACCCTCCAGAACATGGTATATGTAGTGTTTCACTTCATCCTCATAGCAGTCCTACAAGGTGGGCTCTATTTTTAGCTTTATTTTTCAGAAGAGGAAAATGAAGGCCTATGGAATTTGAGTGCCTTACCAGATTTATTTTTAGCTTTATTTTTCAGAAGAGGAAAATGAAGGCCTATGGAATTTGAGTGCCTTACCAGATGCTACAAAGCTAATATTGTGTTCTTTTGGAATTTGGGCCTAGGGTTTTTGTGGTCAGAGACCATGTTCTTAACCATAATACTCATGTGACCTCTAACTTTTGTTTAGTGGACCTCAGGTACGGGTTTCAGTTAATCATAAACCTTGGTTTTATGGGGACATTGTCATCACTGATTAATCAATGACCTTGATTAATTGATGTATTAATTAAATTATTTGCTCCTTTGTTTCTTTTTGAAAATAATATTCTTAACATCACCAAACTCCAGAATGAGAACATTACTCATACCGTCCTGTCTTAGTCTGGCTGCTGTAACAAGAATGCCACGGAGTGGGCACCTCAAGTAACAAACGTTTATTTCTCGCAGTTCGGGAGTCTGGGAAATCCAGGATCAAGGGGCTGGCAGATCTGGCACCTGATGAGGGCCTGCTCCTTGGTGTGCAGATGGCAGGCTTCTCATTCTGTCCTCACATGGCAGAGAAAAGAAGCAAGCTCCTTAGTATCTTTTCTGGTAAGGACACTAATCCCATCTTGGGAGCTTATCCTCTCATGCACGGCAGTTCCCTGATTCTGGAAGATTCTGTGCCTTTTTTCGTTGTATTTCCAAAGGCTGAAAGGGCCTTCCCATTTTCTCTATACGTCAGAGGGTCTGGCTGCATCTGGGAAGCCTGCATGACCTCTTCCTGTCTCCCACCTACTGCACTAGGTGCCCCTTTGCTGGCTTCCTGTAGCACCTTGAGATGTTCTGGCTTCGAGCACTCACCACACACAGTGTCTTCATTCCTTTGTCTACCTGTCCCTCATCTCCAGACATTCTGTCCCCTGTCCATGCTGTCCCTTTGGGTTTTCCCTCTAAAATTTTCAAGAATCTAAGAACCAAAAAGAAAGAAATTGCACACCTGGGTTTCAGAGATTTGAAAACACAGCAGGTACAGAGCCACTATTTTCATCTTCTCACTGACATGGTGATTTAGTTTCTTCTGTGTTGCCATCACTTATATGCCTTTTGTGTATTGTATTCCCTTCAGGTGGCAACACAAAAGCTGATACCACAGAGCCTACCCCTTCTCACCGGGCGTTGTCTGAGCAAGTCTCACCCCAGGAACAACTGACTCAGCGAGCCTCAGGGGACTCCCTGTTGGGACAAACCAAGGATCAGGATGGGCCACTGGAAATGCATGAAGTCCACTTGAGACCAGGGATGGACCCCCAGAGGGAGAAGCCCTCTGGGAAAATGAGCCCTGAACATGGTGGTTTAGGGACACATGATGGTCTTCACTCAAGGATTGTTCAGCAGCGAGTCTTTCCAGGAGATATTCTTTATGAATGTGACTCACGTGGACCAGTGAAAGGACCCTTGATACATGAAGGGAAACACCTCTATAAGTGTGAGGAATGTGGGAAAGTTTTTAACAAGAATTGCTTCCTTGTTCGACATGAGCAGATTCACTCTGGCGTGAAGCCCTATGAATGCACAGAGTGTGGGAAAACCTTTATTAAGAGCACACACCTCCTCCAGCACCACATGATCCACACCAGGGAGAGGCCCTATGAGTGCACAGAGTGCGGGAAGGCCTTCAACCGCAGGTCACACCTCACGAGGCACCAGCGGATTCACACTGGAGAGAAGCCTTACAAGTGCAGTGAGTGTGGAAAGGCCTTCACCCACCGCTCCAATTTAGTCTTACATAACAGAAGCCACACTGGTGAAAAACCCTTTGTGTGCAAAGAATGTGGGAAAGCCTTTCGAGATAAGACAGGTTTCCTTCGACACTACATCATCCACACGGGAGAGAAGCCCTTTGAGTGTGTGGAGTGTGGGAAATCCTTCAACCGCAGATCACATCTCACCTGGCACCAGCAGATTCATAGTGGAGTGAGACCCTTTGAATGCAATGAATGTGGGAAAGGCTTTTGTGACAGCACAGACCTCATCCAACACTATGTCATCCACACTGGAGAGAAGCCATACAAGTGCCTTGAGTGCGGGAAGGCCTTCTACCGCAGGTCACACCTCAAGCAGCACCAGCGGAGTCATACCGGGGAGAAGCCCTATGTGTGCGGTGAATGTGGAAAGGCCTTTACCCACTGTTCCACTTTTATCTTACATAAAAGAGCCCACACTGGAGAAAAACCCTATGAATGCAAAGAATGTGGGAAAGCCTTTAGTAATCGGTCAGACCTCATTCGACACTTCAGCATCCACACTGAAGAGAAGCCTTATGAGTGCATGGAGTGTGGGAAAGCCTTTAACCGTAGGTCATACCTCACCAGACACCAGCGGATTCACAGTGGAGAGAAGCCCTATGAATGCATGGAATGTGGCAAAGCCTTTTGCCAAAGGGCAAACCTCATTCGACATGCCGTCATCCACACTGGAGAGAAGCCCTATGTGTGCACTGAATGCGGAAAGGCCTTTACCTACTGCTATACTTTTATCTTGCATAAAAGGGCCCATATTGGAGAAAAACCTTTTGAGTGCAAAGAATGTGGGAAAGCTTTTAGCACTAGGAAAGACCTCATTCGACACATTAGCATCCATGCTGGAGAGAAGCCCTATGAGTGCATGGAGTGCGGGAAGGCCTTTAACCGCAGGTCAGGCCTCACCAGGCACCAGCGGATTCACAGTGGAGAGAAGCCCTATGAATGCCTCGAGTGTGGGAAAACCTTCTGCTGGAGCACAAGCCTCATTCGACACTCCGTCATCCACACAGGAGAGAAGCCCTATGAATGCAGTGAGTGTGGAAAGGCCTTCAGTCGCAGCTCATCCCTCACTCAGCATCAGAGGGTTCATACTGGGAGAAACCCTGTCAGTGTGACAGATGTGGGAAGAACCTTCACAAGTGGGCAGTCCTCAGTCAGTCTTCAAGAACTCCTATTGGGGAAAGACTTTTTGCATGTAACGACTAAGGAAAATCTTTTGCCAGAGGTAGCATCTTACTCAGAATCTGATCATTCATACCAAAGAGAAACCTCTCATTTTTCTTCCCCATGAGAAAAGCTATTGCAGGATATCAGTTGTCATCTAAAGAGTCATCTTAGAAATGGCCTCAGCCTAGAAACTTATTCTGTATCTGAAAATTCACACAGGAGAGTGATCCAATCTTTATTGTGCACTTAGCAAAACCCTCAGCCACATCTTTCTCCTTAGCTTACGCTACAAAATTATCTCAGGGATATTTGTAAACAAAAGAGGAGGAGACGAGAAAAGAGAAAAATGCAAACACAGTTTTCAGATTTCAGTGATGAGCCTGTGGCAATTTGTCATCCCTTCCTTAGTTTAGTTGAGGCAAGGGGAGTGTTGTTGCAGAGATCAGAGGGCCTTGTTCCTTTTATTTGTCTTGAATATACATGCATCTGCTGTCCAGTGTCAGGAGAGTTAGTTGAGAGTATGTCTGAAAATATTTACTGCAAGCCAACTTTGTTCTACAACATCGTCTCTATCCTTGAGTAGCATATGTCTTTATGAGAAATATGAAGGCTTGACTTATGAAATACTTTCATATTTAAGGAGATAAAGATGTATGTATGAGTGGGCCCATTTTACTGCATATTTAAGACTGATTTTTTGAGAACATACTGTGTCATGTGTCTTTAACCACCCAACACTCATACTTAATCTACTTGTTCATTCTTTTTTTTTCTGTGGGGTGACAATGACAGTGTAGCTGTGCGACCTTTCCAGATGAATCCCAGTTCTTCCCTCTGATTCCTCCTTAGAGAGATTTCTTCAGGTCCACCTCAGTGACTTTCTAGAGGTCGAATTAGAGCCAGAACAAAATAAAACACATAGCTAAATTAAGCTAAAGGATAATGATACATGCAGAGAGGTAGTCTCATTTTTAATCTTACAAAAGATTGTGTGAAGAGTCACTGTCAAGGAAAGTGACTAGAATTTTAACAGATGATATGAGCATGTGTGGGTGCAGGTACATGTGTGTTCCACAGTTGTTGCCATTGGCTTAGTCCCAGTATAATGACTAAATGACTAGTATCTTTTGTCAGGGTATTTTGAAATTACTTCTTTGGAGTTTTGGGTTTTTTTGTTTTTGTTTTTTTGTTTTTTTTTTTTTTTGAGCAACGTGATAGTATTCCTTCATGTTAAGAAATATACTGTACAGAAAGACATAAAAATAATCATGCATTCACTCTGAACCCTCCTCAGGGCCTTTCAAATGACCGCATGTCTAGTTTTGTATTCCCATTGAAGGCCAAGTCATTTTTGTTATGTTAATCCATGGCATTATTGTGAAGGCCCCTTCCTCATGCTTTTCATGTCTTGTCTAAGAAGTCTTCAGCAAGCTCTAGGTCCTGAATATTTTCTCCTAAAAGTCTTATAGTTTTACATTTTATATATATATATATATATATATTTTTTTTTTTTTTTTTTTTTGGTACGCGGGCCTCTCACTGTTGTGGCCTCTCCCGTTGCGGGGCACAGGCTCCGGACATGCAGGCTCAGCAGCCGTGGCTCACAGGCCCAGCTGCTCCGCGGCATGTGGGATCTTCCCGGACCGGGGCACGAACCTGTGTCCCCTGCATCGGCAGGTGGACTCTCAACCACTGCGCCACCAGGGAAGCCCTTACCTTTTATATTTAAATCTCTAGTCCATGTTGAATTAATTTTTGTATTACCATGTGAAGTTTAGGTTGTGTTTTTTGCCTCAGGATGTTCAGTTGTTCTGGTACCATTCGTGGAAAAGACTGCCCTGCCTCTATTGAAGTGAAGTTAGTAAAAAATAAGTTGGGCATATTCATTTTGGTCTATTTCTGAGTTCTTTATATTATCCCATTGATCTGGGTATTTAAACCTCTGCTAATACCACATTATCTTGAATACTGTAGCTATCATTAAATCTTAAAATTGGGTAAAGTGATTCCATCTTCTTTATTGTTTTTAAAAATTGATTTAGCTTTCCATGTCAATTTTTCCTTTGGTTTTCTATATAAATTTTATCATGTGTTTGTCTATATTTTAATAACATCTTGTGGGATTTTTTATAGATGATACATTGTGGGTCATTTTGGTGAGATTTGGCATCTTTATTATGTTGAGTCTTCCATTCCATGAACGTGGTATGTCTCTCCATTTATTTAGATTCTCTGATTTATTTCATTAGTGTTTTATAATTTTCACCTTACAGATTCTGAACATATTTTGTTAGATCTTCATCCATACACCTTTTCTTGGAGTCTTTATATGTGGTATTGAGATTTTAATTTCAGTTTGCTCATTATCATTACTGTTATAGGGAAATATTAATTTTTATATGTTGACCTTGTATCCTGTGCCCTTGTTGGACTCAGTTATTAGTTCTAGCAGGGTTTTTTTTTTTTTTTTTTTGTAGATTCATCAGGATTTTCTTCATAAGCAATAATGTTATCAGTGAATAGTGAACATCTTACTACTTCCTTATGTGTATCAGTTTTATTTCCTTTTCCTGTCTTTATTCTACTAGCTAGAATTTCCTGTCCAGTGTTGAATAGAAATGGTGAAAGAGCACACACTTGTCTTATTCTTTTTTTTTTTTAATAAATTTATTTATTTTTGGCTGCATTGGGTCTTCATTGCTGCATGCAGACTTCTTCCTAGTTCTGGCGAGTGGGGGCTATTCTTCGTTGCAGTACACGGGCTTCTCATTGTAGTGGCTTCTCTTGTTGTGGAGCACGGGCTCTAGGCATGCAGGTTTCAGTAGCTGTGGCAGGCGGACTCAGTTGTTGTGGCACATGGACTTAGTTGCTCTGTGGCATGTGGGATCTTCCTAGACCAGGGCTCAAACCCATGTCTCCTGCATTAGCAGGAAGATTCTCAACTAGTGTGCCACCAGCGAAGCCCACTTGTCATGTTCTTAATGTTAAGGGGAAAGCATTCAGTGTTGCTTGACCATTAAATAAGATGATAGTGTGGGTTTTTATATAGATGTTTTTTAGTTTGGAAGGTTTCCTTCATTTGCTAAGAGCTTTCATTATGAATAGGTGTTGGATTTTGTCAGATGCCTTTTCTCCTTCAGTTGATGTGATCATATGTCTTTTCTTCTGTAGCCTGTTGATATGATGGATTGACTGGATTTGAATGTTGAACCAGCCTTGCATTTCTGCAGTAATCCCTGCAGTCATGGAACATGGAATATAATGATATGTATGTGTGTGTGTATATATACACACATTCCTTTTGCCAGTGTTTTGTTGAGAAATTTTATGTGTAAAATCATAAGCATATTGGTCTATATTTTATTTATTTATTTTTATACTGTTATTGGTATCTGAGTAATATTGGCCTCCCAAAATGAACTAAGAAGTGTTCCCCCACCCCCACCCCCTCCCCCCCAACCTGGATGAGATTTTGAGGAATTGGTTTTATTTCTTCTCTAAATGTTTGGTAGAATTCTCTGGTGAAACCATTTGGGCCTGGAGATTCCTTTTAATGTAATTTATTAATTGCATCTCATGAGAATATATAGGGATGTCATTAGTTCTCAAACATTGTAAAGCGAAGTCTCAAGTTGAATATCCTATAATAATTTAAAAACAAGGTTATGCTTTGAATAATAGGGCTTGAACACTTTAAAGGACCATAGAGACCCCTTCAATTTAATGATGAGAAAACTGAGGTGCAGAGAAGCCAGGTGACCAGCCCAAGCCCATATTCTCCAGACAAGGGCAGATCCCATCTATTTCTCCTAACTTACTGGACTGCTGTCCATTATACTGCTTATAAAAGCCCTATCAGGTCTTCCCTGGTGGCGCAGTGGTTGAGAGTTCGCCTGGTGATGCAGGGGACACGGGTTCGTGCCCCAGTCTGGGAAGATCCCACATGCCGCAGAGCGGCTGCGCCCGTGAGCCATGGCTGCTGGACCTGCGCGTCCAGAGCACTCCGCAACGGGAGAGGTCACAGCAGTGAGAGGCCCGTGTACCGCAAAAACAAACAAACAAAGAAAACAACCCCAAAAAGCCCATCAAATTGGCATTGGGGATGTCATTATTTTCAAAAAACATGTTCTCCAGTTTTGATTATCTTTGCTTCCTTCAGGCATGGATTATTTCGTATTTCATAACTTAATTTCCAAGCACATCTTTAAATGTTTTCATTCACATCTTCTGTTACTAACGTCTGTCCTGTTTTATTTCATTCTCCATTTTGTTTCATTCTATGCAAGTTAAAGAATTTTTTTGTGGTCCTATATCTTTAAATGTTTTCAATCACATCTTCTGTTTCTATTCTCTGTCCTGTTTTATTTCAGTCTCTGTTTTATTACAGTCTCTGTTTTATTACATTCTATGCAAGTTAGAGATTTTTTTTTTTTTATGGTCCTATATATTGTCAGTTTTACCTATATTCAGTTTGTGCTAAAAAGCAAACATCCTGCAGTTGGTGTATGCAGTTCTATATGTATCTGTTAGGTCAGATTTATGCATTTTGGTGTATGAACCTAACAGAACATAACCAACATTATTCCTGCCTTATAAAAATTAATTACTGAGATAACATTAAAATATTCTAATTTGTTTATAGATTTAACTCTTTATTCTTATAGTAAAATTGTTTTATGTAAATTGAATTGATGTTTAAAATTGTGTACAAATTTTAAAGTATAATGTCTTCCTGCTATTTTCTTCCTTGTATCTATTTTTCAGATACAAATACACATTTTTATGTTTTTGTTTAATAAGTGTATATATTTTCCAAATTTTTATTTGCTTTATTTCTGTAACATATCTTCGAACTGGGACTTATAAACTGAATATTGCTGTATATTTTTCAACCCACTGAAAACTACTGACTACTAATTCAAACATTTATTCCATATACATTTCCTGTATGATGCATCTTCCTGTTGTGTGCTTATCTTTACTTCAGTTCTGTGTCTTATATACATTCTTTTAAAATTTTGTGTAGATTATTTACATTCTAAACTTCGCTTTTAGTTGGGAATGTATATACTCCTATTTTATTATTGCTTAAGCTAAAAATTATAATGTCTTTAACACAAAAAAGTATAGAGTTAATACCATTACCCTCCTTTTGCACGATGTAAGGGATATTATTGAGGATTGCATGGTAGGTTTTTTTGTTTTGTTTTGTTTTGTTTTTTGCGGTACGCGGGCCTCTCTCTGTTGTGGCCTCTCCCGTTGTGGAGCACAGGCTCTGGACGCACAGGCTTAGCGGCCATGGCTCACGGGGCCAGCCGCTCCGCGGCATATAGGGATCTTCCCGGACAGGGGCACGAACTCGTGTCCCCTGCATCGGCAGGCGGACTCTCAACCACTGCACCACCAGGGAAGCCCCTGCATGGTAGTTTTATTGTTCTCAACAAGGAGATGTTTTTCATGTTTTACACAGATAATGAATCAATTGTATTGATTCACACGTGCATCCTTCTCTTGGATCTTCATTCCTTCTGTCACTGCAGACTTTTCACCTGGGATCACTTTCCTCTGGCCTTAAATTTAACCTTAGGATTCATTTTGTGTGGGTTAGTTTTCTATTATGATTCTCATATTTCGTGCTCTGTTTTGAAAAACACTTTTGTTGAGTATAGAAATCTGTGTTGGCGGTTATTTCCTCAGCACCTTCACATGTCCTTCCATTATGTCCCTGACCCCACTATATGTTAGGTGTGAGTGGAGACGATTTATTTTGTGTTGATAGTTTCCTGGTGTTAAGGAACAGTACTTGAACCTGATACAAAGAACAACACACCCTAGAAATTGTAACGGTGAGATGGGCTTAGTCATTAGATGGGGTTTTGAGTTGTTGGAATAATAAAAGGATGACAGTGTAGAATGCATAGGAGAAATAATATGTATCTGGTGACCAGGTTGATGGATTGTGACATAAACTGACTAGATGATTAACAACCCCAATTTTCTCTTTCTGGATGCCTGGGAGGACAGCGTGTCTCCGCTTTCTTTACAGTTAACTTTGGGACCATGTGAATGAGACATGGCCAGTTAAATACAGGCAGAATTGATTGTGAATGTGTGTCTTAACTGTTCTTGCATTTGTGCACCATTCTGGGAATCTCCTCAGTGGTTCTAGATTTCACCCCTCCCCAGGATTTAGTGCTCCATTGCGTACTGTAGGTTCAGGAGATGGGTTGATGGTGTTTTGATGAGGACAGGACCTGATGACCTGAAAAACCTCTAAGCTTCAAGCTGGGCCATCTCCTGATCACATATTTGTACCTGGGTCTACCTGTCCTGAAGGTCAAGGGGAGGACAGGAGAGGGAGAGGGAGGCCCCAGTTACTGTGAACTAGATGACATGTCATCTTATGTCACAAACATGAAACCATATCAGCTCCACTCCAGTTAGACCTGAGGACAGTTAGTCCTGATGTTCTGAAGATCTGAATCATGTGGCTTTATTTGTAATGATGCAACTCTTTGGGCATCATGCTTACCTGTAGTTTAAGAAGCCGTCCTGGACTTCCATGGTGGTCCAGTGGTTAGGACTCTGCGCTTCTAGTGCAGAGAGCTCGGCTTCAATCTCTGGTCGGGCAACAAAGATCCTGCATGGCACTCGGCATGGCAAAAAAAACAAACCCTTCCTGCGGTGCTCTTTAAGAAATAAATATGCCAAGTAGTACATACAAATGTATGATTTTATGTAAAGCGTTTAATCAATGCCTATGAGGCTACTTGCCACGTCAAAGAATCATTGCTTTTTCACAAATAACGCCAAGGATCCTGCAAAGAGGTATCCCTGACTTATCCTCCCAAGCCCTGTACGTGAAAGCATTGTGATGTTAATACTAATGACAGTAATAATAATCGTTCTTATTTACTGAGCATGAACTATGAGATAGGCACTTTTTATGTAAATAACCACGAGGGACTTAGTATTTCCCATTCTAGTCACAGTAGAGCCATGGTTCTTAAACTTGAATGAGCGGTACCAGGATTCCTGAAAACAGAGTGCTGAGCCCCGTCCCCAGGGTTTCTGATTCTCTAGGTCTGGGTAAGGCCCCAGAGCTTGCATTGCTAACAGGTTCCCAGGTCCTGCGGTGGCACGATTAGGGAGGGCGGGGCATTAGCCCCAGGCCTACGGAAATCTGGGCACTTTTCTTTAAAAGGAAGCGAAGCCCCGCCCCACCCCGTATGAGGATTCCTGGAGCTAAATTATTTCCCAGTCTCTTCCCGCGGTGCCGCTGGGCCGTCGCCATGGAGAAGGGAAATGGCGCACGCGCGTGGGCACAGGCTGGGCGTTAACTACGTAACCCAAAAGTGGATGCCACCGGCGCTACCGCCCCCAGCCCTAAGCCAATCACGACCTAGGAGGGGGGCGTTTCCTTCGGCTTCGGGGCGGGACTTCCGGCCTCGCTGCAGGAGAACATCCGTCCGTGAGCCGGTGCTGGTTGGACGGCGGCCACGTGGACTCGAGCGTTGCACTGGGGCCGCATCTCTAGGGCAGGACGGGGAAGGAGAGCGAGGTGCCGGGGGCTATCTCCGCACCTTGTCCGAGCCGTGACGCCCCCAGCCCCGGCTCCTTCACTGTGACACTGTGTCCCCGTCCGTGGGACAGGCGACTTCGCGCCTCGTGTTTGCCAGGCCCTGCCGGGACCTCACGGTTTCCCGGGTCTTCTCACGCGCTCCGTTGACAGGCCCCCGAAGGCGGCGGCCTGGGCCTTTCGAGCGTTTGACATTTCATAGCGAGATTCGGAGTGTGACACGCAGCCCGAGGTGACTCCGCCCTGGTCTCCCGCCTCTCAGGGCCCCATTCAGCCCACTGGGTCCTTTGGCGGTGGCAGGTGCAGCAGCACTGATGAATCCAGCGCAGGTGAGTGGAGGGTCACCCAGGGCCACACCCTCATGGTCCCCGCCCCTTGCGATAGCTGATGGTGTCCTGGGACTCTGCCTTTTCTTCTCCCAGTTCTTGGTCGTGGAGTCTCTGGAGGGAGTCACTTGTGGCGCAGGGTACTGAATTCAGACCAAGGATTTTATGCATAGTTTCCTGTACTGGCAACCAAGGGAGTAAATATCAGAACGGTGTCCTAGTGCATGTGCAAATACTCGGTGAGACTGAGTTGGGAGTGATCAGGGAACAGAGCAGCCGGGCAGAAGTCAGGCCTGGAATGGCAGCCCGAGGAGCTAGACCTCCCTTCTGAAAGTTTGGACAGAAGGTGGAGGTGATTTAACACATAATTCATTGGAAAGCTTTCCTCTGGCTGCACAGTGGAGACTGTGGAAGTGAGGAGGAGGCAGGGAGACCGGGGAGGAGGGTGAACAGACAGCCTTAAGGCCCAAGTCCTGGGGGCTTGTGGGGGAAGGCTGAGCCTAAGTGTAGTTGTGCCTCGGGGGTAGGCTCTGGATGACACCAGGAGGACTGGCTGACAGGAGAGTGTTTGAGGTCTGTCATGCCATACTCAGCTGAGATAGTATTTTGTCTGCCCGCGTGCCTGGTTTTGCTCTGGGCTGGACACAGTAATCAGAGGGACATGAGGGGAGAGCAGGCACTAGTGGTGCCAAGCCTGGCATCGCCTCTGAGCTGGGAGGCCGGGGAGGAGAGGGACGGGGTGGGGGGATTAGGTGAGTGGGTAGACTGGGGAGTCCTGTTGTCCGTGAGCTCAACTGTCCCCATCGTGGCAGGGCTGTGTGACCTTCGAGGATGTGTTCGTGTACTTCTCCCGGGAGGAGTGGGAGCTCCTTGAGGAAGCTCAGAGACTCCTGTACCGTGATGTGATGCTGGAGAACTTTGCACTTGTGTCATCACTGGGTAAGTCTCTGTTTTAGTTATGTGTTGCTACATGGCAAATTACTCCAAAGCTAAGTGCATTGGAAAGACAAACGTTTATCTCACAGTTGGTTTTGGTCAGGAATCAGGCATATCCTGCTTGGATACCCCTAGCTCAGGGTCTTTCATGACCTTGCTGGCAAGCTGCCCAGGGCTGCCATCTGATCTGAAAGCTCACCTGGTTAGACTAGTCATTTCCTCGTTGGCTGCTGGCCAGAACCCTCCCACAGTTTCTTGCCATGTTGTCTTCTCCATAAGCAGGTCACAACAAGGCAGCTGATAGCCATGATAATGAGCAAGAAACAGCATCCAAGATGGAAACTGGTATTTTTATCACCTAATCTCGCAAGTGCCATCTCATCGTTTTTGCCATATTCTATTCATTAGAAAGTAATTTTTAGGTCCAGCCAACACTCAGCAGGAGGGAGTTAACAAGGACATGATTCCCAGTTTCCTGGGCTGGTTTTTGTTCTTCTCAAGGGGCAGTTCTGTCTCACAGTTCTGTCACGGCACGGCTTCTTTCCTTGGTTCCCTGGGGTAAGTAGTGTGAGTATCAGGGCTGGGTGATGTGCACCACCAACCTGTACTGCCCCAAAGCTTTGAGATGAAGAATTTGGGGGTGAAAAGTCTTGCAGTCTTCCCCTCTGCCCCAGAGATTCCAGATGGCCTGGCCGCTCCTTGGCTAGGTGTCTGTCCAAATCCCTGGCCCAAGTTCTGCCTCCTTCCTCTAATTTTCCAAGGTCTGACATGGAATTGCAGGCACTGATATTGTTACTCCTTGTGGTGAACACTGAGCTCTTCCTGTAAGCCCTCTTCCAAGATTCTTTTTTTAGTATTTAATTATCTTCTCTGCGGAGAGTGTCTCCCTGGGTCAGTGCTGACCACTCACCAGCTCTTCCTTCCCATCAGGACTTGCGGTTTCCAGGTCTCATGGAGCCACCCAGCTGGAGCCAGAGGGGAACCCAGGGTGCCTGAGAAGGTAGACGTGGCTCCAGTCACAGCAGAGAAGACCTGGAGGAGGCCTAGGCCTGGTGAGCAGAAGATGCGGGAATCAGGGCTGGCTTCACTTTATTTTATTTTATTATTTATTTATTTATATTTTTAGAAATTTATTTATTTTATTTATTTATTTTTGGCTGTGTTGGGTTCGTTGCTGCGGCGAGCAGGGGCTACTCTTCCTTGCGGTGCATGGGCTTCTCCTTGCAGTGGCTTCTCTTGCTGTGGAGCACGGACTTCAGTAGTTGCAGCACGTGGGCTCAGTAGCTGTGACTCGTGGGCTCTAGAGTGCAGGCTCAGTACTTGTAGTGCACAGGCTTAGTTGCTCCGCGGCATGTGGGATCTTCCCGGACCAGGGCTCAAACCTGTGTCCCCTTCACTGGCAGGCAGATTCTTAACCACTGTGCCACCAGGGAAGCCCAGGGCTGGCTTCACTTTATACCAGCACTTTGTGCCATGTCTACTAGTGTTTAGGTGGCAACACCAGTGGCGAAACTTATCCCACTTTTCCTTCCCCAATTTTGATGCCTTGCTCATTTGTCACTTTTACTCTGACCTTAGGTACCTGTTAGTCCCACCCCCCTTTCTAGTCGCACATCTTATCTGCTCTTCTCTTGCTGCTCCATGCGGAACTCTACAGCACTGGGTTTCTTTTAACGTGTCACGAGATGTGCACATATCCTTAAATTTTCCTTGAACACTAAATGTTCTATCTGGCCAGATTTTTCTGGTCCTGGCTAGACCCTTTTTCATAGCACTCACCTGTCACAAGGAACCAGGAGCCTTGCTGGGAGATCATTTGCAAAGTGTCATTCAGAGAGCATGCCTCTCTTGCTCACACTGTATCCCATCCTGGTATCCTCTCCTGCAAGGTTTCCTTCATTCTTTTTTTTTTTTCTTTTTTGCGGTACGTGGGCCTCTCACTGTTGTGGCCTCTCCCGTTGCAGAGCACAGGCTCTGGACGCGCAGGCCCAGCGGCCATGGCTCACGGGTCCAGCTGCTCCGCGGCATGTGGGATCTTCCTGGACTGGGACACGAACCCGTGTCCCCTGCATCGGCAGGTGGACTCTCAGCCACTGCGCCACCAGGAAAACCTGTCCTTCATTCTTTAAGCTTTAGAGGCCCACAGCACACAGCAGCCTTTCCTCATCCTGATTCTGGGTCCCCTATGATGCCCATAGTCTCATAGACTAGTTGCCAGTTGTATCAGACACATATTTGTTACTGGATGCCATTTGCTACCAACTGAACATAGACTTCACCAGCATTCATCTTTTTTCAGGTTGTTGGCATGGAGTGGAGGATGTGGCTGCACCTTCTGAGCAGGGAGTTTCTGTGAGAGTGTCACACATGAGAACTCCCAAGGCAGATCCTTCCACCCGAAAGGCTCACCCCTGTGACATGTGTGGCCCAGTCTTGAAAGACATTTTTGCACCTGGCTGAGCCACAGGGAACACCATCTGGGCAGCACTCGTACTCCCAACATGTGAATCATGGAGGAGAGACTTTTTGTATAGTTTAAACCTTGACTGGATGCAGAAGCAGTGGAGTGGAGTCTTCAGAAGAGAAAATCCAGGCCTCGTTTGTGAAGTGCTGCAGATCCAGTGTATCAGAGAAGGCCTTCACTTGCAGGGAGGGTCAGAAGAACTTCTTGGCCAGCACCTGACCCCTCACAGTGGGGAGAAGCCACACCGGAGTGTTGGGAGCTTATTCTCTGCTTTTCTCACTAATAGGCCCTTTTGGGTATTGGATTCCCGTTAGGCCAAAAGGCACAACCTCAGGCCATAAAGCTTCTTAGCTGCCCTCATGGAGGGAATGTTGCTCCAGGGTCATTTGATTCTTTAACTCTCTGTTGGGGGCAAACCAGGAAACAGTGGGGGCCATTAGAACTGCAGGAAGAACCCAGGGACCGTTTCCCACAAGGAGAGTTTTCTCCGGAGGATGAGCTCTGAACACAATGGTGTGAGGACAGATGATAATCTGCACTCAGGAGTTTTACTAGAGCAATCCTCCGGGAGATGCTTTTCATGAACAGAACTCAACATGGACCAGGTAAAGCTTCCATGATCTACGCAGGGAAGAATCTCTGCAAGTGGAAGAAATGTGGGAAATGGTTTAACAAACGTTGACGTGCCTTTCTCAAGAGGGCAGACCTCGGTCAACTCATGAGGATTTATGCTTAGCAGAACCACATGACTGCTTCCACTGTGGGAAGGCCTTCAACTGCAGGTCAGAGCTCATGCAGCTATCAACAGATTCACACTGAGGAGAAGCCTTATGAATGCAAAGAATGTGGGAAAATCTCTTGTGTCATGTCTGTTTTTGTCCCAAATAATATTTCCCACTCCAGAAAAAGTCACTTCGAATGCAAAGTATGCGGGTAAACCCTTTTTGACAGCTGTTTTATTCACTCATCATGTGAGGGTTCTCACAGGAGAGGATCCCTGAGTGCAATGAATGTGGAAAGGCCTTCATTCACCCTTTTCTATCTGGCCTAATAGGATCCACAATGGACAGAAACCCTTTGAGTGTAAGAATATCAGAGAGTCTTTCACAACAGCTCTTCCCTGACTCAACACATGAAGCATCACACTGAGGAGAAACCCCATGAATATAGTGAATGTGGACAGTCCTTCAGCCTTCGTTCATCCTTCACCAAGCCTCGAAGTATTCATTCTGGGGAGAAACCATATGAGTGTAAGAGATGGGGGAAAGCCTTTCACAAGTGGACTTATTGTGATATCAGAGAACTCATACTGGGGAAAGACCTTTCGAATGTAACTCCTAAGGAAAATCATCTGACCAGAGGAAACGTCTTACTCTGAGAAATTATACCAAAGAGAAACCATGTAAGTGTCATTGCTGTGAGAAAATCTTCTGAGGCCAATCATCACTTATTGTCATCTAAAGAGTCATACTGGAAATGGACCCATCCTAGGACTTTGCACCTGAGAATTTACAAAGAAGAGAGAACCAGTGACTATTGTGCAATTTCAAAAATCTTCAGCTATAGCTCTACCCTTAGTATACACTGAAAAAGCAACCACAGGAATATTTAAAAGACAAAAACAAGGGAGGAAGAAGAAAAGAAGTAGATGTAACAGGAAAAGAAATATATTTATGACTTCTTTCCAGTTTTCCTGACAAACTTGTGACAATTTATTGGTTGTTTTTTGTTGTTATTGGGTGGCAGGGGAGGAGCAGTGTTTGAGAGGTAAACACCTAAATTACTACATATGCACTGTCTGCCATGCCATGCCAGGAGAGCTGGAGAGCTGGACACTTGAGAACAGCCCTGCAAATATTTATTTGTTGCAAAATATTGTCTTATGTGAAGCCTTGAATTATGAAGCATTTAAAACTGAAAAGAAATTAGGATACTAAGAATGTTGTTTAAAATTAGATCTAAGGAGATAAGGACACACTTATGAATGGGTACATTTTAGTGTACTGCTTAAAACCATTTAAGGCTTCATTTTCATTTTTTAATTTATTCATTAATTATTGAGATATAATTGACATAACGGTGTGTAAGTTTAAGAATGTACAACATATTTAATTCGATACATTTATATTGCAGTATGAGTGCCATTGTAGCCTTAGCCTCTGTTGTGCCACAGAAGTATCATTTCTTCTAGTGGTGGGAACAAATAAGATCTTGTCTCTTGGCAAGTTTAATGTTTATAATGCTGTTTTGTTGTCTGTAATCCTGTACTTTATATTACATCTCCAGGAATTATTAGTTGTAAGTAGGTACCCTTAAACATCATCACCTCTCCCATCCCCTCACCCACCTCCAGCCTTTGGTAAACGTCATTCTACTGTTTTCCAGTTCAGTTTTTGGTTTTGTTTTGTCTTTTTAGATTCCACATATAAGGGATATTGTACGGTATTTGTCTTTCTCTGTCTGACATATCTCACTTAGCATAACATCTTCAAGGTCCATCTGTGTTGTCGAAAATGGCAGAATTTCCTTTTTTCTCAAGGCTGAGTAGTAGTATTCCATTGTAGGTATATATACATTTTTATCCATTCATCCATTGATGGACACTTAGGTTGTTTCCATATCCCGGCTATTGTGAACTACAATAAACATGGAAGTGCATATATCTCTTTAAAAACCTGTTTTTATTTCCTTCAGAGTTTGGAGTTGGGATTGATTGGGGTTGCAGCCTGTCTCCACCATGCCTATCCCCAACCACATGACCTTGGTCTTGTCACTTATCCTCGGGGTTCAGTGTTCTTGTGTGTAAAATGGGAAGATGGACATTGAACTAAAGCTTAGGAAGCAAATTAGAAAGAAGGAAGAGCTTGATGTGGAGACCCCTGAATGATGCAGGACCCCCAGGCAGGGTTGGAGTCGCAGAAGAACATCTCCAGCAAAGGTAACAGGTGTCAACACAGACTGACAAGAGCATTGTCTGGTGCAGGAACCAGTTGACAGTCACTGCAGCCGTAGAGGGGAGAGGGGTGGGCAGTGAAAGCAGGGCAGGGAGAGATGAGTTGGGTTGTACTCGTGCAGTTTGAGATGCGTGTCAGACATCTAAGAGGAAAGGTCGATCTAGTTGGATGTGCAGTCTGGAGTTTGGGGGTCATTCGGGTCTGCAGATATGTGGTGCTAGTGCGTCCAGCACCAGGAACGTGTCTGACACCTGTGGTGGAGCAGTGAGGTTTATTGGTGTGCTGCAGTGTGGGTTACCACACCGTGGGAAATGTGGGGCCCTCAGTATGAAGGTGTTAGGACATTTTCTAGGCTCTGGGCTTGTGTTCAGTGATTTGGAGAAGAGTTTAAGGAAATGGAGCTTTGGTCTGAACTGGATGCTGTCAGGAAACGGAGTTGGTTTTATGATCAGATATCCTGAAATTTGTTATTTACAAGGCAGGGGAAGGCAGCGGCACTAAAGCAGCAGCTACTGGAAGATGCAGCTGTCACTCATGTTACCCAGGAGAGGGGGCTATCTGCTTGTTTGCACAGGACTCTGGTTGTCTTTGCTCAGATATGATGATAGGGTGGTTTTGTCATTGTCTCATTTCATCATGGTCACTGAGTGGCCCTGACTGATGTTGGTGTTCTGTGAACTTGTTTATATTGTAAAAAATAGTAAATAAAAACCTAGGTTAAATAGAGTCAGGAGGGAATTCCCTGGCGGTCCAGTGGTTAAGACTCGGCGATTTCACTGCCAGGGCCCAGGTTCCATCTCTGGTCTGAGAACTAAGATCTCACAAGCCATGTGGCACAGCCAAAAAAATAATAATAATAAAATAAAACATTAAAAAAAAAAAGGAGGCCAGCAGGGGAGACTCTCACACCCTGCAACTGACAGCAGAGCTCAACAGGAAGAAGAAAGACTCCTCCTCTTTCTTGGCAAGGACTCAGCCAGTGAATAGCCCTCGACTCTTTCTTTACTACAGCCCTCTTAATTTACTTTTTACCTCTATAAAAGTGTTCTACCTTTGCTGTGCAGGTCCTTGCCTGGTGGCTCACCATGGTTGCAGACTCCGAGTTACAATTCTCAGCTGACCCTGAGTAAGCCAATCTTTGCTGGAGCAATATATGGCAGTCTTTCTTTTAGGTGAACAATATTCAACAGGAGAAACCCAGAGTTCAGAGGTGAGTGCCAGACCAGCAGCCTGGCCCCCAGGATCCCCCTGAACTCTGCTTTCCCCCTTCCAGTCATAACCCCTTCCATGGCATATAATTTAAACCTGTAATACAGATCAGCACCACACACAGAGTTCTAGGCAGAGGGAACATCCTGTGCAGTGATGGGGGTGTGGGAGTGATCCTGGGGCACTTGAGAAATTGAAAGTTCAGTGTAGGGAACTCTGAGGCCAGGGCCTGGGGACTGGTCAGAGAGGCCTCTCAGAACAGGTGAATTCTGAGTTGGGACAAGCTGAGGGCACAGATATCCCAGCAGACACCCTGTTCCAGGAGTGCCCAACTGCTTGCAGAGCCTGAGTGGCACTAAGAGGTCCCCTTATGGTGACTGGGCTAGGGCAGAACAAGGGACATGGGGTCAGCATAGGCACCTAGAGGGAGGCACACGCAGGGCACACCCAGACATGCCGTGGGACATGTATAGACCAGGAGTGGACTCTACAGGACCATCACACATAGGACTCCCCAAAAATGAATCGGCAGATGTGCACAGACACATATGTAGGACACAAAATCCTATGCAGATGCACACACAAATTCCCACCAGGACACAAACAGAATAGAGAGGATATATTTATATTAACTAAAGACACACACATGAAAACAGACATAGACACCCAGACACGTGTGCACACAAATCCCATACATACCAAGAACGGTGCTCACAGGGACATCATGGGCAAAAGGCAGATGCACCCATTGGCACAAACATGTACGTGCAGACACGGGCACAGGCATGCAGAAAGAGTATGGAGACACAGAGAAAGAAACTCCTAGACACACAGAAAGACTACACAGGAGATCACAGGGACAGCGGAAACAGGTACATTGAGAGAGGGCTCCATGTACAGAGCCAAAGGTAGACACCTTTGCACAGCCATGTTGACAGAAGCAGATGTACAAATGGTCATACATAAATAGGTATAGCCATCCAGAGAGACACACAAGAGCTCACTCGGTCACATACACAATTATACAGGCGTTCCCAAATGCAGATAATCAGATCTGTACACATAGGAATGTGATAATAAATGTTTAACACCTGCTCTTAAGAAGAAAGTGCACACAGATTACATAAATTCATTACAAACTTTACAGACATAAAGGATGCATAGCACACAATTTACAAATGATGATAATATATCCAACAGTCTCTACTGTAAATTCCACATGCCAATTAATTCTCACAGTGCTTTCATTAATTTCAGTTTTAACTCTTATGTGTCAAGATTACCATTAAATTTCAACATATGTATATATTATAACCAAGCAACTCCAATTCTAAGCGTATACCCATTAGAAATTAGGGCATTTTTTTTCTCCAAAATATATATACATGAAGGTTTATAACAACTTTATTGATAACAGCCAAGAGGTTGAAACAACTCACTCAACCATAAATGGGAACATGCTTAAACAAATTATGATCTGGTCACATGAATGAGGGTGTAAGAGTGTAGAATGTAGAAGATGAATAAAAAATGGGTGTCTGGTGATCAAATCAAGGATTGTGCTAGAAACTGGCTAGTCATTCACCAATACTGTTTTCTCCTCCTGGACACCTAAGAGGACAGTCATGTCCCAGCTTCCCTTATTTAATTTGGGACCATGCAAATAAATTTTGGCCAATGGAAATGGGCAAGAGTGATTGTGAATAATGTGTCTTCAGTTTATCTTCTTATTTATGTTCCTTCCTGGGGTTGCCTCTTTGGACCTCACTGTTTCCAGTTTTCACACCTCCCCACGAATTATTGCTCCTTTGGGAGCTGAAGAGAAGGAGGACCAGACCTGGTGACCTTGAGCCACTAGATATCAGACTGGACCATGTCATGATCATACATTTGTACCTAGGTCTGCCTGCCCTGAGAGTTAGAGGGGAAGGCAGGAGGAGTTTGAGTCTTTGTTCTTGTGAATTAGACATGAACTATGATGTCATCTTATGAAGTATACCATGATATGAAACTGTGTTAACTCCACTGCCCACTTAAGCCTAAGAGCAATTAGTCTTCATAGTTCTAATTTGAATCATACGGTCTGTAAAAATGCATCCCTTTGACAAGACTTCTTCATCTAATGTTTTAAAAAAAAAAGTAGAATGAACCTACAGGTATACAGGTGTGCTCTATGCAAAATTTTTACCACTATCTATAACGCTACTTGCTGACTCAGGGAGTGATTGTATTTTCTGTTTTAAAAAACGTGATCAGTGATTCTGCAAAGAGAGGCCTCTGACATCCTCCTATAACTGTATATGTGAGAAACTTGTGGAGATGAGGAATAATAACAATAATAGCTTGTGTGTATTTAGCAGCAGGCCTTGTGCTAAGCATGTTTCATCTCACTTCCCATGAGGTAGGTTGTAGTATTTTTCCATTTTAGTTGTCGTACTTTGGGGGAGGGAGGTGGTCATGACTTTTAATAAGAGCTCCCACCTCCGGGGGGTTTCTGTGTCGGAAGGTGTAGGTTGGATCCGAGAACTTGCATTTTCAGTAAGTTCACAAGTGCTGCTAACCCAATTTTGGGTAGCAAGGAATAGGAGGACCATATGTTACTACCCGAAGACCGCAGGAGGGATATTAATTATTCAATTATTTTTTTGGCCGGCCCGCGCGGTTTGCGGGATCTTAGTTCCCCCGACCAGGGGTCAAACTCACGCCCCCGAACTGGAAACGTGGAGTCCTAACAACTGGAGGGCCAGGGAATTCCCTTCATCGTTCAATTTAAATCTCAGTCCCCAAAACTCGGAGGTGAAGCAGTTCTCCCAGGATGAAAGAATGGTCTACCTGCTGGAGACGGCGGAGGACGCGGCTTTGTCACAGGTGACCACGGAAATTTGGACGCGTCGCCTTTAAGAAGAGCTCTGGCCCTCCGCGACCCAATTCCTCCCCGACCTTTTTCTCTCTACCTGCCTCCGCACTGCGGTCGGGGAGAGCCGGAAAAGTACCTCTTACCTGCTTGGATGGAGGACACAAATTCCTTTACCCATAAGTCTGTGCCCGGCGCATCCGTGCTGCGCCAATGACAGTCCGGAAGATGGGCGTTTCCTGACGCCCCTGCCGGCAGAGGCGGGACTTCCGGCGTCGCGGCCGTGACGTCTTTTGCTTGCGCCAGGGCTGTCTAGAGTGGCTGTGGAGGCTGGGAGGCCTGGCTGGGGTTCGCCTTCCGTGCGGCTCTTCGGAAGCTAACCGGGAAGGACAGTAGAAAGGATAGGACCTCCCTCCGCGCCGTTGTTAGGATCCATGGTCCCCGTCGTGTTACGGGCCGCCTTGCGCGGAGGTGTGAGCCGGAGCTGCGCTCTTCCCGAGGCCTTCGCACCCGCCCTCCGTCCTCGTCCGCTTCCAGAGGCGGCACCCTGAGCCTGAGCGCCTTTTTACAAGGGGGAGCCTGGGGCTCTGAGTGCGATAGTCGTCCCAAGGCCACTTCGCCCAGTGTGGGGTGGGGGTTCGGCTGCTCCCGCAGAGCCCACTCCAGTCGCCAGTTTCTCGACCCGGTTCTGCTCAGAGGATCCCATGGCGGCCGCGACGCTTATGGACCGGGCTCAGGTGAGTGGAGGGTCCCTCGAGCCCTCACCGCTTCAGGTGTAAGGGATGGTGTGTTCTAGGGCTTTCAGCACTTCGCCTTCATCGCTCCCTTTTCTTGAGTATAAAGGCGGTAAAGGGCGGTCCTTGACGGTGGATATGTGGCGAGTTTCCCATTCCCAGTGTTGATGGGGTGAGGCGTGAAATGGTTTCCAAGGCCCAGGAGCCATCTGGTACAAACACTTGAAGGTGAGAATGAATTAGGAGTGTTCAGGAAACCGCAGGTCTCTGTTATGTTTGTTGAGAATAGAGAGCAGGCAGTCAGGGATCAGGCCTGGAATGGCAGCCTGAGGAGCTCGGCCTCTTTTCTGTGGTGGCGGGAGCCATAGAAAGTTTGTAACAGAGAAGGGAGGTGATCTGACATAGGTGTTAACAGGCTTCCTCTTGTAGCAGAGTGGAAAGATTGGGGAAGCCTGAGGGTGGGCAGGGAGACCAGGATGGAGTCTACTGCAATAGTCCAGGTGAGTGTTGATGGTGGGTGGACCAGAGTGGTGGCAGTGGAGGTTAGAGAGGTGTATGGATTTTGTATATGTTTTTAAACTAGGGTCGTTGGAGATTTTCTGATGAGACATAGTGAGATACTGGGACTCTTCACCTGTCCCTCTCCCTGCACTTGAGTCTGGGGGCCTTAAAGGAGGGGTCCTTTCTAGCCCAGTATCCTGAATCTAAGCCAACAGTTATATGAAGAGGTTCCTGCTTCTGGTAGCCAATGGGATGAGGACTGGAAGGGTGTATTAGACCCAGGAACAGCATGTGTAAATGCTTGGAGGTAAGATTGAGTTGGGAGTCCTCAAGGAACCACAGGTCTTCATTATGTGTGTTGGGAAAAGGGCCAGGAGTCAGGCAGGAATGGCAGGCTGAGGAGCTGGGTTTCTATTCTGATGGTGTTGAAAAACATTGACGATTTGGAGCAGAAGAGAGATGCTCTGAATCGGATCTTAACAGGCTCCCTCTGGCTGCTGTCTAATTGAGAATGGAGTGTGGGCATGAGGGAGGAGCTTACTGCAATAGTCCACATAAGTGTTGATGGTGGCAAAGAAAGTGGAAACTGGGTCCTGAGGACTTGGCATCGTGCTCAGGCACCTGGGTGGCAGTGGTGCCTGTCATAAAGACATGAGTACTTCCTGGATACTGTATGCAGAGTGGCTTCAGGAGTGGGGGTTGCCTTGGAGGTGCATATGTTGTGGATCAGAAGTTTGTCAGTGTTAATGGGGTGTGGTCCCAGATATGAGGAAAGTGTGGTTCAGAGTGACACATGTTGGGAGGAGTGTGACCTGATGGCCTTAGTTGTTTCTGGGAGGCATGTTCTTGAGGATACCAGCAGGAGAGTGTTTTGTGCCCTTCATGCAAGACCCATAGCTTATATAATATATATCTGCCCACCTGCCTGGTTCTGCTCTGGGCTGCACACAGTGATCAGAGGGACAGGAGAGAGCAGGCAGTAGTTGTGTCAAGGCCTAGTATCGCCTCTGAATTGGGAGGCTGGGGAGGACCGGGGTGGGATAGGTTAATGGGTAGACTGGGGAGTCCTGTTGTCCGTGGGCTCAATTGTCCCCATCGTGGCAGGGCTGTGTGACCTTCGAGGATGTGTTCGTGTACTTCTCCCGGGACGAGTGGGAGCTCCTTGAGGAAGCTCAGAGACTCCTGTACCGTGATGTGATGCTGGAGAACTTTGCACTTGTGGCCTCGCTGGGTAAGTCCCTGTTTCAGTTATCTATTGGTACATGGCAAATTACTCCAAAAGTTAGTGACTTAAAACAATTAAAATGCGTTATGTAACTTTCAGTGTATCAGGAACCTCGCTCGTCACAGCTTACCTGGGTGCTTTTGGCTCAGGGTCTCTCATGAGGTTTCAGTCAAGCTGTCAGCCAAACCTGTGTTCTCATCTGAAGGCCATTCTCAGGAAGAATCCACTTACAAATTCACTCATGTTTTGTGTTTCCAAGATGTAGTTTCTTGCGGCTTGTTGAACTGTGAGAATTAGTTCCAACTGGCTGTTGGTCAGAGGCCTCCCTCGGTTCCTTGTCATGGTGGCCTTTCTGTAGTGCACCTCATAACATGTAGTGCACCTCATAACGTGCCTTCTCTCAGCAAGTGTGCGAGAGAGAATGTCCAGGATGATGACTGGTCTTTTTCTAACCTGACTTGGAGAAAATGATCCCATCATTTTTGCCCTATTCAAATGGGTCAATCAGTCCCGCCTATGGTCAAGGGAAGCAGCCTACACAGGGGCGGGAATACTGGGAGGTAGGCATTCTTGGGGGCCATCGGAGAGGCTGCCTTCCACAGGCCCTCATGCCCGCTCCAGTGTCCTTGGGGTTTGCTTTTTCCCCACTTCCCTTGGGGCAGGTATTTCGGTCCAGCCAGATCAGTGACTCTTCTCCTTCCCTTCTTTGGTTCCCAGAGTAGGCACTGTGGGTGCCGAGGCTGGGCCGTGTGTGGTGTCCCCTCCCTCGCTGAGCAGTCTCAACACCTCTGCCCAAAGTCTTTCAGGATCAGGTTAGGAGTTCAGGGCTCTTTCAGTCTGCTTCACAGATTCTGCCTCGGTTGGGCACTTCCAGATCCATGATGCCTCTGCGTCCATGTTCTGCCCCTGTCCTCTGGCTGAGATTTCCTGGGGCATGACTATGCCAGGAATTGTAGGTACTGACATGGTCACTGCTTGTGGCAGACACAGGGGTGTTCCACCAAATCCTCCTTCGGGTTTTTCTCTCTCTCCTTTTTTAAAAACATATTCTCTTCTTCTCTGTGGAATGGGTCTACCTGGGCCACCCATCTGCCCTATGATTTTTTTACAACTTCCATCTTCCTGATCACATGTAGTTTTCCAGTTGGAGAGGGACAGGAAGCCCCGGGTTCCTGACAGGGAGCCATGACTCCAGCCACAGTGAGAGAGGCCAGAGAGGGCCTGGCCCTGCTGCATGGGAGCTGAAAGAGAGCGATCTTAGGGCTGGGTTCACATCGTACCATCAACCTGCTTTGTGTTCACCAGTGTTTTCTTGCCAAGGCACATAGCAGTACCTCACTTCTCCCTTTCCTTCCCCGTTCTTGGCACTTGACATTTCTGTCTTCCATCCCTTGGCTGTTTCCCCACCTCTCTGGCCTCCATGTCTCTCACTCATTCTCCGTCCGCAGTGCTCAGCAACACTGGCTACTATAAAGTGTCATGAGTTGTGCACATATCCATATGTAGTCCTTAAGAACCAGCTACTTACTTGCAATCAGATTTTCCTGGGCCTGGACACAGCTTTCTGCACAGAGCTCACCTGACACCAGCAGCCGAGGCCCTGCTGAAATGCTTTTGTAGAGGAGTGAGTTGGAGACCTCGCCTCTACTTCCAGTACTGTCCAACATCATTGTGTCTTTACCCATCGTTAGAGTTCCTTCATACTGTGATCTTTAGAGGCCCATGACTGACAGTGAGCCCTTCCTGATCCTGGCTCCCTCATCCTGCCAAAAGCCAATGGACTCATTCATTGGTGTGTCACACATACCTATGTGATGGAGTTGCTGCTTCCCACCAAAGTCAACATGTCCTTCACTAGAATTTCTTTGATTTCAGGTTGTTGGTGTGAAGCAGACAATGAGGAGGCCCCTTCTGAGCAGAGCGTTTTTGTAGAAGGAGTGTCAGAGGTCAGGACTCCTGAGTCATGTCCATTTATCCAGAAAGCCCAGCCGTGTGAGATATGTGACCCACTCTTGAAAGACATTTTGCACCTGGCTGAACACCAGGGATCATGCCCTGCACAGAAACTGTACACATGTGACCCCTGTGGGCAAGGATTCCTGTTCAGTGAAAACTTTTATCAGCACCAGAAGCAATATAGTGGGAAGAATCCTGTCAGAAGGGGTGATGATGGGGCCTCACTTGTGAAGAGCTGTGCTGTCCACATGTTAGGGAGACCTTTTACTTGCAGGGAGGAAGGGATGGACTTGCCAGGTAGCTCTGACCTGTTCCAGTACCAAAGCACTTACAATGGAATGAGTCCATGCAAAAAGGCTGAGTTCATGGAGCCCTTTCCACAAAGCTCCAGACTCGGGCGACACCAGGGAGACCATGATGAACTGATGCTTCTCAATTGCAGTGACAATGGGAAAACGTTCCTGAACACCTTCACTCTCCTTGACAACCAGATAACTCAGGCTGAAGTGCGAGCTTTTAGGTGCCTACCATGTGGAAATCTGTCCAAGGAGAAATCAGTTCTTATTCATCATACAAAAATTCATAGTGGAGAAACATCACATGTGTGTAAGGAATGTGGAAAGGCCTTCATTCACCTGTCTCACCTAAAAACCCACCAGAAATTTCACAATGGGAAAAGACAATATACATGCAGTGAATGTGGGAAGGCCTTCAGCCGCAAAGACACGCTTGTACAACACCAGAGAGTCCACACTGGAGAAAGGTCTTATGACTGCAGCGAATGTGGAAAAGCCTACAGCAGAAGCTCCCACCTTGTTCAGCACCAGAGAATTCACACCGGAGAAAGGCCTTATAAGTGCACTGAATGTGGAAAAGCCTTTAGCCGTAAAGACACACTTGTTCAGCACCAGAGATTTCATACTGGAGAAAGGCCTTATGAGTGCAGTGAATGTGGGAAATTCTTTAGCCAAAGCTCTCACCTTATTGAGCACTGGAGAATTCACACTGGGGCAAGGCCTTACGAGTGCATAGAATGTGGAAAATTCTTTAGCCATAACTCCAGCCTCATTAAACATAGGAGAGTCCACACAGGAGCAAGGTCTTATGTGTGTGGCAAATGTGGGAAGGCTTTTGGCTGCAAAGACACACTTGTTCAGCACCAGATAATTCACACTGGAGCAAGGCCTTATGAGTGCAGTGAGTGTGGAAAGGCCTTCAGCCGTAAAGACACGCTTGTACAGCACCGGAAAATCCACACCGGAGAAAGGCCTTATGAGTGTGGCGAATGTGGAAAATTCTTTAGCCATAGCTCCAACCTCATTGTGCATCAGAGAATTCACACTGGAGCGAAGCCTTATGAGTGCAGTGAATGTGGGAAATGCTTTAGCCACAACTCTAGCCTCATTCTACACCAGAGGGTTCACAGTGGAGCAAGGCCTTATGTGTGTAGTGAATGTGGGAAAGCCTACATTAGTAGCTCCCACCTTGTTCAGCACAAGAAAGTCCACACTGGAGCGAGGCCTTATGAGTGCAGTGAATGTGGGAAATTCTTTAGCCGCAACTCTAGCCTCATCCTTCACCAGAGGGTTCACACTGGAGAGAAGCCTTACGTGTGCAGTGAATGTGGGAAAGCCTATAGCAGAAGCTCCCATCTTGTTCGGCACCAGAAAGTTCACACTGGTGAAGGGCCTCATGAATGCAACAGTTTTGATGGCCCTTTAGCTGCATCTGTTACACTTGTTTAGCAGCCAGAAGGTTCACACTAGAGAAAGGCCTTATGAATGCAGAAAATGTGCTGTATCCTTGTTCAAAGTATTAGGACTCACACCAGAGAAGAGCTCTGTGAGTGCCCTTTGTGAGGGAGCCAGCAGGTCAACCTTGTACAATCGTACATCCACCCTGGGGAGATTCCCGATAAGTACCACATAGGTGAGAAGCTCTCATGAGGTGCATTGCACTTCCTCAACTGTCCAGGGCTCTTGACAGTTATATCACTGCCAGTGCCTGTGGTGGAAGCCATCTCATTGCTGTTAAGTTCCCACAGTGTCTGTCAGTTACTCCAATATGCTCAGGAAAGGTGGAGCCCTGTGCTGTCTCTCCTGATCCCTCTAGGGGATTGTGAATGTTCTGAGTGCACAGAAGGTCCTCATTTCCTTCCCCATGACTGGGTACTGAGTGACCATGATCTAGCTCTGGCCGAAAGGACCAGAGTCTACTGGGGATTTCCAGACAAGATTTCACTTCTTCCTGGACAATGTTGACTGTCAGATGATAGCTGTGACTTATTTATCTTGCTCCCAAGTCACCCAACTTTGGAACTCCCTGTCTGTGCTACTCTAGTTTGTGCAGTGATAAAGGCCTGCTGTGGCAGTCTTTACTCACGGGAGGTCAGTTCACTGTGTCTAATGGATTGAGAAAAAATTGGGTTTTACTGACATGAAGGGAGGAACACCTTATGTTGACACCAATGTTATGTGCCTCAGAAGGGACAGCAGGGTGGTAGAGAACAGCTCTCAGTCTAGTCTGGCCTAGTTTGCATTGTTGCCCAAGGCTTGCTAGAAAAGTCTGAAGAGCTTTATGCACCTAATCCTGTGGCTTAGAAGTCAGGATTTACTGTGAGCCCAGAGTTCATTCTGAGGAGGGCACAGTTGGTGTGGAAATCTCCAGTGCTTGTGGAAGCAACATGAATTGGGTCCTTTGTTCCTAGGGAATATCCCATATTCCCCAGCACTTTTGAGGGATTTCTGTCTCCTGGACCTGTACAGGAGCCAGTCCCTGATGTCCAGAATCTCATAGGCAAGTATCATTGACTGGAAGGCTTTAGCCCTTTAGGGCAAGGTAGGAATCATAGTTGGTACAGAAACACTGATATAATGGAGTGGGGATGACTGTGGCTAGTGAGAGTATGTGTGTCTATTCTAACAGTGGCATCTATAAACATCCATGTGATTTTGGCTGTATGGCATGAAAGTGTACAGAAATTCTCAGGACCTTCAGACGTCTGAGTCTCCTGCGGCCAATGCACTGTTACAGTAAATAATCTAAAGATTTGTGGATTCCTGTACCTCCCTGGGCTGTTGATGTTATGGCCATCACTGCACAGGCAGGAACCCCAGCACTGATGAGAGATCCAGGGATCAGGCTTCTCTGACCCAGCCAACATTTCTAGTGACTGAAGTGGACGTGGACTTCATTGCTGATACTGAGGCAGGGCTCATCCCCCTAAACTGTGGGGAGAGGGATATGCTAGAACCAGAACAGTTGGCAGATGTGACTTTCCAAGAGGAACGGTAAATATGGATTTTCATAGGGAACATTTAGTTCTTAACATCTTCATTAAGGTATGGTGACATGAAATAAACTGAATATGTAAAGTGTAAAACGTGTTATGTTTCACCATGTGTAAATACTGATGAGACCACACCATCAAGATAATGGAGATATCCCACACAACCAAAAGATTCCTTGTAATCCTTTCCTTCCTTTATAATCCTTTCCTCCCAGTCCTTTCTGGCCCCCTTTCCCACAGTTCACAAGTAATAGCAAGCATTTTCTAGAATTTCATATAAATAGAATCATGGTATATACTTTCTGGGGAGTGGGGACTCTGACATTTTTCACTAACCGTAACTATTTTGAGATTAAGCCATCGTGTTGCATGTATTAATTGTTCATTTGTATTGTTGAGTATTATTCCATTGTATGGATATACTACAATTGGTTTTTTATCCATTTGCCTGTTAGTGGATGTTTGGGTTATTTCCAGCATTTGGCTGTTACAAATAAAGCTGCTGTGAAGATTTGCTTATAAGTTATCACTGAATAACATTCCATTGTATGGATGTAACAGTTTGCTTATCCATTCACTGGCTGAAGGACATCTTGATTGCTTCCAAGTTTTGGCAGTTATGAATAAACCTGCAATATGCATTGTGTGTAGGAGGACATAAGTTTGTAGACCTCAGATTTCAGTTTGTTTGGTTTCAAGCCAAGGCATGATTTGCTGGGTCATATAGTAAGAGTATATTTAGTTTTGTAAGAAACTGTCTTCCAAAGTGGCTGTATCATTTTGCATTCCCATGAGCAGTAGGTGAGAGTTCTGTTGCTCCATGTCCCTGTCAGCATTTGGTGTTGTCAGTGTTTTCGATTTTTGCCACTCACATAGTTGTGTAGTAACAGTATGTTTTTGTTGCTTTAATTTGCAATTCCCTAATGACATATGATGAATATCTTTCAATATTCTTTTAACAGTGTCTTTTGCAGAGCAGAACTTCTAAATTTTAGTCAAGTCCAAAATACTCGGTTTTTCTTTCATGGATTGTGGTTTGGTGTTGTATCTAAAAACTCATTGCCAAACCCAAGGTCTTCATTGTCTCCTGTGTTATCTTCTAGGTATTCTATAGTTTTTGTTTTTGTTTGTTTTTTTGCGGTACACGGGCCTCTCACCGCTGTGGCCTCTCCCATTGTGGAGCACAGGTTCCGGACGCGCAGGCTTAGCGGTCATGGCTCACAGGCCCAGCCGCTCCGCAGCATGTGGGATCTTCCTGGACCGGGGCACGAACCCGTGTCCCCTGCATCGGCAGGAGGACTCTCAACCACTGTGTCACCAGGGAAGCCCTATTCTATAGTTTTGTATTTAGGTTTATTATCCATTTTACGAAAATATTTGTGAAAGGTGTAAGATCTGTGTCTGGGTCACTTTTTTAAAGCCCTATGTGTTGAAAAGACTATCCTTTCTCCATTCCTTTGCCTTTGCTCCCTTTTCAAAGATCACTTGACTGTATTAGCATGGATGTATTTCTAGACTCTCTGTTCCAGTTTTCTCCATTTATTGTGATAATCATCGTGTGGCTTTGGGGGGTTTTTTCTTGTTGTCTTTTATTTTATTTATATGGTTTATTCCATTAATTGATATCCAAATGTTAAGCCAACCTTGCCTTTCCTGGGACAAATCCCACTGGATCATGTTGTATAATCCTTTGTATATGTTGCCGAGACAGTTTTCTGATACTTTGTTAATGTATTTTACATCTATATAGATGAACAATAATGAGTTTGTATATTTGTTTTCTTCTGATACCTCTGTATCACAGGGGTCCCCAACCCCCGGGCCATGGACTGGTACCGGTCCGTGGCCTATTAGGATCCGGGCTGCACCACAGGAGGCGAGCTGTGGGAGGGCACCCGGGGAGCGAAGCTTCACCTGCTGCTCCCCATGGCTCGTGTTACCGCCTGAACCATCCCCCCCCCAACAACCCTCCCACCCGGCCCATTGGAAAATTGTCTTCTTCAAAACGAGTCTCTGGTGCCAAAATGTTTGGGGACTGCTGCTGTATCACAGTAGTTCTGATCTCATAGAATAAGTTGGGAAGTGTTTCCTCCTCTTTTTTGGAAGAGTTTTTGAAGGATCAGTGATATTTCTTTTTTAAATGCTTGCTGGAATTCCTTAGTGAAGGCACCTGAGCCTGGAATTTTCTTGTGGGAAGATTTTCAATAAAAACTACTTTGTATAGTCCTATATACATTCTCTATTTATGTCAGATTTGATCATTGGTGTCTTCTAAGAATTTGTCCATTTTAACTTAATTGTCTAATTTGGGAGGAATAAGATTGTTTATAATATTCCCTTATACTTTTAATTTCTGTAGTGTCTTCATTCTTGACTTTGTTAGTTTGTTGTCTTCTTTTTTTGTGAGCCAACTTAGAGTTTTGTCAATTTTGTTGATCTTTTGAAACAAACAACATTTTTTCTTTCATTGATTTTTAAAAAAATTTTTTCTGTTTCCTGTTTCAGTGTTTTGTTTTATTCTTTATTATTTCCTTTCTTATCCTTGCTTTGGGATTAGTTTGGTCTTATTTTCCAGGTTTCTTAATATGGAATATTAGGTTATTGACATCATTCTTCTTTTGTAATAAGCTTTTCTTTTTTAAATTTTTTTTGGCTGCATTGAGTTTTTGTTGCTGTGCGTGGGCTTTCTCTGGTTGCAGCGAGTGAAGGCTACTCTTCATTGCGGTGCGCGGGCTTATCACTGTGGTGGCTTCTCTTGTTGCAGAGCATGGGCTCTAGGTGTGTGGGCTTCAGTAGTTGCAGCATGCAGGCTTTAGAGCACAGATTCAGTAGTTGTGGCACACGGGCTTAGTTGCTCTGTGGCATGTGGGATCTTCCCAGACCAGGGCTCGTACCTGGGTCCCCTGCATTGGCAGGCGGATTCTCAACCACTGGGCCACCAGGGAAGCCCTGTAATAAGCTTTTTAAAGCTAGAATTTCCCTCTAATCATTTAATTTAGTTGTAGCATATCAATTTTTTGTACGTAACATTTTTATCTTCATCTAGTTCAAAATATTTATGTTTGTAACATTTTCCCTGTAATTTCTTCTTTTACCTATAGGATTTTGACAGTTTAATAACTTTTTCTATTAAATTTGCAGGGATGGTATCACAGAGCGGGAAGAATGCTTTTGCTTTTTCAGTCAATGCTTTTTCAGTCAATGGCTTTTTCAGTTGAAGTGGGGAAAATCTGTGGGTTATTTGAAATACCTTCCACTCTTAGGAAGAGATTGAGCTAAGCTGTTGGTGTTTAATGGAGAAAAAATAGCAACCATACCTACCAGGAATTGATGAAGATGATCATCTATAATTAACTCATCTTGAGGGCTTAAAGGATATGGCAGGTTATTGGCCACTTTTCCTTCCTTAAAGCACCCTGACTGCTCTGATTTGAGGGATTTTCTTTTTAAAAATAATTAATTAATTTGGCTGTTCCGGGCATTTAGTTGCGGCACACAGGATCTTTGTTGCAGCATGCGGGATCTAGTTCCCTGACCAGGGGTCGAACCCGGGCCCCCTGCATAGGGAGCAGGGAGCCCCTGAGGGGTTTTCTTTGTCTTGGTTTTTCTTCATAAGATGGGACAACCTTTTTTCCAGTGTCCCTTCTATTTACAATATTTACAAGTGTCCTTGTCAATAGGTGGTTGGTTGGGACATGGGCCCCTTAGCCCCTGCTGATCTGCAGGGACACATGTTTTCCTCAGATCCTGTCTTGTAGATATGTAGCTGCCAGGTTTTATAGTTCAGCTAAAGGGTCTAATTATTCTAAGTTCTGTTTTTGAATTAGGTCTCCAAGTTCAAACTTAACACCACTGGTAAAATGACATGAAACAGCTGCTCTTACATAAGCACCTCTGTGACTCCCAACTGTTGAAATTAGGAATTTTTTCTAGTCTGTCCTGAAAATCTCTCATAGTTTAAAAGTATTTTTGTTTTAATGATTAAATTACAGTGGATTTTTGCTGTTAATACTTCAGATATAGCTTTCAGGAGACTTGGACCTAGTTTCCTGAACTTTCTATGACCCTCAGGCTTATTGTGGAAAGAGAACTCCCGTCAGTCCCTTCCTGGTCAGTCCAGTCAGCTTTTGTCACCTTTGATTTAGCATCTTAGCTTCCAACCACCATGTATAAAAGTTGTGTAAGTTAGGTGACCTTGGTCAGATGTACCCTAAAGAATTCTAAACTTTTTAATGATTACTTTCTTGTCTTATTTGAGTTGAAAAGAATCTTTAGTTATACCTCTTAATTCAGCTCAGGTACAAGGTTTAAATTCTAAAATTTTCTGCATGCCTGACTCATGGCTGGGGTGGATATTTAGAGGTAACTGGCATTTGGGGTTTTATAAGAGTTGGGAAAAGGTGATGAAACTGAGTCCCCCTAAAACCGAGTTCCCCTGCTGAGTTTATGATTAACCTCTCTATCCAAAACTCTCTTCCCTTTCTTGTCCCTTTCTACCTCAGTCCTGTGCTAACTGAACCCTAATCAACCAGAGTCAGATGACTAAAATTGCCGTTGTTGATAATATCGTTAATGTACAGACCGGGGTGTTTCTCCAGGGCAAGATGAGCTAACAGAACTTCCAGGTCATGGACCACCAGACCATAGACTCGTAAACAATAGGCATTCTTGTTCCTGAAACTATGATTAAGAAACGTCACAAGACGATTAACCCCAGCTTCTTTGTTCCTCCCCTCTAAAACCCCACAACTCAAAGACCCAGTTGCAGTGGGTGTCAGACTTGTCTCCCACTGCCTTGATTGGTGCCCTGCAACAAACTCTTACTTTGCTGCAAACACCCAATGTCAGTTTGGCTTTTGCTCAGTTACAGTAGGGGGTCTGAACAAGGGAGAGAGTAGGGGGAGACCTGCTAAGGAGAGAGATCAGAAGGATAAGGAGGTGGGAGCGCTGGATGGGGGAGGCTACTGCAGGACAAGGAGAGGGTGGCTTTACAGGGGAATGAGTCTCCTTTGTTCCTGCTGAGTTTGTCAACTTGCTCATTAGTTTTGGGCAAAGAATCTTTTAGTGATGTAACTTTTATTTCAGAATTTAATTTGGAGTTCTCTGCATACTAACAAAAAATACTATCCATTGGGCCTGAGAACTCTTATTTCCTTTATTTTCAAAGATGTCTTACAAATTAACCCTTTTGTTCAAATCAAGTGTCCCCCAGAGTGGCCACTGAAGGCTCAAATCATCTTTGGTACAGTTATGCTATTCGGAAACACAGGCACAAGGGACTTCCCTGGTGGTCCAGTGGCTAAGACTCAGTGCTCCTGGGCTTCCCAGGTGGTGCAGTGGTTAAGAATCTGCCTGCCAATGCAAGGGACACGGGTTTGAGCCCTGGCCCAGGAAGACCCCACATGCCACAGAGCAACTAAGTCCGTGCACCACAACTACTGAGCCTGTGCTCTAGAGCCTGCAAGCCACAACTACTGAGCCACGTGCCACAACTACTGAAGCCTGTGCACCTAGAGCCCATGCTCTGCAACAAGAGAAGCCACCACAATGAGAAGCCCGTGCACCGCAACAAAGAGTAGCCCCCGCTTGCTGCAACTAGAGGAAACCCACGTGCAACAACGAAGACAAAACACAGCCAAAAATAAATAAATAAATTTATTTATTTAAAAAAAAGACTCCGTGCTTCCAATGCAGTGGGCCCGATTTTGATCCTGGTGCTGCAACTAAGAGTTTGCATGCCACAACTAAAAAGATCATGCATGCTGCAAGTAAGACCTGGCGCAGCCAAACAAAGAAAGAAAGAAAAAGAAAAGAAACACAGGCACAAGAATTAGGATTTTAACAAGAATATGAAGATTTAAACTTAGACCACCCCAGAGGGCAGGCAGTGATCAGTAGGTATGGAATGCTTGTGGACCTCAAGTCCTTAACCTGATGGTTGGCTCCTCACCACACAGACCCATCGTGTTCCCCTGGCATGCGGAAACCAGAGAGAATGCTCTCTCTAGCTTATAGCCCAGCTCTCAATACAACAGTTTTAAGATGGAAGGAGACCTCATTTGGTTTATTGGTAACCTGCAAGAAAGTTTGTCCATGTAGCCTCCAGTACTATGAGAACTGCAAACCCACTGGTCTGTGAGGCTGGCCTGAACAACAGGCTTATAGGGCAGTGCCTGTGTTCTACCCTGTGATTCATATTCTCATGAGAAACTACATTTTTAGACAGCACAGGAAAAACAAAAACAACCAGTAACTCAAAGGACATCAAGAAAGGTATGAAAAGGAATAGCCTGATTCACCCAAGTATCTCAACAGGGAACTATCAACAAAGTCCACGTGTCAAACTGAGAACAAAAAGCCAAGAAAATCAACACAGAGCAGAGTTTAGACCTACTGCTGATTTACCACGTCGTCATAGACTCAAGTTGCCCTTGAGCAGCAAGGCACATGGACATCTGTGGGTACTGCACCTTGTGGAAGGCTAGGGTTTGCGGTGACAGCGTAAACCACATTTCAGTGGGACTTCCACAGTAAACATAATAGGTTGTAACATAGCTTCTACAGTGGATACATCCAATTTTATCTTGTTCCTTTTGTCCATTGAACGTTGATTAGTGAGACACAGGCTCAACAGTAGTGTGAGCTGGAGGACTGATTATATACAGTGTGGAAGCTCCTTACAACTTCTCCTGTTACTATTTTCCCTTCTTAATCTGAATTTCTCGTAACAATTACTTTTTCACTTGCTTTAATACTAGTTGAGGAAATCACATAACTCTCATGATTAACTTTAGTAATGTTGATTTACATCTGTCCATCATTTTCAATATTGAATGAACAATTGTATATCATTCAGAGACCTCAAAGAGGACTTTTACCACATTTAATAAATAACCACTCTTAAGAAAATTCATCACAAAAATTTTTTTTCTTTTTTTTGCGGTACGCGGGCCTCTCCCTGTTGTGGCCTCTCCCGCTGCGGAGTACAGGCTCCGGACGCGCAGGCCCAGCGGCCATGGCTCACGGGCCCAGCTGCTCCGCGGCATGTGGGATCTTTCTGGACCGGGGCACGAACCCGTGTCCTCTGCATCGGCAGGCGGACTCTCAACCACTGTGCCACCAGGGAAGCCCCATCACAAAATTTATATTTGCATTTTGCATTTTTATATTCAGTAAATACAAAAAATAGATAATAGCAATTTCAGCAAGAATAGAAAACATTGCCTTTGAAATCTCACGTGTGTCAATTTGTCTGTTACAAGTCCAAACTCATAACTGCTAACAGGTTGAACCGTTGAAAGGTTTTCAAACTTGTGAACTAACAGTGAATTGAACTTGGTATCTGATACAAAAAAAAAAAAAAAAAAAAAAAAAGGAGGGGGAACATTCTGTTTGCCTGCCTTCTCTAATTGTCAGGCAGTCACCTGAAAAAAACCCAGAGCGGTTCTCATAGGAGCTTTTGGGAAGTCTGGCATTCAGGAATTGGCAGACTTTCAGAAATGGGCATGTTTAATGATTGATGGACTTCCAGGTGTGTTACTTTGCTCACTACTGTTGACTAGGACTTTCAGAAGCAAGGTTGCTATAGTGAGGCACTTACTGATTGGTTGTTGCCTAGGGGCTGGGGCTGTCACTGATTGGCTGTCTTTCAGGACTGGGGCCTGAACACTGATAGGCTGAATTCTAGAAGGTTGGGACTATCAATTATTTGTGAATTTTCAGAAGCTTCAGTTTACTGGGGTGAGGCTGTTGCTGACTGGCTGGCTTTCACAGGTTATCTGAAGTTATCTCTAAAAAACCATGTTTTCTGTTCAAGATTTTGGAATTGGGCTAAAGAACAGTCTTTGCTTTCCTGTTATGAAAAATAAACACTTTAATTATTAGTCCCCTCTTTTGTTCTTCCTTAGCCAGACCCTAAGGAGAGACCAGAAGACATTGTCCAGAAGGTTATTTCTGGGGCTATGTTTATGAGTTAATGTTGCCACTAAGTGATTTAACTGCCAATTACAGTGAGAGAAAAATAGCTCTAACTGCTGAGTTTTTGTAATATATTGTAAAAAGCTAAATACAGGATATTTAGGGCATTCTGACAGTATCAATACAGGATACAGGATGTGTGCTCTATATGCAGAACAGCTGGCAGTCCTATTCCTGATGTCTGTCATGCACCTACTCTTGGACCTGAATCCTTGTTAGTGCTCACTGAACAGTTGTAGATCAGTAAATACACAACAGCACAACTTCTTTATTCATTTTTACCTCTCTGGCAACTCTTTTTAAATATTGTCTTTACCTCTCCCTCCAAGGTGTTAATGCATCATGTTTTCAAGTATTTAAAAAAAATAATCACATTTTGGAACCAAACTCTGAGTGTGGCTAAGGTTTCAGCAAGCCTTGAAGTCTCAGCTTCATTCTCTGACTTCTCAGACTCAGTGACTCTTTTTCAGACTTCATTGATTTCTTACCTTTTTTTCCTCCACTCTCACAGATAAATTTCTCTAGAACCATTTCTGCCACTTTCCTTGAAAACCTATAAAATTATTATTAATAACATTTAGTAATACCCATTTAACAACTGTTTTCCCAGAGATAATCTCAACTCCCTGTGTATACTGTTGCTGCAATTACAGTTGAAATGACAAACCATTTTCCAGCAAGGAAATGAGATCACAGAATCCCAAACCTTTATGTCAGGAATAAGATGGCCCCTTTGCACACGTGGTCAAATTCTCAGGAGAGACATATTCTGTCCTGGCAGAAGATGGCATGTGATAAGTCCCTGTTCTTTTAGAGAGGTTTCACATTTCTTAAAAGAAATGGAGTAACCTCAGAGTTAATTAATTAATTTATTTAGGCCCTGCTGTGCAGCATTCAAGATCTTAGTTCCCCGACCAGCGATTGAACCCATCCCCCCTGCATTGGGAGCACGGAATCTTAATGACTGGACTGCCAGGGAAGTCCCAAAATGGTGTATATCTCAGACATGAAGTAATATTATCTTAAATAGCAATGTTGTTGAAACACCATCACTGACTATTCAGGCAGGAAGGATGTTTTCTGTGGGAATCAGGTGCACATCGTCACCCTTTCTGGTGCCTCCAGGCATCCCTTCTCCAAGTTCACCATCCTAAGCCCTGTCTGGGGGCTTTTTATATTGCGCTTGAGCGAAGCTACTGAAACTCATGAAAAGCGGGAGTGTACGTGTTTTTGACAAGCAGCAAGATAGCCGACAGCTATGAGAGGACGACAAGTAACATTATGGTATGGTGGATCCCTTTCTATGTGCAGTCTTTGGAAATTTGCTGCGATTCATGCAGTCTGAAATAATATGTCTCTAAACATTTCTGTGACTTGCCGTAGACTACACTCCAAGGAAATCTGGGTATAACGCCTTAAAGAGGCAGAGAAGCCCTGCCGGGTTTACAGCCTAAGAACCGCATTTCCCAGAGCCCTTCGTGCCCTCGCTCGGCCTTTAGCCACAATCTGGAACTACCAACATTGAGAAAGCACAGGTAACACCCGTAGTGGAAACTACTCTACCCACAAGGCTGTGCAGCGGCGACTGCCCACCGGAGAGACTTCTGGGTAATGTAGTTTCCGCTGCTAACACCACCTACTATCTCTCACAGAATGAGTTACTTCCTACCTGGCCTATTAAAAGCCAAGAGGCACCCTCAGGGACACAGGGAAAAGGAGTTCCCTGCTCTAACCATGGGACAGGCCTTGCTTACTCTTAAATCGCACCCAGATTTGGAGAGCAGTCTTGGAAAAGCCCACAAAGATTAGGGACCTGTAATTTCAGACTCTATGAACTACAGCAAGTTCCCAAATCTACACACCGAAACAGACACACTATATCATGACATTCTATGTCCACACATAGTTGTCAGCTGTCTTGTTGACTGTCAAATAGACTGAAATTTTAGAGGCTGTTTCATGATATTGAATATGCAAGAAAAGAACCCAGACAGGGCATGAGGAAGAATTGGAGACAGGTAACTTTCCTGCCTTGATAATCAGTGATCGCGTTCCAACCTAGCAAACAACACTTTTATTGAAATGATATTTATTACTAAGATTTTTTTCAAAATCTGAAGCCTAGCTCTAAAGGACAGCGAATTATCACATGCCATCTCCTGCCAAGATACATCACTGAACATTTAAAGATGGTAGATAAATTTTATGTGTATTTTACCACAACCACAACAAAATGATTAATGATTTAAAAATGCGCTAAGAACTTTTATGACACAAAGACATAGCTGAAAGACACTACAAGAAAAAAGAAGTCAAATAAGAAAAATCTAGAAAGATGTGTCGGTGGAAGCTTGTTTACGAGGCACATGGTTCAAAATTTTTAAAGATATTAATTTCCTATGAAATTGAATTTAAATTTACTTAAACTTCACTTTCCCACTTTAAACAACTTTTTCTCAAAGTGCCTGTCAGAACACACAGCTTTACTACATAACAGAGGCTTGTTTATTCTTATATGATGCCATGCTTTTGTGCACACAAAAGGGATAACACTAAATATATATTTATACACTTAGTGAAAGCAGCCATACAAGAATAACTATAGGATTCCATTTATATAAAATTCTAGAAAATAAAAACTATATTGGGAATTCCCTGGAGGTCCAGGGGTTAGGACTCCACACTTTCCCTGCTGAGGGCCCGGGTTCAATCCCTGGTCAGGGAACAAGATCCCGCAAGATGTGTGGCACAGCCAAAAAAAAAAAAGAAAAAAGAAAAAAAACTATAATGTCTCCCTAGAGATGGCAGGTTGGCTAGGGCTGACAGAATACAAAGGGGCCAATGGAAACGCTATGACAGACATGTTCATTATCATGACTTTGGTGATGGTCCCATTATGCACACATGTGAAAATACATCTTACATTTTTAATAAATGCCGTTTATTGTATGTCAGTACAACAATAAAGGTGTTAAGAAAATCTAAATCTCTTCCTCTACAAAAATCATATCTGGCAAGGTAGTATTGACTCCATCAGCACCCTTCCCCATGTCTTGGGTGGGTCAATTCTGATTCCTTCTCAAAACAGAAGGAAATGCTGACAAATGCTTCAACATGGGGAAGTTATTCTAAGCTAAATAAGCCAGTTACAAAGAGATGAAAAATGTATGATTACACTTATATAAATTATCCAGAGTAATCAAATTCATAGAGACAGGTCCAATAGAGAGGGCATAGGAAGAGATGTTGTTTAATGGGTATAGAGTTTCATTTTTGCAAGATGAAAAGAATTCTGGAGATTAGTTGCACAAATACTTGAATTTTTAAACACACTAAACTGTACAATTAAAAAGGTAGAGGGTAGGGCTTCCCTGGTGGTACAGTGGTTGAGAGTCTGCCTGCTGATGCAGGGGACATGGGTTCGTGCCCTGGTCCGGGAAGGTCCCACATGCTGCGGAGTGGCTGGGCCCGTGAGCCATGGCCACTGAGCCTGCACGTCCGGAGCCCCTGCTCCGCAACGGGAGAGGCCACAACAGTGAGAGGCCCGTGTACCGCAAAAACAAAAAAACAAAAACGTAGAGGGTAAACTTTGTTACATGTATTTTGCCACAATCAAAAATGTAAAATGTAAAAAAAAAAAATACTGTATTAGGATACTATTAAGGATAGATTACAGCAGATATGTTGCTGAAGTCTTTCCCCATTTGCAACACTCCCCCTGTTGTGAAATTTTTGGTAAATGAGGTAGAAATTTTGGCTGAACATATGCCCATATTCACTGTACTTACAAGGTCTTTCTGCATTGTGAAATCTGTGATGTGCAATGGGCCTGACGTTTCACCTAAAGACTTATCCACATTCACTGCACTCAGAAGGCCTTCCTCCAATGTGAACTCTTGATGTCTAATGAGTGGGGAGCTGTACCAATTTCCCATATTTTCTGTACTCATAAAGCCCATTCTGACATCAACTCATAAGGTGCTCCTCCAGTGTAAGGAGTTTGGAGTAGTACCTAAAGAATTTACCATATTCTCTGAACTCATAAGTTTTTGACCACTGTGAATTCTCTGCTGAATGAGGTTGGAGTTGTATCTAAAGAGTTCGCCACATTAAGGGCACTCATATCGTTTTCACTGTGGATTTTCTGGTGATGTATGAGGTAGGACTTCCTAATGAAGGCCTTCTGACATTTTCTGCACTCATAAGGCCTTTCTCCAGTATGGGTTTTCTGATGCTGAAGAAGTACATTCTTATGGCTAAAGGCTTTCCCACATTCGCTGCACTCATAAGGCCTCTCTCCACTGTGAACTGTCTTATGTCTAATGAGTCTACAGTGGTACCTGAAGCCTTTCCCACATTCACTGCACTCGTAAGACCTTTCTCCAGTGTGATTTTGCCGATGTTTAATAAGCTTGGACTTGTAGTTAAAGAATTCCCCACATTCACTGCACTCATAAGGCCTTTATACAGTATGAATTCTTTGATGTCTAGTGAGTGTGGAGGTGTACCTAAAGAATTTCCCACATTCACTGCACCCATAAGGCCTTTCTCCACTGTAGACTCTCTGAAGTTTAATGAATGCAGAGTTGTACCTAAAGAATTTTCCACATTCACTGCACTTATAAATAAAGCCTTTCTCCAGTGTGAACTCTCTGATGTTTAATGAGTGTGGAGTTATACTGAAAGAATTTCCCACATACACTGCACTTATAAGGCCTTCCTGCAATGTGACCTCTCTGATATCTAATGAATGTTGAGCTGTACATGAAAGATTTCCCACATTCACTGCACTCATATGGCCTTTCTCCGGTGTGAATTCTCTCATGTCTTACCAGTCTGTAGTTATATCTAAAGAATTTTCCACATTCTCTGCACTCATAAGGGCTTTCTCCATTGTGAATTCTCTGATGTTTTATGAAGTTAGCATTGTACTTGAAGAATTGCCCGCATCTGCTGCACTCATAAAGCCTTACTCCAGTGTGGCTTTTCTGGTGCTCAACAAGCATCTTTTCTCAGCTGAAGGCTCTCCCACACTGAGTACACCTGTAATCACTCTGTCCACTACCAAAGGCCTCCCTGCACTCAGTGTCCCTGTGTGGCTTCCCCACACTATGAGGGGCCGGCTGCTGCAGAAGGCCTGCACTGCCTGAGAAGTCCTTTCTGTCTCTGTTGCATGTCAAGGTCCTCTCTGCCATGTGAACGCTGGTGTTGGTCAGAAATGAAGGCTGCCCCTCACCCCTTCTGGAAAGTTTGTCTCTAATCTGCTCCTTCTGGTGTGGAAAAGGTTTGCCCCACCAAAGTATAGTCTGGGATCAGAGAACATTCTGTCATGCTCAAGCAGCTGCAAAAAGTCTTTCAAGAGTGGGCCATGTATCTCACAGGGCTGGGCCTTCCTGGAGGATGGATCTGGCTTTGGAGTCCTGACCGGTGACACTCCTACAGAAACATCTTGCTCAGAAGTTGTCTCCTCATCCTGGACTCCATGCCAACAACCTGTAAGCAGAGAAATGCTGGTGAAGTGCATGATTATTTTGGTAGAAGGGGCAGCCCCATCAGAAATGACACACCGAAGACTAAAGCCAGAGAGAGGAAGGTCTGCTGTGCAGAGATGGACCTGCATAGCTCCCATGAGAGAGCCCTGACAATAGGTAAGGACTGAAGGAAAAGTTACTGTCTCAGTCCTATTTTGCTATGACAAAATACCACAGACTGGCTGGCTTATAAAGAACAGAAATTTATTTCTCACACTTCTGGAGACTGGAACCCATAGATCAGTTTGCACTCTCCTGCGTCACAGACTTCTCATAGTGTCCTCACGTGGTGGAAGGAGCTAGGAAGCTCTGTGGGGTCACTTTTATAAGGGCACAAATCTCATTCATGAGGGCTTTTCCCGCATGACCTAATCACCCCAAAGGCCCCATCTCCTAATACTGTCACCTTAGGCATGACGTTTTCAACATACAGAACGTGGTGGGGACACAAACATTCAGACCAGAGCAGGGAGGAGAGACAGGCCTCCAAGTCAACATGGCCATGGCTACTGGTGACAGGTGAGCACTGTGTCAAAGGTTGTACCCAGACCTAGAAATACTTGATACAAAAGACATGCTAAAGTTCAAGGACTATTTAAGGATACATGCAGACCTCACAACATCTTACATATAGGTCAAATGTTGAACACTGCAAAGGGAGCAATGAAACAACATGTGACAAGTCACATGTGAGAGTCACAAAAGTGTGGCTGGAGTGTGACAGAAGAAATAAAAATGAAAAGTAAGAAATGAGGTGTGGCACTGGTCCAAACATCAATCAATGGTGAACAGAGGACAGGTTCCCAGCTCTGACATGTGACCTTTCCCAGGACCTCACACCAAGCCCAAGTACTTCTGAGTGTCTCCTGTCATTGATGTAGTAATGGCCATACTAGCAGATACCACGAGTCCTCCCCATTGTTGCAGGTGAGCATTGATATAGCACCTGAAAGAGGCTAGTCCTACATGAAAGACAGAAAAAGAAGGGGCCAGCACACGTAGATAGAGATCCAACGCAGGGCTTCCAGCTTTCTAAAATTATAAGAACTTCACAGGGGGGACTAGTGACAATCAGTGGTTCCCCAAATTAGTAACTAGGTTGGTGCTAAAATTCCTGGCACAGGAGGCCCTAAGAAATGTCAGCAAGAGGAATGGGTTAAGCCTGGCACAACAAGAGTCTAAACATCTAGACTGAGGACCCAACCAAGAACAGGCCAAGTCTGAAGGGGTCTCAGACAAAATCTAGATTTCTGACTCCTGAGCTCTATCTTGGAAGGACTCAGAGTAGAAGAGATGGGGCTCCCTGCGGAGAAAAATGATGCTGTACACACAGTCCAGCCCCGACACCAACAACACATATGCCAGGAAACCAGGAAAGGAAGCAGTACCCATGGTCTCAGTGTGGGGAGTACAGAGCTGCCCCCTGGGAAAAGGGAAAGAACAGAGCACAGCTCAGGGAACTGGCTGAGCTTGTGGACCTTACCTAGGGAGGTCACAAGTGCAAAGTTCTCCGTCATCACAGCATGGTACAAGTGTCTCTGAGCTTCATCAAGGAGGCCCCACTCCTCCTGGGAGAAATACACAGCCACGTCCTCAAAGACCACACGGTCCTGCCAAAATTGGAAGAGTTTGGTTCATGGACAGCTTCTTGTTTCAACTATATTTTTGTGGATTCTGTATTTATCTATTTGCCATCCATTAATTACAGGGCTAAACTAATGCCCAAATTTGTTTACATCTCCCTTGCAATCCAGAGCCCATACTCTCAACCAACTCCTTAACTAACTCTCACGAACCAGGTCAGTATTTCCCCTGCCCTAAAGCAGCCCAGGGCCAGGTAACAGACAGCTGGGGACAGTTCCCATACCCCAGGTACACAGAATTATACAAACTAGTCACCCATAAACTTTTCATCCAATCCTCCCTGCATTTCCCTCAAAAGTCTAATAAAGGCTCTGACCTTTGGTGTCCCTTAGCTTGTGCTCACGCCTCCTGACCGAATCTGGTGCTTCTAGAAGTAGCTCTGTTACATAGTGTACCTCCTCCTCTTGGGAAATATAAGTAATAAAACTATCTTTTAATGTCCTTGGCCTCTCTGTATCACGACTCACTCATCTCCACTAGTTAAAATCCTGTGGGTGCAATCACTGATGCACTTCCCTTTCCAGGACCTTCAGCCCTCCCCCTACACATCCATCCCTGCTCATCCTCCTCCCACACGTCCCACCATGGAATATATACCAGGTCCCAGTGGCACCAGTGCCTGCTCTCTCCTTATTACCATTGATCACTGTGTCCGGCACACAGCATAAAACACATGGGGGAGGGAGTAGAAAACCACCACCTAAGGTGTGGAACTGCATGCATGGCCCTACCCCTCTCCTGCCACACAGTTTCCCAGGGGTTCCCCAGGTGTTGACCCTCAGACACATTCAGACTCGTCCCTGTCCTCAAGCACCCAGTGCCAGGGCCCAGGGCCAACCATTCACACTCCTCCTTACCTGCATCTCACTAGTTGGACTGCACCTTCCTCATGACTCTAACCCTTCCAGAGTGACAGTTCCACAGACAGCCCCAGCCCACACCATAGGCACTTCCTTCACCTCCTTATAGGGCACTCTGCACATGGAATCCAGGCAGTGAATGGAAATGCATCCAGCATTCATCTCAGCCCAGTTCTGCCCCTGAACACCAAAGTCCCCTGGGGCCAGGGCTTGCCCCAAGCCCTTCTTAGAAGGCCTCACCACCTGGCCCTGTTTTTTCCTTCCTCCCCAGCCACCCTTTTTATGTCCCCTTAGCCCTCTCCCTCTTCCATGTTGCACGAACTGTCCCATAAGCAGTCAGCAACTTCTCTCCTCACGTGAAGCCCAGGTACACCGACCTCCCCACCCACACTGTGACTGCACCCTAAGTCTAGCGACTCTCCTAGCTGATCCCATTTCCTCCCTCAACATCCATCTCATGTTCGCTCTGGCCTCAGAAGACTCTCACGCCTACATCCCGCTGTCATGCACAGACAAGAACACTCTGCTCCCTCATCTGTCTTCGTGATGCGCATCACCACCAGCCAGGTACCCAACCCACAGACTTAGTCCTGAGGCCCTTCATTCTCACTCCTTGTCCTCTAGTGGCATCACCACCATAAACTAGAAATGATGCCACCTAAATCTTACCTTCGGCTTCATCGTAGTCCACACACGGGCCACTATGTTGTGGCTGTCTCCATCCTGAACCCGTTCTCTGAACTCCAGCCCTCTGTGTAAAAGTGCCCACTCAACACCTCCCCTTGGGAGTCTCTGGAACATTTGTGACGTGGACAAAAAACGGACTCTCCTTATTCCACCTGCAAATTCCTCCTAAAGCTGACTTCGCCCATTTTAGTTGATGAAGCATCCATCCTTCCTAACAAGCCCAGAAACCTGAAGTCATCCCCAATTCTTCCTATCAGCCCACTTTCTTGAGTCCCTCACTCTCCATTACATAAAACATGGGCAGCTCTAGTTCAAAATACATCCAGAAACCAACCGATCCTCTATCTCAACAACTAGCATTCTTGTGTAACACCACCAACACTCATCTGGATTGCTGCAGGAAATCCCCCCTCCAAATATTCCTGCCTTCACTCATCCGTACCCCCAGCCCCATCTTTCTTCCAATTTGCAGCCAGAGGAAGCCTGTTAGGCTAGGTCATAGCACCTTTCTCCTCTGATTCAAACTTTCCCTACAACCCACCTTCCTCAGTAGAAGCTCAGGACTTCAGGCTATCATTAAGGGCCTCATACCTGTGTAATTCTCACTCAGCTCCCCATTTCCACTAGATATAACAGAGACATGCAGTTCCCTGACCTTCCCAGCTAAGTCTCCCATGCAACTGTCTGAATATTCTGCATCCTGTAGTCAGGACTCTCTGCCACACCTTACCCCATCAGTTGTCAGAAATGGAACTGTTCCATGTAACCTGGTACTAAATATAGGATCCTGGGCCTGGTGAAAGCACATGATCTATAGATGCGAGAGAGGAGAATGGATAGAAGTCTTGGGAGCTACCATTCCCTGAGGGCATATATATCAGAGTGAAAAAAACATCAGGGTGATAATTGGGATGGATGAAAGGTAGGACCCCTCCACTCACCTGTACAGGGTCCATAACCATTTCTGCCACTGCCGTGGGACCCTGAGGAAGAAGGAAGCCTTGAGAAATGAGTAGCATTGTAGGATCCTACAGCTGAGCTGGACCACCACCCCAGCCTTGCCCTGCCCTGGTATAACGGGATCTCAGCCTGACAGTCTATGGTCAGTTCTTCAGAAAACAGTACTGCCTCTTACTAGCTCAGTGACACTGGAGAAGGACTAAGCCTCCCTGAGCCTCAGGGAAAAGAAAATGTTTATGAAGATAAGAATGCTTCCAAACTCATAGGGATCTAATGTAAGGAGGACATACCATGTATCAGCTATGATTGTACATAGGATCAATAGTTTTGTACATATTTTCAGTGCAAGTGAAGCAGCAGAGTTTTGAAACTTAGGGTCTTCATTTTTACTGCTTTTTAAGATTTCAGAGGATGTCATATATAGAACTTTGCATTGTAAGCAAATACCTAGAGGTAAATCAATGCCAAGCCATTTAAAAAGTGTTTGCATAAATTTAACTGAGTGAACAGGCTCATTTCTAATTGCCTGTATGTATTTAGAGGAATGTTGATTAATTAGTGTTTAAATTAGTTTTCATACATTCTTAAGTTAATGAGTCATGGGGAGGGGCTGGGCAGGCAGGTCAGCTATTAGTCCATTCAGCACCAGGCCTATCACTAAATAATCCTCAAAACAGAGCTTGTTGGGGACCCTTGACCGAAGCAGTTGATCATCCCTCTTGCCTTGAGAGGTGGAGGTGAGTTGGCAGTGCCCTTGTCTGGGACCCACTGGCTGCATTAGCCTGGCTGAGTGGCCCTGAGGGTTGGCAGAGCCTGCAAGTGGAGAATCCGCACCAGCACACACTTCAGGCTCTACAGAAGGAAAGCTCCTTACTCCATCCAGGCCTCCCTTTCTACAGACGTATCCCAGAATCCCTCCTATATCAGGTCTGCTCTTTTCTGGAGGGAGCATCAGGGATGCCAGCACCAGCCCTCATTCCCTGCCCTCCAACTCTCAGCCCTCCCCTCCCTCACCACAGGGCCCATCTCAAGCAACACTCTTAAGACTCCCTCCTCAATCTGATCCCCAGGCCATGCCCTGGTCCAATCCACACTCTCCATGCCTTTGATATTTCCAACCCTGTCCCCTTCCTCTGCTTCCAGACTATATGTTCACCTCCACGTATGGTATCTCCATTTGGTGACATCTCCATCTTGATACATGTCAGGATCAACATGTCCAAATACAACTCATGATCTTCCCCCCGAACCTGCTCCTCGCGCTGACTTCCTCATCTCCCCACTATAAGATGTTCAGGCAAAAAACTTGGATGGTACTTCATTCCCTACTTTTGCTTACAACCGTATTTTATGCAGCAGGAAATCCCGTTTCCTCCAAGTTTGAGATTTTTCCAGAATCTCATCCCATCTCCCAATGTCGCACTACCTTCCTGGCCCAGCCCCTGCCATAATTCTCCTGGGGTCTATCACGGTGGTCTCCTCAGCAGTCTCCCTGCCTCCATTCTCATCCCGTTCTCCCAATTTTTAACTTCTAACTCTGGATACGGTTCTCCCATCCCCATTCCCTTCACAACCTTCCATGGATTCCACCTGCTCAGGTTGCCGTTTCAGGTGAGACAACTCCTCCCCCTCTGTCCACGACACAAGAGACTCCAGGTGTCCCCAATGCTGCCGACTCCGTAGCACCTGCAAGCCGTGCACCGGGGACCCCCCGAGGGAACTCTCTCCCTCACCCCAGTCCACGGGCTGAAAGGGGACCCCTCCCAAGGCCGCCTTCTGTTCTGGGCGCTGGGGCTGACCGGCAGGGAATTGAATGGGCGCACCACCGGGTGGGGCCCTGGGAGACACATCACCCACCTGAGCTGGGCTCATCCCTAAGCCTCTCCACCTGCTTTTTCGCTCGGTCACCTCCATGCCCGCCAAGCGGCGTTTAAGCCCGGAACTCCTAAACGTCCAGAGAGACCCCCCCAAAGACAGGAAGGAACTCCGGAAGTCCCGCCCCAGATGATGCGCACGCAACCATCAGTCCCTCCTCTAAGCTTTCATTGGCCCAGTTACCGCGCCGCCGCCGGTCACCGAGCTAATGAAGGCTCAGCTGATGAACGTTTTCCTCTGCACGCATTCGGGGGCGGGACTTCCGTAGGCTTCATGTGGGGTCCGGTTTCCGTGTTTTTTCACCTTTTTCAGGGCAGTGAGTCCTGAGTCGGGACCGAAGAGAATGGAACAGGCGAGGAGAGGCGTTGGCCCCGGTCCCCAGAGGCGGCTGTGAGGCCCCCCCCGAGCCCGTAGTTGACGGCAGTGACCTCGTTCCCGCCCCGCCCGCCGCCTCTTCCGGCTCCGTTCTTCCCACCGACCGGTGACCCCGGTGACCGAGGCTGCGCCGATGAGGCCCGCTCAGGTGGGTGCTGCGTCTCCCGGGACCCCACCCGGTCCGACTGCCGCCTCCGAGTCCTAAATACGGACGGAGGGGCGCCCGCTCGGTTCCCTGACAGTCAGCCCCAGAGTCCAGAACAGAGGGCGGCCTTGGGAGGGGTTCCCCTTTCAGCCCGTGGACTGGGGTGAGGGAGAGTTCCCTCGGGGGGCCCCCTGTGCACGGCTTGCAGGTGCTACGGAGTCGGCAGCATTGGGGAAACCTGGGGTCGTTTTTGTCGTGGACAGAGGGGGAGGAGTTACCTCACCTGAAACGGCAACCTGAGCAGGTGCAATCCGTGGAACGTTGTGAAGGGATTGGGGATGGGAGAACCGTGTCCAGAATTAGAAGTTAAAAATTGGGAGAATGGGATGCGAATGGAGGCAGGGAGACTGCTGAGGAGACCACCGCGATAGACCCCAGGAGAATTATGGCGGGCTGGCCCAGGAAGGTAGCGCGACATGGGAGATGGGATGAGATTCTGCATAGATTTCATTAATAGAGCCTACAGGACTTTCTGATGTGCCATGTATAGCTGTGAGCAGAAGTAGGGAGTGAAGGACCATCTCAAGGTTTTTTTTGTTTTTGTTTTGTTTTTGCGTTTTTGGCAGGAAGCAACCACAAGGATCAGGTTTCAGAAGATAATGAGTTAAATTGTGGATGTGTGACCCTAAGATACCTCAAGGTGGAGACGGCACATAAGTATGTGGACATGAAGGTCTGGATGCGGGGGAAGAGGGCTGGACTGAAGCCGTCAAACGAGTGCAGGGTGTGGACTGAACCAGGGCATGGCCTGGGGATCAGATTGAGGAGAGAGATTTTTTTTTTTAAGAAGATGTTGGGGGTAGGAGTTTATTAATTAATTAATTTATATTTTCTGTGTTGGGTCTTCGTTTCTGTGCGAGGGCTTTCTCTAGTTGTGGCAAGCGGGGGCCACTCTTCATCGCGGTGCTCGGGCCTCTCACTATCGCGGCCTCTCTTGTTGCGGATCACAGGCTTCAGACGCACAGGCTCAGTAGTTGTGGCTCACGGGCCTAGTTGCTCCACGGCATGTGGGATCCTCCCAGACCAGGGCTCGAACCCGTGTCCCCTGCATTAACAGGCGGTTTCTCAACCACTGTGCCACCAGGGAAGCCCGAGGAGGGAGATTTTTAAGGTTGTTATTTCTGATGGGCCCTGTAGTGAGTGTCAGGAGAGCTGAGACTTTGAGTTTGGGGCTTTAGGGGGTTCATCGTCCCTGATGTTCTCTCCATAAAGGAGCATATCTGCCATAGGAGTTACTCTGGCCTGTGTCTGTAGAAAAGGATACCTGGATGTGATGAATTGCTGGCCTGGATGGAGATGAAGGTGTAAGGTCGTGTAGAATGAGCCCTGCAGATCAGCTCTTCTCCTAGAGGAGAATCCCTGTGGAACAAAGAAATAGCCAGGTTTGTGGAGCAGATTGGTTCCAGACAAGCACACTTCTGACACACCTCTTCCACCACTCAGGGCAAGAGGAATGAGAGCTCTATAGTCAAGGGACTCCTGCAGTGCACTTGAGCGGATCCTTTGCAAACAGGAAACAGTCTCGTTTGCAAAAAGGAAAAGTACCTGACCTGCCTGTTCAGACTCTCCCTACAACTCATTAAATTTAAAATGTATGAAACATACTTACTGATCAAAACATCTGTTAACCAGTATCCTTCTAAATATGTACACGTAGAGGGGCAGTTAGAAATGATGACATTCAATAGATTAAACATAGGAACACTTTATTAAAAATTGCTTGAAATTTAATTTACCTGTAGTATTGGTAATACTTTAGGTGTTAGCAAATTTAGTGGAATGTTATATATCTCATTTTCTGAAAACCTTAAAAAGCAGAAACAGGAGGGGTGGGATGAGTTGGGAGATTGGGATTGACATATATATACTCTATGTATAAAGTAGATAACTGATGAGAACCTACTGTATAGCACAGGGAGCTCTACTCAATGCTCTGTGTGACCTAAATGGGAAGGAAATCTAAAAAAGAGAGGATATATGTATACGTATAACTGATTCACTTTGCTGTACAGCAGAAACTAACACAACACTGTAAAGCAACTATACTCCAATAAAACTACTTTTTTAAAAAAAGCAGAAATAATGCAAACCCACATTTTGAAAACCCAGTCCCTTCATTTGAACTGAAAACATGAAAAATTGTGAATCTTATGTATAGTTACAGCTGATAGGTAGTGTGTCCTCTTATGTTTAATACTACTGTCAGCCTTATGAGGTAGAAACCATTGTTATCCCTATTTTATAGTAAAGGAATTGAGGCTCAGGGAGGTTCAGTCATTAAAGAAGAGTCACACAGCTGATAATAGTGACACTGAGGTCAGAGTAACAGCATAGACCATCAGGCTGAGACCATTTTGCTCCAGGGCAGGCCAGAGGTGATAGTCTAGCCCAGCCTGTAGAATCCTAACGTGGTTGCCCATTTCTCATGGCCTCCCTCTTCCCACAGGTTCCCATGGCATTTGCAGAAATGCTTATGGACCTGTACAGGTGAATGGAGGATGTGCCAGACCTTCATCCACCCCAGTTATCATCCTGATGGTTCTGCCACTCTCATATAAAGAATGCTGGTGACCTGAGATTGTTCACCCATACTCCCTTCCTTGGGTCTGAAGTCCCTGTGGTTTCACCAAGGCCTAGGGTCTTGAACTCAGTCCCAGATTATATGGAGCTGTTCCCATTTCCAACAACTGATGGAGTAAGATGTGGAAGGATGTCGTGGGCACAGGATCCAGAATGTCCAGACGACTGGAGGTGAGACTGAGCTGAAATATTCAGGGAACTGCAAGTCTGTTACATGTGATAGGATTATGGTTGCAGGGAGTGAGTGGAGGGTAGGAGCACACAGTTATCAGGTCTCAATTACAGCCTGAGGTTTTGGGCCTCTAATCCGAGGGAAGTAGGAGCTAGGGAAGATTTGAAGTAGAGGAGCCAGGTATTTGACCCAGGTTGTAACTGGCTGTGTGAGAGGGAATGTAGAGGTAGAGTGACATGGGGTAAGTGACTGTGGTGGACGTTGGTTGTCGCTGGACAAGAGTCACTGCCGTGGAGGTAGCGAAGTGGTTGCCTTCTGTTTGTGTTCTGAACAGACCTGCCCACATTGAGTGATGTGAAGAGCGTGGGACTGGGAGATGGGATGGAAGGGCAAGTCAGAGGTGACCCCAAGTTTCTAGCTTTCTCTGGAAAGATGTGTTCTGGACACAGTGATCAGTAGAAATAAGGAGAGAGAGGCACTGGTGTCACTGGACCTTGTATCTCTTCCACATTTGGGAAGTGGGGGTGGAGGTTGAGGAGGGAATGGGCTTGTCGGGGGAAAGAGTAAAGATCCTGGAGAAATGAGCTGCGCATTGATTGAACCATCCCCATTTTGGCAGGACTTGTGGTTTTTACAGACGTGGTCATACATTTCTCTCAGGAGGAGTGGGGTCTCCTTGATGAGGCTCAGAGACACCTGTACCACCATGTGATGCTGGAGAACTTTGCACTTCTCTCATGACTAGGTAAGGCCCTCATAACCCTTCCCCCACCCCAGTGTCCTGGGCTGGGCTGTTTTTTCCAACCAAACCATGAGTAATCCTTCCTTCCTTGGTTTCCTAGCATATATGTGTGGGAGCCATTCCCAGGCTGTGTGCACCGTACTGCCTCTCCCCAAGCAGCCCCATCCCATGTTGCTCTGAAACCTTGCCTGTCCTTGGTCAAGTTACTCTGTTCAGATGCATGGAGGCCTTCCCCCTTCTTGCTGATGTTTTGGGGGGCCTGCCTGTGGCAGAAATACATGCTTACTACTTGTAGAGACCACTGACTCTGCGAGACCCTCCTCTGTAGTTCTTGCGATTTTTGAATGGGGGCCGTCATGTGTTGGCTCGCTCTGGGGGCATGCTGTCCACTCCTTTTTCCTGTGTTTCACCTGGGTTGGTCTGTGCCAGGTCCCATAGAAGTGCTCACCATGAGGCAGCGAGAGGGGCCTGAGTGTCTTGAAAGGATGGACATTACTCCATCAGTGCCAAAAAGAAGTGGCTCTGGAGCTTAGGAGCTGGGAGAGGGTGTGTTGTCAAAGCTGGCTTCAAATCACACTGGAAGCCAGGCCTTTGTCCACCACTGGGTGATGCCAGGGACAGTGGTCACACTTCATTTCTACATTTTCTTTCCTATTGTCATTTCTAATCTTCCAGTCCTCGGCTCCCCTGACTTTTGTAGTCTCCACCTCCTATTTGTTCCTTTGCCGTGCTGTCAACATTTGACCCACACTTAAGCTATTGTGACATTTGCACATATCTTTTTTATCTAAGTTACAAGTTCCTGTATTTTTTTAATTGAAGTATAATTGATTTACAATGTTGTGTTAATCTCTACTGTACAGCAAAGTGATGCAGTTATACATAGATATACATCCTTTTATTTTTTAATATTCTTTTCCATTATGGTTTATCACAGGATATTGAATATAGTCCCCTGTACTATACAGTAGTACCTTGTTGTTTATCCATCCTATGTATAGTAGCTTACATCTGTTAACCCCAACCTCTCACTCCATCCCTCCTCCAACACCCTCCCCTTGGCAACCACCAGTCTGTTTTCTATGTCCATGAGTCTGTTTCATAGATATGTTCATTTGTGTCATATTTTAGATTCCACATATAAGTGAAATCATATGGTATTTGTCTTTCTCTTTCTGACTTACTTCACTTAGTATGATAATTTATGGCTGCATCCATGTTGCTGCAAATGGTATTATTTCATTCTTTTTTACGGTTGAGCAGTATTCTATTGTATATATGTAGCACATCTTCTTTATATATTTGTCTGGCGATGGACATTTAGGTTGCTTCTATGTCCTGGCTATTGTGAATAGTGCTGCTGTGAACATACGGGTGCATTTATCTTTTTGAATTAGAGTTTTATCTGGATATATGCCCAGGAGTGGGATTGCAGGATCATATGGTACTTCTCTTTTTAGTTTTCTGAGAAAGCTCCATAGTATTTTCCAGTGACAGCACCAACTAACATTCCCACCAACAGTGTAGGAGGGTTCCCTTTTCTCCACACTCTCTCCAGCATTTGTTATTTGTAGAATTTTTAATGAATGGCCATTCTATTTGCACATATCTTTAAACAGTCCTTGGATACCAACTACTGGGTCACAATCAGACATCTCTGGCTCTGGACACAGCCTTCTACCCAGTACTCACTTCTCACCAGCAGCCATGGCTTTGTGGAAAGCCATTTTCAGAGGAGTGAGCTGGGGACCCTTCTCCTCCCTGCACTGTACCCCTTCCTTGTGTCCTTGCCTACTGTCAGGGCTCTCCCATCATCTGAGCTTCCCAGGCACAGCTCTGCACAGCAGGCCTTCTCACTGGCTCTGGCCCCTGTTGCTTATCATCAGTCCTATGGATTTATTCGTAGGTGTGGGTGACACATATTTGTGGTGGGGCTGCTCCTCCCACCAGTGTCAATATGCTTCACCAGCATTTCTCTGGTTGCAGGTTGTTGGCATGGAGCCCAGGATGAGGAGCCAGCTTCAGAGCAAGGTGTTTCTATAGAAGTGTCACTGGCCAGGACGCCAAAGCCAGGTCCCTCCATCAGGAATGCCCAGCCCTGTGGGACATGCAGCTCACTCTTGAAAGACATTCTGTACCTGGCTGAGCAGGGTGGAATGCACCCTGGGCAAGGACTATACACTTGTGAGGCAAAGCTTTGCCAGCACCAAAAACGTCACATTAGAGAGAAACTTTCCTGAAAGGACAAGGGGAGGCCTTCATTTGTGAAAAACTGTACTGTCCACATGACACAGAGGACCTTCACATGCAGGGAAGGTGGGAAGAACTTCCCAGCCAGCACAGGCCCTCTCCAGCACCAGCCTCTTCATGGTGTGGGAAAGCCACATGGGGACATTGCAGATGGAGAGGACTTTCAAACTGGGAAAAGTGCTTACAAGTGCACTCAGTGCGGGAAAGCCTTCAGCCATAACCATACACTTGTTGACCAAGAGAAGATCCACACTGGAGAATAGTTTTATGAGCATAGGGAATGTGGGAAGGCCTTTCTTAGAAAGTCCCACCACGAGCAGCATCAGAAAGTCCACACTGAGCCTGGGCTTTATGAGCACTCAGAATGTGGAGTATTCGTTACAGAAATATCTGGCCTCAATGACCACCAGAGAATTCACACAAGGCCAAGGCCTTTTGAGTGCAGCCTTCTTTAGACCATCCCAACTCGTTGGTCACCAGAAAATCCACACTGAAGAAAGAACTTACGGTGGTAGTGAGTTTGGAAAATTCTTTAGGAACTGTTCCACACTCATTAGACACCAGAGAGTTCACACTGGAGAAAGGCCTTTTGAGTGCACTGAATGCGGGAGAGCCTTCACCTGCAAACATAGGCTTGTTGAGTCCCAGAAAATCCACAGTGGTGAAAAGACTTTTTCAGCCACAAAGACAGTTGTTGAGCACCAGAAAATCCACACTGGAGAAAGGCCTTACAAGTGCAGCAAATGTGGGAAATTCCTTATGGACAGCTCCTCACTCATTATTCATTAGAAAGTTCACACTGGACAAAGACGTTATGAGTACGGCAAATGTGGAAAAAAATTTTTTTAATTTATTTTAATTTATTTTTGGCTGCGTTGGGTCTTTGTTGATGCACGTGGGCTTTCTCTAGTTGTGGGGAGCGGGGGCTACTCTTTGTTGTGGTGCACGGGCTTCTCATTGTGGTGTCTTCTCTTGTTGTTGAGCATGGGCTCTAGGGCACGTGGGCTTCAATAGTTGCAGCGCATGGGCTCAGTAGTTGTGGCTTGTGGGCTCTAGAGCTCAGGCTCAGTAGTTGTGGCACACAGGCTTAGTTGCTTCACGGCATGTGGGATCTTCCTGGACCAGGGCTCGAACCCATGTCCCCTGCATTGGCAGGAGGATTCTTAACCACTGTGCCACGAGGGAAGCCCCAAATGTGGAAAATTCTTTAGGTACCGCTACACCCTTATTAGACATCAGAGAAATCATACTGGAGAAAGGCCTTATGAGTGCATCGATGTACGAAATCCTTTTGTTGCAGCTCCACACTCATTAGACATCGGACAAATCCCACTGGAGAAAGGCCTTATTAGTGCAGCTAATGTGGGAAATTTTTGTAGTAAAACTCCAGAGTCAGTACACACTAGTGAGTTCACGTTGATGTGAGGCATTATAAGAACAGCAAATAAGGGAACATCTTTACATACAGCTCTGGTCTTGTTAAACACTGTTGAATTTACACCAGAGAAAAGCCTTCTGAGTGCAGTGAGTGCTGGAAAGTCTGTAGTCAAAACTTCCATTCATTTGGCTCCAAAAAGTTCACACCAGAGAAAGAACTTATGAAGGAAGCAAATGGGGAAAGGACTTCAGCCGAAAGTCTGCTCTGATTGGCACTGTGAAGTACATATTATGTACTTTTGGGTTTTTTTTTCCTTCTTATTGTGTTAAAATACACACACATAAAACTTGCCATCTTTTAAGTATTTTAGTGTGCCGTTCAATACCGTGAGGTACATTCACACTGTTGTGCAACCTAATCTCCAGAGCTCCTCTTGTTTTGCAAAAATGAAACCCTGTACTCATTAAATAACAACTCGTACTCCTCTCCTTCTCCAGCCCCTGGAAACCACTATTCTCTGTCTCCTTGAATTTGAGTGCCCCAGCTGCCTCATGTAAGAAGAATCATACAGTTTTTGTAGTTTTGTGAGGACTTCATTTACCAGAATCTCACATTTCACGTATCACGTGTTCTGTTTCAGAAGTCCTTTCCTTTTTAAGCCTGAGTTATACTCCATTGTATGCATATACACATCTTTATCCATTCATCTGGTGATGAAGACTTCCCTTGTTTCCATATTTTAGCTGTTGTAAAGAGTGCAGCTGTGAGAACGACTGCACAAATATCTCCTTGAGATCCTGTTTTCAGTTATTTTCAGTGTATAGCCAGAAGTGGAATTCCTGGATCATATGGTCAATTGTTTTTTTAAATTTATTTTTGGCTGCATTGGGTCTTCATTGCTGCACACGGCCTTTCTGTAGTTGTGGAGTGCGGGCTTCTCATTGCAGTGACTTCTCGTTGTGGAGCACCAGCTCTAGGCACGTGGGCTTCAGTAGTTGTGGCTCGCAGGCTCAGTAGTTGTGGCACACGGGCTTAGTTGCTCCGTGGCATGTGGGATCTTCCCAGACCAGGGCTCGAACTCATGTCCCCTGCATTGGCAGGCAGATTCTTAACCGCTGCACCACCAGGGAAGTCCCCAATCTATTTTTAACATTTTGAACTCTTTCCTTTATTGGCTATGCCATTTTATGCTCCCATCAAACGTCCACAGAGTTCCAGTATCTCCACATCCTCATTGACATAATTCTATTTTCCGTTTCATGTTTAATAGTAGCTATCCTAATGGATGTGAGGTAATATCTCACTGTAGTTTTGTTTATTTTATTTTATATATATATTTTTTATGGCTGCATCGGGTCTTAGTTGCAGCATGCGGGCTCTTTGTTGTGGCACACGGGCTTCTCTAGTGTGGCATGCAGATTTTCTCTTGTGGCACGTGGGCTTCTCTCTAGGTGCGGTGTGCAGGTTTTCTGTTCTTCGTTGTGGCGCGTGGGCTCCAGAGCATATGGGCTGTATAGTTGTGGCATGCAGGCTCCAGAGCGTGTGGGCTCTGTAGTTTGCAGCATGCGGGCTCTCTAGTTGAGGAGCACGAGCTCAGTAGTTGTGATGCGTGGGCTTAGTTGCCCTGTGGCATTTGGGATCTTAGTTCCCCAACTAGGGATCGAACCCACATCCCCTGCATTGCAAGGTGGATTCTTTACCACTGGACCACCAGGGAAGTTCCCTTACTGTAGTTTTGTTTAGCATTTCCCTAATGATTAATGATCATGTCTTCTTGGCCATTTGTGTATATTCTTTGTAAAAATCTCTATGTTTACCCCTTTAAAATTTTTCTTATTGGTGAGTTTTAGCAGTTCTTTATATAATCTGGATACTGACCACTTATCAAATATATGATTTGCAAATGCTTTTCTTCCATTCAGTAGCTTGCCATTTCACTCTGTTGATTGTGTCCTTTGCACAGAAGTTTGTACCCTTATTTTTGCTTTTGTTTCCTATGCTTTTCATGTCAATGCCAAGAAGTTATAAATCCAATGTCATGAAGCTTTTCCCCTATGTCTTCATCTAAGAGTTTTTGAGCTTACATCGTACTGTCAGGTCTTTGTTTATTTTGAGTTCATTTTTGGGTGTGGTGTAAGGTAAGGGTCCAACTTCATTCATTTGAATGCAGATATCTACTGTAATTTGTTGGAGAGACTGTCCTCCTCCCATTGAATTGCGTTGGCACTCTTGTTGATTATTTGATCAAATATACTGGCTTCCAGTTCGGGGCACTCTGTTCTGTTTCATTGGCCTAAAGTTTTGTGTTTATGGCAGTACCAGTGTTTTGTTTTTGCTTTTTAAAAATTTTTATTACAATGTAGTTAATTTACAATGTTGTGTTAGTTTCAGGTGTACAGCAAAGTGAATCAGTTATTTGTATACATATATCCACTCTTTTTTAGATTCTTTTCCCATATAGACAATTACAGAGTTTTGAGTAGAGTTCCCTGTGTTAGACAGTAGCTCCTTATTAGTTATATTTCAGTTTTGAGTCCCTGGCTTGATGTTAGTCATTTCCTCTTTTAGAGCAGCAGCTGATTAAGACCACAACCAATCACTGTCTATATCAGGCACTCACACTCTGGACACCATCCCTTATGTCCCAGGGCCAGGAAACCAGGCAACTGGAGACAGCCTGTATGCCCCTGACCCCATGAAATTATTCCAGCTAGGTCATCCATGGGGAGCCTGGAAAACCTAGGTAGCCCCTGACCACCTGCTATGTATAGGGTGCTCCCTACAGCCCCAGGTTACTTACTGTGTCCCTGTACAGCCTGTTGTGTGCCCTGCCTGATGCCCTTGTTTCATCCTAAGCCCTAGGTAACAGAATTCTTCTTTTTATCTACCCAAGTGTCATCAAGAACTTTTAAATCTTACAAAACAACTACAAACCCAGAAGAGTGTTAGGAATGCAGTGAATGTTGAAAGTTATTCAGCTATTAGCCTAACCTCAAACAGCACTGGTAAATTTAAATCGGAGAAACATCTTCGGAGTGCAGGCAACATGCTGTTTCCTTGTTCTACGTAATTACAGAGCGACATTTGGAGATTAGTCTTTGTGAAAGAGAACTCAGCCATAAATTGAACTTCATGCCTCCAGACATCCCAGGAAGATTTTCTTAAGTACCAAGTATATTGGAAGCTTTCATGATAACACCTTGCACTTCCGGACCTGCCTGGAGTCCTTGCCAGAAATAAGTTGTTATCAGTATCTGTTACGTTAGCCTTCCCTCCTCTGCCACACGGCAGGGTGCCGCACTGTGTATGAATCATCCTTACAGTGCTTGGGAGGCAGGAAGCTACACTTTCTTCCTTCATCTGGAGGACTCACCCCTCTCTTGACTTTTGGGGTATCTCATTCACTTCCCACTGATTGTTTTGGGTGAGATATTACCCAGTTCTGGAAAAGAGGACTCCAGCTGGCTTCTGCAGGCAGCTTGTGGAGATTGCCCTTCTTCGTGAGTATATTTGATTGACTTGTAATGGTTGGGTTGATTTTTCCACCCTCAGAGTCACTCGACCCAGGACTATCAGCAGAGCTTAGAAGGGTTTGAATTCCGCTCTATCCCCAGAATCAAAGCTCTCAGACACCAGGGAACACTACCCTGCTCACCTGTCCCATGACTCCAAGATTCAACCCTTCTCTCACTCATGAACTCAGGATACATTTCTGCCATAGCAGTAGAATTGTTTCACTGCATGCACCTGCTTTCACATATGTGTACCATACTTAATGACGAGCTCCTTCCCTGCTCAAGGGCAGGACCAATATCTCTGTCATCCATATCATCCCACTACTCAGAACACAGTGCTTGGTGGGTGGAGCAGCAAGGCCACAGCCAGACCCTCTGAGTGACCACAGATATGAAGACAAGGCAGAGAAAACTGGATGGTGAGAGAATGAACCCTAGTGGGTCCTTCACCCACTGGGATGCATCTCACATGTCTTGCAGTTTGGGGCCCAGGTCCCTTTATGGGCCACCTTGTCCCAAGGAGCTCCCAGTTATGGAAAGAATAACCCTCTGCTTTGAACCAAGAATTGTTTCCTGAGAGTGGATTCTCTGACTCTCATGGATCCCAAGGCTCAGATTCATGTACAGCTACAGCTACAACCCAGACAATTATCTTGAGAGGAGATATAAGAGGGTAGTGTCTTCAAAACGCAACTTACTTTCCTACAGAATACAGGAACCACACAAGCTATTCTCAAAACATTATAAATTTAGTGGAAAAAATGATGTTTTTTCTCACTGAGAGCCGTGTGTGCAGTAACAATATTGGATAAAACACAACATAAAGGGTTCGTGTCCACCTTGGCAACACAAAAGTATGTATTTGATTATATAAAAGGCTCCAAGGAGGGCTCAACTGGACAGTACATTTTTTTAAACCAAAGGTCATATTGATTATTTCATGCAGCTTTGAAATTAGCCCCAAAGACAGTCCCAAGGGAGGAATTTCAACACAACCTGACTGATAAGAGCATCCTGAGAATAAGACCACAGTAGTAACTGTGAAACCCATACGCGGCTACCTGTATGCATCCTGGTTTTCCTGTTAAAGTTCCAGTCACTTTACAATGTTTCACAGAAACTTTTTTTCCCCTGCAAAAAGCGCTATTTTTTCCATTTGGCCCAAGGCTTGGAGAGGGCTCCATGGTGGTTAACAAGCTGCCCAGTGGCTGCAGGGACAGGCTTCAGGGAGAAGCCCTGACCCCAGAGGGGCTCCTCACAGGCCGCTGGGCTCCAGGGGCTCCTAGTGGTGCTTGAGGCTGAGCCTTTGGAAGAGACATTCGCCCAGCCCAGCCTGGGGGCCAAGCAGCCTGCGGAGGTTGGTCAGGTGGTCGCCAATCTTCTTGATGAATTTCACCTGCTCATCCAGGAAGTGGCTCCAGGAAGCCCAGAGGTGGAGTCTGCGCGGGCAGAGCCCAGGACCTGCGGACCCACAGGGCCTGGCGCAGGTTCTTCTCCGTCAGCGGGCGGCTTCCACGGCGTCCTGGGCTTTACCCACGCTCCTGGGACGGCTTCGGCACGTCCTGTAAGAGGGCGCGGCCACAGGCACTGCTTTTGCCTTTTCCAGGGAGCTCGGGCCCTCCGGCTTCTCCTCGGCCAGTTCGCGAAACGATGTCTCACGCCCTCGAGAAGCGCAGAGACAGGTAGGTATGGGAAAGAGGCAGATGCACGTTATCAGGCGGGTGACTGCGGCCTCCACCTGGCGGAGTAATTGTGACGAATCTGGGAGCTCATGCTTGGTCGGCAACAAGGAGCTAAGCTCAGAAAGTGGTGTTGGCTTGTCCCGGAGGGCGAGGAGAGCTGAGTGGGTGGTTCCAAGGTTGTGACTGGAAAAAAAGTTGGAGAGTGGTCAGAGTCAGGAGGAAGGGGCGCCCCTGGGTTTGTTCAGTCCAAATGCTGTTGAAATGAGAGATCTGCCGGACGGCCAAGAAACTTTTATAAAATTAAGCAATGAGCTTTCTTTTCCATGTTTGTTTCTCTGAATTTAACTTAGCTATGTGTTTTATTGTCTTTGTTGTAGTTTCAGTTCAGCACATAGAAAATTAGAAACGCCCGTCTACTCAGGAGTAAAGACTTCAAGAAACACCAGGAAGAGGAAAGACTTAGGACTCACCTGGGATGACAACACAGCTACATGATCATCCTCACCCCTCTGGGTAAAATACAAACTTCCCAAACAATGGCTAACAATCCAGGGAAATAATTCCTCCCTTTGCCAAACCATCCTTGATCCGCTGTCCCTGAAACTTCTTCAACGCATACTGACCCTCCAGTAGAGACCATAACCTCCCCCAACTCTGTCCCCTTCAGACTGTGATTCCTGGGCCTTGTTAGCAGGCATTTCGGATATAGTTTTCTGCTACCAGGGCTTGGGCTGATTTGCTTCCATCACGTGACCTTTAGTGTTTACATTCGGTCTTCAAACGTGTGAGACTGCAGGTTGTGGCAAGATGAGCACCCGGCTCCTGTTCTGGCTGCCATCAGCACATCATCAAACCTACAGGGATGGTGCTAGGATGGGGAAGAGCAGGGGTTATCTCCCAGCCAGGTTGAAACCACCTGTCACACTCGGTCCACGTGCATGATTGTGTGATCCTGTGTGTATATCCACACACTAGGCTTTTGGGCCTCCCTATCCCATGCTTGTCTCACAAATCTCCCTGGAGCATTTGCGCATTTGTGTCCTCATACCTGGTGTGGTAGTTCAGCACCTCTCTCTATTCCCACAAGCCTCTAATATGTGCCACATACACTGGTTGTGTGTCTCATGACTATCACATGTCTTTTCTGTTGTGGACGTGGTGTAATGCATGTGTGTGCATAGGCTTGTTGAGGGGTGTCAGCATGCAGACCTCATCACAGTGTCCCCAGGATGCCTGTGCACGGGCCTCCAAGTTGTGCTGAGGTGTATCATTATTGTTACCGGACTCAGTGGGTCCTTCCCTTGGGGTGCATAGCCAGTGAACACACCAAGTACTTTCAGTTAAAGCAGAAGCATTTATTACTTGTGACAAGTAAGGAGACAGGGAGATAGCTCTCAAAGCACTGGACTGAAGTATTAAGCCTGGGGGGCAGGCATATCCAAGAAAGGACCGGCTTGGAAAATGTTACTGTAGGTTGCCAAAATCTGCAAGCAAGCAGGCACTGGGTTGTTTGCTCACAGTGTGTTATCTTGTTCACTGGGATTCACCGTAACCTTTTCGGAATGTTGGGTATTTGGAGCTTTGTGCCATGAATCTCCTCCAATCTCTTTTCTTAGAGCATTTCCGTTAGCAAACTTCTAATTCTGAATTCTTTCTCTGTCCCTTTGAGACGTACATAAAACTTTCGAAAAGCTAAATAATCCTCTTGTCAGTTTTACAACTGTGTAAAAATGTGCTCCCGGGATTTTAATTTATGGAGGTGACTGAGTGAGGACAGGAGAGGCTACTGCCGTTGAAAGTTCTCCAAGGAAACGACAGGCACAGCAGGACACGTAAGACCACGTGAAGCCTGTCACATGCAGGTGTCAGGAAGCAGAGAGGAGCTGGGGCTGTGCCTTTATGACCACAGTGGCGGGAAGAACTAGGTAGTGACTTCCACTAGTGGGCAGGAAGCAAAAACACACATGCTATAGCTGGGAGTTTGTAACCCGTGGCCATGAGACCAGCTCGGAGGTGGGCCGGGACGTAACGAGGTCGGGCATCCGGGCGGCCGGCAGTGCCCCCTCGCCGGCCAACGATCCGGATCCGTCCCGCTAATGTTCCCGCCGGTTGTCGGGCGCCATCTGGCGGTCACGTTTATTTTGTCCCTTCCCGTCCGGAGCTCGGGCGATGTCTGCAGGGGATGGGATTCGGCCGCGATGCCCGAGGCAGAGTTCCGGGAGGTCGGCGGGGCTGGCGGGATCATTCCGGTCTTGCCGGGCGGGCGCGCTTAGTGCTCTCTCCGGAGGTTGTACCTGCAGGCTTATAGGGAAGAGGCTGGATCCCCTCCGGTTGCCGAAGGGAGCAGGAAGGGGGTCTCCCGGCTCCGGAGGTGGGAACCGGGCCGGGTGGGGAGGCCCGAGGAGGGCGTGAGCCGTTCGGCCGCGGGCTCGCGTGGCCTGGTCTGCAGAGGTTCCCCTGTGGGGTTTTCCCGGGTCCTAATTCAGAGGCCGGCCGGCCCCGCACTGCCTGCGGGCGAACCAGGTAGGGTAAGCCGGGCTGTCAGCAGGTTCTGTCATTTTCTTCACAAGGGAATTAGTGATGCAGCCCTGGTCTCCAGCTCTGAAGGGCTTCCCCTACTCGTCAAGAGGTAAAGTAAACATTTCAATCACAGCCAAGGAGTTTTTTGCGTTGAATGGGCGCTGTCTGCTTGGTGTATCATGAATGGGTGCGGTTTCTGTCTTTATAGTGTCTTTAGTGGGTTGTCTGTGATGTGCATCAGTTTAGTTTCGAGCTCATAGAAGGAAGTATGTTTTTTCTCTACTTTGTGGAAAAGGTCTTGTTTTATTATCTCCCCAACATTGGTCACCGTGTCAAACAGTATAAGATCCAATACAGGTGAAATTGAGAAACGTGGCAAATCCTAAAACAACGGCTATTGCAAGAAGGAAGAGTATTTTCTAATATCAATTCTGTAGGCTAAAGGGGGGATTAATTACAAATGGCTAGGAGAAAACCTTTGGTTTCAGAAGTGTAACCCTGTGCCAATGTTTTTCAAACCCTGCACTTAAAATGCATTTTATTTTTAAGTTGATTATACGTAACAAAACTTTTTAAAAAGCACAATTACGTTCTGGAATGTGGAAGACCACCTTCAGGTTAAATAAATTGCTATCCACACTTCCAGAAGTTAGAGAAGCTATTATGAATTAAGGGCTAATGATCTGTTACAGTGAAAGGATACAGATGAAAAGCAGGAAAGATGGCACAATAGGATAAAGTCACAGAGGGACCACAGTGCCAGTTTCCTGTGCCCTGTCACTTAGGCCTCACAGCATCCGTGGGTGACAATATGAAGTGTACTGCTAAGGGGGGACCTCACACAAGACCTGGTATTATACAGGCTTTTTTTAGTATGTCATGCACAAGGGACACCTGTGTGGCTGAACTTACTCTCTAGCTTCTCTGAATGTCAAACAGCTACAGAGACCCTAAGGCTCCCCTACCCACTGGCATGTCAGATTATTAGTATAAATTAGCTAGCATGGCACAAGGCCCCGGGTAAACACACATTCTTATTAGTCCAAATGTTTCAAGGGCTTAGAAGTTATCTCCCAAGAGTCGGGCCACTCTGCCAAACGTTTCTTTCAAATGAATACACATTGGACAACACAGGCCTGTGGTGTAATCCTTTATACAGGTCAAGTAAAAATACTCAAAACTCGGACCCTTGTTTTAGCACATGTCGGTACTTATTATCTATGTCCTCAACCTTATTTATGGGCATCTGTATAAGGGAAATAGTAGAAAGGAGTGCTACTGCATGTGTTCCCCAGTCCACATTGGATGACCTTGAAACTGTGCCCCATAGGGGTTAACAGAAGCTGATGACTAACAACTTCTTGAGCTAGAATTATTAAAAAAAGGGAATATCATGTCAAAACCCCTCGCTTGTGAACTGCCTTAATTGGTTAAGCTCACTTGGGTAGGGTTTTTTTTCTCCTACTTGCATGTGCTCCAACTTCCTCCCTAGTTGGGCCATGTAGGTTTTCTCTTCTCTAGTTGTGGAGTGGGCTCAGTTTGTGGCATGTAAGGCTTAGTTGCCCCACTGCATGTGGGATCGTAGTTCCCTGACCAGGGATTGTATCACCCCCATCCCCTATATTGGAAGGTGGATTGTTTACCACTGGACCACCAGGGAAGTCTCCCACTGTACAAAACATCTCTGACAGGGTGGGGACACTGTAGGGAAGGGAGCCTCAGTTGTTTTTTAGGAAATTGGAGTCAGCTCTTATCCAGCTATGTGTGAAGAACAGAAGCCTGTAATGCAGATACAGCTGTACACACTGACTACTGCCTCACCTTTTCTCTGACTGCCCTTCCCCCCACCTAAGACTACCCTGCCTCTTTGTCCCCTACAGCACCTCACCTCCAGGAAGGTGGCTGTGAGACTTTTTTGTCTCCTGGCTTGTGCTGCCTTGTGAGTGAAATTCCTCTCCGGCAAGCTTTGACGTCCCACTGTTTGGCTTCTTGCACCTCTGGTTCAGTAAAATAACCTCCTGTTCACAGTGTGAAACTCCCCACAGTTGGAGTATTGGCAAACACAATGATTGGGGGGGGTGTTGGGTTTTTTTTTAAGTAGGTGTTTAGACTTACAGTAATGGAGACTTATGTTAATAAGGACTACATGTGGGGCACTAAACATTTATTCCATCCAGCAAAGTCACTGAGAAAAACAAGTTGCAACACATTTCTTTTTATTCTCTCCACAGTTACTAATAAAAAGACATTTTAATCAAAGAAGACAATACACCTGGCAGAGAACACAGGAATGTTCAACATCATGAATCACTAGGGAAATACATCAGACCACAGTGAGGTATGTATCCACACTTTTAAAACAGCTAATATTCAGGGGCTTCTCTAGTGATGCAATGGTTGAGAGTCTGTCTGCCGATGCGGGGACACGGGGTTCGTGCCCCGGTCCGGGAAGATCCCACATGCTGCAGAGTGGCTGGGCCCGTGAGCCATGGCAGCTGAGCCTGCACGTCCAGAGCCTGTGCTCTGCAACGGGAGAGGCCACAACAGTGAGAGGCCCGTGTACCGCAAAAAAAGTAATATTCAAAACAGTAACCATACCAACCCACTACTGGTGCGGAACACAGGGGATGGAAAGTTCCCAATGCAAAAAGGATACAACCCTATTCATTCGTTTTGAAATATGAAACCAGGGGTTTCCCTGGTCCAGGGGTATAAGACTCTGTACTTCCACTGCAGGGGCCACAGGTTCAATCCCTGGTTGGGGTAGATGCCCCATGGTGTGTGATGTGGCAAAAAAAAAAAAAAATTAGAATATGAAACATAAAGACCCCCAAAGATATTAAAAGTCTAGAAAACACTAACTGAATGGGAAAAAAGGAAATCAATAGTAGTTGCCTGGGAGTTGTGAGGGGGTGTTCAAAGGTGGGTGTGATGGTGGATGTTTGTAATTATGACAATTATGACACTGGTTCTGGGGGTTTATATGTATCAAAATTTAATCAAGCTGCACATTTTATGAGGTATGTTCAAATTCAATACATGCCCATATACAGCTCAAATAAATTTTGGCTCCACATAAAAATCTGAATTTGGGGTGTGTGTGCCATGTGCCTTGCAGGAGCCAAGGATCCCCCTGGAATCTTACTCTGAATCTCCTTTTCAGTAGAACTCTGGCAAACCACAACCCCGTCCTTGACTCCTTGTCTCATGGGAGGGATTCTGTAGTAGTAGCGATGAAGACTGGTGAGCAATGAAAGGTTTATTTTATTTTTCGTTGTGTTGGGCCGTTGTTGCTGTGCCTGGGCTTTCTCTAGCTGTGGTGAGCAGAGGCTACTCTTTGTTGTGGTGTGGGTGATTCTCATTGCAGTGGTCTCTCTTGTTGCAGAGCACAGGCTCTGGAAGTTGTGGCACACAGGCCTAGTTGCTATGAGGCATGTGGGATCTTCCCAGGCCAGGGCTTGAACCCCTGTCCCCTGCAGCAGGTGGATTCTTAACCACCGTGCCACCAGGGGAATCCCTGAAAAGTGTTTCCACTTAAGTTATCCAAGAACTCTGCCTGGGTCCTAAAAATCACATGCCTGTACTACACGATTTCCACACTCATTCCCCATTGTTTTCACTGTGCATCAAATGGCCTTGAGATAAACTATTTGCAGATGCTGAGGGAATCCTAAAACCTTTACGTTAGTCTGACACTGACTGAGGCTCAGGAGGTTTCTGCAAAAACGTTTATGCAAAACAGCCACAGTGGTGGGAACATACATGAATGCAATTTTATATTTTATTCCTTCTTCTTTGGTAGTCTCTCCCTATAATTCCCTGTTTTAGTCCCACAGAGAGCCCTGCACTCTACCCCAGAAGGCCTTGGACAACGATGCAAAATGGGCCAGAACTGGAGTGAAAACTATTCTCTGCCATGATACTACCCCCAGTGAGGTATACTAAGTTTGGAACACCCACAAAACCTGTTCCTGTGTCCTGTCCTAGCCAGTTGATGGAAGAGAGTGACAAAACCCACGTGCTCAGGGAATCCATGCTTTTCTACAGGCGATATGAGAGCACAAAAGGCTACCTACCCTGATCACACTTAGATGACTGAGTCCCAGTATGGGGATCTGCCACTTGGAAAAGGTAAGAAACTCACAGTGACAGTAAGTCAGAAAGTAGAGCATAGCTCCTGAAAAGCTTCCTACAAACCTCGTACTCACAGGCAATCTGCACACTAGGGTTGTTCAGTTGTATGGCATTCAACTTCCGTTGATGAGTCCCTCACAAAGCCTATTCAGTATGATGTATTAACTAAGGAGACAGCTCCTGTGCTACTCTCCTCATCTCATCTCAAGGCCTTTGTCCAGTATGAACTCTGGTGATAGATGAGGTTATAGACCTTTGGCTGAAAGATTTCTTACATTTGCTGCACTCATGGTCTTTTTCTGTGGCGTGACCTGTTTGGTGTTCAGTAAGCTGGGTGTTTTGGCTGAAGAATTCTCCATATTTAGTGCATGCATGTGTTTTTTTCCTCCAGTGTGACTGTCTTCTTAAGGCCTCTCTCCTGTGTGGACTCTCTCATGCTCTGCAAGCCTATACATCCAGGAGTAGGCTTTCCCACACTCATAGCACTTATAGAGACTTTTACCATTGTGAAACACTGCTGTGCAGTCAGCATCCTTTTGTGGAGTGACCTGGTGCTGGAGAAGGCTAGAGCTACCAGGGAAATCCATCCCAGCCTCCTGGCATGTGAAGGAGTTCTTGGATGCATGGACTATGTGGCTCCTCATAAATGCCTTACCCCTGTCTCTTCTAAAGAGTTTCCCTCCACTGTGCTGGTGAAATTTCACACCTGACACACACAGTTTCTGACCAGGAATTGTTCCCAGGTCTTCACCTAGAGGCAAACTTACTGTTTAAGGCCAGGCTACACATCTTCCAGGGACAGGACTTTGGATGGACAGGTCTCTGAAGTATTTATTCATGGCACTTCTACAGAAACATTCTGCTCAGAAATTATCTCCTTGTGCTCTGCTCCATGCCAACAAACTGAAAGCAGAGAAATGACACAATGTTGGGGGGAGTGCACACAAATGAGGTACACAGTCACTGGCTTTGGCACCAAAACACTGTGGGGCACAGGACATGATCCTGATATAATTTGAACCCCTGATGCCAAATCAATGGGGCCAAGCCCACTTTGAACCCCTCATGCTGGGGCTTGGAGTCATGTCCACTCTGTCATGTCCCAGGGTTCACCTCCCAGCTCCAGTTGGACAACAACATGGAACCTAGAAAATGCAAGTCCTAAGGGAAAGACAGGACAGGTGAACAGTCAGTACTAGCCCAGGAGAACAACCAATCCCCCAAAAAACCTGAGGAAAGAAAAACAGTGTCACAAAAAGAACCAGTGTCCCTGCTGGATCCCAACAATTCCTGGTACAGTCAGGGCCCAGGAAATATCAGCTGGAAGGGGGCAGAACCTAGCGCACAGAGGTGTGTGGGTCTACAGAGTCAACTTAGCAGGGAGTGGCTGAGACTGATGGAACCCACTGAACTAATTCCAAGTCTTATGACCCAGAAAAACTTCACTGAAAAAACTTCAGAGCTGCTGGTACTGGGGATACTTCTGAAAGGAGGTCGTACTCATTCAGCCTTGGCACCAACAACACAGATGAGAGGGAAGCAGTAATAGAGATGTGCCCACTGTCTAGGAGTCTGTGAAAAAACAGACTTGTCTTTGGAAAAGGGAAAGGCAGAGACCTGCCCAGGATGCTGGGATAGGTGGGAGGGCCTTACCCAATGATGCAACAAGCGCAAAGGGCTCCAGGATCACATCACGGTACAGGAATCTCTGGGCCTCATCAAGAAGCTTCCATTCCTCCTGGGAAAAGTACCCAGCCACGTCCTCAAAGGTCACAGGGCCCTGTGATGATGGGACAGATTTGTACATAAGCAGCCTCTCTCCCCAGGACCCCATAAGTACTTCTAAACCCAGCCCATACTCTGGGTTCACCATCCACCCCAGCTCCGTGACTTAGAGGGCAGTGGGCCAAATAACTCTTCATGCTTCCTTGATCAGTATGTACAACTCTGAGCAACAACAGGCAGGTGGACAGAGAGATACCATGTAATCTGTGAGCCTGGTATGCAGGGCCCTTTCCCTTTCCTCCAAGACAACACCCTGAGTGTACCCACTATCATGTCTCCCAGATACAAGCAAACTTTGCCCCATCCTTCTCTCTTATACTTCTAGTACTAGGGCCTGGGGCAATTACTTCACACACTTTCCTCACATGCATATTACTCACTGAACCTCCTCATACATTACATGTCTACCATCATTCTCAGAACAGAAACCTCGTGCTACCATTCTAATTCTGCCCCCCTTGCTCTCTGTCCTTATCAGTTGTTAACAGACCTACATGTCCTAGAGCACTCCCATCACAATCACATCCTCAAGCATTTGTATATACTAGCCCCATTACTAAGACAACCTTTCATGTCTCAGTCTGCTGGCTGCCAAAAATGGGAATCTGTCCATAAAACCTAGGGTCTACAGACACCAAGTCCACGAAGACACCTGACACCAGTGCAGGGGCCATAAATGGTTCTGCTGAGTGAACCATTTAATATTTCAGGCAAAGACAAATACTCAAGAGAAAAATAAAGCATGTAAAAGAGGGCAGAAAATGTAATAGAGTTGTGCCATAAGGTCATGTGGATACCTTGAGAAAAGGCTGTCCAGAAGTGGGACAAAAAAGTGCAAAGCCTCTCTATCAGAGTCATGTCTAGTGTGTATGAGCAGCATCCACAAGGCTAGTGTGACTGGAGCCCATTGAGCCAGAAGAATAAAGGATTGTGTTGGAGAGGAAATGGTTCTTTTCAAATTTTACTTTGGTTATATTAAAAATTATTACTTTATAAAAATCTCCACCTTACATAATCCATAGATTAAATTCTGATTTGGAATTATGCTAACATTACATAATAGGATTCAAGAATATATACTTTTTATACTTATCCACCATATTCTTTGATATATCCATTTTTCCCCCCATACCTGTTCAGAGAGACTATCTGTAATTTCCTACTAGATTTCTTCTCCAGGGGTAGAGATCATGAACCACAATTTACTGAATTCACACTGAATATGACTCTGGAAAAGGGGTTCTTGCCAGAATCAAAGTGCTTGGCCTCCAGCAGTTGGGGATAACTGGGCATCATTGCTGACTCTTTAAACTTAAGAGAACTGCAACAAGCTATAGGACTTGGCCTCTAGTCCATCTGCATTGTAGAAACACAGAAATACCTTATTGAGTTCTTAACATCTTGCTAGGGATTCACAAAGCATTATCACTTTTTACACTTACAATGATTCATTTTGTCACCCTTAAAACAAGTATTTTAACAAGATAGCTTAATCATTTATGATTTTCCACTAAAATAAGTATTATTCAGGAACTTCCCTGGTGGTCCAGTGATTAAAAATCTGCCTTCCAATGCAGGGGATGCAGGTTGGATCCCACATACTGTGGTGGGGCAACTGAGCCCATGTGCTTCAACGAAAGCTCCTGTGTGCTGCAACTAAGACCTGACACAGCCAAAAATAAATAAAACAATACATAAGCATTATTTGAAGTGTACAGTCACATTCTACCTGAAAAAGAATTCAGAGTAATGTTAGTAAAGATGATTCAAAATCTTAGAAAAAGAATGGAAACAGATGGAGAAGATACAAGAAATGTTTAAAAGAAAGATAGATTTGATGAACAATACAATAACTGAAATGAAAAATACACTGGAGGGATTCAATAGCAGGATAACTAAGGTAGAAGAACGAGTAAGTGAGCTTGGATGACAGAGTGGTGGAAATAACAACATTTAATGAACCAACATTTGCATTATAAGGGTCGAAGAAGAGAAAGGGAAAGGGACTGAGAAAATATTTGAGGAGATTACAGCCGAAAACATCCCTAACATGGGAAAGGAAACACCCGAGTCCAAGAAGTGCAGAGTCCCATACAGGATAAACCCAAGGAGAAACACACCAAAACACATATTAATCAAACTGATACAAATTAAACACAAAGGAAAAATATTAAAAGCAGCAAGGGAAAAGCAACAAATAACACACAAAGGAATGATAACCATAAGGCTATATTAGCTGATTTTTCAACAGAAACTCTGCAGGCCAAAGTGGCACAAAATGTATTTAAATGGTGAAAGGGAAAAAACCTACAACCAGTAATACTCTACTCAGCAAGGCTTTCATTCAGATTAGATGGAGAAATTAAAAGCTTTACAGACAAGACAAGCAAAAGCAAAGAGAATTCAGCACCACCAGACCAACTTTGCAAAAAGTGCTAAAAGAACTTCTCTAGGCAGAAAAGAAAAGGTCACAACTAGAAACAAGAAAATCACAAAAGGGAAAGCTCATCAGTAAAGGCAAACAGACAGTAAAAGAAGGAAACCATCCACACACGAAATATGATATCAAAACAGCAACCATGAGGAGTACAAATGCAGGAAATGGGAATTACATTGGAAATTAAGACACCAGCACCTCAAAACAATCCTGTACATACATAGACTGCTATATAAAAACCACATAGATGCAGGGGACACGGGTTCAAGTCCTGGTCGGGTAAGATCGCACATGCCATGGAGCAAGTAAGCCTGTGTGCCACAACTACCGAGTGTGCACTCTAGAGCCCCCAAGCCACAATTACTGAGCTCACGTGCCTAGAGCCAATGCTCTGCAATGAGAAGCCATGTAAATGAGAAGCCTGCACACTGCAATGAAGAGTAGCCCCCAATTGCCGCAACTAGAGAAAACCCGCACACAGCAACAAACACCCAACTCAGCCAAAAAGAAAAAAAACATACAGGCAGACTGCAAACCAAAAAATTACAATAGGTTCAAAAAAAGAAAAAAAAAAACCCCAAACACAACACTAAAGATAATCATCAAACCACAAGAGATGAAATCAAAAGGAAGGGAAGACAGAACACCAGACAAAAACAAATCCAAAGTTGGGGAACTATGATCCCTCAAGCCATGGGAAGAAGAAAAAATAAAAGAAATTGCTTATATGAAATCCAAAGAAAGCTGGAGTAGCAATACTCATATCACACAAAATAGACTTTATGGTACAAGAGACAAAGAAGTACTGCAGAATGATCAAGGGATCAATCTATAATGCAAAAAACGCTAACAGCCATAAGAAGAGAAACTGACAGCAACACAATGATGGGGGGACTTTAACACCCCACTTACACCAATGGACAGATCATCCATGGAATCAATATGGAAAAACAAGCCTTAAATGACACATTAGACAAGATGGCATTGATATTTAAACCACATTGCATCCAAAAGCAACTGAATACACATTCTTTTCAAGTATACCTAGAACATTCTCCAGGATAGAACACATCCTGGGCCACAAAGAAAACCTTGGCAAATTTACATGAAATCATATCAAGCACCTTGTCCATATGAGATTAGAAATAAATTACACAACAAACTATTAAAAAAAAAACCCACACATGGAGGCTGAACATGTTACTAAAAAACAATGGATCACTGAATACATGAAAGAAAATCAAAAACTACCTAGAGGGTTTCCCTGGTGGCGCAGTGGTTGAGAGTCTGCCTGCCGATGCAGGGGACACAGTTTTGTGCCCCGGCATGGGAAGATCCCACATGACGCGGAGCAGCTGGGCCTGTGAGCCATGGCCCCTGAGCCTGCGCGTCCAGAGCCTGTGCTGCGCAACGGGAGAGGCCACAACAGTGAGAGGCCTGCGTACCACAAAAAAAAAAAAAAAAAAAAACTACCTAGAGACAAAGGATGATGAAAACACACTGATCCAAAACTATGGGATGTAGCAAAAACAGTTCTAAGAGCGAAGTTTATAACAATACAATCTTTCCTCAGGAAACAAGAAAAATCTTCAATAAACAACCTAATCTTACTTACACCTAAAGCAAATAATAGCAAAGATCAATGAAACTAAAAGCTGTTTTTTTGAAAACATAAACCTTGCCAGAGTCATCAAGAACAACAGGTGAGGGCTCAAATCAATAAAAACGGACACCACAAAAATACAAATGCTCCTAAGAGACTACTGCAAGCAACTATATACAATAAAATGGACAACCTAGAAGAAATAGGCAAATTCCTAGAAAGATACAACCTACCAAGACTGAGCCAGGAAGAAAAAGAAAATATGAACAAACCACTGACCAGTGCTGAAATTAAAACTGATTTAGAAAAAAACTTCCAACAAACAGAAAGGCCAGGACTAGATGGCCTCATAGAAGAACTTATCAAACATTTAAAAAGAAAACACCTATAAAAAACTGCAGAAGAGGAGACACTCCCAAGCTCATTCTTTGAGGTCATCATCACCCTGATATCAAAACCAAACATACCACCCACACACAAGAAAATTACAGGCCAATATCACTGATGAACATACATGCAAAAACTCCTCAATAAAATACTAGCAAACTGACTACAACACATTAAAAGGATCATACACCATGATCAAGTAGGATTTACCCAGGGATGCAAGGATTCTTCAATATATGCAAATCAATCAATGTATACACCGTATTAACAAATTAAAGAATAAAACCCATATGATCATCTCAATAGATGTAGAAAAAGCTTTTGACAAAATTCAAAACTCATTTATGATAAAAACTCTCCAGAAAGTTGGCATGGGGGAACCTACCTCAACATAATAAAGGCCATATACAACAAACCCACAGCTAACATCATTCTCAACGGTGAAACACTGAAAGCATTTCCTCAAAGATCAGGTACAAGGATGTCCACTCCTGCCAATAGTTTCAGAAGTTCTAGCCACAGCAATCAGAGAACAAAAAGAAAAGAAATGCAAATTGGAAGTAGTAAAACTATCACTGTTTGCAGATGACATGATACTACTCAGAGAAAATCCTCAAGATGCTATCAGAAAACTACTATGCTCATCAGTGAATTTGGTAAACCTGCAGAATACAAAATGAATGCACAAAAATCTCTTGCATTCCTATACACTAACAATGAAAGATCAGAAAGAGAAATTAAGGAAACAATCCCATTCACCACTGCAACAAAAAGAATAAACTACCTAGGAATAAACCTACCTAAGGGGCTTCCCTGGTGGCGCAGTGGTTAAGAATCCACCTGCCAATGCAGGGGATGTGGGTTCGAGCCTTCGTCCGAGAAGATCCCACATGCCGCAGAACAGCTGAGCCCCCATACCATAACTACTGAAGCCTGCATGCCTAGAGCCTGTGCTCTGCAACAAGAAAGAAACGCCACTGCAACAAGAAGCCTATGCACCACAACGAGGAAGTAGCCCCTGCTCGGCACGACTAGAGAAAGCCTGCGTGGAGCAACAAAGACCTAATGCAGCCCAAGATAAATACATAAATAAATTTATTAAAATAATAATAAAAATAAACGTACCTAAGGAGGCCAAAGACCTGTACTCAGAAAACTGTAAGATGCTGATGAAAGCAACCAAACATGACATAAACAGAGAGATAGACCATGTTCTTGGATTGGAAGAATCTATATTGTGAAAATGACTATACTACCCAAAGCAGTCTACAGATTCAGTGTAGTCCGTAACAAATTACCAATGGCATTTTTCACAGAACTAGAACAAATAATTTTACCATTTGTATGGAAACAGAAAGACCTCGAATAGCCAAAGCAAGCCTGAGAAAGAAAAATGGAGCTGGAAGAATCAGGCTCCCTGACTCCAGACTATACTACAAAGTTAGAGTAACCAAAAGTTTGGCACTGGCACAAAAACAGAAATACAGATTGATGGAACAGGATAGATAGAAAGTCAAGAGATAAACCCACACACCTATGGTCACCTAATCTATGACCAAGGAGGCAAGAATGTAAAATGGAGAAAAGACAGTGTCTTCAATAAGTGGTGTTAGGAAAACTAGACAGCTACATGTAAAAGAATGAAATGAGAACACCCACTAACACCATACACAAAAATAAAGTCAAAATTGATTAAAGACCTAAGTGAAGGCCAGACACTATAAAACTCTAAGAGGAAAACATAGGCAGAACACTTTTGACATAAAGCGCAGCAAGATCTTTTTTGACCCACCTCCTAGAGTAATGAGAATAAAAACAAAAACAAATGGAACCTAATTAACCTTACAAGGTTGTGCACAGCAAAGGAAACCATAAAAAAGATGAAAAGACAACCCACAAAATGGGAGAAAATATTTGCAAACGAAGCAACTGACAAGGGATTAATTTCCAAAATAATCAAACAGTTCATGCAGATCAGTATCGAAAAAAACACAAACAATCCAATCAATAAATTGGCAGAAGACCTAAATAGACATTTCTCCAAAGACATTCAGATGGGCAAATGCACATGAAAAGATGCTCAACATCACTACTATTAGAGAAATGTAAATAAAAACTACAGTGGGAACCACCTCACACTGGTCAGAATGGCCATCATCAAAAAGTCTACAATTAATAAATGCTGGAGAGGATGTGGAAAAATGGGAACCCTCCTACACTGCTGGTGGGAATGTAAATTGGTACAGCTATGGAGAACAGTATAGAGGTTCCTTAAAAAACTAAATATAGAAGTACCATATAATCCAGCAATCCAACTCCTGTGCATATATCCATAGAAAACCACAATCTGAAAAGATACAAGCAGCACAATGTTTACTGCAGCACTATTTACAACAGCCAAGACATGGAAGCAACTTAACTGTCCACCAATGGAGGAGTGGATAAAGATGTGGTACATATACACACTGGATAAAAAAACCATAAAAAAGAACAAAATAATGCCATCGGTAGCAACATGGATGGACCTAGAGACTGTCATACTGAGTGAAGTAAGTCAAACAGAAAAAGACATGATGATATTGCTAAAAAACAAAAAATAATAGAAATAAACTTATTTACAAAGCAGAAACAGAGCCACAGGTGTAGAAACAAACTTCTTGTTACCGGGGGAAAGCGGGGAGGGGGGGATAATTTGGGAGACTGGGATTGATATATACACACTACTATATATAAAACAGATAACTAATTAGGACTTACTTTATAGCACAGGGAACTCTACTCAGTACCCTGTAATGACCTATATGGGAGAAGACTAGAAAAGAATGAATATATGTATATTTATAAGTGATTTACTTTGCTGTACACTTGAAACTAACACAACATTGTAAATCAACTATACTCCAATAAAAATTATTTAAAAAACCCCAAAACCCTCTAAGTGTGTGTACGCTGTAAAACTGAGTTTATGTAATGTATAATAAGTCTGTATCAAAAGCTAACAATGGGGTAGTTGAAAAATATGTGTAATTTCATTCAAAGAACTAAGTTAAAATTAGTAAGAACAAAATTAAAAACTGGAAATGTTCATTTAAATAAATAATTTTAACATATATGCTAGATAAATGCATATGTACACAAGAACAGATGGCAGGTATGGCTATAAATACAGAAAGTAGACCAAAAAAAAAAGAAGAAAAAAAAAACACGTAAACAAAGAAGAGCCTTCAACAGGGGAACTTATAAAGACATTTTACTCATATACTCATATCTACACAATACAGCACAAGAAAGGAAAATGAATGTGTTAGGGAACTGAAACCGCCCACCTTGGCCAGGCACAATGATAACCACTTGCCTGAATTGTCTCACAACAGGAAGTTCTGATAAAGAGGTGCTGCCTCTGAAAGCTAACTGGGAGAATTTGGGAGGATCTGAAAGGAGGAGGGAAGAGATGATATGTCCTGCCTACCTCCCAGAATCCCCCTCACGCTGGAATCCACCTTGGCTGAGAGGTGAGTGCACCACCAGGAAGGACCCTGAGTCAGAACAACTGGCCATAGACAACCCGGAAACTAACCCTATTACCATAAAAGCTGAGATTGCCAGCATCATGGCAGAGCAATTCTCCTGGGTTCCCTACTGTGTTGCTCTTCGCCTAGGCACCCCTTTCCAATAAATTCTCTTGCTTTGTCAGCATGTGTGTCTCCTTGGACAATTAATTTACGAGTGTTACACAAGTGCCCACTCTCAGACCCTGCAAGGGGTCCTCCTGAAACCATGCAACTCAGATTGGGACTTTACTTGATATCACACACCTGGTCTCAGGACTTAATGAACCTCAGGTTCTTGAAGTCTCCTCACAGAGTTCAGTGAGACAACGTGATAGGTAAGAATTGGATTTATTTAGCGAGGAACACACTCCACAGAGTGTGGGCCATCTCAGAAGGCGAGAGGCCTCAAAATATGACGTGGTTACTTTTTATGTTCTACGTAATTTCACAGGCTGAGTGGGAGGATTATTCCAACTACTTCCCGGGAAGGGGCAGGTATTTCCAGGAATTGGGCCACCACCCACTTTTTGGCCTTTTAGAGTTAGACTTAGAACTGGCAGGTCGCTGGTGGGTGTGTTATTTACATGCTCATGTATTACAATGGGAGTATAATGAGCCTCAAGATCCACTGGAAATCAAATCTTCCGCCATCTTGGACCTAATTGGTTCAAACCTGTTTGTTTTAGTCAAGTCCTATGGATATGTCATTCCTTTAAAGGCTGTGCCCTGCCCCTTCCCTCCTGTTTCACCTCTTTCTTCCACAAAGGGATAGCCATGAAAAACATGGGTAAAGTCACACCACATTGCGCAAAAGAAGAAAAACACATCATAAAACATATTACATTCATAAAAAACTTTTAAAACAAGCGAAACTAAACAAGACACGTCAAATAGTTTCCACATAGTTGGCAAAACTATCAAGAAAAGAAAGGAAATGCTTACTTCAAACAGCAGCCAATACATTAACTTGCTGGTGATGGGGATAATTGTTTGGAAAAATCCCACAGGCTGCTTCTGAGGTCCTATTTATATAGCAATTTTGGCCTGAGCGGTGATATTAATCTCAGAGCTTCTTCAACCGCACATTGAAGTCCTCTGCAATTTTTTTTTTCCCAGGCAGGTCATATTTCAAACTTCGGAAAGCCAAGTTTTGGGGGTACAAATAATAACTATAGGACACTAGTAAAAGAACACAGATAAAACACTGCTGAATGAGAAGAGTTGGGGGAGGGCCCGGATGACGCAGCATTTACCTGAATCAGACACATCTGCGCCGGCGCCAGCGGAGTTTGTGGGTGAAGGTGGGGCCCGGGCACTGCGGCACCAACCGCCCGACAGAGTCAGGCCGGATAGCGCCCACGCCGAGCCTCAGACGAAGCTCAGAGAAGCGGGCACGGCGCCTTGCTGGCTCCCTGACCTCTGGCCTTCACAGCGTTGCGAAGTTCCCCGCCTGTGAACACAGCCGAGTTTACAAAATAACGACCTCAGTCGACGCCGGAAAAGCCGCCCAGACTCCGTCCTCTAGAACGGAAGTGACTCTTTCCTGAGCCTTCATTGGCCCAGGGGCGCCCACGAACTGGCGTAGTTTTTTTCCGGGTAATGCAGTTCACAGGCCTCTAGAACCTGTCAAAGGGTGGTGCTCCCCGCCTATAGGAAAAGCCCCGCCTCACTGCCCGGGCTCCTGGGAAAGAGTGTCCTGGAGGCTCTGAGGACGGGGGCGGAGTTTCACGCTTCTTAAAGGAGACGAACCCAGATATCCATGGAATGTAGTCTTCGCTGGTCCCAGAGAGACAGCCATAATATTTCAGATGTTTCCGAAACCTACAAAACCAAACGGGCACATGATACCAGGTTGTCACTATGACACAAAGTTCATGCATCCATAGCTGGGGTCTATTAAACATTGTCTTATTGCTCTTCCAAAGGATGTAGCCTAAGGCTTTAGACCTCACTGTGTTAGGTCAGAGTCAAGAGAACATAGACTCCAGACAGGGAGCCATAGTGAACAAGACAGAGGAGGAATGTGGGGTGGCCATAAGCAGGTGGACCATGTGTTGCTTCTCTGGTTCCCTCATTAAAGAGTAGAGCCAGTGATGTCCCATTCAGGGACAACATTTTTGAACATGCATCTGTGAAGAAGCATGTAATGAAATACACCTGCACACAGCAATTACCTCACCTTTTCTCTAACTCTGATGGCCTTTCCCCACACCTAAGACCACACTGCCTCTTTATACCTTAAATATCTCAAGCACATCGCCTCCGGGAAGGTGGATCTGAGACTTCTTCTAGCTCCTGGCTTGGCTGCCTTCTCCCCTGCAAACATTGGCATCTCAGTGTTTGGCTTCTTGCGCCGCTGGTGCAGTAAAAACTTCATATTCACTGTTTGGAATTGCCCACAGTTGGAGTATTCATACCAGGGAAATTGGCAAACACAACAATCAAGGTTCGGTTAGTTGTTTTATACGTGTCTAGACTTAAAGTAACGGAGACTATGTTAATAATGAGGACCATACGTGATGAATAACGATGTGAGCACATTTACTCCACCCAGCGAAGTCATTGAAGAAAAGTCAAGCTCCAACAGGTTTTTGCCTTCTCAGTTATTAATAAAAGACAGACATTTTATCAAAGAAGACATACACATGGCAAATAAACACAAAAATGTTCAACATCATGAATCATTAGGGAAATGCAATCAGACCATAGTGAGACACCTCTACACATTTAAACAGGTAATACTGAAACACTAGCCATATCAACCAAGTACTAGAGAGGAATACAGGAAAACCGGAATGCTCCCATACTGTGAATGGCACACAAAAGGGTATAGTCATTGAATTTTGAATATGAAACCATACATACATATAATTTATTAAACTTATCTGTCATAGACAAAAAGGATACAAACCACAAAAACCCATCCTTTAACAGATGTATGGATAAACAGTCAGTGGGTGGTATATCCAAACAGTATATTTTTCAGGAAAAAAAATGAATTATACTTATCAGCAACTTAAATGATTCTCAAAATAATTATGCATCATGAAAAAGAAACAAATATAAAAGTAAACATTAAGACCCCAATGATATTAAGTGTAGAAAACACTAATTGAATGGGGAAAAAGTAAATCAATACTAGTTGCCTGGGAGTCCTGGGAGAGATGTCAGAAGGTGGATATGGGAGTGATGGATGTTTGTAATTATGATGGTTCTGTGGGTTTACACATATTAAAACTTAACCAAGCTGTACATTTTAGGTATGTTCAGTTCAGCGCATACCAACTATACAGCTCAATTAAATTTAATAAAAATTGGATTCACATAAAAAATCTGAATCTTTTCTGAATCTCCTTTTCAGTAGAACTCTGGCAACCACATGTTAACCCCATCACATCTCCTTGTCTAATGGGAGGGATTCTGTTGTGGTAGCGGTGAAGACTGGTGAGCAATGAAAGGTGTTTCCACGTGAGTTATCCAGGAACTGCCTGCATCCTAAAAACCACATGCCTGGACTACACGATTTCCACTTTTATTACCCATTATCTTTGCTATGCACCAATGGCCTTGAGATAAACAATCTGAAGATGCTACAGGATCTCAAAACCTTTACATTATTTAGCCTGACACTGACTGGGACCTCAGGAGAGAAACCGCTCTGTATCTCCTGAGAATTTTTGCAAAAACATTATCTTAAACAGCCACAGTCAAGGGAACATTCATGGATGCAATTTTAGAATAGGTTCATCTCTTTTTGTTTGCTAGTCACTCACTCCCTATTAAATTCCCTGTTTCTGTACCAAATATGGTTCCCATCTGATGTCTGTAATCTAACGCTCAGCAAAACCAGCCTACCATGTTATGGACATTATGGCACATGGCTCTTTTCCAGCTGGACCTAGAGAACTTCTTCTCTTGAACAGTACTGGGGTCATGATCTGACATCCCATGTGAAAAAAGAGAACTTATGCAGCTCCAAAAAACACTCGTGGTTCATAAAACTGTCCTCATCTCAGGGTGACCTCGGGACCCACCAAAAATTCTAACATCCAGGTCACATTAGTCCCAGAGCCCTGTAGTCTACCCCAGGAGGCTTTGGACAACAATTCAAATTAGATCAAAACTGGAGTGAAAACCATTCTCCGCCATGATACTATCCTTATTGAAGAATACAAAGATTGGAACACCCACAAAAGACGTGGCTTAAACTATAGTCTTTATTTTTTCACAGAGTAGAGCAAATGGAGGCAGATAGTTCCCAAACAGGGTGATCTGGAGCTAAAAACATCCATCGTGAGCATGACATAAGACAATACCACCAAGGAAAGTAAACTGTAAGCTGCCAAGGGAACCCACATTGGGTCACAGTGGTCAAAGCTGCTTAGGTCCTGTCCTTGACAGAAGAGCATGACAACACCCAAGTGCTCAGGCTATTCATGCTTCCCTCCAGAGAACAGGACAGCACAAAGGTCTACCTACCCTGATCACAATGCGATGACTGATGCCCAGTACTGGGATCTGCCACTTGGGAGAGGTAAAAAACTTACAGTGATATTGAGTCCAGCAAGGGGCTTGCACAGGTTAGAAAGTAGAGTATAGCTCCTGAAAAGCTTCCTATGAAGCCAGTACTCATAGGCAATCTGCACACGAGGGCTGTTCAGATGTATGGCATTCAACTTCCAGTTGATGACTTCCTCAGAGAGTCTATTCAGTATGATGTATTAACTAAGGAGACAACTCATTCACTGCTCTCATCTCATTTGAAGGTCCTTCTCTAGATGAACTTTCTGGTATCAAATAAGGTAAGACCTTTGGCTGAAAGCTTTCCTACATTTGCTGTACTCATAGGGTCTATCTGAGCTGTGAAGTTTCTAGTGCTCAGTCAGAGCAGACCTTTGACAGAAAACTTTTCCACATCTGCTGCACTGATGAGGCCTTTCTGGGGTGTGAGCTTTTCGGTGTTGAGTAAGCTGGATGCTTTGGCCAAAGAATTCTCCTCATTCAGAATTCTCCTCATATGGTTTTTCTCCAATGTGAACTCTGGTGCTTAATAAGAGTAGAGCTTTGGCTAAAACACTTTCCACATTCACTGCACTTATAAGGCCTTTCGCCAGTGTGAACTCTCTGGTGCGTAGTGAGAATAGAGTTTTGGCTAAAACATTTCCCACATTCACTGCACTTGTAAGTCTTTGCTCCAGTGTGAATTCTCTGGTGGACCTGAAGGTGGGCCCTTTGCCTAAAGGACTTCCCACATTCACTACACTCATAAGGCCTTTCCCCAGTGTGAATTCTTCTATGTTTAATGAGGCTGGCGATGTACCTAAAGACTTTCCCACATTCACTGCACTCATAAGGCCTCTCTCCAGTGTGGACTCTCTGATGCTGAACAAGCATGCGTTTATAGGTGAAGGCTTTTCTGCATTCTCCACATTCATAAGGTCTCTCTCCAGTGTGGACTCTCTGGTGCTGAATAAGTTTGCTTTTAGTAATGAAGGTTTTCCCACATTCACTGCACTCGTAAGGCTTGGCTCCAGTGTGAATTCTCTGGTGAACAATAAGTTGGGCGTTTTGTCTAAAGAACTTCCCACATTCTCTACACTCATAAGGCCTTTCCCCAGTGTGAATTCTTCTATGTATAACAAGGTTGGAGTTGCATCTAAAGACTTTCCCACATTCACTGCATTCATAAGGTCTTTCTCCAGTGTGGACTCTCTGGTGCTGAGCAAGCCTGTATTTACGGCAGAAAGCTTTCCCACATTCACTGCACTTGTAACGCTTTTCTCCATTGTGAAAGGCCTCTACAAACTCGGTGTCCTTTTGTGGAGTGACCTGGTGCTGGAGAAGGCCAGAGCTACAAGGGAAATCCTTCCCAGACTCCTGGAATGTGAAAGACTTCTTGGATGCATGGACGGTGTGGCTCTTCATAAAGGTCTTACCCACGTCTCTTCTAAAGAGTTCCTCTCCAGTGTGCTGGTGAAACTGCACACGTGCCCCACAGAGTTTCTGGCCAGGGTTTGTGCCAAGGTCCTCAGCTAGATGCAAACCACCTTCTAAGGACAGGCAGCACGTCTGCCAGGGATAGGACTTCAGGGTGGACAGGTCTGCCTCTGAAGTATTTATTTGTGGCACTTCTACAGAAACATTCTGCTCAGAAGGTGTCTGCTTGTTCTCTGCTATATACCAACACCCTGAAAGCAGAGAAATACGGGTAAACTTGACATAGGATTTTGGTATAAGGAGGCAGCCCCATCACAAATGTTTGTCTGACATAGAAAGGAATAAATCTATGGGACTGTTTTCAAGACAAGAAGTTGCAGGGAGGCTAGGCAAGTCTTGCTGTACAGTACTGACCCTCTACACATCACAGGACAGGGAGCACTCACCAGGCAAATGACAGAAGGATGCGATGGAATGCATAAAGGAGCTAGGGGTCCACAACTCATTCCTCCAGGAACAGTTTTCACTAGGACCTTGGCGCTGGTGACATGTGTGTGCTATGTGGAAAGCTGTATCCAGGTCCAGGAAAATCTGATTTTCACTAAGTAGCTGGCGTTCAAGGACTATTTTGAGGAGAGGTGCAGACCTCATGAAACATTAAGTGTAGGTGAATAGTGGAAAGCACAGCAGAGGGAGGATGGAGAGGAACAATTAGGAGTGGAAGACAGAGAGGTGAGGGATAATTCTGGGTTGGAAGTCAGAGGAAAAATCACAGGAGGCAAGTGTCAAGGATGGAGGAGAAACAGAAATGAGGTACACAGTCACTGGCCTTGACACCAAAACAGTGTTGGGTATGGGACATGTTCCTGATATGATGTGAATCAAACCATGATGTCACTTCCTCCCCCAATGCTAATTACCAGGGCCAGGCCATATTTGAGCCCCTCTTGCTCTGTCTGGAGTCATGTCCACTCTGTCATGTACCCAGGGTTCTCCTCTCAGCTCCAGCTGGACAACATGGTACCTAGAAGATGAAAGTCCTAAGAGAAAGACACGACAGGTGAACAGTTGGTACTGGCCCGAGGTGCAACCAATCCCAAAACAACCTCAGGAAAAACATATGTAACAAAAAGAATTTTTGAGATGAGGGTCTCACAGAAACAGTCAAGAAGACCCCACAAATACTGACCACATTAAGTCCCAACAATTCCTGGAATGGTAAAGCCCCAAGAAATGTCAGCTGGAAGGTGGCAGAGCCTGGAGCACAGAGGTGCAAGGGTCTATGGAGTCAACTTAGCAGGGAGTGGCTGAGACTAATGGAACCCATTGAACTAATTCCAAGTCTTATGACCCAGAAAAACTTCACTGAAAAAACTTCAGAGCCGCTGGTATTGGGGATACTCCTGAAAGGAGATCGTATACACATTCACTCAGCCTTGGCACCAACAACACAGATGAGAGGGAAGCAGTAATATAGATGTGCCCACTGTCTAGCTGTGAAAAAAACAGGCTTGCTTTTGGAAAAATGGGGAAAGGCGGAAACCTGCCTGGGATGCTGGGAGAGGTGTGAGGGCCTTACCTAATGATGCAGCAAGTGCAAAGGTCTCCAGCATGACATCGTGGTACAGGAATCTCTGGGCCTCATCAAGAAGCTTCCATTCCTCCTGGGAAAAGTATACAGCCACGTCCTCAAAGGTCACAGAGCCCTGTGATGACAGGGACAGATGTCTCCATAAGCAGCCTCTCTCCCCAGGACCCCATAAGTGCCCCTAACCCATACTCACTCGGTTCATCTTCCTCCCCAGCTCCCTAACTTAGAGGGCACTGGTACCTAATAACTCTTCATACTTCCTTGAGCACTAGGTACAACTCTCAGCAACAACAGGTAGGTAGGTGGGCAGACAGATGCCATCTAAGCTGTGGGCCTGGTATGCATGTCTCCCTCCCTCTCCTGAAAGACAACAGCCTGAGAGTCCCCAGGATCATGTCTCCCAGACACAAACAAACTTGGGCTCATCATTCTCTCTTAAACTCCTGGTATGAGGGCTCTGGGACAATTTGGTCACACACCTTCCCCACATGCATACTCACTGGCTAACTCCTCATACATCTGATCCCCATCACCACCACCCAGCCCACAAAACTGGCATGTCTCCTGCCTCCTCACATACCGTCCTGCACATGGCATCAGAAAGTTCCTGCCAATGCAACAGGATCCCACCATACCCCAACTCTCCACCGGTCTGTTCTGAAGGCTTCCCCACCAGGCCTTGTTCCTGACTTTAACCTCAGTCAAAACATGCAAATCTAAATACGCCTGTTCATGTTCCACCTCTGTATTGCACATTATGTATCTTCACCAGTTGCAATCTCTGTCCATATAACACCCATTCAAAATCCACACCCACTTGACACACCTTAGGTAAACTCATCTGACATTCTGTCAGAAACTACCCAAGTTCCACCACAAAAGCCTAGTGAGTGCACAGGAAGAAAAATAACCACCAGCCTGACTTTACTTTCACTTCACCTACATTCTGCTTTCCCTCTGCATCAATTAATCAATTTCATAGGCACTCCCCCATAAAAACCTGAGCCACCTGATGGACTTTCCCTCCCGCCCCCCACCTTCCCACTGATGACCACTCTTCTTATCTGTCTTTGTGACAGCCCCCTTATCTTCCCTTGTCCCCTAATGGCATCCTGAAGCCTCCGCCAGCACTCTAGATCTGCACGTTCAGCCGTCCCCTTGTCTCCTATACTTGGAGTCACTGGAACATCTGAGAATCAAAACAGCCAAAACCCAATTCCTAATATTCTCACAGAAAAGGACTGCTACCACTGACTTCCCCATCTCAGTTGATGGCACTGCCACCCTTCCAGATGCAAAGGGAAAAAAAACTTGGAGTTATCCGTGAGCCCTCCACATTAGAAAATCTGATCAGCCCCTACTTTAAAAGCAAATCCAGAAGCCAAGTATTTCTCCTACCTCCTCATGCACCACTTTGGTCCAGCAAGAACTAATGTGCATCTGGATGACTGCAATAGCCTCCTTCATTATCTCCTTTTCTTTCTCTCCCCCAGTCTCTTGTGCACTCTGCAGCCAGGAGTAGCCTCTTAAAACCTAAGTCACATCACTTTCCCTCTCTGTTCCAAAAATTCCATGTCTTCCATCATTCTCAGAACAGAAACCTCTTCTCAGTCTACCATTCTAGGTCTAACTCTGGCCCCCTTGCTCTCTGTTCTTACCAGCTGTTAACAAAGACCTACAAGTCCTAAAACACTCCCATCTCAATCTCATCCTCAAACATTTATACATATTACCCGCTATACCTAAGACAACCTTTCACATCTCAGTTCACTGGCTGCCAAAAATGGGAATCTGTCCATATAACCTCTGGCCTGGACTTGGAAACCTGGGCTTAGGGTCCCCAGACACCAAGTCCAGGAAGAGTGGCAGCAAAAGACTTCTAGGACACCTGACACTCACCAGTGCAGGGTCCATAAGTGGTTCTGCTGAATGTGGAACCTGTGGGAAGAGTAGGGCCATGTAATATTAATTCCCATCAGCAACATAGACAAAAAAAGGTTAATGAGTGAACCATTTAATATTTCAGATGAAGACAAATGCTCAAGAGGAAACTAAAGCATAAAAGAGGGCAGAAAATGTTACAGTTGTACCATAAGGTCATGTGGACATCTTGAGAAAAGGCCTTCCAAAAGTGGGACAAACAAGTACAAAGCCACTCTATCAGAGTCATGCCTGGTGTCTTTGAGCAGCATTTACAAAGCTAGTATGACTGGAGCCCAGTGAGCCCAGAAGAATAAGGGATCGTGTTGGCAAGGAAATGGTGTTGGCATGTCATAAAGCACTATTATAGTCCTAAGTCACAAATATCAAAATTAAGTCTCATTTTACATACAGGTCTGTTTCTGACACTTCCATTTGATTCCCTCTTCTATTTCTCCCTTGCTAATAATATATTTTTCTCTTCTTGTAGCTTGTAGTTGGCCCTCACATCTGATCAGAAGTTCGTATATTATACTTCCTTTTCCAATTTTACTTGGTTATCTTTTTGTTTTGTTGTTGTTGTTGTTGTTTTTGCAGTATGCGGGCCTCTCACTGTTGTGGCCTCTCCCGTTGTGGAGCACAGGCTCCAGACACGCAGGCTCAGCGGCCATGGCTCACGGGCCCAGCCACTCTGTGGCATGTGGGGTCTTCCCGGACCAGGACACAAACCCGTGTCCCCTGCATTGGCAGGTGGACTCTCAACAACTGCACCACCAGGGAGGCCCCTTTGTTATCTTATAAATTATTGCTTTATATAAAATTTCAGCTTACATAATCCATATACTAAGTTCTGATTAGAAATTATTATAACATTATGGAAACTGGTTCAAGATGGCAGAGTAGAAGGATGTGTGTTCACTGCCTTTTGTGAGCGCACTGGAATTACAACTTACTACTGAACGATCATTGACAGGAAGACACTGGAACTCAGGAAAAAAGATACCCCACATCCAAAGACAAAGCAGAAACCACAATGAGAGAGTAGGAGAGGTGTAATCACAATAAAATCAAATTCCATAACTACTGGATGGGTGACTCACAAACTGGAGAACACTTATAGCACAGGAGTCCACCCACTGGAGTGAAGGTTCTGAGCCCCAAGTCAGGGTTCCAACCTTGGGGTCTGGCAACAGGAGGAGGAATTCCCAGAGAAACAGACTTTGAAGGCTAGCAGGATTTGACTACAGGACTTCGACAGGACTGGGGGAAACATATACTCCAAGCTTGGAGGGCATACACAAAGTAGCGTGCACATCAGGACCCAAGGGGAAGGAGTAGTGACTCCATAGGAAACTGAACCAGACCTACCAGCTAGTGTTGGAAGGTATCCTGCAGATGCAGAATATGGCTGTGGCTCACCACAGGGACAAGAATAGCGGCAGCAGAAGCTCTGGGAAGTACTTGGCAAGAGCCCTCCCAGAGTCCACAATTAGCCCCATCAAAGAGGCTGTAGCCTCCAGTGCTGCGTCGCCTCAGGCCAAACAACCAACAGGGAGGGAACTCAGCCCCACCCATCAGCAGACAAAACAATTAAAGTTTTACTGAGCTCTGCCCACCAGAGCAACACCCAGCTCTACCCACCACCAGTCCCTCCCATCAGGAAGCTTGCAAAAGCCTCTTAGATAGCCTCATCCACCAGAGGGCAGACAGCAGAAGCAAGAAAAACTACATTGCTGCAGCCTGTGGAATGAAAACCACGTTCACAGAAAAACAAACAAAATGAAAAGGCAGATGACTATGTACCAGATGAAGAAACAAGATAAAATCCCAGAAAAACTACTAAATGAAGTGGAGATAGGCAAAACTCGGAAAAAGAATGGAGGCAAAGATCAAGAAGATGCAAAAAATGTTTAAAAAGACCTAGAAGAATTAAAGAACAAACAAACAGAGATGAATAATACAATAACCAAAACGAAAAATATACTAGAAGGAATCAATACCAGAATAACTGAGGCAGAACTCACCTGGAAGACAGAATGGTGGAATTCACTGCTGCAGAACAAAGAAAAAAGAATGAAAAGAAAAGAAGACAGCCTAAGAGACCTCTGGGACAAAGTTAAATGCAACAGCATTCGTATTATACAGGTCCCAGAAGCAGAAGAGAGAGACAACGGACCTGAGAAACTATTTGAAGAGATTATAGTTGAAAACTTCCCTAACATGGGAAAGGAAATAGCCACCCAAGTCCGGGAATCACAGAGAGTCCCAGGCAGAACAAACCCAAGGAGTAACATGCTGAGACACATAGTAATCAAACTAACAAAAATGAAAGACAAAGAAAAATTATTGAAAGCAGCAAGGGAAAAATGACAAATACCATACAAGGGAACTCCCATAAGGTTAAAAGCTGATTTCTCAGCAGAAACTCTACAAGCCAGAAGGGAGTGGAATGATATATTTAAAGTGATGAAAAGAACCTACACGAAGATTAATCTCATTCAGGATCTCATTCAGATTTGACGGAGAAATCAAAACCTTTACAGACCAGCAAAAGCTAAGAGAATTCAGCATCACAAAACCAGCTCTATAACAAATGCTAAAGGAACTTCTCTAAGTGGGAAACACAAGAGAAGAAAAGGACCTACAAAAACAAACCCAAAACAATTAAGAAAATTGTGACAGGAACATCCATATCGGTAATTACCTTAAACGTGAATGGATTAAATGCTCCAACCAAAAGACACAGGCTCACTGAATGGATACAAAAACAAGACCCATATACATGCTGTCTACAAGAGACCCACTTAAGGGGTAAGACTTAGGGACACATAAGACTGAAAGTGAGGGGATGGAAAAAGATATTCTATGCAAATGGAAATCAAAAGACAGCTGGAGTAGCAATACTCATATCAGATAAAATAGACTTTAAGATAAAGAATGTTACAAGAGACTAGGAAGGACACTACATAATGACAAAGGGATCAATCCAAGAAGAAGATATAACAATTATAAATATATATGCACCCAACATAGGAGCACCTCAATACATAAGGCAAATGCTAACAGCCATAAAAGAGGAAATTGACAGTAACACAATAATGATGGGGGACTTTAAGACCTCACTTACATTAATGGACAGATCATCCAGACAGAAAATTAATAAAGAAACACAAGCTTTAAATGATGCAGTAGGCCAGATAGATTTAATTGATATTTATAGAACATTCCATCCAAAAACAGCAGATTACACTTTCTTCTCAAGTGCACACAGAACATTCTCCAGGATAGATTACATCCTGGGTCACAAATCAAGCCTCAGTAAATTTAAGAAAATTGAAATCATATTAAGGATCTTTTCCAACCACAATTCTATGAGATTAGAAATCAATTACAGGGGAAAAAGGTAAAAAACACACACAGAGGCTAAACAGTATGTTACTAAATAACCAAGAGATCACTGAAGAAATCAAAAAATATCTAGAGACAAATGACAATGAAAACACAACTATCCAAAACCTATGGGATACAGCAAAAGCAGTTCTAAGAGGGAAGTTTATAGCAATACAAGCCTACCTCAAGAAACAAGAAAAATCTCAAATAATCTAAACTTAGACCTAAAGGAACTAGAGAAAGAAGAACAAACAAAACTCAAAGTTAGTAGAAGGAAAGAAATCATAAAGATAAGAGCAGAAATAAATGAAATAGAAACAAAGAAAACAATAGCAAAGATCAATAAAACTAAAAGCTGGTTCTTTGAGAAGATAAACAAAACTGATAAACCTTTAGCCAGACTCATCAAGAAAAAGAGGGAGAGGACTCAAATCAATAAAATTAGAAATGAAAAATGAGAAGTTACAACAGACACCACAGAAATACAAAGCATCGTAAGAGACTACTAAGGGACTTCCCTGGTGGTACAGTGGTTAAGAATCCACCTGCCAATGCAGGGGACACAGGTTTGGGCCCTGCTCTGGGATAATCCCACATGCCGTGGAGCAACTAAGCCCATGCACCACAACTACTGAGCCCAGGTGCCACAACTAATGAAGCCTGCATGCCTAGAGCTTGTGCCCCACAACAAGAGAAGCTGCCACACTGAGGAGTCCACACACTGCAACAAAGACCCAATGCAGCCAAAAATAAATAAAATAAATAAATAAATAAAAATTTTAATTGAAGAATAAAAGCCATATGATCATCTCAATAGATGCAGAAAAAGCTTCTGACAAAATTCAACATTCATTTACATGATAAAAACTCTCCAGAAAGTGGGCATCGAGGGAACCTACCTCAACATAATAAAGGTCATATACAATAAACCCACAGCAAACATCATTCTCAATGGTGGAAAACTGAAAGCATTTCTTGTAAGATCAGGAACAAGACAAGGATGTCCATTCTTGCCACTATTATTCAACATAATTCTTGAAGTAGTAGCCATGGCAATCAGAGAAGAAAAAATAAAAGGAATACAAATTGGAAAAGAAGAAGTAAAAGTGTCACTGTTTGCAGATGACATGATACTATACATAGAGAACCCTAAAGATGCCACCAGAAAACTACTAGAGCTCATCAATGAATTTGGTAAAGTTGCAGGATACAAAATTAATGCATAAAAGTCTCTTGCATTCCTATACACTAACAATGAAAGATCAGAAAGAGAAATTAAGGAAATAATCCCATTCACCATTGTAACAAAAAAGAATAAAATACCTAGGAATAAATGTACCAAGGAGGTAAAAGACCTGTACTCAGAAACTGTAATACACTGATGAAAGAAAACAAAGATTACACAGATGGAGAGATATACCATGTTCTTGGATTGGAAGAATCAATATTGTGAAAATGACTATACTACCCAAAGCAATCTACAGATTCAATGCAATCTCTATCAAATTACCAGTGGCATTTTTTACAGAACTAGAACAAAAAAATCTTAAAATCTGTATGGAGACACAAAAGACCCCGAATAGCAAAAGCAGTGTTGAGGGAATAAAATGGCACTGGAGGAATCAGACTCCCTGTCTTTAGACTATACTACAAAGCTACAGTAATCAAAACAATATGGTACTGACACAAGAACAGAAATATAGATCAATGGAACAGGACAGAAAGCCCAGAGAAAAACTCAAGCACCTATGGTCAACTAATCTATGACAAAAGAGGCAAGGATATACAATGGAGAAAAGACAGTCTCTTCAATAAGTGGTGCTGGGAAAACTGGACAGCTACATGTAGAGAATGAAATTAGAACACTCCCTAACACCATACACAAAAATAAACTCAAAATGGATTAGAGACCTAAATGTAAGACTGGACACTATAAAACTCTCAGAGGAAAATATAGGAAGAACACTCTTTGACATAAATCACAGCAAGATCTTTTTTGATCCACCTCCTAGAGTAATGGAAATAAAAACAAAAATAAACAAATGGGACCTAATAAAGGTTAAAAGCTTTTGCAAAGCAAAGGAAACCACAAACAAGACGAAAAGACAGCCCTCAGAATGGGAGAAAATACTTGCAAATGAATCAACGGACAAAGGATTAATCTCCAAAATATGTAAACAGACCATGCAGCTCAATATTAAAAAAACATACAACCCAATCCAAAAATGGGCAGAAGACCTAATTAGACATTTCTCCAAAGACATACAGATGACGAAGAATCACATGAAAAGTCACTCAACATCACTAATTATTAGAGAAATGCAAATCAAAACTGCAATGAGGTGTCATCTCACACCAGTTAGAATGGGCATCATAAGAAAATCTGCAAACAACAAATGCTAGAGAGGGTGTGGAGAAAAGGGAACTGTCTTTCACTGTTGGTGGGAATGTAAATTGATACAGCCATATGACGAAGAGTATGGAGGTTCCTTAAAAAGCTAAAAATAGAATTACCATATGACCCAGCAATCCATTACTGGGCATATACCCAGAGAAAATTGTAAATCAAAAAGACTCATGCAGGGACTTCCCTGGTGGCACAGTGGTTAAGAATCTGCCTGCCAATGCAGGGGACAGGGTTCAAGCCCGGGTCTGGGAAGATTCCACACGCTGCAGAGCAACTAAGCCTGTGCGTCACAACTACTAAGCCTGCACTGTAGAGCCCACAAGCCACAACTACTGAGCCCAAGAGCCACAACTACTGAAGCCCACATGCCTAAAGCCCATGCTCCGCAACAAGGAACTGCAACGAGAAGCTCACGCACTACAATGAAGAGTAGCCCCTTCTTGCCGCAACCAGAGAAAGCCACGCACAGCAACGAAGACCCAACATAGCCATAAATAAATAAATAAATGACGCATGCACCCCAAAGTTCACTGCAGCACTATTTACAAGAGCCAGGTCATGGAAACAACCTAAATGCCCATCGACAGATGACTGGATAAAGATGTGGTACATATATACAATGGAATATTACTCAGCCATAAAAAGGAACGAAATTGGGTCATTTGTAGAGACGTGGATGGATCTAGAGACTGTTATACAGAGTGAAGTAAGTCAGAAATAGAAAAACAAATATTGTATGTTAACACATATATGTGGAACCTAGAAAAATAGTACAGATGAACTGGTCTGCAGGGCAGAAATAGACACACAGATGTAGAGAACAAATGTATGGACACCAAGGGGGGATGTTGGGGTGCGGGGAATGAATTGGGAGATTGGGATTGACATATACACACTAGTATGTATAAAATAAATAACTAATAAGAACCTGCTGTATATAAAAGAAATAATAAAACTCAAGAAGATTATTATAACATTATATAATAGAATTCAAGAATACAAATTTTAAATTTTTATCCATGTTATTTATATATCCTTTTTCTTTCATAAATATTCAGACAGATTTTCTGTAATTTCCTACCTGCTTTTTTCTCCTGCAGTAGAGAAGGGAACCACCATTTGTTGACTTCACAGTGAAAATGAATCTCAGAATTCCCTGGTGGTTCAGTGGCTAAAACTTGGTGCTTTCACTGCCATGGGTTCGATTTCAATCCCTGGTCTGGGAACTAAGATCCTGCTAGCTGCACAGTGTGGCCTAAAAAAAAAAGAGAGAGAGAGAGAGAGTTACAAGAAGAAAATGGCACCAGAAAATTAATCTGTGATAAAGGGGTTGTTGCTGGCATCAGAGTAAAAGTGCTTGGCCTCCAGCAGTTTGAGATAAGTGGCTGTCAAAGATGACTCCTTAAACTTAAGACAAAGGAAACAACATATGAGACCTGACCTCTATTCCAACCTCATTATAAAAACATGGAAATTTCTTTGGTTCTAAACATCTTGATAAGGATTCCCAGCATTATAACTTTTTATCCTTAAAAGGATTCATTTTGTCCCCCTTAAAACAAGTATTTTAACCAGATGTCTTAATCATTTTCTCTTCCAATACCAGCAGAGGATGATGACGTAACAGTAAAATAAATACTATTAACAGAGTACAATCACTGCAAAAGCAGAAACCCTCTAAGTGGCTGCATACTGTAAAACTGTAAGTTTACCTAATGCATGATGTGTATAAAAATACAACTACGGCATCACTAATCATTAGAGAAATGCAAATCAAAACTACAATAAGGTATCACCTCACACCAGTCAGAATGGCCATCATCAAAAAATCTACGAACAATAAATTGTAGAGAGAGTGTGAAGAAAAGGGAAGCCTCTTGCACTGTTGGTGGGGATGTAAATTGATACAGCCACTATGGAGAACAGTATGGAGGTTCTTTAAAAAACTAAAAATAGAACTACCATACGAACCAGCAATCCCACTACTGGGCATATACCCTGAGAAAACCATAATTCAAAAAGTGTCATATACCACAATGTTCACTGCAGCGCTATTGACAATAGCCAGGACATGGAAGCAACCTAAGTGTCCATCGACAGATGACTGGATAAAGAAGATGTGGCACATATATACAATGGAATATTACTCAGCCATAAAAAGAAACGAAACTGAGTTATTTGTAGTGAGGTGGATGGACCTAGAGTCTGTCACACAGAGTGAAGTCAGAAAGAGAAAAACAAATACCGTATGCTAACACATATGTATGGAATCTTAAAAAAAATAGGTTATGAAGAACGTAGGGGCAGGACAGGAATAAAGACGCAGATGTAGAAAATGGACTTGAGGACACGGGGAGGGGGAAGGGTAAGCTGGGACGAAGTGAGAGAGTGGCACTGACAGATATACACTACCAAATGTAAAACAGATAGCTAGTGGGAAGCAGCCGCATAGCACAGGGAGATCAGCTCGATCAGCTCAGTGCTTTGTGACCACCTAGAGGGATGGGATAGGGAGGGTGGGAGGGAGACGCAAGAGGGAGAAGATATGGGGATATATGTGTACATATAGCTGATTCACTTTGTTATAAAGCAGAAAGTAACACACCATTGTAAAGCAATTATACTCCAATAAAGATGTTAAAAAAAATACAACTAACTACGGGATAGATTAAGACTAAGTATAACAATCTCATTCAAAGCACTAAATTAAAATTAGTAACATGGAGCAAAACAAGATCAAAAAGTGGAAATGTCCATTTAAATACAATAATAATTTTAACATATACGCTAAACAAATGTGTGCTTTATATACCCCAGAAAGCAAGGAAGGTATGGCCAGCATAGCAATATTTATAATTACAGAAAGGAGACCAAAAACAAACAAGCCAAAAGAAAAAAACAAAGAAAGCCTTCAACAGCAGGATTTATAAAGATATTTTACTCATATACTGTATTCACACTATTAGAACACTGCAAAAGAAGGAAAATTAACGGATAGCCATGAAAAAATGGGTAAAGTCCCACCATATTGGGTGTGACACATCATAATACTTATATGATTCCAGTCATAAGAGAGTTTTAAGATAACTGAGCGAAGGTAAACTACAGTCGTCGAATATTTTCCACACAGCTGAAACTATCAGGAAAAGCAACGAAATGCTTACTTGAAACATCAGACAATACCTTAACTTTTGGGGGATGGGGATAACTGTTATGAAAGGAACCCATAGGCGGCTTCTGGGGTCCTACTTATATCTCATATCTTGACTTGAGCAAAGAACGGGTATTAGTAAGAGCTGCTTATTCAACTGAACATGGAAGTTCCCTGCAATTTTTTTTTTCCCCACGCACGTCTTATTTCAATATTCGGAAAACCAAGGTTTTGGGAAACAAAAAAACACAAACATAGGATGCTCGTTATAGAACATTGATAAGAACGAAAATACTGCAGAATGAGAAGAGTTGTCTGAGGGTCCGGAGGGAGCAGCATTTACCTGAATCGCACCCATCCGCTTGGCCGTCCCAGCGGAGTCTGTGGGCAATGGTGGGGCCCGGGCACGGAGGCCCGTCCCGGCCCCGAGACAGAGTCAGGCCGGATGGCGCCCACGCGGAGCCTCAGCCTTTCCTCAGAGCAGCGGACACAGCGCCTTCCTGGCTCCCTTCACCTGGTGCCGACCCAAGGTACCGGAGCGGGCACCAGCGAACAGGTCCGAGTTTAAAAATGTCGCCCGCGGTCGACGCCGGAAGGCCCGCCCAGACACCGCCCCCCTAGAACGGAAGTGGCTCTCTCCTGAGCCGTCATTGGTTCAGGGGCCCTTACGCGCCGCGCTTTGCCTTCAGGGTAATGTGGTTCACAGCCCTCTACGACCTGTCAAGTGGCGATGCTCCCCACCTCTGGGAAAGTTCCTCCTCACCCTGAGGGTAGCTGGGAAGGAGTGTCCCAAGGCTCTGAGTACTGGCGGGGTTCACGCTTCTTAAAGGGGACGTACCCAGATATCCGCAGAACCACGTTTCTTAAAGGGGACGCACCCAGATTTCCGTGGAATGTAGTCTGTGCTGTTCAGAGAGAGGTACTCAGATATAATAGAGTTATATTCATATATATATATATATATATATATATATAAACTATAATAGAGTTATAGTTCAGATGTTCCCCAAACCTAAAAAAAAAAATGCGCACATGATACCAAATTGTCACTCAGCCACAAAGTGCATCCATCCATAGTTGGGGTCTAATAAACACGGTCTTACTGCTCTTCCAAAGTATGTAGGCTGATGCTTTAGACTCAATTTATGAGTCTCAGTGTGTTAGGTCAGGGTCAAGAAAGCAAAGTTTCCAGACAGGGCCATGGTGGGGAAGACAGAGGAGGGATGTGGGATGGCCAGAAGCAGGTGGACAATGTGTTGTGTCTCTGCTTCCCTCAGAAGAAACGTAGAGCCAGTGACGGTGTCCCATTCAGGGGTGGACACATAATTCTTACTCCACATTTAGATATGTATTCAGTTCTTTTCTAGAATCTAAGATCTACCTATCTCAAAAGAATGACTTACCACATGCCATTTTCTCCCTGGACAGTGACTCTACGGTCCCAGTCATAGTTTATTTACAAAGGGGGCATTTGAATCCTGAGATAAAGGATTGGTTTACATGATCCTCGTTCCTTGCTGGGTACAATATAATTTTACCCACAATTACAGTAACAATGCATGGAGAGTTGATATCATCTCAGAAAAATATTTGTGAAATTTGGAAATTGCTGAAATCCATCATTATTTAATTATTCAAAGTTAGTGGCCAAAATAGCCCTTGACCATGTGAACAAGGTTAGGCTCTCAGTGCAGTTTCTAGAGACACTGAAGTCTGAGAAGTGAGGGAATAAAGCAGAGCACGTAGTTACACAGGAAACTTGGCTAGCTTGTGGTTATAGCTTTGTAACATGTGATCTATTATTTATTTATTTAAAATTTTTTTATTTAAGTACAGCTAGAAGGGCTATGTAAAGAGAGCAGACAGCTAAAAACAAACAGGGTATCTGTAGCATCATATTTATTCCCTCCTTAAGAAACATTCTTTAAGTTTCCCTCTTAAGAAACATTCATTAAGTGCCTACCCCATTCCAGGCACTACTTTGGTTGCATCAAGATCAAAAGAGAAAAAGATGCCTGCCCTCATGAGTCTGACCTTCCGGTCAAAGGAGATGAACAGTAAGAATTAATGACAACACAGTCAATTACAGAATACATTTATGTGTTTTGAGTGTTAGCCAAAATTTCAGAAATGAAGACGTGATTGATCAGGTATTTATTTAGGGCTTGTTAGGACACCCAGGAAACGTAGGTGAGAGAAGCACTTGAATTGTTACCTGAACTACAAATGGAGGAAGCCTATAAAGGCAAAAAATGGAAGGCCACAGTTAGTTCCATAAGTTGTTTGTCAAGAATTATAATTGGAGCTGTCAAGAAGTAAGGGTGCTTATAAAGCAAGGATTGGTTAGGGTCAGAAATGGCTATATAGTTACAAAGGGGGGAATGTTGAAACTGCAAGGTTGTAGTTAGCAGAAGTTTTAAAAATGTCTCGTGTCTGTTATCAAACTGAACCTGGGTCTGCTCACCTACTTTCTTCTGATTGGTTGCTGGTAAGGTCACAGGGTGATTTTCAGGAATATTCATCATCAACTTTCTGTTTCCAACCAGTCTCAGGCTTATGTGCTTGTTGTCATCATGTAGTCACCATCCTCCACCTGGCTGGAGGTCTTGTTTCTGCAAAACAACTCAAGGATATGCATCAGATTGTTATCTATAACCTTTCAGAAGGAACTAGCATTCCTGTGAGTGTTTTATCACTGAACTATTGTTCCAACTGTCATTACTGGTTTTGACTGCTTTTCCTTTCTTTCTACACTCTCACCTCTCTAATTAGTAACTACTTGAATCTGCTCTTTGGAACTCAGGGAAGACCTAGGAAACTAAAGTCTTTCTCTATGTACAGGAAACAAGGGAGACTTCCCTGGTAGCACAGTGGGTTAAGACTCTGTGCTCCCAACGCAGGTCGGCCTGAGTTCGATCCCTGGACAGGGAACTAGATCCCACATGCATGCCTCAATTAAGAGTTCACATGCCACAACTAAGGAGTTCACCCACCACAACTAAGACCTGACACAACCAAATAAATAAATAAATATTAAAAAAAAAAAGAAACAAGGGGGACAGACTTTTGTACCCAGGAGAGCCCTGCAGGGTCCTGTTCAGTTTCAGAAACAAGAGTGCCATGGCTTGCAGAGCCTGGTTCAGCTAGGCCTCAGAGGCACCTCTGTAACGTCTCTTCTTGTGCTTTTCCTCTTGGTCACCTCTGCGTGGACCCAGAGCTCTAGAAGCCCATACAGGTGGGAAAAATCCAGAGTCCATAACAATGCCATCCCTAAAGGATGCAGGAAGTTCCACTCACCTGTTGTGCACTGCATCTTAAGAGCACTTTGCTAAGCCTTCACTGGCTCAGTCACTGTACCTGCAGACTGAAGTGACTTCTGGGTAATACAGTTCCCAAATGAAGCATGTAGATCTCCAAAATGTGATTTATTTTCATACTTGAAAACACGGGTACTTAACTACTTAGCAGGAAAGGTAAAGACAATGTTTAGACTTGCCAGAAAGGTAAAAATGAATAAAGAAGCTGTACTGTGGTATGTATTCACTGGCCTAACAAATGTACCACAAGCACCTAAGGAGTTTCAACCACAATAGTAGGTGCATGGGACATATTGGGAATAGGGTTGTCAGCTGTTTCATGTATACAGCACAAGTCCTGTATTTCACAATTTTGTCCACAGTCCTTTGACTTCGTCAGCACGACATAAACATCGTACATCCCGCTTTTTGCAATGATTTCCAAAACGCCGTCAGTTAATTTGGAAAATGCTTTATGGTTTCTCTCAGGTTTGGCTGAGGGAAGACTAAAAACAGATATTAACAAATAAAGTGCTTACTTTACATAGTCAGGAGAGGGAAAATGTGTTCCTTGGCCACAGTCCAAAGTCATGAACAAATAATCATCATTTCTAAGAGATAACTTTCGATGAATACATGTGTCCTCAAAATCAGCAGGGTCAACGACAGCCTCAAGAGAGAAACTAAGCTTCTGGAAGTTAGCAAATCATTGATAGGGACAAGCTTTTGAAATTTAACCAATCGGTGATAAGACTACTGCTCCCCAACCCGAGTCCTGAAAGACAGCCTATCAGTGACAGCTCCAGGCTCCTAAGCAACAGTCAATCAGCAACTACCTCAGTTCCATACCCCAGCTTCTTAAAGTCAGCTGGTCAACAGGAGTGACCACACTAACACTGCGGAAAGTCCAGAAATCCTTCAACACACACTTCTGAAATTCCTCCATTCCTTAATGACTGGCTCCATAAAAGATAAATGCAGCTCAAGCTTTGTTCTAGGACACTGCCTGACAACTACAGCTCTCCCTCGTATGCATGCATAAGGTCCACATTTTTTGTATAAATATTAAGTTCAATTGATTGTTAGCTCAGAAGTTTGTAAACTTTTCAATGGTTCAACATTTGTTTATGGTTTCTTATGAGTTTAGAGTTAATGGCTATGTATAGATGGCAATTTGGGTGGGGATGCAAGGAAAAGAAAAGAGAAGGGCACTGAAACCCTTACTGAGGCAACGGGAATATTCATTGACAACTCTGATGAAGGGTTCAATGTCTATACATATGTGAAAATATGTCATGTTGGACACTTTATATAAATGCAGTTAATCTACATCAGTAATCCCTCAATGAAGTTGTTTGGGGAAAACTTTTTCCCATAAAACGTTAAAATGCTATTCCTTCTAGAATATCAAACAACTGACAAAGCTGTACTGATCATCAGGACCCTCTCCCCACATCTTACATGAGTCAACTCTGATTCTTTGTCTACAAAACGGGGGAATAATGGAAACATGTCCACTCGTGTCACCAAGAATGATGGCTAGGACACAAAAGACCCATCCCTGAAGAAGAGAATCTCCCTTCACTCCCTCATGAGGTTCCTGCTTTGCCATTATTGTTTGAGAAAAGCAGCCCAGAGAGGCTACAGGGATCCATAAAACCTCTGGCTCTGCTGCTCTGCCAATAAACTGGCTACGGGGACTGGTCTGCAGGTCCCGAGTTCTGTACACTCTCTTTCCACCTGGCCAGTTACTCAGATATTCACAGAGGCCCCTTTGGAAGTGGTTTATCCACTCTACTTTGGGGCAGTCTCCACCAGTCCAGTCCCTATTAATCCAGTCACAATTTCTGTACACAATATGGTTCCCAGCCTGGGCCTTGTTAAAAGTTTTATGTCCATGGACATAAACCTACATGATTTTTCTTCCTCAGGACACAGAGCTCCTAGGTGGGTATCAGGAGAAAGCTATCTCTCAATAATACCATGGAACATCCACGAAGTTCATGGTACTGTCAAATACGCTATTGTTTGCAAACCAACTGCCCCAAGTGACTGCGGAGCCACAAATAATCTTCACAACCAGGGCAGGAGATCTTGGTGCAAGGGTCATTCAGACTTTCCTAGGAGGCCTCAAGCAGCAATGCAACTAGGCCAAATCTACACTTAGAGTTGTGTTTTGTCCTCCTGCTGTTTCCTTTGGAGCACACAAAGTTGAGGGCCCCAGAAGTCTGTACTTTTTATTCTGGCAGAGCCCAATTCTGTTCTCAACCCACAGCATACAGTAAACAGAAACCCAAGAGTAAAGGTGGCTTAAACAATAAGACCTAGGGGAGGGATGGAGTGGGAGTTTGGGGGTAGCAGATGTAAACTTTTATACAGAATAAATAAACAACAAAGTCCTACTGTATAGCACAGGGAACCATATTCAATATCCTATGATAGGGCTTCCCTGGTAGTACAGTGTTTAAGAATCTGCCTACCAATGCAGGGGACCCGTGTCCGAGCCCTGGTCCAGGAAGATCCCACAGGCTGCGGAGCAACTAAGCCTGTGCACCACAACCACCGAACCTGTGCTCTAGAGCTCGCAAGCCACAACTACTGAGCCCATGTGCCACAAATACTGAAGCCCGCACGCCTAGAGCCTGTGCTCCACAACAAGAGAAGCCACCACAGTGAGAAGCCCGTGCACCACAATGAAGAGTAGTCCCCCCTTGCCACAACTAGAGAAAGCCCGCGCGCAGCAATGAAGACCCAACACAGACAAAAATAATTAAATTTATTTATTTGTTTATTTTAAATCCTGTGATAAACCATATGGAAAAAAATATACATATATCTGAATCCCTTTGCTGTATACCAGTAATAAACACAACACTGCAAATCAACTGTACTTCAATAAAAAAGAAAGAAACAAAGAAAAACACCCAATAATAACTTTATCGCAAAAACCAGCAAGGTGAGCAGTTCCTAGGGTGGGTAAAATTGAGGCTCGAAAAAATCTGTCAAGAATGTCATAAGACAATCAATAATGACCCTGAAACAAGCGAAACCTCTGTAAGCGAGTCCTCTGTCCAAAGTGGGTGATGTCCACACCTGAACAAATCAAAGGGGTGGGCATGAGATCTCACCAAAGGGCTCAAATGGCTGGCGAATACTCCAGGAAAAGCAAGAGACTACAGCAATCTGTTCTCTCTGCTTTCTAAAAAAAATTGAGATATAATTAACATATAACATTTATTAGTTTCAGATGTATAACATAATGATTCAGTATTGGTTTATATTGCAAAATGATCACCACAATAGGTCTACTTCACGTTTTCCTCATAGTTACATAAGTTTTTTGTGTTGAGAACTTCTATGATTTACTCTTAGCAAGTTTTAAACACCCAATACAGTATTACTAACTATAGTGACCATACTCCCTGCCAGCTAATACCAGGAGAGTGGCTTCTATAATACACATGGGCAGTGACAGAACTCCAGTGACGGCCCCAGGCAGGTCTGAAAGTGCAACAGAATTCACCAGTTTCCCACAAACCTGGCCCTTACCGTGAATTTCCCAGTGAGGATGTCTGGATGTACAAGATGCAGTTTCTGGGGGATATCTCCCTCACAGGGGCTAATCTCCAGAGCTTACATCTGTTATTATGTTAAAAAGCCAAGAGCACAGTGGCTGCACGTGTAACATCTTTCTCCAGTGTGAGCTTCCTGGTGCTGAATGGAGACAGACTAGTGGCTGAAGACTGTCCAACATCTGCCGTACTCCTAATACCCTGCTGGGTGTGGAATAGTTCTGTAAGACCAAAAGTTTCTTGATGGTGGAATACACAGAACAATGATACTGGGATACATGAAAGACAGAACACTTTGTTACTTACAGCTCAGAATGAAAGACGTTAGACAGGCCAACAAAGAGGGCTGAGCCCAGGGACAGGATTAACAGAAAGCTGGAGCTGTGGTGGGCAGTTTATATTTGGCAAGAGTGATGGGATTAGCTAGGTTTCATGAGCTGTCTGTGGATTGGCTATTTTGAATAATTGTATGGGTTCCAGAACATAGGAGCTATCACTAAATGTCTGACACCTTGGTGTCTGGTAGTCCAGAGAATGAGAGCCTGATAAGGAAAGTGGTTGGGGTTGTGGGCTTCATCAGCTGTTCTAGAAGGGGAACGGACAGTTCTTCTCCTGCCAGGGCTTCAAAACTGAGTCAAACCACTTTCAAAAACTTAAAAAGTATATATCAAAATGCTGTGTTATTGACATACACAAACATATAGGAGAATGGAATAAAAGAGCACAGAAACAAACCTTCGCATACATACTCAGATGTTTTTAAAGGGTGCAGAGACCATTCAAAGAGAAATGAGTTTTTTCAGCAGGTGGTGTTGAAAAAACTAGATAACCATACATAAAAGAATGAAGTTGCACATGCACCTTACATGATATAGCTGTATCGGTGTAAAATGGTACAGCTACTATGGAAAATAGCCCCTTAGTTCCTCAAGAAATTTACATATTGAAATAATGATCCAACAATTTTCCATCTGGAAACATACCTAAAAAGGACAGAAACCAGGGCCTCAAAGAAATATTTGTGCAATCGTGCTTACAACAGCATTATACGCAATAGCCAAATAGTGAAAGCAACCCAAGAGCTCACTGATGAAGGGATACAGAAAAAGTAGCTTATACATAAAATGGAGTACTACTCACTCAAAAAAGACAGAAATTCTGACACATGCTAGGACGCAGATGAAACTTGAGGACACTGTCTTCAGTGAAATAAGCCAGCCACAAGAGGAGAAAACCTTTATGACTCTTATATAAGGTACCCAGAGTGGACAAATTCATAGATAGAAAGTAGAATAGTTGTTGTCAGGGGATAAGAGAGTGGGGATGAGGAGTTGTTGTCTAATGGGTTTACTTTCAGTTTTATAAGATGAAAATACTTCTGAATATTTGTCTGCACAAAAGGTGAATGTATTATTACCGATAAACTTACAGTTAAATATGGTTAAGACTGTAAATGCTATGTTACAAGCATTGTATCACAATTTAAAAAAATTTTAAACACCTGCATAGCAGTACTTCCCAGCGCTAAATCAGACCAGACTTTTCCCACATTCACTGCATTTATATGGCTTTTCTCCCATGTGAACGCTCTGATGAAAAATGAGCGTAAAGTGGTCTTTTAATGTGCTTCCCACACTGGCTGCACTCATAAGACATTGGCCTAGTGTGAGCTCTCTGGTGTTCAATGAGGCCAGAACTTCGTGTAAAGAACCCTCCACATCCAAGGTGCTCATATAGCCTGGTTTCAGTGTGGATTTTCTGGTGCTGAACCACATGGGACGGTCTGATTAAAGTCTTCCCACTTTCGCTGCAATGGTTTTTCTGGTGCTCAACAAGTATGTGTTCATGGCTAAAGGTTTTCCCACATTCACTGCACTTGTAATCATTCTATCCACTTTCAAAGGTCTCCCTGCCCTCCATGTCACTGTGTGTCTTCCCTCGTGTGAGGGGCCTGGTTCTGGAGAAGGCCTGAACTGGCCGGAAAGTCCTTCCCTCCCGTTCAGCACGTCAAGGTCCTTTCTGCCACGTGAAAGCTGCAGTTCTTCACCAATGAAGTCCTCCCTTCATCCCATCTGGGGAGTTTCTTCCTACTCGGCTCCTTTTGGTGCTGGGAAAGACTCACCACACGGGTACACCTCTTGCTCGCGCTGTGTCCCATCATACTCAACCAGGCGCAAAATGTCTTTCAAGAGTGGGCCACACATCACATTAAGAATGAGACTTCTGGGACTTCCCTGGGGGCACAGTGGTTAAGAACCCTCCTGCCAATGCAGAGGACATGGGTTTGAGCCCTGGTCCGGGAAGATCCCACATGCAGCGGAGCCACGAAGCCCATGCCACGACTGCTGAGCAGGCAGTCTAGAGCCCGTGAGCCACAACTACTGAGCCCTGATGCCACAACTAATGAAGCCCATGTGCCTAGAGACAGTGCTCCACAACAAGAGAAGCCACCACAATGAAGAGTAGCCCCTGAGTGCTGCAACTAGAGACAGCCTGTGCAGCAACGAATACCCAATGCAGCCCAAAATAAAAAGATAAATAAATTAATTTAAAAAAAGAAAAGAAAAGAATGAGACTTCTGGATAGATGGACCTGGCTTTGGAGTCTTGACCTGTGACTCTATAACTGCATCACCTTGCTCTGAAAGCACCTCCTCATCCTGGGCTCCATGTTGAAAACCTGAAAGGAGAGACATGTCAATAAACGTGGCCCCAGCAGAAATGTGTCTCAGACACACCCAGCAGTAAGTCCTTAAGATTGTTGAGATGCATGGGGCCAGAGCCTGTGTGAGGAAGGCCTGCTGTGCAGAGCTGAGCCTGGGAAGCTCATCTGATGGCAGAGCACAGATGATGGGTAAGAACACGAGGAAGGGTCTTCAACTTACCTTTCAACAAAGCCTGGCTACTGGTGACTGGTGAGCAATGAGTAGAAGGCTGTGTCCAGACCCAGAATGTCTGAATGCATCACAGCAGCTGGGCTACAAGGAGTATTTAAGGACACATGCACATATCCCAACACTTTAAGTGCAGGTCAATGTTGACAGCACTGCAAAGGGAGCAGTGGAAGGGAATGGGTGAGAACCAGGGCCAGAAGTGAAGAGTCACAGCATCAACAGCGGGCTTCCCTGATGGTGCAGTGGTTGAGAACCCGCCTGTCAATGCAGGGGACCTGGGTTTGATCCCTGGTCCAGGAAGATCCCACATGCCGCAGAGCAACTAAGCCCATGTGCCATAACTACTAAGCCTGTGCTCTGAGCCCGCATGCCACAACTACTGAAGCCTGCTTCTTGTTGCTTGAAGCCTGCACGCCTAGAGCCCATGCTCTGCAATGAGAAACCACCACAATGAGAAGCCAGCGCACTGCAATGAAGAGTAGCCCCCACTCACCGCCAACTAGAGAAAGCCCGCACGCAGTGGCGAAGACCCAACACAGCCAAAAATAAATAAATAAACTAAAATAAACTTATAAAACAAAACAAAACAAAAAACATCAACAAGAAAGTAAAGGTAGAAACTCTTGAAATCTGTCACTGGTACCACACACTGGTGGATATAGGACACAGGCCTGGTGTGATGGGAACCCAGCTCTGATACCTCACCATTTCCTCACCCCCACGCACGTGGGCCACGTTCATTTCAGCCTCCCTTGATGCTGCAGGAAAAACATCCACCCTGTCAGGCACCCAGGGCCCTCCTATTGCTCAAGGTGAGAAACCACCTGGGCCTGAGGAGGCCAGTCAAAGAGGAAAGACAGGGAAAGGGAGTGGGCCCCGTCCCATGAGATCACACATTCTAAAATTATAAGGACATTAAAGGAAGGTCTTAAAGGAAACAAGCCAGTGGTCCCCTCAAGTAGTGACCAGGTCAGTATGTGAACATCCTGGCATAAGCAGGTCCCAGAGTCTGTCAGCAAAGGACAGTGGAAGGCCTGGGACACCAAGGTTCCACGCCTCTGGACAGAGTCACCCAACCAGGGACAGGGAAGGCTGGTGGGATCTTTCACACAAACATCAAGATTTCTGAGCCCTGTCTTATAAGACCTCAGAGCAACAAGGATGGGACTGCTGGGAGCGAAGGAATACAGTGCACAGAGCCCAGTGCTGGCACCAATGACACACATGCCAGGAAACCAGGAAAGGAAGCAGTGCCCATGGTCTCACTGTGGGAAGCTCAGAGGTTTCACTTGGCTTGATCTGACTCTGGTTTGGTAACAACCTCATATTAACAGCTTGAAACTGCCCAGGGTTGGAACATTTATACCAGGGAAATTGGCAAATGCAATAATCAAGGGTTAGCCGAGTTTTTTTTCTTTTTACTAACTGTCTAGACTTAAAGTAATGGAAACTATGCTAATAATGAGGACTACACATGGTGAGTAATGTTGTGAATAGCAGAAACATTTATTCCACCCAGCAAAGTCACTGAAGAAAAGTCAAGTTCCAACACATTTATTGTCTTCTTACGTACTAAAAAGAAGACATACATCTGACAAATGAACACAAAAATGTTCAACATCATGAATCACTAGGGAAATGCAATCAGACCACAGTGAGATACATCTCCACACTTTTAAAACAGATAATATTAAAAATACAGACCATACCAACCTAGTTCTTGTAAGGAATACAGGGGAACTGGAATGCTCCCATACTGCCGATGGGAATGCAAATGGGTACAGCCACTCACTTTAGACTAAGAATCCCTATGTTCATATAAAAAATTTTATGTACACGTTCATAGTAAGTTTATCTGTGATAGCCAAACTGGAAACAAACCACAAAACCTCATCCTTTAACAGAGAGATGGATAAACAGTCAAATGTTGGCATATTTAAACAGTACATTTTTCAGATATTTAAAAAATGATCTTTTCATGTAGACAAATTAGATGATTCTCAATATAATTATGCATCGTTAAAGAAGAAAACAAATACAAAAGTAAACATTAAGATCACAGTGATGGGGGCTTCCCTGGTGGCGCAGTGGTTGAGAGTCCACCTGCCGATGCAGGGGACACGGGTTCACGCCCCGGTCCGGGAAGATCCCACATGCCGTGGAGCGGCTGGGCCCGTGAGCCATGGCTGCTGAGCCTGTGCATCCGGAGCCTGTGCTCCGCAACGGGAGAGGCCACAACAGTGAGAGGCCCGCGTACTGGAAAAAAAAAAAAAAAGATCACAGTGATATTAAAAGTCTAGAAAACACTACCTAATTAAATGGGAAAAAAGTAAATCAAAGGACTTCCCTGGCAGTCCAGGGATTGGAAATCTGTGCTTTCACTGCCACAGCCAAGGTATAATCCCTGGTTGGGGAACTAAGATCACACAAGCTGTGCAGCATAGCTGGGGGAAAAAAAAAAGTAAATCAATACTAGCTACCTGAGAGTCCTGGGAGAGATGTCAGAAGCTGATATGGGAATGATGGATGTTTGTTATTATGATGATGATTCCATGGCTTTAGAAGTATTAAAATTTACCAAGCTGTACATTTTAGGTATGTTCATTTCAATGCATACAAACTATACAGCTCAATTAAATTGTAATAGGAATTGGTTTCACATAAAAATCTGAACTTCTTTTCTGAATCTCTTTTCAGTAAAACTGTGGCAACCACAGCTCAATTCCATCACCTCTCCTACTCTCATGAGGGGATTCTGTCACAGCAGCAATGAAGACTTGCAAGCAATAAAACGTGTTTCCACTTAAGTTATCCAGGAACTCTGCCTTGGTCCTAAAATTCACATGCCTGAACTACATGATTTCCACTCTCATTCCCCATTGTCTTCACTGTGCAGCAGTGGACTTCAGAGAAAAAATTTGCAGATGCTATAGGAATCCTAAAACCTTTACGTTATTCAGTCTGACACAGACTGGGGGCTCAGGGGGAGAGAAATAGCTCTGTAGCTCCTGAGAATTTCTGCAAAAACCTTATCCTAAACAGCCAGTCATGGGAACATTCGTGGATGCAGCTTTAGAAAAGGCTCATCCCTTCTTGTTGCATCCCTTCTCACATCCTATTAATTCCCAGTGTTTCTGTACCAAATATGGTTCCCTCCTGATATCTGTAAACTAAAAGTCATGAACACCAGCCTACCACATTGCGGACATCATAGCACACGTGGACATTATGGCACACGGCTCTTTTCCAGCTGGACCTAGAGAAATTCTTCTCTTGAACAGTACTGAGGTCATGATGTGACATTCCATGTGAAAAAAGAGAACTTATGCAGCTCCAAAAAACACTGGTGGTTCATACAACTGTCCTCATCTCAGGGTGACCTCGGGACCCACCAAAAATTCTAACATCCAGGTCACAACATTAGTCCCACAGAGCCCTGCAGTCTACCCCAGGAAACCTTCAACAACAATTCAAATTAGTGAAAACTATTCTCCACCATGATACTATTCCCAGTGAGGTATACAAACTTTGGAACACCCACAAAACCTGCTCCTCTTCATCCTGAGAGTCCAATTTGCTTCTCAACATCAGTCTAACAGTGGACAAAGCCCAAGATGAAAGGTGGCTTAAATAATAGTTTTTATTATGGCATAGAGCAGAAAAACTGAGGCAGATAATTCCCAAACAGGGTGACTTGGACCTAAATAAAATCCACCATTAACATGGTATTAGACAATGCCACCAAAGAAGGCAAACTACTGTGAGCCACCAGGAGAAAATGGACTGGATCCCCATGATCAAAGCTGCTTTGGTCCTGTCATAGGCAGTTGACAGGAACTAAGAGAACGACAAAACCCAAGTGCTCAGGGTATCCATGCTTTTCTACAAGGGATAGGAGAGCACAAAAGCCAACCTACCCTGATCACACTGAGGTGACTGATTCCAGTATTGGGATCTGCCACTTAGTAGAGATAAGAAACTCACAGTGACATTAAATATGGCAAGGGCCCTGCACAGGTCAGAAGTAGAGCATATCTCCTTAAAAGCTTCCTATGAACCTGGAACTTACAGGAAATCTGCACACTAGGGCTGTTCAGATGTATGGCATTCAACTTCCAGATGATGAGTCCCTCACAGAGCCTACTTAGTATGATGTATTAACTAAGGAGACAGCTCATTCGCTGCTCTCCTCATCTCATTTGAAGGTCTTTCTCCAGTAGGAACTTTCTGGTGATGAATGAGGTTAGACCTTCAGTTGAAAGCTTTCTTACATTCACTGTGCTCACAGGATCCATCTGGGCTGTTAAGTTTCTGGTGCTCAGTCAGAGCAGACTCTGACATAAAAATTTTCCACATTTGCTGTACCGGCGATGCCTTTCTGTAGCATGAGCTTTTCAGTGTTGAGTAAGCTGGGAGTTTTGGCTGAAGAATCCTCCACATACAGTGCACTCATATGGTTTTTCTCCAGTGTGAACTCTGGTGCTTAATGACAGTGGAGTATTGACTAAAATGTTTCCCATATTCAATGCACTTATAAGGCCTTTCCCCAGTGTAAACTCTCTTGTGTAAAACGAGAGCAGTTTGGCTAAATCACTTCCCACACTCACTGCCCTCAGAAGTCTTTGTGCCAGTGTGAATTCTCTGGTGTACAATAAGGTTGGAGATTTGGCTAAAGAACTTCCCCTTTCACTGTGCTCATAAGGCCTTTCTCCAATATGAATTCACTGGTGCCAGACAAGTGTGAGTGGGTCACTATTTAAAAGTTTTCCCAGGGGCTTCAACTAAAGACGCCTCAACTAAAGATCCTGCATGCCGCAAAAAAGATCAAAGATCCAGGGTGCTGCAACTAAGACCCAGCACAGCTAAATCAATCAACCAAACAATAAATATTTTTTTAAAAAAAGTTTTCCCACATTCACTACACTTATAAGGCTATTTTCCACTGTGGACTCTCTGGTGCTTAACAAGTGAGTCTTTGCGGCTAAAGGCTTTTCCACATTCACTGCACTCATAAGGCCTTTCTCCAGTGTGGACTCTCCAGTGCCGAACAAGACTGTCTTTATAAATGAAGGTTTTTCCACATTCACTGCATTCATAAGGCCTTTCTCCAGTGTGGACTCTCTGGTGACGACAAAGGTTTACTTTAGAAATAAAGGCTTTCCCACATTCACAGCACTTATAAAGCAGTTCTCCAACATGGAGTCTCTGGTGCTCAACAAATGACTTTTTGTGTCTGAAGGCTTTCCCACATTCACTGCACTTATAAGGCCATTCTCCAGTGTGGACTCTCTGGTGAACAAGTGACTTTTTGTGTCTGAAGGCTTTTCCACATTCACTGCACTTGTAAGGCCATTCTCCAGTGTGGACTCTCTGGTGCTTAACAAGTGAATTTTTGTGTTTGTAGGCTTTCCCACATTCGCTGCACTTATAAGGCCATTCTCTGGTGTGGACTCTCTGGTGCTGAACAAGCGAGCTTTTCCAGCTGAAGGCTTTCCCACACTCACAGCACTCATAAGGCCTTTCTCTAGTGTGGATTCTCTGGTGCTTAACAAGTATCCCTTTAAAGCTGAAGGTTTTCCCACATTCACTGCATTCGTAAGGCCTCTTTCCAGTGTGGACACTCGGGTGATGAGCCAGTTTGTGTTTGCAGCTGAAGGCTTTCTCACATAGATAGTATTTATAGAGGCTATGTCCATTGTGAAAGGCCTCTGCACACTTGGCTTCCTTTTGTGGAGTGACCTGTGGCTGGAGAAGGCTAGAGCTACCAGGGAAATCCTTCCCAGCCTCCTGGCATGTGAAAGAGTTCTTGGATGCATGGACTATGTGGCTCCTCATAAAGGTCTTACCCATGTCTCTTCTAAAGAGTTTCCCTCCACTGTGCTGGTGAAATTTCACACCTGACACACACAGTTTCTGGCCAGGAATTGTTCCCAGGTCTTCAGCTACACACAAACTACTGTCTAAGGCCAGGCAGCACCTCTCCCAGGGATAGGACTTCCGGATGGACAGGTCTGTCTTTGAAGTATTTATTTGTGGCACTTCTATAGAAACATTCTGCTCAGAAGTTATCTCCTTGTGCTCTGCTCCATGCCAACAACCTGAAAGCACAGACATATGGATGAACTTCATGTAGATTTTGGAAGAAGGAGGCGGCCCCATCACAAATATGTGTGTGATGTACCAAGAAATAAATCCATGGGACTATTTTCTGGACAAGGGAGCTGGCAGCATGTTAAGGAAAGGGCCTCTGTGCAGCACTGTGCCTCTCCATGTCACAGAACAGGGAGGACTAACCAGGCAAAAGACACAAGGGTGGTGGGAGCTCACGGAGGAGCCACGGGTCCACAACTCACTCTTCCGGAAACAGTTTTGACAGGCCTTGGTTGCTGGTGACATTTGTGTGCTGTGTGGAAAGCTGTATCCTGGACCAGGAAAATCCGACTGTCACTGAGTAGCTGGTATAAAAGGAGTATTTTATAAATAGGTGCAGACCTCATGACACATTAAGTGTAGGCCAATATTGGAGAGCACAGCAGAGTGAGGATGGAGAGGTCCAATAAGGAGTGGAAGACAGAGAGGTGAGGGGTAATCCTGGGTTGAAAGGGTAGAAATGAAAGAAGGAGCAAAGTATCATGAATGGGTAGGAAAGACAGATATGAGAAAAACAGTCACTGTCCTTGGCACCAAAACAGTGTTCAGCACAGGACATGTGCCTGATATGATCTGAACCCAGCCATGGTATTACTTCCTCCCCCTGATGCCAATCACCAGGGCCAGGCCCACTTTGAGCCCCCCTAGCTGGGGTTGGAGTCATGTCCACTCTGTCACGTACCCAGGGTTCTCCTCCCAGCTCCAGTTGGAGAACAACATGGAACCTAGAAGATGCAACTTCTGAGGGAAAGATAGCACAGGTGAGTGGTCAGTACTGGCCAGGGGAACAACCAATCCCCCAAAAAAAACCTAAGGAAAGAAAAATAATGTCACAAAAATACTCGTTGAGGAGGGTATCATAGAAACAGCCTAGTGGACCCCACAAATAGTGACCATGTTGGTTCACAACAATGCCTGGTACACTCAGCACCCAGGAAATGTCACCTAAAAGAGGACAGAAGCTGGAGCACAGAGATGGCATGAGCCTATAGAGTCAACGTACCTGGGAGTGGCTGAGAATTATGGAACCCACTGAATAAATTCCAAGTTTTTGAAGCAGAAAATCTTCACTGACCAAACCTCAGAGCAGGTGGTATTAGGGCTCCTTGTGAAAGGAGGCAATCTACACACTCACCCAGCCTTGGCACTTACAGCACAGATGACAAGGAAGCATTAATAGAGATGTGCCCACTGTCTAGCTGTGAAAAGAGCAGACTTCCCCTTGGAAAAAGAAAGAAAGGCAGGGAGCAGCTCAGGATTCTGGGATAGGTGTGAGGGTCTTACCCAATGATGCAACAAGTACAAAGGTCTCCAGCAACACATCATGGTACAGGAGTCTCTGGGCCTCATCAAGAAGCTTCCATTCCTCCTGGGAAAAGTACACAGCCACGTCCTCAAAGGTCACAGGGCCCTGTGATGATGGGACAGATTTGTACATAAGCAGCCTCTCTCCCCAGGACACCATAAGTACTTTTAACCCCAGCCTGTACTCACTCTGGGTTCACCATCCACCCCAGCTCTGTGACTTAGAGGGCAGTGAGGCCCAATAACTCTTCATGCTTCCTTGATCAGTATGTACAACCCTGAGCAACAACAGGCAGGTGGACAGAGAGATACCATGTAATCTGTGAGCCTGGTATGCAGGGCCCTTTCCCTTTCCTCCAAGACAACAGCCTGAGTGTACCCACTATCATGTCTCCCAGACACAAGCAAACTTAGCCCCATCCTTCTCTCTTATACTCCTAGTATCAGGGCCTGGGGCAATTACTTCATACACCTTCCCCACATGCATATTACTCAGTGGACCTCCTCATACATCTGATACCCATCACCACCACCCGGCCCACAAAATTGGCATGTCTCCTGCCTCCTCACATACCCTTCTGCACATGGCATCAGAAAGTGCCTGCCAAAGCAACAGGATCCCACTGTACCCCAACTATCCACTGCCGGTTCCCCAGTCCTCTTCTGAAGGCTTTTCCACTAGGCCTCATTCATGACTTCTACCTCAGTCACAACATGCAGATCTAAATACGCCTGGTCATGTTCATTTCCATATAGCACATTATGTCTCTTCACCAGTTACAATCTTTGCCCATATAACACCCATTCAAAATCCACACCCACTTGACACACCTTAGGTAAACTCATCTGACGTTGTGACAAACTCCCCAAGTTCTACCACAAAATCCTGGTGAGTGCATAGGAAAAGAAATAAGAACAAGCCTGACTTTGCTATTACTTCACCTCCATTTCTGCCTTACCTCTGCATCAATTTCATGGCCAATCTCCCATAAAAACCTGGGCCACCTGCTGCACTTTCCCTACCCCCTACCTTCCCGCTGATGATCACTCCTCTTGTCTGTCTTTGTGACAGCCTGCCTCTCTTCCCTTGTTGCCTAATGGCATCCTGAAGCCTTCCCCAGCACTCTAGCACTGCATGTTCAGCTGTCCACTTTTCTCCTATATTTGGGAGTCACTGGAACATCTGAGACTCAACATGGCTGAAACCCAGTTCACCTGGTGTTTTCACTGCCATGGGCAAGTGTATGATTACTGGTCACGGAACTAAGATCCCTGCAAGCCGCATGGTACAGCCAAAAAAAGAGGGAGAGAGAGGGAGCAATGAGAAGGAAATGGCACCAGAAAATTAATTTGTGATAAAGAGGTTGTGGCTAGAATCAGAGTAGTTTGAGATAGCTGGACATCATTGATAACTCTTTAAACTTAAGACAAAGGAAACAATCTACAGGACCTGACCTTTACTGCACCCTCATTATATAAACATGGGTTCTTGGGTTCTAAACATCCTGATAGGGATTCCCAGCATTATAACTTTTTAACCTTACCATGGTTCATTATATCCCCCTCCAAAAAAGGATTTTAACAAGATGTCTTAATCATTTTCTCTTCCAATACCACCAGAGAACAATGATGTACCAGTAGAATAAATACTATTAGAAGAGTAAAATCACTGAAAAGGCAAAAACCCTCTAAGTGCCTGTATACTGTAAAACTGTTAAGTTTACCTAATGCACAATGAGTGTGTATGAAAATACAACTATGGGATAGATTAAGACTAAGTATAATCATCTCATTCAAAGAACTAAGTTAAAATTAGTAACTTGAAGCTAAAAAAGATCAAAAAGTGGAAATGTTCATTTAAATATAATAGTAACTTTAATATACACGCTGGACAAGTGCATTCTTTATATATCCCAGAACACATAGCAGATATGACTGCAGTACGAAGTTTATAAATACGAAAGTAGACCAAACAAAAAAGCAAACCAAAAACCATAAACAAAGAAAAGCCTTTAAGAAGAGGATCTATAAAAACATTTTAATCATATAGTAATATCTATAAAATACTTCATAGAAAGAAAAATGAATGGATACTCACGAAAAACATGGGTAAAATAACACCATATTGTGCAAATGAAGAAAAACACAGAATTCTTACATGATTCAATTCATAAAAAATTTTAAAACAAGCGTGCAAAACTAGAATCATCAAATATTTCCCACATGGTTGGCAAAACTATCAAGAAAAGAAAGAAAATGCTTACTTGAAACATCAGCCAGTACGTTCATTTTGGGGGGATGCGGATAATTGTTTTGGAAGAACCCCGCAGGCGGCTTCTGGGGGTCCTATTTATATCGCATTTTTTGACCTGAGTGGTGAACGGATATTAGTTTTAGAGCTTACTGAACTGCACATTGAAGTTCTCTGCAATTTTCTTTTTCCACGCAGGTCATATTTGAAAATCCGGAAAACCAAGGTTTTGGGGAATAAAAATAACTATAGAACACTGGTAAGAGAACACAGATAAAATAAAACACTGCTGAATGAGAAGAGTTGGGTGAGGCCCGGATGACGCAGCATTTACCTGAATCCGACACATCTGGGCTGTCGCCGTCGCTAGAGTTTGTGGGCGAAGGTGGGGCCCGAGCACGGACGCCCCTCCCGGACCCGGGAGAGAGTCAGGCCAAAGAGCAACCACGCCGAGCCTCAGACTAAGCTCAGAGCAGCGGGCACAGTTCCTTCCTGACTCCCTGATCTCGGGCCGGCCCTGCGTTGCTAACCTTTGAACACATCCGAGTTTACAAAATGACGACCACGGCAGACGCCGGAAAAGCCGCCCAGACGCAGTCCACTAGCTCGGAAGTGCCTCTTTACTGAGCCTTTATTGGTCCAGGGGCGCCGAAGAACGGGCGCAGAGCCTTCAGGGTAATGTAGTTCACAGGCCTCCAGGACCTGGCAAGGAGCGGTGCTCCCCTCCTCCAGGAAAGGTGCCGCCTCTCCGCCAGGGTTGCTGGGAGTGAGGCTCTGAGGAAGGGGGCGAGGTTTCACGCTTCTTAAAAGGGACGCACCAGATTTTCATGTAGTCTTTGATGATCACAGAGAAGTACACGGACATAATATATGAGTTGTTCCCCAAACCTACAAAACCAAATGGGCAGATGATACCAGGTTGTCACTCAGACACAAAGTGCATCCATCCATAGCTGGGGTCTAATTAACGCTGTATTATTGCTCTTCCAATGGATGTAGGCTAAAGCTGTAGACTCAATTTATGAGTTTCACTGTGTTAGGTCAGGATCCAGACAGGGCCATGGTGGACAACACAAAGGAGGAATGTGGGGCGGCCAGAAGCAGGGGGACAATTTGTTGCTTCTCTGGCTCCCTCAGAAAAGAGTAGAGCCAGTGACGTTGTCCACTTATGGACACCACTTCTAAACATGCATCGTGAAGAAGCATGTAATGAAACACACCTGTACACACCAATTACCTCGCTTTTCTCTAACTCTGATTGCCCTTTCCCCACACTTAAGACCACCCTGCCTCTTTATCCCCTAAATATCACAGGCACCTTGCCACCGGGAGGGTGGATCTGAGAATTGTTCTTCTGTGTTCTCACTTGCCTGCCTTGTGAATGAAATACTCCCCAGCAAACCTTGGCATCTCAGAGTTTGGCTTGCTGTGCCTCCGGTTCAGTAATAACCTCATACACACAGTTTGAAATTGCCCACAGTTGGAGTATTCATACCAGGGAAATTGGCACACACAACAATGAAGGGTCGGTTGGCTTTTTTATTAAGTGTCTAGGCTTAAAGTAATAGAAGTATCTTAATAATGAGTATACATAGTAATAATGTTGAGTACAAATACCTATTCCACCCAGCAAAGTCACCGAAGAAAAGTCAAATTCCAACACATTTATTAACTTCTCAGTTACTAATAAGAAAGCAGACATTTTGTCAAAGAAGATATACACTTGGCAAATGAACACAAAAATGTTCAACATCATGAATCATTAGGGAAATGCAATCACACCACAGTGAGATATGTCTCCATGCTTTTAAAACAGGAAATATTCAAACTACTGACCATACCAACCAAGTACTGGTGAGGAACACAGGGGAACTGGAATGTTCCCATACTGTCAATGGGAATGCATTTGGGTACAGTCATTCATTTTAGAATGAAACCATGTGCTCATATAAAGGATTTTATGTACGCTAATAGTAAGCTTATCTGTGAGACAAACTGGAAACCACAAAACGCCATCCTTTAACAGATCAATACCAGTGAAGTAATGGTATATCCAAACAGTATATTATCATGAAAAAAGTGAATTATTCACATCGGCAACTTAGATGATTCTCAAAGTAACTATGCATGGAGATAAAAAAAGACAAACACAAAAGTAAACATTAAGGCTCCAATAATATTAAAAGTCTAGAAAACACTAACTAATTGAAATGAGAGAAAAGTCAGTCAATAGTAGTTGCCTGAAAGCCCTGAGAGAGATGTCAGAAAGTAGATATGGCAGTGACAGATGTTTGTTATTATGATGGTTCCGTGGCTTTACAAGTACTAAAACTTACCAAGCTGTGCATTTTAGGTATGTTCTGTTCAGTGCATACCAACTATACAGCTAATTAAATTTCAATAGAAATTGGCTTCAAATAAAAATCTTAATCTCTTTGCTGAATCTCCTTTTCAGTAGAACTCTGGCAACCTCACATTAACCCCATCACATCCCCTTGCCCATGGGAGGGAATCTGTAGCAGTAGCAAAGAAGACTTGTGAGCAGTGAAAGTTCTTTCCACTTAAGTTATCCAGGAACTCTGCCTGGGTACTAAAATTCACATGCCTGGACTACACAATTTCCACTCTCATTCCTCACTGTTTTCACTGTGCAGCAATGGCCTTGAGATAAATTGTTTGCAGATGCTGATTCCTAAAACCTTTACATTATTCAATCTGACACTGACTAGGGGCTCAGGAGGAGAGGAACAGCTCTGGAACTCCTGAGAATGTCTTCAAACACTTTATCCTAAAGCGACAGAGTCACTGGAATATTTGTGGATGAAACTTTAGAAATGGCTCATCCCTTCTTGTTTGCTTGTCTCTCAGTCCCTATTAATTCCATGAGTGTTTCTGTATGAAATATGGTTCCCACCTGATGCCTGTAATATAACACTCAGGAACACCAGCCTACCACTTTGGGCACATTATGGCACATGGCTCTTTTCCAGCTGGACCTAGAGAATTTCTTCTCTTGAACAGTACTGGGGGCATGACATGATATCCCATGTGAAAAAGAGAACCATTCATGTTGCTCTGAAAATCACTGGTGGTTCTCACAACTGTCCTCATCTCAGGTGACCTCAGGACCCGCCAAAAATTCTGACATCCAGAATTCAACATTAGTCCCACAGAACCCTGCAGTCTACCGTAGGAGGCCTTGGACAACAGATTGGACCAAAACTGGAGTGAAAACTATTCTCTGCCATGATACTATCCTCATTGAGGTATAAGAAGTTTGGAACACTCACAAAACCAGTTCCTCATCATCCTGAGAGTCCAATTTGGTTCTCAACACCAGTCTGAAAGTGAACAAACCCCAAGATGAAAGGTGGCTTAAATAGTCTTCATTATGGTATAGAGTGGAGCAAACTGAGGCAAATAGTTCCCAAACAGAGTGACTTAGACCTTGAAAAACCTATCCTGAGCATGATATGAGACAATGCCACCAAATAAGTTGTGAGCCACCAGCAGAACTGAGACTGGATTCCATTGGTCAAAGCTGCTTTGGTCCTGGCAGGACCAAAGAGAATGACAACACCCAAGTGCTCAGGCTATTCATGCATTTCTAAGGGGATAAGAGAGCACAAAGATCTACATACCCTGATCACACTGAGGTGGCTGGTGCCAAGAATGGGGATCTACCACTTGGGTGATGTAAGAAACTCACAGTGACATTAAGTCAGAAAGTACAGCATAGCTACTTAAAAGCTCCCTACGAACCTGGTACTCATAGGCAATCTGCACACTAGAGCTGTTTATATGTATGGCATTCAACTTCCAGTTGATGACTCCCTCACAGAGCCTATTCAGTATGATGTATTAACTAAGAAGACAGCTTATTCGCTGCTCTCCTCATCTCATTTGAAGGCCTTTCTCCAGTAGGAACTTTCTGGTGATGAATGAGGTTAGACCTTCAGCTGAAAGCTTTCTTACATTCACTGCAGTCATAGGGTCCATCTTGGCTGTTAAGTTTCTGGTGCTCAGTCAGAGCAGACTTTGACAGAAAATTTTTCCACATTTCCTGTACTGGCGATGCCTTTCTGTAGCATGAACTTTTTGGTGTTGAGTAAGCTGGGAGTTTTGGCTGAAGAAATCACCACATTTAGTGCACTCGTGGTTTTTCTCCAATGTGAACTCTGGTGCTTAATAAGAGTAGAGCTTTGGCTAAAACGTTTCCCACACTCACTGCACTTATAAGCCTTTGCTCCAGTGTGAACTCTCTGGTGCAAAATGAGAGTAGAGTTTTGGCTAAAATGTTTCCCACATTCACTACACTCATAAGTGTTTGCTATAGTGTGAATTCTCTGGTGGACTTTAAGGTGGGAGCTTTGCCTAAAGAACTTTCCACATTCACTACTCATAAGGCCTTTCCCCAGTGTGAATTCTTCTATGTTTAATGAGGCTGGAGATGTACCTAAAGACTTTCCCACATTCACTGCACTCATAAGGCCTCTCTCCAGTGTGGATTCTCTGGTGCTGAACAAGCATGCGTTTACAGCTGAAGGCTCTCTTGCATTCTCCACATTCATAAGGCCTTTCTCCTGTGTGGACTCTCTGGTGCTGAACAAGTTTGCTTTTAGTGGTGAAGGTTTTCCCACATTCGCTGCACTCATAAGGCTTGGCTCCAGTGTGAATTCTCTGGTGCACAATAAGTTGAGAGCTTTGGCTAAAGAACTTCCCACATTCTCTACACTCATAAGGCCTTTCCCCTGTGTGAATTCTTCTATGAATAATGAGGCTGGAGTTGCATCTAAAGACTTTACCACATTCACTGCACTTATAAGGCCTTTCTCCAGTGTGGATTCTCTGGTGCTTAAATAGTATGGGTTTACGGGTGAAGGTTTTCCCACATTCACAGCACTCATAAGGCCTCTCTCCAGTGTGGACTCTGGTGCTGAGCAAGTCTGTATTTGTGACAGAAGGCTTTCTCACATTCACTGCATTTGTAAGGCCTTTCTCCAGTGTGAATTTGCTGGTGCCGAACAAGTGTGTGTTTGTCGCTAAAAGCTTTCCCACATTCGCTGCACCCATAAGGCTTTTCTCTAGTGTGGACACTCCAGTGCTGAACAAGTATGTATTTACAGCCAAAGGCTTTCCCACATTCATCACATTCATAAGGTCTCTCTCCAGTGTGGACTCTCTGGTGCTGAGCAAGCCTAGACTTCCGGTAGAAGGCTTTCCCACATTCGTGGCATTTATACTGCCTTTGTCCATTGTGAGAGGCCTCTACACACTTGGTGTCTTTTGGTGAAGTGACCTGCTGCTGGAGAAGGCCAGAGGTACCAGGGAAATCCTTCCCAGGCTCCTGGCATGTGAAAGACTTCTTGTATGCATGGACTGTGTGGCTCTTCATAAAGGTCTTACCCACATGTCTTCTAAAGAGTTCCTCTCCACTGTGCTGGTGAAAGTTCACACCTGCCCCACAGTTTCTGACCATGGTTTGTGCCAAGGTCCTCAGCTAGATGCAAACCTCCTTCTAAGTACAGGCAGAACCTCTGCCAGGGATAGGACTTCAGGGTGGACAGGTCTGTCTTTGAAGTATTTATTTGTGGCACTTCTACAGAAACTTTCTGCTCAGAAGGTGTCTCCTCATCCTCTGCTCTATGCCAATACCCTGAAAGCAGAGAAATGTGGGTGAACTTCATGTAGATTTTGGTAGAAGGATGCAGCCCCATTACAAATATGCGGCTGACATAGAAACGAATAAATCCATGGGACTATTTTCAGGACAAGAGAGCTGGGGCAGGTTATGAAAGGACTGCTGTGCAGTATTGGGCCTCTACATGTCACAGAACATGGATGACACACCAGGTGAAAGACACAGGATGGAGTGGAACACACAGAGGAGCTGGGGTCCACAACTCACTCCTCTGGGAGTGGTTTTCACCAGGGCCTTGGCTGCTGGTGCCACATGTGCTGTGTGGAAATGTTTGTCCAGGCTCAGGAAAATCTGACTGTCACTGAGTAGGTAGTGTTCAAGGACTATTTTAAGGATACGGGGGGAACCCATGACATGTTAATGTAGGCCAATATTGGAGAGCACATCAGAGTGATGATGGAGAAGACCAATAAAGAGTGGAAGACAGAGAGGTGAGGGATAATCCTGGGTTCAGATTCAGAGTTGAAATGACAGAAGGAGCAAAGTAGCAAGAATAGGTAGGAAAGATAGAAATGAGGTACACAGTCACTGGCCTTGGTCCTAAAACATTGTGGGGCACAGGACGTGTTCCTGATATGATCTGAACCCAGCCATGATATCACTTCCTCCTCCTGATGCCAATCACCAATGTGGGTCCCACTTTGGGTCTCTCTAGCTGTGCCTGGAGTCATGTCCACTCTGTCATGTACCCAGGGTTCATCTCCCAGCTCGAACTGGAAAACAACATGGGACCTAGAAAATGCAAGTCCTAAGTGAAAGACACGACAGCTCAGTACTGGCCCAGGGGGAACCAATCCCAAAACAACCTCAGGAAAGAAAAATAATATCACAAAAAAAATCTTTGAGGAAGGTCTCACAGCAACAGCCAAGTGGACCCCACAAACAGTTACCACATTGAGTCCCAACAATTCCTGAAATAGTGAGACCCCAGGAAATGTTAGCTAGAGGGCACAGCCTGGAGCATGGTGGTGTATGGGTCTACAGAGTCAACTTAACAGGGAGTGGCTGAGACTAATGGAACCCATTGAACTAATTCCAAGTCATTTGACCCAGAAAACCTTCGCTGAAAAACCTTCAGAGCATCTGGTATTGGGGATACTTCTGAAAGGAGATTGTATATACACTCACTCAGCCTTGGCACCCACAGCACAGCTGAAAAGGAAGCAGTAATAGAGATGTGGTCACTGTCTAGCTGTGAAAAGAACAGAGTTGTCCTTGGAAAAAAGGGGAAAGGCAGAGACCTGCCCAGGATGCTGGGATAGGTGTGAGGGCCTTACCCAATGATGCAACAAGTGCAAAGGTCTCCAGGATCACATCACGGTACAGGAGTCTCTGGGCCTCATCAAGAAGCCTCCATTCCTCCTGGGAAAAGTACACAGCCACGTCCTCAAAGGTCACAGAGCCCTGTGATGATGGGGACAGATGTGTACATAAGCAGCCTCTCTCCCCAGGACCCCATAAGTACCCCTAACCCATACTCACTCTGGGTTCATCATCCTCCCCAGCTCCCTAACTTAGAGGGCACTGGTACCTAATAACTCTTCATACTTCCTTGAGCACTAGGTACAACTCTCAGCAACAACAGGCAGGTGGACAGATAGATGCCATCTAAGCTGTTGGCCTGGTATTCAGGGCTCCCTCCCTCTCCAGCAAGACAACAGCCTGAGAGGCCCCAGGATCATGTCTCCTAGACACAAACAAACTTGGACTCATCGTCCTCTCTTAAACTCCTGGTATGAGGGCTCTGGGGCAATTTGGTCACACACCTTCCCCACATGCGTATTACTCACTGGCTAACTCCTCATACATCTGATACCCATCACCACCACCTGGCCCACAAAATTGGCATGTCTCCTGCCTCCTCACATACCCTTATGCACGCAGCATCAGAAAGTTCCTGCCAATGCAACAGGATCCCGCCATACCCCAACTCTCCACTGGCGGTTCCCCAGCCCTGTTCTGAATGCTTCCCCACCAGGCCTTGTTCCTAACTTTAACCTCAGTCAAAACATGCAGATCTAAATACGCCTGGTCAGGTTCCACTTTTATATTGCAAGTTATGTCTCTTCAACAGTTACAATCTTTGTCCGTATAACACCCATTCAAAATCCACACCCACTTGACACACCTTAGGTAAAACTCATCTGACATTGTGACAGAAACTTCCCAAGTTCCACCACAAAAGTCTGGTCAGTGCATAGGAGGAGAAATAAGCACCAGCCTGACTTTGCTATCACTTCACCTCCATTACTGCTTTCCCTCTGCATTAATTTCATGGCCACTCCCCCATAAAAACCTGGGCCACCCGCTGGACTTTCCTTACCCCCACCTTCCGGTTGATGTTCACTGCTCTTGTAGTTCTTTCTGACAGCCCAAGTCTCTTCCTTTGTCCCATAAGGGCATCCTGAAGCCTCCCCCAGCACTCTAGTGCTGCATGTTCAGCCAGTTGTCTCCTATACCTGGGAGTCAATGGAACTTTTGAGACTCAACACAGCCAAAAGCCAATTCCTAATATTCTCACTGAAAATGACTCCTACCACTGACTTCCCCATCCCAGTTCATGGCACATACCCCCTTCCAGATGCAAAGGGAAAAAAACTTTTGGAGTCATCTGTGAGCCCTCCACATTAGAAAATCTGGTCCACTTCTACTTAAGAAACAAATCCAGAAGCCAAGTATTTCTTACCTCTACATCTGTCACTCTCGTCCAGGCACAACAAATGTGCTTCTAGATGATTACAAGAGCCTCCTTGATTATCTCCTTGTCTTCCTTCCCCCGAATCTGCTGTGCACACTGCAGCCAGAGGTAACCTCTTAAAACCTAAGTCACATCACTTTTCCCCCCTGTTCCAAAAATTCCATATCTGCTATCATTCTCAGAACAAAAACCCAACTTCTCAGGCTACCATCCTAGGCCTGACTCTGGCCCCCTTGTTCTCTGTTCTCACCAGACATTAACAGAGACCTACAAGTCCTAAAACACTCCCATCTCAATCTCATCCTCAAACATTTGTACGTACTACCCCCGTACCTAAGACAACCTTTCACATCCTAGTCCACTGGCTGCTAAAAATGGGAATCTGTCCATATAACCTCTGGCCTGGACTTGGAAACATGGGCTGAGGGTTTCTCTAGGGTCTACAGCCACCAAGTCCAGGAAGAGTGACAGCAAAATACTTTCAGGACACCTACACTCACTGGTGCAGTGTTCATAAGTGGTTCTGTTGAATGTGGAATCTGTGGGAAGACTAAGGCCATGTAATATTAATTCTCATCAGCAAAATAGACAAAAAAGAAGATTAGTGAGTGAACATTTAATATTTCAGGCAAAGGCAAATACTTAAGGGAAAAACAAAGCATGTAAAAGAGGGCAGAAAGTATTTTGGAGTTGTGCTATAAAGTCATGAGGATATCTTGAGAAAAGACTTTCCAGAAGTGGAAAACACAAGTGCAAAGACTCTTTGTCAGAGTCACCTCTGACATGTTTGACTACCATCTATGAGGACAGTGTGACTGGAGCCCAATGAGAAAAAAGAATACAGGATCATGTTGGCAAAGAAATGGTTGTGCCAGGATATATAACACTATTATATCCCTAAGCCACAAATATCAAAATTAAGACTCATTTCATGTACAGCTATTTCTGACACTTGCATTTGATTTCCTTATTCTGTCTCTCCCTTGCCAATAACGCATTTTTCTCTTCTTGTGGCTTGTCGTTGGCCATAACAGCTGACAAGGAGTTTTTATACTTCCTTTTCAAATTTTACTTTGGTTATGTTAAAAATTGTTTTATATAAAATTCCAACTTACATAATCCATAGATTAAGTTCTGATTTGAAATTATTATAACATTACATAATAAGATTCAAGAACATGTACTTTTTTCATTTATTCCTATTCTTTGATATATCCATTTTTTTCCCCACAAATGTTCAGAGATTATTTGTAATTTCCTAAATGCTTTTTTCGCATGTGATAGAGAATGGAACTACTGCTTACTGGCTTCACATCCAAAGTGAATCTGTGATAAAGGGGTTGTTGCTAGAATCAGAGTAAAAGTGCTTGCCCTTCAGCAGTTTGGGATAACCGGTTGTCATTTCTGATAACTTAAACTTAAGAGAGGGGAATTCCCTGGCAAACCAGTGATTAGGACTCCGTGCTTTCACTGACGAGGATGCAGGTTTGATCCCTGGTCTGGGAAGTAAGATCCCACAAGCAGCATGGTGGGGAAAAAAGTAAAGTAAAAGTAAAGTAAAATAAAATAATCTTAAGAGAAAGGAAACAAGCTATAGGACCTGACCTCTATTCCATCCTCTATGGAAATATCTTCTTGCTTTCTAAACGTCTTGAAAGGGATTTGAAGCCTTATAACTTATTACCCTCACAATGATTCACTTTGTCCCCCTTCAAACAAGTATTTTAACAAGATATTTCTTAATCATTTTCTCTTCCAATACCACCAGAGTAAGAAAACTTAACAGTAAAATATATATTATTATGAGTACAATCACTGAAAAAGCACAAACTCTCTAAGTGGACGTACAATGTAAGACTGTAAGTTTACCTAATACATAATAAGTGTGTGTCAAAATGTAACTAAGGGGGACTTCCCTGGTGGTCCAGTGGGTAAAGCGCTCCCAATGCAGGGGCCCAGGTTTGATCCCTGGTCAAGGAACTAGATCCCACATGTGTGCCGCAACTAAGAGTTCACATGCCACAACATAGAATTCTGCATGTCACAACTAAGGAGTCCACATGCCACAAATAACAGTCCACATGCCACAAGGAAGAGTCCACGTGCCGCAATGAAGATCCTGTGTGCCGCGACTAAGACCCAGTGCAGCCAAAATAAATAAATAAACTATTCCTTTAAAAAATGTAACTATGGAATAGATTAAGTAGAATCATCTCATTCAAAGACCTAAGCTAAAATTAGTAACATGGAGCAAAACAAGATCAAAAAGTGGAAATGTTCATTTAAATACAATAATAATTTTAACATATACCCTAGACAAATGTATGCTTGATATACGCCAGAAGACATGGCAGATATGACTACAGTAGCAATGTTTATCAATACAGAAAGCACACACCACTGTAAAGCAATTACACTCCAATAAAGATGTTAAAAAAAATACAGAAAGCAGACCAAAAAACAAAGCAAAACAAAACAAAACAGCCTTCAACAGCAGAATTTCAAAGGACATTTTACTCATATATCCATAGTAAAGAATACTGCACACACACATAAAAATTAACGGACAGCTATGAAAAACATGAGTAAAGTCACGCCATGTTTTGCAAATGAAGGAAAACACATCATAATATTTACTTGATTCCATTCATAAAAAGTTTTAAAACAATTGAGCGAAGGTAAACTACAGTCGTGGAATAATTTCCACGTAGTTGGCAAAAGTATCAAGAATAGCAAGGGCTTCCCTGGTGGCGCAGTGGTTAAGAATCTGCCTGCCAATGCATGGGATACGGATTCGAGCCCTGGTCCAGAAAGATCCCACGTGCTGCGGAGCAACTAAGCCCATACACCATAACTACTGAAGCCCGCGCACCTAGAGTCCGTGCTCCGCAACAAGAGAAGCCACCCAATGAGAAGCCTGCGCACCGCAACAAAAAGTAGGCCCCGCTCGCCGCAACTAGAGAAAGTCTGCGTGTAACAACGAAGACACAACACAGCCAAAAATAAATAAATAAATTTATTTTTTAAAAAAAAGAATAGCAAGAAGGCGGCTTCCCTGGCATTGCAGTGGTTAAGAATCCGCCTGCCAACGCAGGGGACACAGGTTCGAGCCTTGGTCCGAGAAGATCCCACGTGCCACGGAGCAACTAAGCCTGTGCGCTACAACTACTGAGACCGCATGTCACAACTACTGAAGCCCACGTGCCTAGAGCCCGTGCTCCACAACAAGAGAAGCCACCGCAATGAGGCCCGCGCACCGCAACGAAGAGCAGCCCCCATCTCTGCAACTAGAGAAAGCCCGCGCGCAGCAACAAAGACCCAATGCAGCCAAAAATGAATAAATAAATAAATTTTTAAAAAAGAAAAGTTTACTTAAAACATCAGACAATACCTTAACTTTTGGGGGATGGGGATAATCGTTTTGAAGGACCCCACTGGCGGCTTCTGAGGTCCTATTTATATCGCATTTCTTGACTTGAGCAGTGGCCGAATATCAATTTTAGAGCTGCTTATTCAACTACACTGGGAAGTTCTCTGCAATTTTTTTCTACACGGGTAATATTTCAATATTCAGAAAGACAAGGTTTGGCGGGACAAATAAATATAAATATAGGACACTTGTAAGAGAATATTACTAAGAACAAAAATTCTGCAGAATAAGAAGAGTTGGCTGAGGGCCCGGGGGGCGCAGCATTTACCTGAATCGGATCCATCAGCGCGGCCCCTCCAGCACAGTTTGTGGGCGAAGCAGGGGCCCAGGCCCTGCGGTCCCTATCCCGGCCCCGAGACGGAGTCAATGCGGATGGCGCCCACACCGAGCCTCAGACCCGCCTCAGAGCAGCCAGCACAACGCCCTCCAGCCTCCCTGACCTCGCGCCGGCCCAGTGTTGCGAAGCTCACCACCGGTGAACAGACCCGAGCTTACAAAATGTCGCCCGCCGTCCACGCCAGAAAACCCGCTCAGACGCGGTCCTCTAGGTCGACGCTCAGGAGCAGTGCCTTTCGGGTAATGTAGTTCACAGCACTCCGGGCCCTAGCAAGGGGCGGTACTCCCCGCCTCCGGAAAAGTTCCGCCTCACCCAGAGGGTTGCTGGGAAGGAGTGTCCAGAATCTCTCAGTACCAGGGCGGGGTTTCACACTTCTTAAAGGGGACGCACCCAGATTTGCGTGGAATGTAGTCTGTGCTGATCACAGAGAGGTACAGAGACATAATATTTCAGATGTTCCCCGAACCTACAAAACCAAGTGGGCACATGATACCTGGGTGTTGCTCAGACACAAAGTGCATCCAGCCATACTTAAGGTCTAATAAACAGTGTCTTATTGCACTTCCAATACATACAGGCTGAAGCTTTACACTCAACTTAAGAGTTTCACTGTGTTCGGTCAGGGTCAAGCGAGCAAAGGCTCCAGACACGGCCATGACTGGCAAGACAGAGAAGGAATGTGGGGTGGCCAAAAGCAGGTGGACCACGTGCTGTGTCTCTGGTTCCCTCACAAAAAACGTAGAGCCAGTGACGGTGTCCCATCCAGTGACAGACACATACTTCTTACTCCACATTTTGATATATATTCAGTTCTAATTTATTTATTTATTTATTGTATAAATTTATTTATTTATTTATGGCTGTGTTGGGTCTTCACTGTGGTGTGTGGGCTTCTCATTGTAGTGGCTTCTCTTGTTTCAGAGCACCAGCTCTAGGTGTGCAGGCTTCAGTAGCTGTGGCACGCGGGCTCAGTTGTTGTGGTTCATGGGCTCTAGAGCGCAGGCTCAGTAGTTGTGGCACACAGGCTTGGTTGCTCTGCAGCATGTGGGATCTTCCCGGACCAGGGCTTGAACCCGTGTCCCTTGCATTGGCAGGCGGATTCTTAACCACTGTGCCACCAGGGAAGCCCCAGTTCTTTTTGAGAAGCCAAGTTCTACCTGACTGAAAAGAAGAGTGACTTACCACTTGCTGCTTTCTGCCTGGAGTGTGACTCTATGGTCACAGTCATACTTTATTTGGAAAGGGGGGCTCTGAACCCAGAGATAAAGGACTGGACTACATGATCTACTTTCCTTGCTGGGTAGTCAATATAATTTCACCTGCAATTGCAGTGACAATGCATGGAGACTTGAGATTATCTCAGAAAAATATTTGTGAAATGTTGAAAGTGCTGATATCGACCATAATTTTAGTTACTCAAAAGTGGTTGCTTAGGTCTTCCCTAATGGCACAGTGGTTGGGAGTCCGCCTGCTGATGCAGGGGACACAGGTTCGTGCCCTGGTCCGGGAGGATCCCACGTGCCGTGGAACGGCTGGGCCCGTGAGCCATGGCCACTGGGCCTGCGCGTCCGGATCCTGTGCTCCACGACGGGAGAGGTCACGGCAGTGAGAGGCCCGCGTGCCTCAAAAAAATAAAGAAATAAAAATTTTTAAAAAGTGGTTGCTGAAATAGCTCTTGGCCATGTGAACAAGGTTAGGGTCTCAGTGAAGACTGAAGGAACATTGAAGTCTGAGAAGTGAAGGAATGAAGCAGAGCACGTAATTACACAGGAAACTTGGCTAGCCTGTGGAAATGGCTTTCTAAATTGCGATTCATTATATATTTAAATCTTATTTTTTAGTACAGCCTTAGGGGACATGAAAAGACAGCAGATAGCTTTGCCTAAAAACAAACAAGTATCTGTCCCACCATATTTATTCCCTCCTTAACCAACACTCATTAAGTGCCTATCCCATTCCAAGTACTATTTTGGCTGCATGGGACACATCAATATTCAAAATGTCAAAGATGCCTGCCCTCGTGAGTCTGAACTTCCAGTCAAAGGCGACAGACAGTAAAAACTAATGACAACATAGTCAATTACATACTTTTATGTGTTATGAGTGTTAACCAAAATTTCAGAAACAAAGGCCTGAATGAAAGAAAGAAGCATGTATTTGGGGCTTGATACAACTGCAGCTGGGAGACACAGATTCGAGAAGCACGTGCATTGAGTTCCCCTGGACTACAAAATGGAGGAAGGTTATAAAGGCAAAAAACGGAAGGCCACAGTTAGTTCCATAAATCGTTTGTCAAGAATTACAATTGGAGCAGTCAAGATGTAAGGGTGTTTGTAAACAAGCATTGGTTGGAATTGGAAATGGCTTTAGAATTGCAAGGGGAAATATTGAAACCACAAGGTTGTAGCTAGCAGATGTTTTAAAAACGTCTAGTATCTGTTATCAAACTGAACTTGGGTCTAATCACCTACTTTCTTCTTTTTAATTTTTATTTTATATTGAAGTATAGTTATTTACAAAATTATATTGGTTTCAGGTGTACAGCAAAGTGATTCAGTTATACGTATACATATATCAATTCTTTTTCAGACTTTTTTCAAATACAGGTTATTGCAAAATATTGAGTACAGTTCCCTGTTATATACAGTAGATCCTTGTTGGTTGTCTGTTTTATATATAGTAGTGTGTATGTGTTAATCCTAAACTCCTAATTTATCTCTCCCCACCATATTTATCCTTTGGTAACCATAAGTTTGTTTTCCATGTCTGTGAGTCTGTTTCTGTTTTGTAAATAAGCTGATTTGAATCATTTTTTTAGATTCCACAAATCATATTATATTTGTCTTTCTCTGACTTACTTCATTTAGGATGATAATCTCTAGGTCCATCCATGTTGCTGCAAGTAGCATTACTTCATTCTTTTTTTTCTATCTGAATAATATTTCATTGTGTATATATACCACATCTCCTTTACCCATTAATCTGTTGATAGACATTTAGGTTGCTTCCATGTCTTGACTATTGTAAATAGTGCTGCAATGAATATTGTGGTGCGTGTATAATTTCCAATGATTATTTTCTCCAGATTTATGTCCAGGAATTGGATTGCTGGATCATATGGTAGCTCTAGTTTTAGTTTTTTGTGGAACCTCCACACTCTTCTCCATAGTGACTGTGAGCCATATTATATTCCTACCAACAGTGTAGGAGGGTTCCTTTTCCTCCAGCACCCTCCAAATCATATGGAGGCCTCTTGAATAAATCAAGGTTTCTCCTGATGGAGTTTTCATGGGAAATTGAATCTACCCGGATTATCTAAAATGGTTCCTTCCGTGACCTTTATCAAGTCACTGGGATGATGAGGTGATGGGAATGCACCCCTGGAATTTCCCCCAGCTCTATATAGAGACATTTCAGCTCAGACACATTTTGAGAGCCAGTCCCTGACTTGAGGAGACTGAAGGCAAGAGGGTTCGAAGGGGTAAGTGACAAGAGGGAATGTCTAAAGAGAGTCCTTAGAAATCAGGACAGATGGAGGCGGGCTTCAGAAAGCTTTGGCTTCCTATTCACCTTGCATTAGCTCAGAGACCTTGTGAAAGCAATGGATCTCCCTCAAACCCCACATTAACTATGGTTGATTGTTGAACACTTCTGTGAGATGAGAAGAATGTTTCCACACACGTTGGTGTGGTGTGGTGTGTTGTGGTTCATTTTTTCAACAAGTTTCTGAACCGCGGCCCTATAGACATTTTTGACCAGATACTTTTTTGCTTTGCTATAAAGGTGGATGTCAGAAGAATAACAGAATGGATTATAGTTCCTGGTATCAAATATTGAAACAGTGGGGGAGTGGTGTCCAATACTGGGATGAGGGATGTAGGAGAGATGGAAAGGTGGAATAAAGTGAAAGACATCAGGTTCATTCTTTTTGTTTGTTTGTTTGTTTTTGTCCCCAGCCTTCTGAACAGTGACTCTATTGCAGAGGAAAAGCAGAGGAAATCCCTTTCCATAGGGATCAACTGGCCACCAGCTTCTAGAAGCGTTTGCTCAGAGTCCTATTGGAAAATTCCTCCCTCAATATGGCTGAGGACCAGACATTTTTCCAGGGTCGTGGAAAACTCCCCAGAGGCCCTAGTTCAGAGTCACCAGTGTCTCTGCCATGCCAACATACACTTATGGAAAAGCCAGACTGTGACTGGGAGATGTGGCACGTTCGCTTCAGAACATTTAGAAGCTCAGAGGAATCCGACCCCGTCCAGGATCTGAGGAGACTCTGTGAGCTCTGCCATTAGTAACTGATACCAGATCTTCACACAAAGGAGCAGACGATGGACAAGCTAGTGCTGGATCAGTTTATGATCTGCATGCTGCTGGAGTGCCAGGTCTTAGTCAAGGAAAGTGGAGTGCAGAGTTGCAAAGACATGGAGGACATACTAAGAAATAACCAGAAACCCAGGAAATGGGTGAGTTGGACCCTTATGATTGGTATGGGAAAGGGAGAGGTGGGATGGGATCTGCAAGCTGGGGATTGAACAGATAGGACCTGAGTGATTGACTCTAAATCAGTGATTCCCAAATGGGTGAGAGTTTGCGTTGGGCATCGTTGAGAGATATTGATCTTTTAAACAAAAACAAACAAAAAAAAAACGTATGCTTGTGTGGTATGATGTCATCGGATGCCTTGAGAGCTACTTTCCAGGTCTTATAGGAGACCAATCTCAATTTAGTTTTTCCCTCACAGACTACAGTTCGCATACAAGGAGATGAATATCTTGTGCAAAGCTTGGATATTGAGACGTTTGAAATTGAGCTCAGTGACACAAACGATGAGAAAGACCTACCCAGGGATCCCCAATCCCTTGTTAGTGAGATACCTCCAAAGAATGGCCAGCAGGTAAGCCAAGAGCTGCAGAATCCAGCAAGAGCCAAAGAACTGTCAAGAGGGCGGGTGAGTGTGTGATGTGCTGATACCTAGAGAGAGTCTGGGAGAAGGTAAAAGAGGTTCAGACGGGCGTGGCTGCTAGAGTAATTGGTAGATTTGGCAAAGGACAGAAATGGACCCATTGACTCCATGAATTCCCATGGATGCATTCGGTTCCTAGACATTTTCAAGACAGTGTGAGAATGAAGACTCATCCATCTTTGTCCTTCCGCCATGAAAGCTTGTGGCCATAAGCGTGAGGAGGAAGAAATCCTGTCTCAATGGGATGGTGCTGGGTCAATTTGCCACGGGTGAATTCTTTGACAGCTGTTTCCCCATGGTCGTTTTCCTCAGAGGCACTTCTTATTTTGGAATATTGTTAATCCCTTGAGTTGAATGAGGAGTTCCCAATTGGAGTGGTTTTGCCTCTCAGAAGATATTAGAGAATGTCTGGAGACAGTTGATTTGTCCAAATGGGGATGGGGGTGGGGGATGCTATTGTTTTCTAGTGAGTAGAGACTAGGGATTTGCTGCTCATCATCATACCATTCACAGGACAACTGTCATCATAAAGACAAATCTAGGCAATGTATCAAAATGTGCTGAAGTTGGGAGACCTGGACCTAGAGTCCTTTGCTCCAGAGTCAGGGGCAGAGAGAATTTGTGATGACTTGGAGAGACGTATGCGTAGCGAATTCACAGTGCCAACTGTGATGTCCGGACTGGATTGCAAGATGGGGTCAGTATAGATTAAGGACAGACTTGGGAATTAGGAGACAATTATCAATCTGGGTGTTAGGGTGGCCCAGAAGAAGTCAGGGTATATCCCCCAAAATTATATTTAGAAAGTTGGAGTCTTAGACTAGGATATGAGGGGGATGAGGGAAGAGGAGACAGAGCTTTCTATGGGCTAAGATGGATGGGTTATTGACTCCGCTTGGTTATCCATTGACAGGACCAGAAAGGTCTCCTGCCAGAGATCATTCCTGAAACAGGTGAATTAGAGGGTGTGACACCCAAGGAAAACTTGGAGAAGGACCTGATGGAAGACACGGAAGAGACAAGAACCCGTCAGTCTCAAGAGCTTGAACTTCCAAAGCGTCGTGGTGAGTATAAAAACTTGGAATCCAGAGGAGTTAGTGACTTGCTTCCAATGGTGGCACGGAGCTGGGTACCCAGCATTAACATTCCTTGTGGGGGGCAGGGGGTAGCTGGTTCTCTAATGCCAAACTTCTCCATCATTACCTTTCCAGGGTGTTTAATAATCTAGACTCTTAGGTATTTTGGTTGATGGGAAGTCCTCAGCCAACATCAGTGCTGGGTTCCAGTGAGGTTGGCACCACGGAAAACGCTCCTTGTTAAATGTTGTGTGCTGAATCTCTTCTTTCAGCACATTCTGGGAGGGTAGAGGGCGGCAAGAATCCCCAAGAAGGAATTGATATTTCAAATGTGAATGCTGAATGTTTTCCTCTTGTGTTCCAGAAGGAGAAGTTTCGACTAAGAGTGGATACAGAAGAGGCTCTCCAAGGGGTCTCAGACGTTTCAAAAGGAAACTGGCCAACATTCCCAGTTCCCATGAAGTGCATCAAGAAGGAGCCACAAGGACTTCCCTGGTCGCGCAGTGGTTAAGAATCTGCCTGCCTGTGCAGCGGACACGGGTTCGAGCCCTGGTCCGGGAAGATCCCACATGCTGCAGAACAACAAAGCCCGTGCACCACACCTACTGAGCCTGAGCTCTAGAGCCTGTGAGCCACAACTACAGAGCCCATGTGCCGCAACTACTGAAGCCCGTGCGCCTAGAGCCCATGCTCCTCAACAAGAGAAGCCACCACAATGAGAAGCCCACACACTGCAACGAAGAGTAACCCCCGCGTGCCACAACTAGAGAAAACCCGTGCACAGCAACGAAGACCCAACGCAGCCAAAAATAAATAAATAAATAGATTTATTAAAAAAAAAAAAGGAGCCACATCTTTGTACAAAGGACAGTTCTCAGGACAATTTGAGTCCCATTCTGTTGTTTCACCTAGCACAGTGGGACCAACAAGTCTTCCTGAGGGAAAAGGAGCCCAGGGATAGGCACCTTATTAATGTAGGGTATGCAAGAAGAGATTTCCTTATCAATATCAGGTTACCCTTCACCAGAGGACACACACAGGAGAGAGACCCTTTCAATGCAATATCTGTGCCGAAGGGTCCATGCAGTCTTCCGACCTGTAAACTCACGAGTGGATCCACACAGGCGAGAAGCCATACTGCTGTGATCTCTGCCCCAAGAAGTTAACCCACAACTCCACGTTGCGTGCTCACAAGAGGACCCACACCAAGGAGAAGCCTTTCCGATATGAGCACTGTGACAAAGCCTTCAGCCACAGAGGGAACCTCAGCGTTCACCGATGCACCCACTCTGGGCTCAAACCGTACGTGTGCCCCGAGTGTCACAGCGCCCTCCGTCAGCTGGGAAGTTTCAAATGCCACCAGAAAACACATTCAAAATGACTCACCCAGGGGCTTCCCTGGTGGCTCAGTGGTTAAGAATCCGCCTGCCAATGCAGAGGACACGTGTTCGAGCCCTGGCCCGGGAAGATCCCACATGCCGCGGAGCAACTAAGCCCGTGCGCCACAAGTACTGAGCCTGCGCTCTAGAGCCCGCAAGCCACAAGTACTGAGCCCCCACGTCACAACTACTGAAGCCCGCACGCCTAGAGCCCGTGCTCCACAACAAGAGAAGCCACTACAATGAGAAGCCCACACACTGCAACGAAGAGTAACCCCCACTCGCCATAACTAGAGAAAGCCCAAGCGCAGCAACGAAGACCCAACACAGCCAAAAATAAATAAATAAAATAAATTTTAAAAAAAATGACTCACCCGGGACTCTGCTCTCAGATCCAAGTCCCTTGTGCTCCAAGAAGGAAATTCAGGATGACTTGTCACCTCTGAGATACAAAGGATGGATGACATGTGAAGAACTTAGGAGGATACTGGAACCCAGTTGGGTTCCATCCACATGAATTAGGAGGATCTTTGAGTGATGACTTATTTTCCCTTTGGCTTTTGTTTTCTTCTTTATATAGCCTATTTTCTTATAAGTTTTTGCTTTGTGTTGTTCTTTTTCTTCCAATGAATGCATGTCTCATTGGCTTTTAGTACTTCAGCATGAAACTGAGGCTACTGCTGATTGTCTTCATGTTAGGCATGATTTGTAAAATAGGATGTTCCAGGTAGGGCGGCCAGATTAAACATAGGATAATCAATGAAATTTAAATTTCAAATAAACAAATACATTTCTGTCAAAGAGTGTTTGCGTATTTCCTTCTCCAAGATTTTCTACATGGAGTAGATAATAGCTGTGTTTTTGTCCATGTGGCCTTTATTTCGTTGAGATTTGTACCCTCTATACTTGTTTGCGTATTGCTTCCTTAGTTATTTAGAAGAAGGAAGGTTCCCTAAATTGATAGGTGTCATTATTTTTCCCTACTGGTGTACAACCTCTGGTTTTCTAAATGCCTACTCCGAAATAGGTTCTTCGCACACTTTAGCTCATCAGCTGATTTTAGACAAAAAGTCTTTTAAGACTTATTTCATGAAAAAAAGAAAAATAGATTAGGTAACCCAATTCGATTACAACTACCAGATCTCAATTCTCTGACTCCCTCAAACTCTCCAGGCAATGAGAAAAAATTCCCTAGATCAGGAAAACCAATCTGTTTCCCCCCAAAATGCAACCCATAAAGTCTAAAATAGATAAAATACAATAAAGAAAATCTACCACCAAACCAATGTGGAGGCCTCTTTAATAAATCATGGTTTCTCCTATTGGAGTTTCCATGGGAAACTGAATCTATTTGGATTCTCTAAAATAGTTCCTTCCATGACATTTATCCAATCACTGTGCTGATTGGGTAACAGGAAGTGACCCCTAGAGTTTTCCCTAGCTCTGTAAATAGAGACATTTCAGCCTCAGACACACTTTGAGAGCCAATCCTCGACGTTTTATTTTTAACTTATTTTATATTGGGGTACAGTTCATTAACAATATTGTGTTAGTTTCAAGTGTACAGCAAAGTGATTCAGTATACATATACGTGTATCTACTCTTTTTCAAATTCGTTTCCCAATTAGCTGTTACAGAATTTTGAGCAGAGTTCCCTGTGCTATTCAGTAAGTCCTTGTTGGTTATCCATTTTAAGTATACCAATGTGTACATGTCAGTCCCAAACTCCCTATCTGTCCCCCCTGCCTGCCCTTCCCTCTGGTAACCATAAGTTCGTTCTCTAAGTCTGTAAGTCTGTTTCTGTTTGTGAATAAGTTCATTTGTATCATTTCTTATATTTTGTATATAAGTGATATCATACAATATTTGTCTTTGTCTGACTTACTTCACTCAGTATGACAATTTCTAAGTCCATCCATGTTGCTGCAAATGGCATTATTTCATTCATTTTTTTTTTTTTTTTTTTGCGGTACGTGGGCCTCTCACTGTTGTGGCCTCTCCCGTTGCAGAGCACAGGCTCCAGACGTGCAGGCTCAGCGGCCATGGCTCACGGGCCCAGCTGCTCCGCGGCATGTGGGATCTTCCCAGACCGGGGCACAAACCCGCGTCCCCTGCATTGGCAGGCATACTCTCAACCACTGCGCCACCAGGGAAGCCCTATTTCATTCTTTTTAATGGCTAAGTAATATTCCATTGTATATATGTAACACATCCACACCTTCTTTATCCATTCTTCTGTCAATGGACATTTAGGCTGCTTCCATGTCTTGGCTATTGTAAAGAACACTGCAATGAACATTTTGGTGCATGTATCCCTTTGGACCATGATTTTCTCCAGATATATATCCAGGAGTGGGATTACAGGATCACATGGTAGCTCTATTTTTAGTTTCTTAAGGAACCTCCATACTGTTCTTCATAGTGGCTGCACCAATTTACATTCCCACCAACAGTGTAGGAGGGTTTCCTCTCTCCACATCCACTCCTGCATTTATTGTTTGTGGATTTTTAAATTTTTTTTTTGTGGTACGCGGGTCTCTCACTGTCGTGACCTCTCCTGTTGCGAAGCACAGGCTCTGGATGCACAGGCTCAGCGGCCATGGCTCACGGGCCCAGCCGCTCCACGGCATGTGGGATCTTCCCGGACCGGGGCACGAACCTGTGTCCCCTGCATTGGCAGGCGGACTCTCAACCACTGCGCCACCAGGGAAGCCCGTTTGTGGATTTTTTGATGATAGCCATTCTAACTGGTGTGAGGTGATATCTCATTGTAGTTTTGATTTGCACTTTTCTAAGAATTAGTGATGTTGAACATCTTTTCATGTGTCTCTTGGCCATCTGTATGTCTACTTTGGAGAAATGTCTATTTAGGTCTTCTGCCCATGTTTTAATCGGGTTGTCTATTTTGATGATATTAAGCTGCATGAGCTGTTTGTAAATTTTGGAGACTAATCCCTTGTCGGTCACATCATTTGAAAATATTTTCTCCCATCTGTGGGTTGTCTTTTCATTTTGTTTATGGTTTCCTTTGCTGTGCAAAAGTTTTTGAGTTTAATTAGGTCCCATTTGTTTATTTTTGTTTTTATTTCCATTACTCTGGGAGATGGATCAAAAAAGCTCTTGCTGCAATTTATATCAGAGAATGTTCTGCCTATGTTTTCCTCTAAGAGTTTTATAGTGTCTGGTCTCAGAATTAGGTCTTTAATCCATTTTGAGTTTATTTTCGTGTATGGTCTTAAAGAATGTTCTACTTTAATTTTTTTACATTTAGCTGTCCAGTTTCTCCAGCACTATTTTTTTTAAATTTTATTTATTTTTGGCTGCATTGGGTCTTCATTGCTGTGTGGGCTTTCTCTAGTTGTGGCAAGCGGGGGCTACTCTTCGTTGTGGTGCATGGGCTTCTCATTGCAGTGGCTTCTCTTGTTGTGGAGCACAGGTCCTAGAGCAAGTGGGCCTTAGTAACTGTGGCACATGGGCTCAGTAGTTGTGGCTCGTGGTCTCTAGAGCACAGGCTCAGTAGTTGTGGCGCACAGGCTTGGTTGCTCTGCAGCATGTGGGATCTTCCAGGACCAGGGATTGAACCTGTGTCCCCTGCATTGGTAAGCAGATTCTTAACCACTGCACCACCAGGGAAGTCCCCTAACACTATTTATTGAAGAGACTGTCTTTCCTCCATTGTATAGTCTTGCCTCGTTTGCCACAGATTAATTGACCATAGGTGTGTGGGTTTGTCTCTGGGCTTTCTATCCTGCTCTATTGATCTATATTACTGTTTTTGGTGCCAGTACCATACTGTTTTAATGACTATAGCTTTGTAGTATAGTCCAAAGTCAGGGAGAATGATTCCTCCAACTTTGTTTTTCTTTCTCAAGGTTGCTTTGGCTATTCAGGGTCTTTTGTGTCTCCACACAAATTTTAAGATTTTTTTGTTCTAGTTCTGTAAAAAATGCCATTTTAAAATTTGATAGGTATTGTATGGAATCTGTAGATTGCCTTGGGTAGTATAGTCATTTTGACAATGTTGATTCTTCCAATCCAAAACATGGTATATCTTTCCATTTGTTTGTGTCATCATCAATTTCTTTCATCAGCATCTTATAGTTTTCAGAGTACAGGTCTTTTATCTCCTTAGGTAGGTTTATTCCTAGTTATTTTATTCTTTTTGATGTAATGGTAAATGGAATTATTTCTTGAATTTCTCTTTCTGATCTTTCATTGTTAGTGTATAAAAATGCAACAGATTTCTGTGTATTAATTTTGTAACCTGCAACTTTACCAAATTCATTGATGAGCTCGAGTAGTTTTCTGGTAGTGTCTTTAGGATTTTCTATGTATAGTATCATGTCATCTGGAAACAGTGAGAGTTTAACTTCTTTTCCCATTTGGATTCCTTTTATTTCTTTTTCTTCTCTGATTGCCATAGCTAGGACTTCCAAAACTATGTTGAATAAAAGTAGCAAGTCACTTGTCTTATTTTGTTTCCAATCTTAGAGGAAATGCTTTTAGCTTTTCACCATTGAGTACGATATTAGCTGTAGGTTTTTATGGCCTTTTTTAAGTTGAGGTATGTTCCCTCTATGCTATCAGCTATCTTCTTGCTTGTCAAAGACATGTTGACTGAAGTTTTGGAAGATGTTTCATGACCTTCAATATTCAAGAAAAGACAGGGCATAAGGGAGAGTTGGAGAGGGATATCTTTCTGGCCTTGATTGCTTTCTGACCTAGCAAGTAAAATTTATTGAGATATTTATTATTCTCTGAGATATTTTCCATTTCTTTTAAAATCTGAAACCTGTCTGTAAAGGAGAGCAAATAATCACATGCCATTTTCTGCCAAGATAGCAGGTGACCTTCTAACTGTCGAAAACTTTGTGCAAAGGGGGCATCTTACCATGGAAAAAAAGGTTTGGCATTCCATGGTCTCATCTCCTTTATGGAAACTGATTTAGCAATTCACCTGAAATTGCAGCAACAGTGAATGCACAGGGAGTTGAAATTATCTCTGAAAATTACTTACGAAATGGATATTACAAAAAGTTAATAATAATAATTATGTAGCTATGCAACAAAATTGACAAAAATTGTAGAGAAACGTATGTTACAGCCAAAAGAAAGTTAAGATCTCAGTGAAGTTGGAGTGAGAGACAGAGACGTCTGAAAAAGTCATAGAATGAAATTGCACCTGTGGCTGTGCTAGAACCTTCACCACACTCAGGTTTTTATCTCCAAACAGTGCTCCTTTTCACATTTGAAAACGTTGGACTCTAACAACTTGGAGAGATAGGGTCGAGATGACATTTTGAAGAACTTACTGGAAATGTAAAAAATAAATAGGAGAACCATAATGTCATGTGTATTTACTGCTCTAACACGTGTTCAATAAACCTCTACTCAGTTTCAGGAACAGTGGTAGGTTCATGAGACACATCTGCAATAGGGTGGCCAGTTCTGTCTATACAGGATATTTCCTATATTTAATGATTTTCGTTCCGGTTCCTATACTGATTTGTTAGGATGCCTTAAGTCTCTTGTAGTCCACTTTTTGTAATGGTTTGCAAAAAGTTGACACAGTGCAATTGTTTGATCAATATTGGAAATGATGGGCAGTCAACTATAAAACAGCATGTAATAACAGTTAAGCATGAGAGATATAAATTTTCCACTACTAGCAAAGAAGACGATAAAATAAGATTGTTATTAAGAAGAATGTGGGTGAAAAAGATTTTTAAAAATCAAAGGAGAAGTTGTAGTGGTCTTCCACACTGGACAGTATCATCTGTCCTCCAGCTCACAATGCTACTTACAGCCTGTGTCTCCATGAGGAATGTTCAGTGGACAAAGGAATCAAATAAATTGGATGAGACTACCCTGGAAACTATGAAACAAACTAAATGGAATATAGAGGGTAATTACAAGGAATTTTATAAACAAATACTACAAAACAAGGAAAAGTTAAGAAGAAGCAAATTACCAGGTAAGTATACTTAAAGAGGTATGAAACTTAGTTATAATTTCCTTCAGAAACACAACAAATGATTTTTATATAAGTATGTCCTATGCAACATTTCCTTCTTATTTCAGTGTATATGTGCATAGGGAGTTAGAAATTTTCAAAATTTACTGAGCCAGATATTGTTTACTAAATCTAGCAAGCCTACTTTTCCACGTTATATTACCTAATAACCCTCTCAAGTAATTTCTGCTACTCATCCCCTCAATGGTAAATTCTGCATGTTGGGAGGACTTTTTCTTTAAGGGAGAAAAATTCCACCAGCAGAATAACATTATAAACCTGAATTGGGATATGAGACAGCCAATTGGTCATTTTGGGCTCCTCATGCCACTTAGAAAAAAAGTGAAATGCTCTACTGCCCAGGTGATGATGATTACTATTTTTTACTAGAGGAAACTGAGTTGCTGCTCTCAATGGAATCCTGGAGCACTATGTCCGGAATCTGGGGGATTCTCCAGGGAATGTGACGGTAAATCCATGTCCAAAAATAAACCTGCAACAATACAATGAAGGCAGGATCCCTTGGAGAGTCGGAACATTCTGGTTTTGAAATTTTGGTTCATCCACCAAATTAAAAAGCAAACCAAAACAAAGAAACCTCTGCCTAGCTGAAGGTCTGGCAAAGACAAAGGTGTAGGGTGGGTGATGGACAATGAGTGAAAACTAAAATAAAGTTCAACATGTGACCAGTTAAGAAAACAAGAAATCTCACTATTTTTTTTAGGTAGGAGAGATTGACTATACAAATTGGCAACGGGTACAGCAAATATAAAATAGAACTCAAGACTGCTCTCAGGAACCTAATAAGAGTTGTTGATTTTCAGTATTTTCAGCTTTTTACTTGCTGTTAGGATGGAGTGATAACTTCCAGCTTCTTACACGCCAGGACAGAAAACGGAATTCCCTCTATCTGCTCTTATTTTCTTCATTTCTAGGGTCTTTGACTTATTTCTTAATACGAATCTAAAACTCGTATGTCTAAAATTACACAAAAATAGGCACATTTAGATATTTTAAGTATCTTCTCTTAATGCCTCAAATCTCTAAATTTTGACTGTCATGAACTTCATGAAACAGAAAGACTTAAATTCAGATACAATTATCTTAAATTTTTCATTAAGTACATTGTGCACATTGGGACTTTAAAAATACAACCAGACAGTGGCCTCTGTGATTGTTTCCTAGCTCTCACTCTAAAACTATTCTCTTTTGATTTCCTGGTCTATAATGCCTGCTGACCTTTGTAAATTTTCATTTTCTCAAGAGCCACCTGGTTTGAGGATTACATGATAAAAAGATGACAAGGAATTGTACCAGCAGACTGCCTTTTGTCTTGACGGCAACTCTTCACTGGGTCTCCAGCCTACTGGCCTACCCTGCAAATTTTAGACTTTGCTGGCTATCACAATCACATCAGCTAATTCCTTTAAAAATCTCTCTCCTTTCTCTGTCTCTACAAAAAATGCACGCACTCACACACATACACAGATGGTTCTATTTCACTGGAGATCCCAATATATCACAGAACTGAACACTTAAAATAATGAGATGATAAAGTGTATGTTAAGTGAATTTTACCACAACAAATGATTTTTAAAATTCCCTAAGAACCTTTATGACACAAAGATATAGCTTAAAGACACGACTAGAAAAAAGAAGCCAAATAAGAGAAAAATCTAGAACGATGTGTCAGTGGAAGCTTCTGTACGACGCAGATGGTTCAAAATTCTTTCTTTTATAATGAATTCATAAGAAACTGAATTTCAGTTTAAATTACTTAGTTTCAACTTCACTTCCCACTTTAAACAACTTTTTCTCATTGTCAGAAAAAAAACCACGTTTCTTACAAACAATGCAGCCCTAATACATAACAAAGCCTTCCTTATTTTTATTTAGTGTAATTCCTTTGCACACACATGAATAATACTAAAAATATATTCATGCACTCAGTGAAAACAGTCATAACAAGGAAACCTGTAGGATTCCCTTTATATGAAATTCTAGAAAATGGAAACTACAGTGTCTACCTGGAGATGGCAACTTGGGTAGGCTTGGGAGAGAGAATACAAAGTGGCTAATGGAAACTCCATTAAGTAATGGACATGTTCATTATTGTGACTTATTTTTGTTGTTGTTGTTGTTGCGGTACACGGACCTCTCACTGTTGTGGCCTCTTTCGTTGCAGAGCACAGGTTCCAGACGCGCAGGCTCAGCAGCCATGGCTCACGGACCTAGCCGCTCCGCGGCACGTGGGATCTTCCCGGACCAGGGCACGAACCCGTGTCCCCTGCATTGGCAGGCGGACTCAACCACTGCACCACCAAGGGAAGCCCTCGTGACTTTGGTGATAGTCCCATTGTGCACACAGATGTGAAAATACATTTTACAATTTTAATATGAAATTGAGTATGTCAGTACCTCAATAAAGCTGTCAATAAATATTCCATATAAAATCTGGATCTCCTCTTTCTCTAAATAGCATCATATCAGGCAAATTTGTATTGACCATCAGAATCCTTCCCCATGTCTTAGGTCAATTCTGATTCCTTCTCAAAACAGAAGAAAATGCTGACAAGTGCTTCAACATGGGGAAATTATGCTAAGCTAAATAAGCCAGTTGCAAAGAGGTGAAAACTGTATGATTATACTTGTATAAAGCATCCAGAGTAATCAAATTAATCGACCGAGTGTAAAAAAGAGGTTGCCAGGTGAGGTAGGGAAGGAGTAGAAAGAGATGTTGTTTAAGAGGCATAGTTTCATTTCTGCAAGATGAAAAAAATTCTGGAGATTAGATGTGAATTTTTAAACACACTACACCCAACAATTTAAAAGGTAGAGGGTAAACTTTGTTACATATATTTTACCACAATCAAAGAAAAAACAATAGTTCTCAGGGACAGATTAGAGCAGACGTTTTGCTAAAGTCTTTCCACATTTGCAATACTCTCTCTGGTGTGAACTTTTTGGTGCTGAATGAGGTGGGAATTTTGGCTGAACATATGCCCATATTTGCTGCACTTAGACCTTTCTCCATTGTGAAATAGATGTTTAATGGAGTTGGAGTTTCACCTGAAGACTTCCATTCACTGTACTTAGAAGGCCTTCGTCTGGTGTGAACTCGATGTCTAACGAGTGGGGAGCTGTACCAAAACAACTTTCCATGCTCACTGTACTGAGAAGGCCCACTCCAACATAACTCATGAGGTACTTCTTCAGTGTTAGGAGTAGTACATAATTTACCATAACCTCTGCACTTGTAAGGTCTTTTGTTTTTTAATTGAAGTATAGTTGATTTACAATGTTTCAGGTGTACAGCAAAGTGATTTAGTTTATATATATATTATATATATATAATTCTTTTCCAAATTCTTTTCCATTATAAGTTATTACAAGATACTGAATATAATTCCCTGTGCTATACAGTAGGCCCTTTCATAAGGCCTTTACCACTGTGAATTCTCTGCTTCATGAGGTTGGAGTTGTATCTAATGAATTCCCCACATTCACAGCACTCATATTGTCTTCAGTGTGGATTTTCTGGTGATGAACAAGGTGGGACTTCCTAATGAAGGCTTTCTGACATCTGCTGCACTCATAAGGCCTTTCTCCAGTATGGATTTTCTGATGCTCAACAAGTATATGCTTGTGGCTAAAGGCTTTCCCACACTCTCTGCACTCATAAGGCCTCTCGCCTGTGTGATTTCTCCAATGTTTAATGAGGTTGGAGTTGTATCGAAAGAATTTCCCACATTCGCTGCACTCGAAAGGCCTCTCTCCACTGTGAACTCTCTTATGTCTAATGAGTCTGCAGTGGTACCTAAATGCCTTCCCACATTCACTGCACTCGTAAGGCCTTTCTCCAGTGTGATTTTGCCAATGTTTAATGAGTTTGGACTTGGACCTAAAGTATTCCCCACACAAGCTGCACTCATAAGGCCTTTCTACAGTATGAACTCTTTGATGTCTAATGAGGGTGGATGTGTACCTAAAGAATTTCCCACATTCAGTGCACTCATAAGGCCTTTCTCCAGTGTGAACTCTCTGGTGTTTAATGAGTGTGGAATTATACCTAAAATATTTCCCACATTCATTACACTTATAAGGCCTTTCTGAAGTATGAACTCTCTGATGTCTAATGAATGTGGAGCTGTACCTGAAAAATTTCCCACATTCGCTGCACTTATAAGGTCGTTCTCCACTGTGAACTCTCCCATGCCTTACCAGTCTATAGTTGTACCTAAAGAATTTTCCACATTCTCTGCACTCATAAGGCCTTTCTCCATTGTGTTTTCTCTGATGTTTCATGAAGTTGGCATTGTACTTGAAGAATTCCCCACATTTGCTGCACTCATAAGGGCTCAATCCAGTGTGAACTCTCTGATGACTAATGAGTGTGGAGTTGTACCTAAAGCATTTCCCACATTCACTGCACTGAAAAGGCCTTTCTCCAGTATGGATTCTCTGGTGCTGAACAAGGTGAAACTTTCTAATGAAGGCCATACCACATTTGCTGCACTCATAAGGCCTTACACCAGTGTGGATTTTCTGGTGCTCAACAAGGATCTGTTTTTGACGGAAGGCTTTCCCACACTGAGTGCACCTGTAATCACTCTGCCCACTATCAAAAGCTTCCCCACACTCAGTGTCCCTGTGTGGCTTCCCCGCATTGTGAGGGGTCGGCTGCTTCAGAAGGCCTATGCTGCCTGGGAAGTCCTTTCTGTCTCTGCTGCATGTCAAGGTCCTCTCTGCCGAGTGAATGTTGCTGTTGGTAAGAAATGAAGGCTGCCCCTCATCCCTTCTGGAAAGTTTGTCTCTAATCTGCTCCTTCTGGTGCTGGAAAAGGTTTGCCCCACAAATATACAGCCCTTCATCAGGGTACATTCCGTCATGCTCAGGTAGGTGCAAATGGTCTTTGGACAGTGGGTCACACATCTCATAGGGCTGGGCCTTCTTGGTGGATGGATCTGGCTTTGGAGTCCCAACCTCTGACATCCCTACAGAAACACTTTGCTCAGAAGGTGCCTCCTCATCCTGTGCTCCATGCCAACAACCTGTAAGCAGAGAAATGCCGATGAAGTGCATGATTATTTTGGTAGAAGGGGCAGCCCCATCAGAAATGACACACCGAAGACTAAAGCCAGAGAGAGGAAGGTCTGCTGTGCAGAGATGGGCCTGCATAGCTCCCATGATGAGAGAGCCCTGACAATAGGCAAGGACTGAAGGATGAGTTACTGTCTCAGTCCATTTCGGATGCTATGACAAAATACCACAGACTGGCTGGCTTATAAAACCAGAAAGTTATTTCTCACACTTCTGGAGACTTGAACCCACAGATCAGCCTGTACTCTCCTGGGTTGCAGACTTCTCATAGTGTCCTCACATGTTGGAAGGAGCTAGGAGGCTCTGTGGGGTCCCTTTCATAAAGGCACAAATCTCATTCATGAGGGCTCTTCCCTCATGATCTAATCACCCCAAAGGCCCCATCTCCTAATACTGTCACTGCATGGGGTTTTCAACATATGGAACATGGGGGAACACAAACATTCACACCAGAGCAGGGAGGAGAGGCAGGCCTCCAAGTCAACATGGCCATGGCTACTGGTGACAGATGAGCACTGTGTCGAAGGTTGTGCCCAGACCTACAAATACTTGATGCAAAAGAAATGCTAAAGTTCAAGGACTATATAAGGATACATGCAGACCTCACGATATCTTACATATAGGTCAAATGTTGAACATTGCAAAGGGAGCAATGAAACAGAACATGTGACAAGTGAGAGTCACAAAAGTGTGGTTGGAGTGTGACAGAAGAAATAAGAGTGGGGAAGAAATGAGGTGTGGCACTGGTCCAAGCATCAATCAATAGTGAACGCAGGACAGATTCCGAGCTCTGACATCACACCATTTCCCAGGACCTCACACCAAGCCCGGGTACTTCTGAGTGTCTCCTGCCATTGATGTAGTAGTGACCACACTAGACTAGCAGGTACCCAGAGTCCTCCCCATTGCTGCAGGTGAGCATTGATGTGGCACCTGAAAGAGGTTAGTCTTACGTGAAAGACAGAAAAAGAAGGGGCCAGCACATGTAGACAGAGATCCAACACAGGGCTTTCAGCATTCTAAAATTATAAGAACTTCACAGGGGAGACTGTAGTAACAATCAGTGGTTCCCCAAATTAGTAATTAGGTTGGTGCTAAAATTCCTGGCACAGAAGGTCCTAAGAAAAGTCAGCAAGAGGGAGGGGTAAGGCCTGGCACAACAAGAGTCCAAGCATCTAGACTGAGGACCCAACCAAGAACAGGCCAAGTCTGAAGGGGTCTCAGACAAAATCTAGATTTCTGACCCCTGAGCCCTATCTTGGAAGGACTCAGAGTAGAAGAGATGGGGCTCCCTGTGGAGAAAAATGACACTGTACACACAGTCCAGCCCCGGCACCAACAACACGTATGCCAGGAAACCAGGAAAGGAAGCAGTATCCGTGGTCTCAGTGTGGGGGGTACAGAGCTGCCCCCTGGGAAAAGGGAAAGAACAGAGCACAGCTCAGGGAACTGGCTGAGCTTGTGGACCTTACCTAGGGAGGTCACAAGTGCAAAGTTCTCCGTCATCACAGCATGGTACAAGTGTCTCTGAGCTTCATCAAGGAGGCCCCACTCCTCCTGGGAGAAATACACAGCCACGTCCTCAAAGACCACACGGTCCTGCCAAAATTGGAAGAGTTTGGTTCATGGACAGCTTCTTGTTTCAACTATATTTTTGTGGATTCTGTATTTATCTATTTGCCATCCATTAATTACAGGGCTAAACTAATGCCCAAATTTGTTTACATCTCCCTTGCAATCCAGAGCCCATACTCTCAACCAACTCCTTAACTAACTCTCACGAACCAGGTCAGTATTTCCCCTGCCCTAAAGCAGCCCAGGGCCAGGTAACAGACAGCTGGGGACAGTTCCCATACCCCAGGTACACAGAATTATACAAACTAGTCACCCATAAACTTTTCATCCAATCCTCCCTGCATTTCCCTCAAAAGTCTAATAAAGGCTCTGACCTTTGGTGTCCCTTAGCTTGTGCTCACGCCTCCTGACCGAATCTGGTGCTTCTAGAGGTAGCTCTGTTACATAGTGTACCTCCTCCTCTTGGGAAATATAAGTAATAAAACTGTCTTTTAATGTCCTTGACCTCTCTGTATCACGACTCACTCGTCTCCACTAGTTAAAATCCTGTGGGTGCAATCACTGATACACTTCCCTTTCCAGGACCTTCAGCCCTCCCCCTACACATCCATCCCTGCTCATCCTCCTCCCACACGTCCCACCATGGAATATATACCAGGTCCCAGTGGCACCAGTGCCTGCTCTCTCCTTATTACCATTGATCACTGTGTCCGGCACACAGCATAAACACATGGGGGAGGGAGCAGAAAACCACCACCTAAGGTGTGGAACTGCATGCATGGCCCTACCCCTCTCCTGCCACACAGTTTCCCTGGGGTTCCCCAGGTGTTGACCCTCAGACACATTCAGACTCGTCCCTGTCCTCAAGCGCCCAGTGCCAGGGCCCAGGGCCAACCATTCACACTCCTCGTTACCTGCATCTCACTCATTGGACTGCACCTTCCTCGTGACTCTAACCCTTCCAGAGTGACAGTTCCACAGACAGCCCCAGCCCACACCATAGGCACTTCCTTCACCTCCTTATAGGGCACTCTGCACATGGAATCCAGGCAGTGAATGGAAATGCATCCAGCATTCATCTCAGCCCAGTCCTGCCCCTGAACACCAAAGTCCCCTGGGGCCAGGGCTTGCCCCAAGCCCTTCTTAGAAGGCCTCACCACCTGGCCCTGTTTTTTCCTTCCTCCCCAGCCACCCTTTTTATGTGAGACCTCATGTCCCCTTAGCCCTCTCCCTCTTCCATGTTGCACGAACTGTCCCATAAGCAGTCAGCAACTTCTCTCCTCACATGAAACCCAGGTACACCGACCTCCCCACCCACACTGTGACTGCACCCTAAGTCTAGCGACTCTCCTAGCTGATCCCATTTCCTCCCTCAACATCCATCTCATGTTCGCTCTGGCCTCAGAAGACTCTCACGCCTACATCCCGCTGTCATGCACTGACAAGAACACTCTGCTCCCTCATCTGTCTTCGTGATGCGCATCACCACCAGCCAGGTACCCAACCCACAGACTTAGTCCTGAGGCCCTTCATTCTCACTCCTTGTCCTCTAGTGGCATCACCACCATAAACTAGAAATGATGCCGCCTAAATCTTACCTTTGGCTTCATCGTAGTCCACACAGCCACTCTGTTGTGGCTGTCTCCATCCTGAATCCATCCTCTGAACTCCAGCTCTCTGTGTAAAAGTGCCCACTCAACACCTCCCCTTGGGTGTCTCTGGAACATTTGTGACGTGGACAAAAACGGACTCTCCTTATTCCACCTGCAAATTCCTCCTAAAGCTGACTTTGCCCATTTTAGTTGATGAGGCATCCATCCTTCCTAACAAGTCCAGAAACATGAAGTCATCCCCAATTCTTCCTATCAGTCCACTTTCTTGAGTCCCTCACTCTCCATTAGATAAAATATGGACAGTACAATACTGTAAATCATCTATACTTCAATTAAAAATATACTGATACATTTTAAAAAATAAATAAAACAGGGGCAGCTCTAGTTCAAAACACATTCAGAAAACAACCACTCCCTACTTCCATAGCCACCACTAGCATGTAGCCACCACCAACATTCACCTAGATGACTGCAGAAATTCCCCTCAGGTCTCCCTACCTTCACTCGCACCGTTGTCTGTCTTTTATTCTACAGCCAGAGGGAATCTGTTAAAACATGAGTCATAGCACCTTCCTCCTCTGCTTCAAACCTTCCATACCTCCCATCAACCTGAGATGAGAGAACCAGGACCTCAGGCTATCATTCAAGGCCTGATACCTGTGAACCCCTATCCCAGCTCCCCATTCCCACCAGATATAACAGAGACCTGCAGTTCTCTGAACATCCCACCTCAGTGTCACCTGCAACTGTCTGAACATTCAGAATCCTGAATGTAGTCAGGACTGTCTGCCACATCTTACCCAATCAATTGTCAGAAATGGAACTATTCTATATAACCTGGGACTAAATATAGGATCCTGGACCTGGTGAAAGCACAGGGTCTACAGAGGCAAGAGACAAAAAAGGGATAGAAGTCCTGGGACACTACCATTCCCTGAGGGCATACAGATCAGGATGATAAAACTATCAGGGTGATAATTGGGATGGGTGAGAGGTGGGACCCCTCCATTCACCTGTACAGGGTCCATAAGCATTTCTGTCACTGCCATGGGACCCTGGGGGAAGGAAGCCATGTGAAATGGGTAACAGTGGCAGGATCCTACAGCAGAGCTGGACCACCACTTCTGCCCTACCCTGGTGTAATTAGATCTCAGCCTGAGAGTCTAAGCTCAGTTCCTCACAAAACAGTATTGTCTCTTACTAGCTGAGTGACACTGGAGAAGGGTTAAACCTCCCTGAGCCTCAGGGAAAAGAAAAAGTTTATGAAGATTAAGAATGCTTCCAACCTCACAAGGGTCATATTGTTATCTAACGTAAGGAGTACATACCATGTGTCAGCTATGACTGACCATAGGAACAACGGTTTTGTATATATTTTCAGTGCAACTGAAGTGATACAGTTTTGAAAACTGGGGTCTTTATTTTTACTGCTTTTTTAAGATCTCAGAGGATGTCATATATAAAACTTTGCATTGTTAAGCAAATACCTAGAGGTAAATCAATGCCAAGCCAATTACAAATTGTTTGCATAAATTTAACTGAGTGAACAGGCTTATTTCTAATTACCTATGTGTATGTATTTAGAGGAATATTGATAAATTAGTGTTTAAATTAATTTTCATACATTCTTTTTGCGGTACGTGGGCCTCTCACTGTTGTGGCCTCTCCCGTTGCGGACGCGCAGGCTCAGCGGCCATGGCTCACGGGCCTAGCCGCTCCGCGGCATGTGGGATCTTCCCAGACCGGGGCATGAACCCGTGTCCCCTGCATCGGCAGGCAGCTTCTCAACCACTGCGTCACCAGGGAAGCCCTCATACATTCTTAAGTTAATAAGTTGTAGCAAGGGGCTGAGCAGGCAGGTCAGCTATTAGTTCATTCAGCAACCAGGCCTACCCATTAAATAATCCTCAAAAGGGAACAGTGGATCATCCCTCTTGCCCTGAGGGTTGGAGGTGAGCTGGCAGTGCCCTCGTCTAGGACCCACTGGCTGCACCACTCTGGCTCACCTTCCCCTTGCTCCATCAGGAGTGGCCCTGAGGATCAGTAGAGCCTGCAAGTGGAGAACTCACACCAGCACACACTGCAGGCTCCACAGAAGGGACGTTCCTTACCCCATCCAGGCCTCCCTTCCTACAGACACAGGCCAGAAGCCCTCCTATGTCAGGTCTGCTCTTTTCTGAAGGGAGCACCAGGGATGCCAGCACCCAGCCCTCATGTCCTCCCCTCAAACTCTCGCCCCTCCCTCACCACAGGGCCCATCTCATGTAACAATCTTAAGCCTCCCTGGTGACGCAGTGGTTGAGAATCCGTCTGCCAATGCAGGAGACACAGCTTTGAGCCCTTGTCCAGGAAGATCCCACATGCCGCGGAGCAACTAGGCCCATACGCCACAACTACTGAGCCCGCGCTCTAGAGCCTGCAAGCCACAACTACTGAGCCCACGTGATGCAACTACTGAAGCCCGTGCACCCTAGAGCCCATGCTCCGCAAGAAAAGAAGCCACTGCAATTAGAAGCCCACGCACCACGACGAAGAGTAACCCCTGCTCACCGCAACTAGAGAAAGCCCGCGTGAAGCAACAAAGACTCAATGCAGCCAAAAATAAAAACAAACAAACAAAACAATCTTAAGCCTCCCTCCTCAATCTGATCCCCAGGTCATGCCCTGGTCCAGTCCACACCCTCCATACCTTTGATATTTCCAACACTGTCCCCTTCCTCTACTTCCAGACTTTATGTTCACCTCCACATATGGTATCTCCATTTGGTGACATCTCCATCTTGATACATGTCAGGATCAACATGTCCAAATACAACTCATGATCTTCCCCCCGAACCTGCTCCTCGCGCTGACTTCCTCATCTCCCCACTTTCAGATGTTCAGGCAAAAAAATTTGGATGGTACTTCATTCCCTACTTTTGCTTACAACCGTATTTTATGCAGCAGGAAATCCCATTTACTCCAAGTTTGAGATTTTTCCAGAATCTCATCCCATCTCCCAATGTCGCACTACCTTCCTGGCCCAGCCCCTGCCATAATTCTCCTGGGGTCTATCGCGGTGGTCTCTTCAGCAATCTCCCTGCCTCCATTCGCATCCTATTCTCCCAATTTTTAACTTCTAACTCTGAACACGGTTCTCCCATCCCCAATCCCTTCACAACCTTCCATGGATTCTACCTGCTCAGGTTGCCGTTTCAGGTGAGACACCTCGTCCCCCTCTGTCCCCGACAAAAGGGACCCCAGGTTTCCCCAATGCTTCCGACTCCGTAGCACCTGCAATCCGTGCACCGGCGGCCCCGAGGGTACTCTCTCCTTCACCCCAGTCCACTGGTGGAAAAGGGACCCCTCCCAAGGCCGCCCTCTGTTCTGGACTCTGGGGCTGACCGGCAAGGAATTGAGCGGACCCACCTCCTTCCGGATTTGGGACTCGGAGGCGGGGGTCGGGCCGGGTGGGGGCTCGGGAGACGCAGCACCCACCTGAGCCGGCCTCATCAGGGCCGCCTCCGTCACCGGCAGGTGGGAAGAACGGAGCCGGGAGAGGCGGCGAGCGGGGCGGGAACTAGGGCACCGTCGTCAACTACGGGCGCAGGGGGCCTCACAGCCGCCTCTGGGCAGCGGGGCCAACTTCTCTCCTCCCGCTCTTCGCTCCGTCACCTCGGTGCCCACCAAGCGACGCCGACACCCTGAACCGGTGAACAGCCCGACAACCACCCAACCACTACCAGAGACAACGCCGGAAGTCCCGCCCCCAGGCGATGAGCACGCACGTATGCGTCCCCCCCCTAAGCTTTCATTGGCTCAGTCACCGCCGCTTCGCACCGTAGCTGCTTCTGGGTAATGTAGTTTCCGCTGCCACCACTTATGTCTAAGATCTGAGCAGAACTCTCTCCCTAAGTGGCTGGTAGTGGCTTTGAGACTCCTTCAGGGGCTCTGAGAAGCGGAGTTTCCTGTCTCCAACGGTGGGCGGGGCGTCCCCTTATCTTAAAGGGGACGCACCCAGATTTCTGGAGAGCAGTCCAGGAATACTTACAGAAAGTTTAGTGACGTGTTATTTCAGACTGTGAAACAGAGCAAGTTCCCAAATCTACACATCCAAAGGGACACACTATATTATAATGATACTCTATGTGCACTCATGGCTGTCAGCTATGCTGTCGCTTTTCAACAACTTGAAACCTAACAGGTCCCTATGAGACTTTCCTAGAACAGATTCCTCTCCCCCATCCCATGTCCTCTGACTGCCTGTTGTCTGTAGAAAAAGTGTAGCCTCCTAGGCCTCCCGGAGGCAGGAAAGACAGGGACAGGCCCAAGGACAGCCTCTTCATGCATAAGGATTAAGCAGAATCAAAACCACCTACTTGTTTTGCACTTAATGCGGCCATGGTGCATGGAGGAATGGCTGGGGTTTTTTTTTTTGCGGTGCTGCGCTCTTGTGGGATTTTAGTTCCCCGACCAGAGACAGAACCCCAGCCCACGGCAGTGGAAGCGCCGTGTCCTGACCACTGGACAGCCAGGGAATTCCCTGGAATGGCATCTAAAACAGAAACTTTGCAACATCTCAGCAAGGAACTCTTGACGGTGAAAACCATGGAGCCAGAGTGTGCTTTGAGGTAGGAGATAGATAGGCTTCGGGGTAACCTGCTGCAACTGGTTTCATGCTGACCCTTTTGATAAACTACTGTTGGGACTAGGAGCCCTAATTGGATGAAAGATGAGAGGGTCCACCCCAGCCTCCACATTCTTGTGGTCAAGATTTCCCAGCCCCACATATGCGCAGAGGGGGTTCTCAAGTCGTCCTCTAGTAACTTTGGTTACATTGTAATATCATTATAATATCATTAGCATTGCAATTTTGACACCCACCCCCAATAGGTTTTGCTTAGGTGTTCTTGGGAAAGATTCAAAATGGAGCCTGGTGGAAGCCCAAATAAGGAATTGCAGATGACACTATCGTAGGGGAGGGAAAAGGGGAGTCACCCTGGCCCAAACCCTGGAAGATTAACCCCATACTAACAACCTAAGCTGCCCCTATTGCACGCAGCTCACTCCGTGAGCTCCCCTTGTGCTTTCCCACATGTACTGTGCTTCTAATGAATTCTGTGCCTGCCTTGCAATCTTAGTCTCTTTGTTGAATTCTTTCTCCAAAGAAAACAAAGACCGAGATCCTCTCGTTAGCTAAAATCATTCCCTGAGTTCCAGAGAGTAAATTTAATCACAGAAGTGAGAAAATCCAGACGGGAAGTAAAACAGTCAAACAAGACAAAATAATAATTGTTTACTTGTTAAACAAAGTCAAGGACTTTTAGTTCCTCTTCAAGGGTTATAGATAATATTCTGAGCCATGACCTTTGAGCTCTTTTACAGATACTGAAACCTGCACCAAGTGGGAAAAATGAACTACATGCAGCCTGCAAGCACATAAACACCAGAATGTTTGGAACCAGAAGGTTGGTGATGTTGACTCCAGATTACCTCACCACCAACCAATCAGAAGAATGTCCACGAGCTGATCACACACTCTACAACCCCCTCCCTCATCCTATCTTTGAAAACCTTTCCCTGGAAACCTTTGGGGATTTCGGGTCTTTTAAGTACTAGCTGCCCTGAATTCCTTGCTTGGCACCCTGCAATGAACACTGCACTTTCCTTTACCACAACCCGATGTCAGCAGATTGGCTTTCCTGCCTATGGGCAAGTGGACCCAATTTTGCTTCGGTAACAGACTGAAGCTCTGTATTCGGTTTAATGACCTTCAGCATATTTGGTCCAGGACAAGAAAGAAAAGACTTCAGATAGAGCCATGGTAGGGATAATGGAGGAAGAATGACAGGAAATGCAGAATTGCTTGAAAGGGTGAAACTGTGACTCTGGTTCCCAGAAAAACAGCTTTTCTGGCTGTACAGTCAGTGATTCTGTTTGAACCTAGTGAACAACACGTTTCTTCAAACAATATTTATTACTCCATATCTGAGATATTTTCCAATTCTTTTAAGAATCTGAAACCTACCTGAAAAAGAATAGTGATCTATCACATTCCATCTTCTGCTGGGACACTGTGTGATCTTTTAATAGAGCACGTGTACAAGGGGAGCACCTTGCCCCCGAGACAAATGTGTGGGATTCTAGTCTCTCCTCTTCTTGCTAGGAAGTTATTTATCACTTCACCTCAAATTGCAGCAGCAGTGTCTTCACAGGGAATTTAAATTATCTGAGAAAAACACTTGTGAAATGGAAATTACTGAAAGGTATTATTGATTATGTAGTTATTAAAATAAAGCAGCAGAAATAGTTCTAGAAAAGCATATGTGTGACATGTAAAAAAAAAAAAAGTTAAGATCTTAGCCAAGTTTAAGCAAGAGATAGTGAAGTCTGAAAAGCCAGAAAATGAAGCTGAGCCTGTGGCTTTTCTCTCCAAAATGTGCTTCTTTTTAATACTTGAAAACATGGCTCATTAACTGCTTGGAGTGATAGATTGAGACAATCTTTTGAAAGTCTTGCCAGAAACGTGAGAATGAATACGGAAGCTATGTTGTAGTGTGTATTTACTGTTCTAAGAAATGTTCAGTGAGCACCTACTGGGTTTTAGGCACAATTGTAGGTGAATGTGACACATGTGGAATAGGTTTGCCGGCTGCTCTGTGTATGCAGGAATGTTGCATATTTCCTAAAATTCTGTATTTGTCTATTTAGCATTCTTTTGTGGCAAGACCAAACAAATCATTTCTCTCTCTTGCAATTCAGTTTTCACAGGCTCTCAAATATATTGTATATTTAATATTAATATTACATATTATAAACACCCCTAGGACAAACCCTAACATGTGTTTTTTCTTCTTGCTAAATAAGGGATGTGTCCACCTAGGTATTCTGTGCTTCTTTAGCCATAAAAGCATTGTAGAAATTAAGTAACCTCCACTAAGGAAAAGTAAAAATAAGATAAATTCCCTAAGAAAAGGACATAGAAAACGGACCCAGTGTGTCTAACAGGGACCCAAAATAAAATGGAGTCGGGAGGGAGGGGCCTTCCTCCCCACCCCCGCTGGGCAGCTCGACTGTCCTCTTCTTGATTCTAAAATATTTCTAGCGCAATGATGACCCCCTTCTCTCCTTGGCCTAGGGCAGCCCGCCCCCTCCATAGAAGGGCTGTTGATCCAAGCAGAGAGGGCCAAGGGGCCAATCTGGAAAGGCCAGCAGAGGCCTCTCCCAATACTCTTGGGGACAAAATATATTTAATGGTTAAGGGACTCGTCCCAAGTCTGACAGCTAGAACAGTAGAAAGGGCCAGAAACCCTCCCACACAATCTTGAACCTACTCCAGGACTAGGATCCGAGGGTAGTTGATCTGCACCGTTGATTCAGTATAGTTCAGAACTCCGCCATGGCATAGATATTTTTATTTATTTATTTATTGACTGCACCATGCGGCACTCGGGATCTTAATTCCCCGACCAGGGATCGAACCTGTGACCCCTGCAGTGGAAGCACGGAGTCCTAACCACTGGACTGCCAAGGAATTCCCCGGATTTTTTTTTTTATAAATTTATTTTATTTATTTTTGGCTGCATTGGGTCTTCACTGCTGCACACAGGCTTTCTCTAGTTGTGGTGAGCGGGGGCAACTGTTCCAGTGCGCGGGCTTCTCATTGCAGTGGCTTCTCTTGTTTGGAGCACAGGCTCTAGGCACGTGGGCCTCAGTAGTTGTAGTACACGGGCTCAGTAGTTGTGGCTAGCGGGCTCTAGAGTGCAGGCTTAGCAGTTGTGGTGCATGGGCTTAGCTGCTCTGCGGCATGTGGGATCTTCCCGGACCAGGGCTTGAACCCGTATCCCCTGAATTGGCAGGCGGATTCTTAACCACTGTGCCACAAGGGAAGCCCTCCCTGGATATTTTTAGAAGAAAAAAAAGTTTTCTTTTCTCCCTTTTCCTGAATATATGGTAAAATTCCAAGTCTTCATCACTGCCTTTCCTTTGGAACCACATCTAAAAGAGAGTAGCTTGTCCTACACTGGTCTACACTTATGGCTAAATTTTCCTGTATTCCTAACTGTTCTGTATATGCTGCATTTAGACTTACTTATGGCAAAGAAGGCATTCTTTTAAATGAAAACAAATCTCAAGAAATCATGAAGATATATAAAAGCTACATACACCTAAAAATCTCTGAATTCAGGTCCCATTTTCTGTTACATAGGAGTGAACAGAACTCCCACACCCACCCTTTTTTAATATAATAAAAGGGCCTTAGCATGGTTGCAACTGTCATCACTACAGTAAGCTGGTTTATAGATGTTTTCCATTGAATATCACAATAAAGAGTACCTTGTGCTATGAAAAAATTAAATAAAATGGAGTCAGGCAGTCATGACAGACCTGGTGTTCAGTCATGTACTCTGTGTTCTTAGAAAAACCATGACCAAAAACTGTAAGGACTTCAGATTCTGCTAAGGGTCCTACCTAGAATAGTCCCTGAGGAGAAGCTCTGATAACAGCCAATCATCAAAAACTTGAAGTCAAGCTGCATATGTTACTGAACCAAACTTGGGTCCACTTGCCCCATGCACAGTAATGCCAATCTACTGACACTGGGTTGTGGTGAAGGAAAGTACCAGGTTTATTGCAGGGCACCAAGCAAGGAGAATGGGTACCTTATGCTCAGAAGATCTGAACTCCCTGATGGGCTTTCAGGGAAGGGTTTTTAATGACAGGAGAGGGTCACAGGGTGTATGATCAGCTCATGAACAATTCCTGATTGGTTGATGGTTAGGTAACAGGGTGGTATTTCAGAAATCTCAATTATCAATTACCTGGCTCCAACCTGTCTGGTGGTAGCATGCAGTGAACTTCCTCCACCTGGTGGGGGTTTTAGTATCTGCAAAACAACTCAAGGATATGGCTCAAGATATTATCTACAGGCTTTGAGAAGGAACTAAAGGTCCTTGACTTTGTTTCATGGCTAAACTATCATCATTTTGTCTCACTTGAATGCTTTCCTTTGTTTCTACATTTTCTTACTTCTCTGATTAAATTTGTTCTTTGGAACTGAAAGAAGGCCTAAAAGGCTAAAACTTTCCAACAAGTAAGAGGCAGGGGACACAGGGGTGGGGAGTTCTCTTCATGGGAAGGCCATACAGGGTCCTGCTCCATTTCACAAGGGCTTGTGGTCAAGCTGCAAGGACCATCCATTCCTTTTACAAGTCTGCCAACTGTGGCTTTTGTAGGTTTTGCTTTTAAAAATTCCTCACCCCCTTCACCACCCCTCCCAAACGTAGTTTCATTTATAGCTGAAGGCTGTACATCTCTGGTTTGCAAACCTTGTGAACGATAAGCTGTCCTTTTGCTTTAAGATAACCCTTGGGTCTTCCCTGGTGGTGCAGTGGTTGAGAATCCTCCTGACAATACAGAGGACATGGGTTCAAGCCCTGGTCTAGGAAGATCCCACATGCCATGGAGCAATTAAGCCCGTGCACCACAGGTGCTGAGCCTGTGCTCTAGAACCCACGAGCTACAACTACTGAGCCCGTGTGCCACAACTCCTGAGCTCACGTGCCACAACTACTGAAGCCAGTGCACCTAGATCCCATGCTCCACAACAGGAGAAGCCACCACAATTAGAAGCCCGCGCACCGCAACGAAGAGTAGCTCCCACTCGCCGCAACTGGAGAAAGCCCACACGCAGCAACGAAGAACCAACACAGCCATAAATAAACAAACAAATAAAAGAATGATCTCTGAGAGCTGAGAGAGGCTGTGTACCTCCAAGAGTTACTGTGTTACAAAAAGTAATAATAACCCTTGATTCTTTTCTGGGATTTTTTTCTAATTTAGGAGGGTAGTATAATCCCCACCCTTTACCTCCTGCATGTGACTAGGTTTCATGTGGACATCCGTGGATTGCTGAGACTCTCATTTTTAGGGTGTTGAGAGTTTAGCTAAGCTACTCCGTCGTGTTGCTACCTTGGCATCCATTTTGTTTGGCCAAGCAGCCTGCAGGGTCCTTAACCTGACACTTCCCCCTCATGAAATCACATGCCCTGTTAGCTATCCCCAACAATGCTGAGGAATATGGGACATCTTCTTTGGACAAGGGACCCAACTCAGGCTACTGCCAAATGCCCCTCCTCAAGCTGATTCTGGGAGGCAAATAATCTTCATATCCAGGGTAAGAAATTGGTGAGGTCCTTCAGACATTCCCAGGAGGCCTCGTGCAGCAATGCAAACTGAACCAAATATGGACTGACAGCTATTCTTTATCCTCTTGCTATTCCATCCTGAATAGCAAATACAAACTAGATGTGCCCACTAAATCCGTTCACTGTTTCATTCTGTTGTCAATCCACAGCATACAGTAAATAGAACTCTATGTCCCTTAATCAATAAGAACTTTACCATCACAAACACCAGCAGTGTGAGCTGGAGAGTCCTGGGTCGGGTGACTTTGAGGGTGGAAAAATCAACCCAACCATTACAAGTCAATCAAATATACTCACTAAGAAGGGCAATCTCCACAAGCTGCCTGCAGAAGCCAGCTGGAGTCCTCTTTTCCAGAACTGGGTAATATCCCACCCAAAACAATCAGTGGGAAGGGAATGAGATACCCCAAAAATCAAGAGACGGGTGAGTCCTCCAGATGAAGGGAGAAAGCATAGCTTCCTGCCTGCTGAGCACTGTACAGATGATTCATACACACTGCGGCACCCTGCCGTGTGGCAGAGGAGGGAAGGCTAACGTAACAGATACTGGCAACAACTTATTTCTGGCAAGGACTCCAGGAAGGTCTGGAAGTGCAAGGTGTATCATGAAAGCTTCCAATATATGTGGTACTTAAGAGAATCTCCCTAGGGGACTTTGGTGGTGCATTGCTTAAGAGTCCGCCTGCCAATGCAGGGGACACTGGTTCGAGACCTCGTCCAGGAAGATCCCACATGCCGCGGAGCAACTGGGCCTGTGCGCCACAGCTGCTGAGCCCGCGTGCCACAGCTGCTGAGGCCCACGTGCCTAGAGCCCAGGCTCCACAACGAGAGGTCACCACAACGAGAAGCCTGCGAACTGCAGCAAGGAGTGGCCCCTGCTTGTCGCAACTAGAGAAAACCTGTGCACAGCAACGAAGAAGACCCAACTCAGCCAAAAAAAAAAAAAAAAAAAAAAAGGTGCTGGACTTCCTAACCTTGAAAAAATATGTTCTTGGTGACACTTGGGTAGATAAAAGGCAGAATTCTGTGTTACCTAGGGCTTAGAATGAGACAAGGGCATCAGGCAGGGCACACAACGGGCTGTACAGGGACACAGTAAGCAACCTGGAGCTGTACGGAGCACCCTATGTATAGCAAGAGGTCTGGGGCTAGCTAGGTCTCTGAGGCTCCCCATGGATGACGTGGCTGGAATAATTTCATGGTGTCAGGGGCATAGAGGCTGTCTCCAGTTGCCTGGTATCCTGGCTCTAGGACATAAGGGATGGGGTATAGCAGTCCAGAGTGTGAGTGCCTGATATAGACAGTGATTGGGTGTGGACTTAATCAGCTGCTCCAAAAGGGGAAATGACTAGCATCAAGCCAGGGACTCAAAACTGGAGCAAGACAGTATTTTCATAAAACTATATATCAAAACACTGTGGTACTGTCATAAAGACAAACATTTAGACCAATGAAACAACAGAGTGCCCAGAACTGGAAGCCAATATATTTGATCAAATAATCGACAAGTGTGCTAAGACAATTCAATGGGAGGAGGAAAGTCTTTTTTTAATATTTATTATTTATTTATTTATTTGGCTGCACCAGGTCTCAGTTGCATCACGTGGGATCTTCGTTGAGGCATGTGGGATCTTTTAGTAGCGACATTTGAACTCTTGGTTGCAGCATGTGGGATCTATTTCCCTGACCAGGGATTGAACCTGGGCCCCCTGCATTGGGAGCGTGGAACCTTAGACACTGGACCACCAGGGAAGTCCTGGGAGGAGAAAAGTCTTATCAACAAATTGTAGTAAAGTGGATATCTGCATTCAAATGAATGAAATTGGACCCTTACCTTACACCACACCCAAAAATGAGCTCAAAATGGATCAAAGACCTAACAGTAAGATATAAACCCATAAACTCTTAGGTGAAGACAAAGGGAAAAAGCTTCATGATCCTGGATTTGGAAATAACTTCTTGGCATTGGAAAAACATAGGAAACAAAAGCAAAACTCGATAAAATTACAAACTTCTGTGCAAAGGACACAATCGACAGAGTGAAACGACAACCTATTGAATGGAAGAAAAACATTTGCAAATCATATATTTGATAAGTATCTAGATATACACAAAGAACTGCTACAACTCAACAATCAGAAAATAATCTGATTTTAAAAGGGGAAAATATAGCCATTTAAAAAAAGAATATACAGGACTTCCCTGGCGGCTCAGTTGTTAAGAACACGCCTGCCAATGCAGGGACACGGGTTTGAGCCCTGGTCCGGGCAGATCCCACATGCTGTGGAGCAGCTAAGCCCGTGAGCCACAATTACCGAGGCTGCGTTCTAGAGCCTGTGAGCCACAACTACTGAGCTTGTGTGCCACAACTACTGAAACCTGTGCCTACAGCCTGTGCTCCGCAACAAGAGAAGCCACCGCAATAAGAAGCCCATGCACCGCAATGAAGAGTAGCACCCACTCGCTGCAACTAGAGAAAGTCCACGTAACAACGAAGACCAAACACAGCCAAAAATAAATAAATAAATAATTTTAAAAAAAAGAATATACACAATTGGCCAAGAAGTATGTGATCATTAATCATTAGGGAAATGCTAAATAAAATCACAATGAGACACTACACATTCATTAGGATAACTACTAGTAAACATGAAATGGAAAATAAAATTATGTTGAAGAGGATGTGGAGATACTAGAACTCTGTGGACCTTTGATGGGAACATAAAATGTACAGCCAATAAAGGAAACAGTTCAAAATACTAAAAATAGAATGACCGGGACTTCCCTGGTGGTGCAGTGGTTAACAATCTGCCTGCCAATGTGAGGGACATGGGTTTGAGCCCTGGTCCGGGAAGATCCCACATGCCGTGGAGCAACTAAGCCCACGTGCCACAACTACTGAGCCCACGTGCTGCAACTACTGAAGCCCACGCGCCTAGAGCCCGTGCTCTGAAACAAGAGAAGCCACCACAATGAGAAACCCGCCCACCACAACAAAGAGTAGCCCCGCTCGCCGCAACTAGACAAAGCCCGTGTGCAGCAACAAAGACCCAATGCAACAAAAAATAAATTAAATAAATTAATTTATTTAAAAGAAATAGAATGACCATATGATCCAGCAATTCCACTTCTGGCTATACACCCAAAAGAATTGAAAGCAGAATCTCAAGGAGATATTTGTGCAGTCATTCTCACAGCTGCACTCTTTACAACAGCTAAAATATGGAAACTAAGGAAGTGTCCATCAATGGAAGAATGCATGAGGATGTGGTATATGCATACAATGGAGTATTATTCAGCCTTAAAAAGGAAGGGAATTCTGAAACATGACACATGATAGATTAATCTTGAGATTATTATAACTGAAGTAAGGTATTCACAAAAAGACACAAACTGGGGACTTCTCTGGTGGCGCAGTGGTTAAGAATCCACCTGCCAATGCAGGGGACACGGGTTCGATCCTTGGTCTGGGAAGATCCCACATGCCACACAGCAATCAAGCCCGTGTGTCACAACTACCGAAGCCCGTGTGCCTAGAGCCCATGCTCCGCAACAGAAGTCACCGCAGTGAGAAGCCCGTGCAGTGCAACGAATAGCCCCTGCTCACTGCAACTAGAGAAAGCCCACGTGCAGCAACGAAGACCCAATGCAGCCAAAAATAAATTGTAAAAAAATCACTTTAAAAAATATAAATAAAATGAAATACATAAGATAGCAAGTTTTATGTATGTGTGTTTTAACACAGTAAGAAGGGAAAAAAAACCCCAAAGTACATAATATGTACTTCACAATGCCATTCAGAGCAGACTTTTGGCTGAAGTCCTTTCCCCATTTGCTTCCTTCATAAGTTCTCTCTCTGGTGTGAATTTTTTGGAGCCAAATGAATGAGAGTTTTGGCTATAGACTTTCCAACATTCACTGCACTCAGAAGGCATTTCTCCAGTGTAAATTCAACAATGTTTAATGAGGCCAGAATCATATGTAAAGAAGTTCCCATATTTGCTGTTCTTTTTTTTTTTGGCTGCGTTCAGTCTTTGTTGCTGTACGCGGGCTTTCTCTAGTTGCTTGGAGCAGGGGCTACTCTTCTTTGTAGTGCACAGTCTTCTCATTGAGGTGGATTCTCTTGTTGCGGAGCACCAGCTCTAGGAGCACGGGCTTCAGTACTTGTGGCACGCGGACTCAGTTGCTCCGATGTATGTGGGATCTTCCTGGACCAGGGATAGAACCCGTGTCCCCTGCATTGGCAGGCGAATTCTTAACCACTGCACCACCAGGGAAGTCCCCCATATTCGCTGTTCTTATAAGGCCTTGTATCAACATGAACTTGCTGGTGTGTAACAAATCTGGCGTTTTACTACAAAATTTCTCACATTAGCTGCACTAATAAGGCCTTTCTCTAGTGGTATTTGTCCAATGTCTCATGAGTGTGGAGCTGCAACGAAAGAATTTCCTACATCAAAACACTCATAAGACCTTTCTCCAGTATGAATTCTCTGATGTCTAATGAGTGACATGGTACCTTCACACACACATAACCTGACACATATACTTGAGCTGTTTTGCAGAAACTTAGACCCCCACCCAGGTGGAGGATGCTGACCACAACCGTTATATTCCAGAAACATCACCCTCTTACCTCAACACCAACCAATCAGAAGAAGGTCCACGAGCTGCATCCCTCAACCCTCTAAATGCCCGTCCCTAAAATCTATCAGGAAGTTTGGGTCTTTTGAGCTACAGCTGCTTGTTCTCCTTGCTTGATACCCTGCAATTAACACTGTACTTTCCTTCACCACAACCCAGTGTTAGTAGATTCGCTTTGCTGCACAGCGGGCTAGTAGACCCAAGTTCAGTTTGATAGCAGACATTAGACATTTTAAAAATCTGCTACCTACAGCCTTGCGGTTTCAAGAGTCCCCCTTGTAACTACGCAGACATTTCCAACTCCAGTCAATCCTTGCTTTACAAGCACCCTTACCTCATGACAGCTCCAATTATAATTCTTCATTAAAAATTTATGGAACTAACTGTGACCTTCTGTTTTTTGCCTTTATAACCTTCCTCCATTTTGTAGTCCAGGGAACCACAATTTTAGTGCTTCTCAAAACTGTGTCTCCCAGGCTGCAGTCCTAACAAGCCCCAAATAAATGTGTCTTAACTTCAATCAGGTATTCGTTTCCGAAATTTTGGTTAACACTCATAACACATAAAAGTATTATGCAATAGACTATGTTGTCATTAATTTTTACTGTCCATCTCCTTTGACCAGAAAGTCAGACTCATGAGGGTAGGGATATTTGTCTCTTTGGATCTTGATGGGTCCCATGCAGCCAAAATAGTGCTTGGAATGGAGTAGGCACTTAATGAGTGCTTGTTAAGGAGGGTATAAATATGATGGCACAGATGCCCTGTTTTTTCTAGCATTCTGGCAAAGATATCTGCTCTCTCTATGTCACCCTTCAAGCTGGCATTGTTTGGTATACTAAAAAATTATTTAAATAAATAAATAATAAATCACAACTTGGAGAGCTATATCCACAGATTAGCCAATTTTCTTGTGTACCTACGCGCTCAGCTTCATTCCCTCATTCTCAGACTTCAGTGTTCCTTCAGTCTTCACTGAGATCCTAACCTCTTTCACATGGTCAAGAGCTATTTTGGCCACCACTTTTGAATAACTAAATAATGATTGATTTCAGCAATTTCAACATTTCACAAATATTTTCCTGAGATAAGCTCAACTCTCCATGCATTTTCACTTCACTTGCAGGTGAAATTATATTGACTCCCCAGCAAGGAAAGGAGACCATGTAATCCAATCCTTTATCTCTGGGTTCAGATGCTCCCTTTCCAAATAAACTATGAGTCACTCTCCTGACAGAAAGTTACATATGGTAAGTCCCTCTTCCTTTTCAGATAGGTAGATCTTAGCTTCTAGAGAAGAACTGAATACATATTAAAATGTGGAGCAAGAAATATGTGTCGGTCCCTGAATGGGACAGTGTCACAGGCTTTCCGTTTTTTTGTGATGGAATCAGAGACACAGCGCCTGGTCCACCTGCTTCTGGCTGCCCCACATCCCTCCTCTGTCTTGCCCGGCATGGCCCTGTCTGAAGTCTTTACTTTCTTGACACTGACCTAACACAGTGAGGCTCATAAGTTGAGTCTAAAGCTTCAGCTTACATGTACTGGAAGATCAACAAGACAATGTTTATTGGACTCCAGCTCAGCATGGATGCACTTTGTGTCTGAGCGAAAACCCGGTATTATGTGCCCATTTGGTTTTGCCGGTTTGGGGGTCATCTGAAATATTATTGTCACTGTACCTCTCTGTGATCAGCACAGACTACATTTCAAGGAAATCTGGGTGCGTCCCCTTTAAGAAACGTGAAACCCCGCCCCGTGCTCACAGCCTTTGTACTTCCCAGCAACCCTCCGGGTGAGGCGGAACATTTCTCTGGAGGTTGGGGGTCACCGCCTCTTGCCGGGGACGGGAGCGTTGTGAACTACATTACCCTGAAAGCACTGCGCCGCGCGTCAGGGGCACTGGACCAATGAAGACTCGGGAAGAGGCACTTCCGTTCTGGAGGACGGTGTTTGGGTGGGCCTTCCGGCGTGGATCGGCGACATTTTGTAAACACGGATCTGTTCACTGGTGGTGAGGTTGAGGACGCTGGTCTAGCCCGAGATCAAGGAACTAGGAAGCTGCTGTGCCAGCTGCTCTGAGGCAGCTCTGAGGCGGTCTAAGGCTTGGCGTGGGCGCCATCCAGCCTGACTCTGTTGCGGGGCCGGGACGGGGGCTGCAGTGCCCGGGCCCCACCTTCGCACACAGACTCCCTTGGCGGCGGCAGCACTGATGGGTCCGATTCAGGTAAACGCTGCGCCCTCAGGGCCCTCCCCCAACTCTTCTCATTCTGCACTGTTTCTGATCTTACCAATTTTTTCTTACGCGTGTCCTATGTTTATATTTATTCATGCCCCCAAACCTTGGTTTTCCGAATTTTAAAATAATGACCTGCGTGGAGAAAAATTGCACAGAACTTATACATACAGTTGAATAAGCAGCTCTAAAATTAGTATCTGTTAAGCGCTGAGGTCAAAAAATGCGATCCCAGAAGCCGCCAGTGGGGTCCTTCAAAACAATTATACCCATCCCTCAAAAGTTAAAGTATTGTCTGTTGTTTAAAGTAAGCGTTTCCTTGCTTTTCTTGATAGTTTTGCCAACTATGTGGAAAATATTCGATGGCTGTAGTTTAGTTCCGGTCGCTTGTTTTAAAACTTAATTAATGGAATCGTATAAGTATTATGATGTGTTTTTCTTCATTTGCACAATATGGTGTGACCTTACGCATGTTTTTCATGCAGGGTATCTATTTTCCTTTTTGTGTAGTATTCTGTAGATATGAATACATGAGTAAAATGTCTGTACGTTTTGCTGTTGAAAGCCTTTTTTTGCCTATGGTTTTTTGTTTAGGTTTTGTTTGGTTTTTTTTTTTTCGGTTTGCTTTCTGTATCTATAAGCACTAGTACTGTAGCCATACTTGGAATGTGTTCTGGAGTATATAAAGCACACATCTGTCTAGTTTATATGTTAAAATTTTTATTGTATTTAAATTAACATTTCCACTTACTCATCTTGTTTTGCTCTGTGTTACTAATTTTAACTTAGTTCTTTGAATGAAAATTATACTTAAACTATTTCGTAATTATATTTTGACACACACTTATGCCTTACATAAACTTACTTTTTTACAGTCTGCACACACACAGAGGGTTTTCGTGTTTTAAGAGATTGTGCTCTTCCACTAATATTTATTTTACTGTTAAATAATTTTCCTCTGGTGATCTTGTAAGAGAAAATGATTAAAATATTTTGTTAAAATACTTGTTTTAAGAGGGCTGAAAAGAATCATTGTAAGGTTAAAAAGTCATAATGCTTCGAAACCCTAGCAGGATATTAAGAGCTCAAGAAGATATTTCCATGTCTATGAAGATGGAGTAGAGGCTAGGTCCTATATCTTATTTCCTTTCTCTTAAGTTTAAAGAGTCCAAAATGAGGTCCAGTTATCCCCAACTGCTGGAGGCCAAGCACTTTTACTGATTCTAGGAACAACCCCTTTATCAGAGATTCATTTTGAATGCATAGTCACAAAAATGGTGGTTCTGTTCTCTTCCACCAGAGAGAAAAGCATGTAGGAAATTACAGATAATCTGAATATTTATGGAAAATTTAACACCAAAGAATATGGATAAGTATTAAAAGTACATATTCTTAAATTATACTATACAATGTTATAGTAATTTCAAATCAGAATTTAATCTATGGATTATGTAAGCTGGGATTTTATATAAAACAATAATTTTTAATATAACCAGAGTAAAATTTGAAAAGGAAGTATAAGAACTCCTGGCCACCTGTTAGGGCCAGCTACAAGCTATGGGAAGAGAAAAATATGATATAGGCAAGGGACAAACAGATAGAAAAAGGGAAACAAATGGAAGTGTCTGGAAGTGTAAGAAACAGACCTGTACGTAAAATGAGACTAAATTTTGATATTTGTTGCTCAGGGCTTTAATAGTGCTATATGACCTGCCAACACCACTTCCTCGCCAACACGATCCCTTATTCTTCTGGCTTACTGGGCTTCAGTCACACCATCCTCGTGGGTGCTGCTCAAACACACCAGGCATGACTCTGACAGAGAGGATTTTCACCTTTTTGTCCCACTTCTGGGAAGCCTTTTCTCAAGTTATCCATGTGGCTTTATGGCACAACTCTATAACATTTTTCTGCCCTCTTTTACATGCTTTATTTTTCCCTTGAGCATTTATCTTTGACTTCAGTATTAAACGGTTCACTCATTAATCTTCTTTTTCGTCTATGTTGCTGATGGGAATTAAAGTTACATGGCCCTGCTCTTCCCACAGGTTCCACACTCAGCAGAACCACTTATGGACACTGCACTGGTGAGTGTCAGGTGTCCTGGAACTCTTTTGCTGCCACCCTTCCTGGCCTTGGTATCTCAAGACCCTAGAGAAACCGTAAGCCCAGGTTTCTAAGTCCAGGCCAGAGGTTATATGGACAGATACTCATTTTTGGCAGCCAGTGGACTGAGATGTGAAAGGTTGTCTTAGGTACAGGGGTTAGTATGTACAAATGCTTGGGGATGAGAGTGAGATGGGAGTGTTCTAGGACTTCTAGGTCTCTATTAATGTCTGGTGAGGATGGAGAGCAAGGGGGCCAGAGTCAGGCCTAGAGTGGTACTTTGAGAAGTTGCACCTAGAATGGTACTCTCAGAAGTCTGTTCTGAGAGTGATGGCAGCCATGGTATATTTGGAACAGAGGAGAAAAATGATCTTACTTAGGATTTAAAAGGCTACCCCTGGGTGCAGAATGCAGAACAGCCTGGGGGAGAGGAAGACAAGGAGATTATCAAGGAGGCTGTTGCAGTCATCCAGATAAGCATTGGTTGTGGCTGGACAGGGTGGGTGGATGTGGAGGTAGGAGAAACACTTGGCTTCTGGATTTGCTTTTAAAGTAGGGACTAACCAGATTTTCTAAGGTAGAGGGATCACAGATGACTCCAGAGTTTTTTCCCTTTGCATCTGGGAGTGTGGTAGTACCATCAAACTGAGATGCAGAAGTCAGTGGTAGGAGTCCTTTTTACCGAGAGTATTAGGATTTGGGTTTTGGCCATGTTGAGTTTCAGCTGTTTCAGTGACTCCCAAGTATAGGAGACAAGTGGACAGCTGAACATGCAGATCTAGAGTGCTGGGGAGGGTTCAGGATGCATTAGGGGACAAGGGAGGAAAGGGGGGCTGTGGGTGTCACAAAGACATTCAAGGAACAGGACTGATCATCAGTGACACAGAAGGGGGTGGTGAAAGTCCAGCAGGTGGCCCAGGTTTTTATGGGAGAGTGGCTGTGAAATTGATGCAAAGGGAAAGCAGAAATGGAGGTGAAGTCATAGTGAAGTCAGGCTGCTGTTATTTCTCCTCCTATGCACTCACCAGACTTTTGTGGTGGAACTTGGGGAGTTTCTGTCACAGTGTCAGATGAGTTTACCTTAGGTGTGTCAAGTGGGTGTGGATTTTAAATGGGTGTTTAAAGGTTCTAATTGGTGAAGAGACATAGTGAGGAATACAGAAGTGGAACCAGACCAGGGGTATTTAGATCTGCATGTTTTGACTGAGGTTAAAGTCAGGAACAAGGCCTGCTGGGGAAGCCTTCAGAACAGGGCTGGGGAACCACCAGTGGAGAGATGGGGTACGGTGGGATCCAGTTGCATTGGCAGGCACTTTCTGATGCCATGTGCAGAGGATATGTGAGGAGGCAGGAGACATGCCAATTTTGTGGTCCGGGTGGTGGTGATGGGGATCAGATGTATGAGGAGTTAGCCAGTGAGTAATACGCATGTGGGGAAGGTGTGTGACCACGTTGCCCCAGGGCCCTCATACAAGGAGTTTGAGAGGACAATGAGCCCAAGTTTGTTTGTGTCTAGGTAACGTGATCCTGGGGACTCTCAGGCTGTTGTCGCACAAGAGAGGGAGGGGGCCCTGCATACCAGGTCCACAGCTTAGATGGCATCTATCTGTCCACCTGCCTGTTGCTGCTGAGAGTTGTACCTAGTGCTCAAGGAAGCACAAAGAGTTATTCAGTACCAGTGCCCTCTGAGTTAGGGAGCTGGGGAGGATGATGAACCCAGAGTGAGTATGGGTTAGGGGTACTTATGGGGTCCTGGGGAGAGAGGCTGCTTATGGAGACATCTGTCCCTGTCATCACAGGGCTCTGTGACCTTTGAGGACGTGGCTGTATACTTTTCCCAGGAGGAATGGAGGCTTCTTGATGAGGCCCAGAGATTCCTGTACCATGATGTCATGCTGGAGACCTTTGCACTTGTTGCATCATTGGGTAAGGCCCTCACACCTATCCCAGCATCCTGGGCAGGCCTCTGCCTTTCCCCTTTTTTCCAAAGGCAAGTCTGTTTTTTCACAGCTAGACAGTGTGCACATCTCTATTACTGCTTCCCTGTCATCTGTGCTGTCGGTGCTAAGGCTAAGTGTGTATATGACCTCCTTTCACAAGTAGACCTAATGCCAAGTGCTCTGAAGTTTTTTCAGTGAAGGTTTTCTGTGTCAGATGACTTGGAATTAGTCCAGTGGGTTTCATTAGTCTCAGCCACTCCCTGCTAAGTTGACTGTAGACCCATGCCACCTCTGTACTCCATGTTCTGCCCTTTTCTGGCTGTCATTTTCTGGGGCCTGACAGTACCAGGAATTGCTCGGACCAGACATGGTCACTTTTTGTGGGGTCCACCTGGCTGTTGCTGTGATATTCTCCTCAAAGATTCAATATGTGATACTGTTTTTCTTTCCTTAGATTGTTTTGGAATTGATTGCCCTTGTGGGCCAGTGTTGACCGCTCACCTGTCCTGTCTTTCCCTTAGGACTTGCATTTTCTAGGTTGCATGTTGTACAAGTGAAGCTGAGAGGAGAACCCTGGGTACTTGACAGAGTGGACATGACTCCAGGCACAACATGAGGGGCTCAAAGTGAACCTGGGTCTGGTGATTGGCATCAGGGGAAGGATGTGATATTATGGTTGGAGTCAAGTTATATCAGGAACATGTCCTGTGCCTAGCACTGTTTTGGTGCCAAGGACAGTGACTGTGTACCTCATTTCTATCTTTCCTACCCATTCTTGACACTTTACTTCTTCTGTCATATCTACTCTGACTTCGAACCCAGGATTATCCCTCACTTCTCTATCTTCCATTCTGCATTGGTCCTCTCCATCCTCACTCCTCTGTGCTTTTCAGTATTGGCCTACACTTAACGTGTCATGAGTTCTGCACCTATCCTCAAAATAGTCCTTGAACACCAGCTACTCAGTGACAATCGGATTTTCCTGGGCCTGGACACAGCTTTCCATACAGCACACATGTGTCACCAGCAACCAAGGCCCTGGTGAAAACCATTCCTGGAGGAGTGAGTTGTGGACCCCAGCTCCTCCGTGTGCTCCACCCCATCCTTGTGCCTTTTGCCTGGTGAGTCCTCCCTGTTCTGTGACGTGGAGAGGCACAGTCCTGCACAGCTGCGCTTTCTTTACCTGCCCCCAGCTCCCTTGTCCTGAAAACAGTCCCATGGATTATTTCCTTGGTATGTCAGACACATATTTGATATTTGTGATGGGGCTGCCTCCTTCTACCAAAATCTACATGAAGTTCATACATATGTCTGTGCTTTCAGGTTGTTGGCATGGAGCAGAGGTCAAGGAGACACCTTCTGAACAGAATGTTTTTGTAGAAGTGCCACGAATAAATACTTCAAAGACAAACCTGTCCACCCAGGAGGCCTATCCCTGGGAGAGGTGTAGCCCAGACTTAGAAGGTGGTTTGCATCTAGCTGAGGACCTCGGAACAAACCCTGGCCAGAAACTGTGTGGGTCAAGTGTGAAATTTCACCAGCACAGTGGAAAGAAACTCTTTAGAAGAGATGTGGGTAAGGCCTTTATGAACAGCCACATAGTCCATGCATCCAAGAAGTCTTCCACATGCCAGGAGGCTGGGAAGAATTTCCCTGGTAGCTCTAGCCTTCTCCAGCACCAGGTCACTCCACAAAAGGACGCCGAATGTGTGGAAGCCTTTCACAATGAACAACGGCACTATAAGTGCAGTGAATGTGGTAAAGCCTTCTGCCGCAAGTACAGGCTTGCTCAGCACCAGAGAGTCCACACTGGAGAGAGGCCTTATGAATGCAGTGAATGTGGGAAAACCTTCAGCTATAAACACATACTTATTCAGCACCAGAGAGTCCACACTGGAGAAAGGCCTTATGAGTGCAGGGAATGTGGGAAGGCTTTTAGCAACAAACCCACACTTGTTCGGCATCAGCGAATTCACACTGGAGAAAGGCCTTATGCGTGTAGTGAATGTGGCAAATTCTTTAGCCAAAGCTCCAGCCTCAGTGAACATCAGAGAATTCACACTGGATCACGGCCTTATAAATGCAATGAATGTGGAAAATTCTTTACGTCCAACTCCAACCTAATTAAACACCGGCGAGTTCACACAGGCACAAGGCCTTATGAGTGCAGTGAATGTGGGAAATTCTTTAACCAAAGTCCCAGCCTCATTAAACATCAGAGAATCCACACTGGTGAACGGCCATATGAATGCAGTGAATGTGGGAAACTTTTTAGCCAAAGCTCTACTCTCATTAAGCACCAGAGAGTTCACACTGGAGTAAGGCCTTATAAATGCATTGAATGTGGGAAACTTTTTAGCCAAAGCTTTGGCCTCACTCAACACCAGAGAATTCACACTGGAGAAAGACCATATGAGTGCACTGAATGTGGAGAATTCTTTAGCCAAAACACCCAACTTACTCAACACCGAAAAGTTCACACTACAGAGAGGCCTCTTGAGTGTAGCAAATGTGGAAAAGTCTTCAGTCAAAGGTCTGCTCTGACTGAGCACCAGAAACTTCACAGCCCAGACAGACCCTTTGAGTGCAGCGAATGTAGGAAAGCTTTCAGCCGAAGGTCTAACCTCATTCGTCACCAGAAAGTTCATACTGGAGAAAGGCCTTCAAATGAGATGAGGAGAGCAGTGAATGAGCTGTCTCCTTAGTTAATACATCATACTGAATAGGCTCTGTGAGGGAGTCATCAACTGGAAGTTGAATGCCATACATCTGAACAGCCCTAGTGTGTAGATTGCCTCTGAGTACCAGGTTCAGAGGAAGCTTTTAAGGAGCTACACTCTACTTTCTAACCTGTGCAGGGCCCTTGCCAGACTAACGTCAGTGTGAGTTTCTGTGGTAAAAATCATCTTACCTCTACCAAGTGGCAGTCACCTCAGTGTAATCAGGGTAGGTAGACCTCTGTTTTCTCGCATCCTGTGGAGGGAAGCATGAGTAGCCTGAGCACTTGGGTGTTAGCATTCTCTTGTGTCTAACTGACTAGGCCATGGACTTAACCAGCTTTGACCAAGGTGACCCACTCTGGGTTCTGCTGGTGGCTTACAGAGGGTTACCTTTTTCAGTGGCATTATTTCATGTCATACTCCGGATGGATTTTTCTAGCTCTATGTCACCTGTTTGGGAATTTTGTATACCTCAGTGGGGATAGTATCATGGCGGAGAATAGTTTTCATTGCAGTTTGTGTCTAATTTGCATTGCTGTCCAAGGCCTCCTGCAGGGCTTTGTGGGAATAATGTTGTGACCTGGATATCAGAATTTTTGGTGGGTCCTTACATCACCCTTAGAAAAGGAGAGTTGTGAGAACCACCAGTGTTTTTTTGTTTGTTTGTTTCTTTCTTTTTGTGTCGTACGTGGGCCTCTCACTGTTGTGGCCTCTCCCATTGTGGAGCACAGGCTCTGGACGCACAGGCTCAGCGGCCATGGCTCACGGGCCCAGCCGCTCTGCAGCATGTGGGATCTTCCCGGACTGGGGCACGAACCCGTGTCCCCTGCATCAGCAGGCAGACTCTCAACCACTGCGCCACCAGGGAAGCCCCACCAGTGTTTTTTGGAGCAGCATGAGTTGTTCTCTTTTTCACAGAGGATGTCACATCATACCCCCTGTACTGTTCTAGAGAAGAAGTTCTCTAAGTCCAGCTGGAAAAGAGCCATAAGCCATAATGTCCACAACGTCGTAGGCTGGTGTTGCTGAGCGTTAGATTACAGACATTAGGTGGGAACCATATTTGGTACAGAAACACTCAGGGAATTAGTAGGAAGTGAGAGACAAGAAAACAAGTAGGGATGAGCCTTTTCTAAAGCTGCATCCAGTAAAGCAACTGTACTCTGATAAAAAGACAAATTGCTGTAATTTGGGATCTTTAGGAAAATAAAAAATAAAGTTGCATTCACAAATGTACCGGGATTATGGCCATAAAGGATAAAGTTTTTGCAGAAATCCTTAGGAGGTACAGGGCTGTTTCTCTTCTCCTGAGGTCCAAGTCAGTGTCAGACTGAATACTGTAAAGGTTTTAGGATCCCACAGCATCTCCAAATTGTTTATCTCAAGGCCGTTGCTGCAGTGAAAAGAAAAAATGAGGAAGGGGAAAATCGTGTAATCCTGGCATGTTATTTTTATGACTCGGGAAGAGGTCCTGGATAACTCAAGTAGAAACACCTTTCATTGCTATAAAGACAGGTGTCTTTATTGCTACTGTGACAGTCCCTCCCATGAGACAAGAAGCGTTGATGGAGTTGATGTGTTGGTTTCCAGAGTTCTACTTTTCCAAAAAGGAGATTCAGATTTTTATGTGAAGCCAATTTTTATTAAAACTTAATCGAGCTATATCGTTGGTAGGCACTCAACTGAATATACTTAAAATGTACAGCTTGGTAAGTTTTAGTATGTGTAAAATCACAACCATCATTATAATAACAAACATCCATCAGTTCCATATCTACCTTGACATCTCTCCATGGGCTCCCAGGCAACTACTGTTGACTTTCTTTCACATTCAATTAGTTAATGTTTTCTAGAGTTTTAATATCATTGGAATCTTAATGTGTTTACTTTTGTATTTGCCTTTTTCTTTCATGGTGCATGATTATCTTGAGAATCATCCAAGTTGCTGATGTGAATAGTTCTGTTTTTTTTTCTTTTTGCCATGCCACAAGGCTTGTGGGATCTTAGTTCCCTGACCAGGGTCTGAACCCAGGCCCTGAGCGGTGAAAGCACGGAGTCCTAACCACTTGACCACTAGGGAATTCCATAATAGTTTATTGTTTTAATTCCTGAAAAATACACTGTTTGGATATACCACCGTTTGATTGTTTATCCATTCATCTGTTAAATGATGGGGTTTTGTGGTTTGTTTCTGGTTTGGCTATCACAGATAATCTTATTATGAATGTACATAAAATCCTTTATATGAATATATGGTTTCATCTTCTAAAGTGAATGACTGGACCCTTTTGCATTCCCATTAATTGTATGGGAGGATTCAAGTTCCCCTATATCCTTCACCTGTACTTGGTTGTTATATTAAATGTATTAAATATTAACCTGTTTTAAAAGTGTGTAGAGTTATCTTACTGTGGTCTGATGACATTTCCCTAATGGTTCATCATGTTGAACATTTTTAATGTGTTCATTTGCCAGCTGTGTATCTTAGATGTTCACAGTAGTTATTTTCCAACTGGTAGTGAATGTTGGCTGATATTTCCCTTTTTATAATAACTAAGAAGACAATAAAAGAAATGTGTTAGAACTTGAGTTTTCTGAAGTTACTTTGCTGGGTGGAATGTTTGTGCTATTCCCAGCGTACAGTCCCCATTAACTTATTCTCCATTACTTTTTTTTTTAAATTGATTTTTGGCTGGGTTGAATCTTCGTTGGTGGGACCGGGCTTTCTCTAGTTGCGGCGAGCGGGGGCTGCTCTTTGTTGCGGTGTGCAGGCTTCTCATTGCGGTGGCTTCTCTCGCTGCGGAGCACAGGTTCTAGGCATGCAGGCTTCAGTAGTTGTAGCTCATGGCCTCTAGAGCACAGGTTCAGTAGTTGTGGCACATGGGCTTAGTTGTTCTGTGGAATGTGACATCTTCCCGGACCAGAGCTTGAACCCGTGTCCCCTGCATTGGCATGCAGATTATCAACCACTGCACCACCAGGGAAGCCCCGTTACTTTCTTAAGTCTAGACAAGTAATAAAACAATGAATCGACCCTTGGTTGTAGTGTTTGCCAATTTCCCTGGTACACATACTCCAACTGTGGCAATTTCAAGTTGTGAACATGAGGTTGTTACCAAACCAGGTAGCATTTCCAGAGGTGCACAAGCCAAACACTGAGACACCAAGGTTTGCGGGAGAGAAAAAATTCATTCACAGGGCAGCCAATGGAGGAGACAGGAGGGCAAGCCTGAGATCCACCTCCCTGGAGTTGGGGTCCTTGAGTTATTTATGGGATAAAGACACAAGATGGTCTTAGGTGTGGGGAAAGGTGATAGGGTGTGAGAAAATGTGAGGTGATTGGTGTGTGCGGATGTATCTGCATTACATGTTTCTTCATGGGATGCATGTTCAGAAATAGTCACTTTGCATGATCTGAGGGTGGAGTTTTTGGCCATCTGATGTCCAAAGGGCATTCACTGAACACTTGTGCAGGCCAAATTTTACGGGTTGGTAGTTACAATCAGTCTTAACTAGCTCAAAGTGTGTAAGAGCTGACTCTTAAGTTCCTAAAGTAACAACTGGGTGGACTTCCCTGGTGGCACAGTGGTTAAGAATCTGCTTGCCGGGCTTCCCTTGTGGCACAGTGGTTGAGAGTCCACCTGCCAATGCAGGGGACACGGGTTCGTGCCCCGGTCTGGGAAGATCCCACATGCCGCGGAGAGGCTGGGCCCGTGAGCCATGGCTGCCGAGCCTGCGCGTCCGGAGCCTGTGCTCCACAACGGGAGAGGCCACAACAGTGAGAGGCCCACGTACCGCAAAAAAAAAAAAAAAAAAAGAATCTGCCTGCCAATGCAGGGAACACGGGTTCAAGCCCTGGTCTGGGAGGATCCCACACGACGTGGAGCAATTAAGCCAACGCACCTAGAGCCCGTGCTCTGCAATGAGAAGCCACTGCAATGAGAAGCTGGTGCACCACAACGATGAGTAGTCCCTGCTCGCCACAAGTAGAGAAAGCCCGCATGCAGCAACAAAGACCCAAGACAGCCAAAAACAAAAACAAAAACAACTGGGGCTCCCTTTACTATAGTGATCCATACATCAGAGGTGTTATTTACAGGGGTTGTTAGGGAGTCTTGTGATATTACTTAGGCCATATGAAGCTTGGAGCATATGCAACTAAAGAGAGAAAAAAGCTAAAACAAGCTTAATCAGTGAAGGCAGTTTACAAGCAGAGGGGTTTTGACAAGCTGTTCCATTATCTGTGGTTCTGTAAGACAAACTCAAGGATTTCTGTTACTCACCAGCTTCTGTTAACCCTATGGGGCATGGTTTCAAGGTCACCCAGTGTGGACTTGGGAAGATGTGAAGTAGCACACCATTACAGTCTGTTTCCATTATACAGATACCCATAAATAACACTGAGAACATAGATTAGGATAAAATGTAAAAGAATTCCGAAGGGACAAGTTTTGAGTATTTTCACTTGACCTGTGTAAAGGATGACATCACAGGCCTGAGTTGTCCAGTCTATTCATTCCAAAGAAATGTGTGGCACTTACTTGTCCAACTCCTGCGAGACAATCTCCAAGCTCTTGATACATTCACTAATAAAAGTGTCTTTATTTACCTGGTCCTTGGGTTGTGCTAGGCAGTTTATGCTAATACTGTGATTTATGGTGGGGGGGGCCTTAGGTCTCTGTATCAGTTTGACATTTGGAGAAGCTAGAGAGTAAGGTCAACCACACAGGTGTCCCTGTGTGTGACAGATACTCCAAAAGAACCCTGGACAACACCAAGGCTTGTGTGAGGTTCCCTGGTAACAGTACTCCATGTGTGCTGTCACAAATTGATGCTGTGAGACTTAAGCGAGGGGGCAACTGGAACCTGGCAATGTGGTCCCACTTGGACTCTGTCCTATAGCGCCATCTTCCTTTACTGCTTTTAATCTGTATCCTTTCACTGTAATAAACTGTAGCTACTGAGCTTAACTTTCTTTAACTTTCTTTCACCTGTAACAGATATGTTTCTCTAGAACTATTTTTTTTTTTTGGCTGCTTGGGTCTTTGTTGCTACTCGTGGGCTTTCTCTAGTTGCAGCAAGCTACTCTTCATTGTGTTGCACGGGCTTCTCATTGTGGTGGCTTCTTGTTGTGGAGCACGGGCTATAGGCGTGGGCTTCAGTCATAGAGCCAGTGATGGTGTCCCATCCAGTGACCAACACATATTTCTTACTCCACATTTTGATATGTATTCAGTTTTTATTTATTTATTTATTTATTTATTTATGGCTGTGTTGGGTCTCATTGCTGTGCACGGGCTTTCTCTAGTTGCAGTGAGTGGGGGCTACTCTTCATTGCACTGCGCGGGCTTCTCATTGTCGTGGTTTCTCTTGTTGCAGAGAACCGGCTCTAGGTGCACAGGCTTCAGTAGTTGTGGCACACGGGCTCAGTAGTTGTGGCTCACGGGCTCTAGAGCACAGGCTCAGTAGTTGTGGTGCACGGGCTTAGTTGCTTTGCAGCATGTGGGATCTTCCCGGACCAGGGCTCGAACCCGTGTCCCCTGCATTGGCAGGAGGATTCAACCACTGCACCACCAGGGAAGCCCTCTAGAACTATTTTTCCTAATTTAATTGAGTAACTACATAATCACTGTTAATAACTTTCTGTAATATTCATTTCAAGTATTTTTCAGAGATGATTTCAACTCCCTGTGCATTCAGTGTTGCTGCAATTTCAGGTTACTTGATAAATCAGTTCCCATCAAGGAGATGGGATCATGGAATCCCAAACCTTTGTCTCTTGAGTGGGATGCCCCCTTCGTACCCAGGCTTCGAAGGTTAGAAGGTCACAAGCTATCTTGGCAGGAAATGACATGTGATAATTCGCTCTCCTTTATGGATAGGTTTCGATCCTTAAATATGCCTGTTTCTGAAAGTCTGCCAATTCCTGAATGCCAGACTTCCCAAAAACTCATATGAGACCTGCTCTGGCTTTTTTTGAGGTGACTGCCTGACAATTAGAACTCTCCCTTACAGGCAGGCAAACAGGAATTTCCTTTTTTTGTTGTTGAGTCAGATACCAAGTTCAATTCACTGTTAGTTCACAAGTTTGCAAACCTTTCAACGGTTCAACCTGTTAACTTATGACAGTTATGAGTTTGGACTTGTGACAAACTGATACACACGTGAGATTGAAAAGGCAATATTTTCTATTCTTGCTGAACTTGCTGTTATCTATATTTTACATATACTGAATACAGAAATGGAAAATGCAAATGTAAATTTTGTGATGAATTTCCTGAAGAGTGGATATTCACTAAATGTGGTAAAAGTCCTCTCCGAGGTCTTTGTATGATACGCAGTTGTTCATTCAAAATTGAAAATGATGGACAGGTTACTAACTGTTAAGCATGAGAGATGTATGATTTCCTCAACTAGTGTCAAAGCAAGTGAAAAAATAATTTTTAAGACAAATTCAGATTAAGAAGGTAAAATAGTAATAGGAGAAGTTGTAAGGAGCTTCCACACTGAGTATCATCAGTCCTCCAGCTCACACTACTGTTGAGCCTGTGTCTCACTAATCAATGTTCAGTGGACAAAAGGAACAAGATAAACTGGATATATCCACTGTAGAAGCTATGTTACAACCTATTATGTTTATTGTGGAAGTCCCATTGAGATACCGTCTGCACTGCCTGTCACCGCAGACCCCAGCCTTCCACCAGCTGCAGTACCCACATATGTCCCTTGTGCCTTGCTGCTCAAGGTCAACTTGAGTCCTTGAAGACATGGTAAGTCAGCAGTAGGTCTAAACTCTGCTCTGTGTTGAGTTTCGTGGCTTTTCGTTCTCAGTTTGACACCTGGATTTTATTGTTAGTTCCCTGTTGTTTGAGATACTTGGTGGATCACGCCATTCCTTTTCATACTGTTTTTGATGTCCTTTGAGTTATGTTTTTTGTTTTTTTGGGTTTTTTTTCCTGGGCTGTCTGGATCACACAGAGAAGTCCTGTGTGCCTGTGTTTCTGAATAGCATAACTATCCTAAGGATGATTTGGGCCTTCAATGGCCACTCTGGGGGACACTTGATTTGAACAAAAGGGTTAATTTGAAAGACACCTTTGAAAATAAAGGAAATAAGAGTTCTCAGGCCCAATGGATAGTATTTTTTCTTAGTATGCAGAGGACTCCAAATTAAATTCTGAAATAAAAGTTACATCCCTAGGGCTTCTCTGGTGGTGCAGTGGTTGAGAATCTGCCTGCCAATGCAGGGGACACGGGTTCGAGCCCTGGTCTGGGAAGATCCCACATGCCGCAGAGCAACTGTGCCCGTGAGCCACAACTACTGAGACTGCGCGTCTGGAGCTTGTGCTCCACAATGAGAGGCCGCGATAGTGAGAGGCCCGCACACTGCGATGAAGAGTGGCCCCCACTTGCCACAACTGGAGAAAGCCCTCGCACAGAAACGAAGACCCAACACAGCCAAAAATAAATACACATGAAAAAAAAAAGTTTAAAAAGTTACATCACTAAAAGATTTTTTGGCCAAAACTAATGAGCAAGTCGACAAACTTCAGCAGGAAAAAAGTAGACTCATTCCCCTGTAAATCCACCCTCTCTTTGTCCTGCAGTAGCCTCCCACATCCAGTGCTCCCACCCCCTTATCCTTCTGATCTCTCTCCTTAGCACCTCTCCCCCTACTCTTTCCCTTTTGCTCAGACCCCCTACTGTAACTGAGCAAAAGCCAAACTGACATTGAGTCTTTGCAGCAAAGTAAGAGTTTGTTGCAGGGCACCAATCAAGGGAGTGGGAGACAAGTCTGACACCCACTGCAATTGGGTCTTTGAGTTGTGGGGTTTTAGAGGGGAGGAACAAAGAAGCTGGGTTTAATCATCTGGTGACATTTCTTAATCATAGTTTCAGGAATAAGGATGCCTATGATTTATGAGTCTCTTGTCTGGTGGTCCATGACCAGGAAAAATCGACTGTATAGTAATTTAATCATTAAAACAAAAATATTTTTAAACTATAGGAGATTTTCAGACAGACTAGAAAGAATTCCTAATTTCAACAGTTGGGAGTCACAGAGGTGCTGATGTTAAGAGCAGCTGTTTCATGTCATTTTGCCAATGGTGTTAAATGTGAAGGTGGAGACTTAATTCAAAAATAGAACTTGGAATAATTAGCCCTGGGACATCCCTGGTGTTCCAGTGGTAAATAATCCGCCATACAATGCAGGGGATGCGGGTTCGATCCCTGGTCAGGGAACTAAGATCCCGCGTGCCAAAACTACTGAGCCCGTGCGCCTCAACGAAGATCCCACGTGTGCCACAACTGAAGACCTGATGCAGCCAAAAATAAATAAAGTAAATAAATAATAATTTAAAAAAAGAATAATTAGCCCCTTTTGAACTACAAAGCCTGGCAGCTCATATTTACAAGACAGGATCTGAAGAAAACATGTGTCCTTGCAGATCAGCAGGGACTATGGGGCCCACATCCCAACCAACCACCTATTGAAAAGGACACTTGTAAATACTGTCAATAGAAGAGAAACTGGAAAAAAGCATCTCCCATCTTATGAAGAAAAACCAAGTTACTTCAAATAACTCACAGATTTTCCCCATTTCAACAGTAACACTTGGACCATTGACTGAAAAATCACAAGCATTCCTCCTGCTCTGTGATACCATCCCTGTAAATTTAATAGAAAAAGACTTACTAAACTACATGCTGCTAATTATCCTATGGGTAAAAGGAGAAATTACAAGGGAAATTTAAAAAACATAAATATTTTGAACTAGATGAAGATAAAAATGCTACATATAAAAATTGATGTAGGAACTCCCCTGGTGGTGCAGTGGTTAAGACTCCGCACCCCCAATGCAGGGAGCCCAGGTTCGATTCCTGGTCAGGGAACTAGATCTCACATTCATGCCACAACTAAGAGTTCACATGTCACAACTAAGGAGCCCGTGAGCTGCAACTAAGGAGCCTGCCTGTTGCAACTAAGACCTGGTGCAACCAAATAAATAATTAAATATTTTTTAAAAATCCCCAAATCTACAAAGCCATTATCACTCATCTATATAGATATAAAATACATTAACAAAATATCAGAAAACTGTCTCGGCAACATACACAAAGGGGTATACAACGTGATCTGGGGGATTTGTCCCAGGAAATGCAATGTTGGCTTAACATCTGAATATCAATTAATGGAATAAACCATATAATAAAATAAAAGGCAATAAGACCCCCACACACAGCCACACGATTATTATCTCAATAAATGGAAAAAACTGGAATGGAGAGTGTAGAAATAGACGAACACAAATACATTCAAGTGGTTTTTGAAAAGGGAACAAAGGAAAAGGAATGGAGAAAAAAGTCTTTTCAACAAATGGGCTTTAAAAAGTGATCCAGGGACTTCCCTGCTGGCGCAGTGGTTAAGACGCCACCTGCCAATGCAGGGGTCGTGGGGTCGAGCCCTGGTCCAAGAAGATCCCACATGCCACAGTGCAACTAAGCCCGTGTGCCATAACTACTGATCCTGCACTCTAGAGCCCGTGAGCCATAACTACTGAGCCTGTGTGCCACAGCTACTGAAGCCAGTGCGCCTACAGCCTATGCTCCACAACAAGAGAAACCACCACAATGAGAAGCCTCCACACTGCAATGAAGAGTAGCCCCCGCTAGCCACAACTAGAGAAAGCCTGCACGCAGCACTGAAGACCTAATGAAGACAAAAATATAAATAAATAAATACATTTATTTAAAAAAAAAGAAAAAAGACTCCATGCTCCCAATGCAGGGGCTCCAGTAGGGGAACATAAAGATAAAGATCTTTATACACATAAAGATCCCACATACCGCAAGTGCGCCTGCGCACTGCAACTAGAGAAGCCTGTACGCCACAGTGAAGACCCAGTGAGCCAAAATAAAATTAATTAATTAAAAAAAAATGCTAAGAGATAGTAAAATAGGTAATAAATTATGTATCCTGTTTATAAAATAAATAAAGAAACAATAAAAAAGTGACCTAGGGAATTCCCTGGTGGTCCAGTGGTTAGGGCTCCATTTCCACTGCAGGGGGCATGGGTTTGATACCTCGTAGGGGAACTAAGATCCCACAAACTGTGCAGCACAGCCAAAAAAAAAGTGATCCAGACACACATCTTATACCTTTTACAAATATTTTCTCAAAACTATAAAACACCTCGAAGATAACATAGGAGACAATGTAAGTTACCTTGGGTTTAGCAATCACTTTCTAGATGCAACACCAAAAACACAATCCATGAAAGAAAAACATAGTAATCTGGACTTGACTAAAATTTAAAATTTCTGCTCTGCAAGACACTGTTAAAAGAATATGAAGAGGGACTTCCCTGGTGGTCCAGTGATAAAGAATCTGCCTTCTAATGCAGGGAACATGGGTTCGATCCCTGGTCGGGGAACTAAGATCCCACATGCCACAGGGCAACTAAGCCTGCATGCCACAGCTGAGCTCACGCACCTCAATGAGAGAGCCCGCGTGCTGCAAACTACAGAGCCCATGCACCCTGGAGCCCGCATGCCACAACTAGACAGAGAAAACCCACATGCCACAACTAGAGAGAAGACTATGCACCACAACGAAGAATGTGCATGCCACCACAAAGGATCCCACGTGCTGCAACTAAGACCTGATGCAGCCAAAAAAAGCTAGCCATCAAAAGCTTATTAAAAAAAGAAGAATATGAAGATATTCATCATATATTATTAGGGAACTGCAAGTGAAAGCAACAACAATATACTATTACTACACACCTATGTGAATGGCAAAAGTCCAAAACACTGACATCAAATGCTGATGAGGATATGGAGCAACAGGAACACTCACCCACTGCTGGTGGGAGTGCAGAATGACAGCCACTTTGGAAGAGAGTTTCTTACAAAACTAAACATACTCTTACTATATGACCCAGTAAATCATGCTCCTTGGCTTGAACCCAAACAAATTGAAAACTTATACCCACACAAAACCTACACACAATGCATAATGCAGGTTTATTGATAAGTGCCAAAACTTGGAAGCAACCAAGATGCCCCTCAGTCAGTGAGTGGATAAACAAACTGTGGTATAGCCATACAATGGAATGTTATTCAGTAATACCTTATACACAAATCTTCATTGGAGCTTTATTTGTAACAGCCAAAAATTGGAAACAACCTAAACATCCACTAACAGGTGAATAGATAAAAAACAAATGTGGTATATCTATACAATGGAATAATTCTCAACAATACAAACGAACAACTGATACATGAAACAAGATGGATTAATCTCAAAATAGTTATAGTTAGTGAAAAATGCCAGAGTCCCACTTCCCAGAAAGTATATACCATAGGATTCTGTTTATATGAAATACTAGAAAGTGCTTGCTATTACTTGTGAATTGTGAGAAAGGGGGTTAGAAAGGACTGGAAGGAAAGGATTATAAAGGGACACAAGGAATATTTAGGTTGTGTGGGATATCTCCATTATCTTGGTTGTATGGTCTCATCAGTATATACACACATGGTGAAACATAACACGTTTTACACTTTACATATATTCATTTTATTTCATGTCACAATACCTCAATAAAGATGTTAAGAACTCAATGTTCCCCATAAAAATCCGTATTTACCATTCCTCTTGGAAAGTCACATCTGGCAACTGTTCTGGTTCAACCATATCCCTCTCCCCACAATTTAGGGGGATAAGCCCTTCCTCAATATCAGCAAAAACTGGAGAACAATGAAGTCCACATCCACTACTGTCACTAGGAATGTTGGCTGGGTCAGACAAGCCCGATCCCTGGATCTCCCTTTTGTCAGTGCTGGGGTTCCTACCTGTGCCTGTGATGGCCATAACATCAACAGCCGAGGGAGGTACAGAAATCTGCAAACCTTTAGATTATCTACTGTGACAGTCCGTTGGCCACAGAAGACTCAGATATCTGAAGGTCCTTAGAATTTCTGTACCATTCATGCCATACAGCCAAAATCACATGGACATTTACAGATGCCTCCGTTAGAATAGGCACACATCCTCTCACTAGCCACAGTCATCCTCACTCCAGTATCTCAGCGTTTCTATACCAACTATGATTCCCATATTGCCCTAAAAGGCTAAAGACTTCCAGTCAATGATACTTGCCTATGGGATTCTGGACATCAAGGACTGGCTCCTGTACAGGTCCAGGAGACAGAAATCCCTCAAAAGTGATGGGGAATATGGGACATTCCCTAGGAAAAAAGGACCCAATTCATGTTGCTTCCACAAGCACTGGAGATTTCCACACCAACTGTGCCCTCCTCAGAATGAACTCTGGGCTCACAGGAAATCCTGACTTCTAAGCCACAGGATTAGGTGCACAAAGCTCTTCAGTCTTTTCTAGCAAGCCTTGGGCAACAATGCAAACTAGGCCAAACTAGACTGAGAGGTATTCTCTGCCATCCTACTGTTCCTTCTGAGGCACATAAAGTTGGTGCCAACAATAGGTGTTCCTCCCTTCAGGCTGGCGAAACCCAATTTTCAATCCATTAGACACAATGAACTGACCTCCCAAGAGTAAAAGCTGCCACAGCAGGCCTTTATCACTGCACAAACCAGAGTAGCATGGGGCAGGGAGTTCCAAAGTTGGGTGACTTGAAAGCAGGATAAATAAGTCACAGCTATCATGTTACAGTCAACATTGTCAAGGAAATCTTGTCTGGTAATCACCAGCAGATTCCAGTTCAGATCCTTTCGGCCAGAGATAGATCATGGTCACTCAGAACCCTGTCATGGGGAAGGAAATGAGGATCTTCAATACACTCAGAACATTCACGATCCCCTAGAGGGATCAGGAGAGACAGCACAGGGCTCCACCTTTCCTGAGCATATTGGAGTAACTGACAGACACTGTGGAAACTTAACACCAATGAGATGGCTTCCACCACAGGCACTGGCAGTGATATAACTGTCAAGAGCCCTGGACAGTTGAGGAAGTGCAATGCACCTCATGAGAGCTTCTCACCTATGTGGTACTTATCGGGAATCTCCCCAGGGTGGATGTACGATTGTACAAGGTTGACCTGCTGGCTCCCTCACAAAGGGCACTCACAGAGCTCTTCTCTGGTGTGAGTCCTAATACCTTGAACAAGGATACAGCACATTTTCTGCATTCATAAGGCCTTTCTCTAGCGTGAACCTTCTGGCTGCTAAACAAGTGTAACAGATGCAGCTAAAGGGCCACCAAAGATGTTGCATTCATGAGGCCCTTCACCAGTGTGAACTTTCTGGTGCCGAACAAGATGGGAGTTTCTGCTATAGGCTTTCCCACATTCACTGCACATGTAAGGCTTCTCTCCAGTGTGAACCCTCTGGTGAAGGATGAGGCTAGAGTTGCGGCTAAAGAATTTCCCACATTCACTGCACTCATAAGGCCTTGCTCCAGTGTGGACTTTCTTGTGCTGAACAAGGTGGGAGCTACTAATGTAGGCTTTCCCACATTCACTACACACATAAGGCCTTACCCCACTGTGACCCCTCTGGTGTAGAATGAGGCTAGAGTTGTGGCTAAAGCATTTCCCACATTCACTGCACTCAAAAGGCTTCGCTCCAGTGTGAATTCTCTGATGCACAATGAGGTTGTAGCTATGGCTAAAGAATTTTCCACATTCGCTACACTCATAAGGCCTTTCTCCGGTGTGGATTTTCCGGTGCTGTACTAGCGTGTCTTTACGGCTGAAGGCCTTTCCACACTTGCTGCACTCATAAGGCCTTGCTCCAGTGTGAATTATCTGGTGCTGAACAAGTGTGTCTTTGCAGCCAAAAGCCTTCCCACATTTGCCACACACATAAGACCTTGCTCCTGTGTGGACTCTCCTATGTTTAATGAGGCTGGAGTTATGGCTAAAGAATTTTCCACATTCTATGCACTCGTAAGGCCTTGCCCCAGTGTGAATTCTCCAGTGCTCAATAAGGTGAGAGCTTTGGCTAAAGAATTTCCCACATTCACTGCACTCATAAGGCCTTTCTCCAGTGTGAACTCTCTGGTGCTGCACAAGGTGGGAGCTTCTGCTGTAGGCTTTTCCACATTCACTGCAGTCATAAGACCTTTCTCCAGTGTGAACTCTCTGGTGCTGAACAAGCGTGTTTTTGCGGCCAAAAGCTTTTCCACATTCGCCGCACTCATAAGGCCTTTCTCCAGTGTGAATTCTTTGGTGCTGAACAAGGTGGGAGCTTCTGCTGTAAGCTTTTCCACATTCACTGCATGTATACTGTCGTTTTCCAGTGTGAAATTTCTGGTGGGTTTTTAGGTGAGACAGGTGAATGAAGGACTTTCTACACTCCTTACACACATGTGAAATTTCTCCACTATGAATTTTATTGTGATGAGTAAGAGCCGAATTCTCCTTGGACAGATCTCCACATGGTAGGCACCTAAAAGCTCGCACTTCAGCCTGAGTTATCTGGTTGTCATGGAGAGTGAAGGTGTTCAGGAAGGCTTTCCCATTGTCACTGCAATTAAGAAGCATCAGTTCATCACGGTCTCCCTGGTGTCGCCCGAGTCTGGAGCTTTGTGGAAAGGGCTCCATGAACTCAGCCCTTCTGCATGGACTCATTCCATTGTGAGTACTTTGGTGCTGGAAGAGGCCAGAGCTATCTGGCAAGTCCATCCCTTCCTCCCTGCAAGTAAAAGGTCTCCCTAACATGTGGACAGCACAGCTCTTCACAAGTAAGGCCCCATCATCATCCCTTCTGATGGGATTCTTCCCACTATATTGCTTCTGAGGCTGATAAAAGTTTTCACTGAACAGGAATCCTTGCCCACAGGGGTCAGATGTGTACTGTTTCTGTGCAGGGCATGATCTCTGGTGTTCAGCCAGGTGCAAAATGTCTTTCAAGAGTGGGTCACATATCTCACATGGGTGGGCTTTCTGGATAAATGGACATGACTCAGGAGTCCTGACCTCTGATACTCCTACAAGAATGCTCTGCTCAGAAGGGGCCTCCTCATTGTCTGATTCACACCAACAACCTGAAAGCAAAGAAATGCTAGTGAAGGACATGTTGACTTTGGTGGGAAGCAGCAACTCCATCACATAGGTATGTGTGACACACCAATGAATGAGTCCACTGGCTTTTGGCAAGATGAGGGAGCCAGGATCAGGGTGAGGAAGCATCCATTTTCAGTCCTGGGCCTCTAAACGTCACAGTATGGAGGAACTCTAACGCTGGGTTAAGACACAGTGATGGTGGACAGTACCAGAAGTAGAGGCAAGGTCTCCAACTCACTCCTCTACAAAAGGGTTTCAGCAGGGCCTCAGCTGCTGGTGTCAGGTGAGCTCTGTGCAGAAGGCTGCGTCCAAGCCCAGGAAAATCTGATTGCAAGTAAGTAGCTGGTTCTTAAGGACTACATACGGATATGTGCACAACTCATGACACATTATAGTAGCCAATGTTGCAGAGCAATGTGGACGGAGAAGAGGAGAATGAGTGAGAGACACAGAGGCCAGAGAGGTGGGGAAACAACAAAGGGATGGAAGACAGAAGAGAAACGTCAAGTGCCAAGAATGGGGAAGGAAAGGGAGAAGTGAGGTACTGCTATGTGCCTTGGCAAGAAAACACTGGTGAACACAAAGCAGGTTCAGTATGATGTGAACTCAGCCCTAAGATGGCTCTCTTTCAGCTCCCATGCAGCAGGGCAAGGCCCTCTATGGCCTCTCTCACTGTGGCTGGAGTCAGGGCTCCCTGTCAGGCACCCGGGGCTTCCTGCCCCTCTCCACCTGGGCAACTACATGGGATCCGGAAGATGGAGGTTGTAAAAAAAACAAAACAAAACATAGGGGAAACTAACACAACATTATGAATCAACTATACTGCAAGAAAAAACAAAACAAAACATAGAGCAGATGAGTGACCTAGACAGACCCATCCCACAAAAAATAGAAAATGTTAAAAAAAAAAAAAGACAAAAAAACCCGAAGGAGGATTCAGTGGAACATCCCTGTGTCTTCCACAAGCAGTGACCATGTCAGTACCTACAATTCCTGGCATAGTCATGCACCAGGAAATCTCAGCCAGAAGATGGGGGCAGAACATGGACACAGAGGCATTATGGACATGGAAGTGCCCAAGCCAGACAGAATCTGTGAAGCAGAGTGAAAGAGCCCTGAACTCCTAACCCGATGCTGAAAGGCTTTGGGCATAGGTGTCGGGACTGCTCAGCAAGGGAGGGGACACCACACACGGCCCAGCCTTGGCACCCACAGCACCTACTCTGGGAAACAAAGAAGGGAAGGAGAATAGTCACTGATCTGGCTGGACTGAAAGAGCTGCCCCAAGGGAAGTGGGGAGAAAGCAAACCCCAAGGACACTGGAGTGGGCATGAGGGCCTGTGGAAGGCAGCCTCTCCGATGGCCCCCAAGAATGCCTACCTCCCAGTATTCCTGCCCCTGTGTAGGCCGCTTCCCTTGACCATAGGCTGGACTGATTGACCCATTTCTAAGGAACAGAACAGGGCAAAAATGATGGGATCATTTTCTACAGGTCAGGTTAGAAAAAGACCAGTCATCATCCTGGACGTTCTCTCTTGCACACTTGCTCAGAGAAGGCACTTTCCATGTTATGAGGTGCACTACAGAAAGGCCACCATGACAAGGAACCGAGGGAGGCCTCTGCCCAACAGCCAGTGAGGAACTAACGCTCACAGTTCAACAAGCTGCAAGAAATTACATCTTGGAAACACAAAACATGAGTGAGTTTGTAAGTGGATTCTTCCCGAGAATGGCCTTCAGATGAGAACACAGGTTTGGCTGACAGCTTGACTGAAACCTCATGAGAGACCCTGAGCCAAAAGCACCCAGGTAAGCTGTGACAAGCGAGGTTCCTGGTACACTGAAAGTTACATAACGCATTTTAATTGTTTTACATCACTAACTTTTGGAGTAATTTGCCATGTACCAATAGATAACTGAAACAGGGACTTACCCAGCGAGGCCACAAGTGCAAAGTTCTCCAGCATCACATCACGGTACAGGAGTCTCTGAACTTCCTCAAGGAGCTCCCACTCCTCCCGGGAGAAGTACACAAGTACATCCTCAAAGGTCACACAGCCCTGCCACAAAGGGGACAGTTGAGCTCACACACAACAGGAGTCCCCAGTCTACCCATTAACCTACCCACCCCCTTGTCCCTATCCTCCCCAGCTGCCCAATTCAGAGGCGATACTAGACCTTAACACCACTATTGCCTTCTCTCTCCTGTCTCTCTGATCGCTGTGTGCAGCCCAGAACAGAACCAGGCATCTAAGCAGTTATATTAATATATTATGGAAGCTATGGGCCTTGCATGAGGGGCACCAAACACTCTCCGGCTGGCATCCTCCAGAACATGCCTCCCAGACACAACTTTGAGGCCATCAGTCCACACTGCTCCCAACATGTACATCACTCTGAACCACCTTCGTCATATCGGGACCACAACCCATTAACACTGACAACCTTCTGATCCACACCATATGCACCTCCAAGGCAACCTCCACTCCTGAAGTCACTCTGCATACAGTATCGAGGAAGTACTCATATGTCTTTATGACAGGCACCACTGCCACCCAGGTGCTTAAGGACTCCCAACTCAACCTTACCTCCAAGCATTTACACATGCTGTTCCTGGGTCTAATACACTCTTCCAGTCCTCATCCTATTGGCTGCAAGAAGCAGGAACCTCTTCATATAACTCTCGATCTAAATTTAGGATGCTGAGCTAGAAAGGACCCCTCCGTTAAAGCTCCCAGACTCAAGTGCAGGGGACAGGGCAGGTGAAGAGTCCCAGAATCTCACTATGTCTCATCAGAAAATCTCCAACGACCCTAGTTTTAAAACATACAAAATCCATACACCTCTCTACTCTGGTCCACCCACCATCAACACTCACCTGGACTGTTGCAGTAGACTCCATCCTGGTCTCCCTGCCCACCCTCAGGCTTCCCCAATCTTTCCACTCTGCTACAAGAGGAAGCCTATTAACACCTATGTCAGATCACTTCCCTTCTCTGTTACACACCTTCCATGGCTCCCGCCACCACCAGAAAAGAGGCCCAGCTCCTCAGGCTGCCATTCTAGGCCTGATTCCTGACTGCCTGCTCTCTATTCTCACCAAACATAACATAAACCTGCGGTTTCCTGAACACTCCTAATTCATTCTCACCTCCAAGTGTTCGTACCAGTTGGCTCCTGGGCCTTGGAAGCCATTTCACGCCTCACCCCATCAACACTGGGAAAGGGAACCTCGCCACATATCCACCGTCAAGGACCGCCCTTCACCGCCTTTATACTCAAGAGAAGGGAGCGATGAAGGCGAAGTGCTGAAAGCTCTAGAACACACCATCCCCTACACCTGAAGCGGTGAGGGCTTGAGGGACCCTCCACTCACCTGAGCTCGGTCCATAAGCGCCGCGGCCGCCATGGGATCCTCTGAGCAGAACCGGGTCGAGAAACTGGCGACTGGAGCGGGCTCTGCGGAAGCAGCCGAACCCCCACCCCACACTGGGCGGAGTGGCCTCGGGACGACTATCGCACTCAGAGCCTCAGGCTCCCCCTTGTAAAAAGGCGCTCAGGCTCAGGGTGCCGCCTCCGGAAGCGGACGAGGACGGAGGGCGGGTGCGAAGGCCTCGGAAAGAGCACAGCCCCGGCCAGCACCTCCGCGCAAGGCGGCCCGTAACACGACGGGGACCATGGATCCTAACAACGACGCGGAGGGAGATCCTATCCTTTCTACTGTCCTTCCCTGTTCGCTTCCGAAGAGCCGCATGGAAGGCGGACCCCAGCAAGGCCTCCCAGCCAACCTCCTCAGCCACTCCCGACAGCCTTGGCGCAAGCAGAAGACGTCACGGCCGCGACACCGGAAGTCCCGCCTCTGCCGGCAAGGGCGGCAGGAAACGCCCATCTTCCGGACTGTCATTGGCGCAGCGCGGATGCGCCGGGCACAGACTTCTGGGTAAAGGAGTTTGTGTCCTCATACCAACTTTCCGGCTCTCCACGACAGCGGTGCGGAGTCTGGTGGAGGGAGAAAGATCGGGGAGGAATTTGGTCGCGGAGGGCCAGAACCCCTCTTAAAGGCGACGCGTCCAGATTTCCGTGGTCACCTGTGACAACGCCGCGTCCTCCGCCGTCTCCAGCAGGTGGAGCATTCTTTCATCCTGGGAGAACTGCTTCACCTCTCTTGAGTTTTGGGGACTGAGATTTAAATTGAACAATGAATATCCCTCTCTCGTGCAGTCTTCGTTTAAAAACATGAAATGTACCTCTAATTCGTTCATACCCAAATTGGGTCAGCATCACTGTGAACTTACTAATAATGCAAGTTCTCGGATCCAACCTACACCTTCTGACACAGAAACCCCCGCGGGTGGGAGCTCTCATTAAAAGTCATGAGCACCGCCTTCCCCCAAAGTTCAACTAAAATGGGAATATACTACAGCCTACCTCATGGGAAGTGAAATGAAAAGTGCTTACCACAAGGCCTGGTGCTAAATACACACAAGCTATTATTGTTATTCATCATCTCCACAAGATTCTCACACATACAGCTATAGGAGGATATCAGAGGCTCCTCTTCGCAGAATCACTGATTATGTTTTTTAAAATATAAAATACAATCATTCCCTGAGTCAGCAAGTAGCATTATAGGCAATGGTTAAAATTTTTGCATAAAGCACACCTGTATACCTTTAGTTTAACTTTTTTTTTTAACTTTAGCTGCAGGAAGTTTTCATAAACTACAGGTAACTCTATTGTCAAAGTGATAAATTTTTACAGGACATATTATTCAAAACTTAGAACTATCAAAACTAATTGTCCTTAGGCTTAAGTGGACAGTGGAATTAGTATAGTTTCATATTATGGTTTATTTCATAAGATGATGTCATATTTCATGTCTAATTCACAAGAACAAAGGCTCAAACTCCTCCTGCCTTCCCATTGAACTCTGAGAGCAGGGAAATCCAGGCATAAATGCATGATCATGAGATGGCCCAACCTGATATCTAGTGCCTCAGGGTCACCAGGTATGGTCCTCCTTCTCATGAAGATATTATCTTCCCATCACCTGGACCTGCAGCTCCCAAAGGAGCAATCAGTAACTCCTGGGGAGGTGTGAAAACTGGAACCAGTGAGACCCAAAGAGGCAACCCCAAGAAGGAGCATAAATGAGAAGATAAATCAAAGAAATATTTTACACGATCACTCCTGCCCATTTCAATTGGCCAAAATTCACTTGCATGGTCCCAAATTAAGTAAGGGAAGCTGGGACATGCCTGTCCTCTTCAGTGTCCAGAAGGAGAAAACAGTTTTGGTGAACACCTAGTGACTTTCTAGCACAATCCATTGATTTGATCACCAGATGCCCACTTTATTATTCATTCTCTACATTCTACACTCTTTTTATTTATTTATTTTTATTTTGTGTGTGTGTGTTTGTTGTTTTTACATTCTACACTTTTATATCCTCACTGAAGTGATATCCAAAACTCTATGCATTCACTGACTGCATTGCAAAGTTAGTATCTCTACGTGATGTCTTCTGCAACATACATGTACCTCCACTCACATTCAATATAAAGTTATGTGTCAGGGACACAGTGGAAGGACATAATGAAACCGTTGGAAGAAATAACCGTCATCAGGTTTCTGTATGCAACAAATGTATCTTTGAAGAAAGTAAGTAAAATATGACTATTTGAGACCAAAGGTGAGAAATTTAATGAAAAAAATAACCAACACGAATACTTTAAAAACTATGTTTAAGGTTGGAAGAAAGTGATCCCAGGTGAGTGGTCTGCGATGATAAAAGGAATGAGAATCTGGGAGGGGGTGCATTTGTGTATGAATACAACCACTCATTATCTGTATAAAACATTAATATTTCATTTTTGGAGACAGAATGATGGAATTACCTTGCATATCCTCAATAGCACATAAGCTGAGATGAGCAAATTAATGTTTAAATCTCTTATATTTTCCAGAAAAAGATCAAAGATGTTAATAATGCTACACTACATGTTAAATACATTGTCACTTTTCAGCTTAAACACTAATAAACAGAATCAGAATATATACACTGCAAATCTGAAGAGGGAAAAATTGAAATGTAAAGAAATATTCAATAGAAACTTTAAAAAAAGAAGTGTATAGATCAACTGAGGCAAAGAAAAGCACACCCACAGAAGATGTATTTAAACACAACTATATCAGCTATCACATGAAACGAGTATGAAGTAAATGCTTACATTAGCAGTCAATACTTTTTGATATTAAAAATATCCAACAAGGCTTCCCTGGTGATGCAGTGGTTGAGAGTCGGCCTGCCGATGTGGCGGATGCAGGTTCGTGCCCCAGTCCAGGAGGATCCCACATGCCGCGGAGCGGCTGGGCCCGTGGGCCATGGCCACTGTGCCTGCGCGTCCGGAGCCTGTGCTCCGCAGCGGGAGAGGCCACAACAGTGAGAGGTCCGCGTACCACAAAAAGAAAAAAAAAAGAATACATGAAACAGTTACTGATCTAAACACTAAATGAACCGACATCCCTCAAATTATGTGTGTAGGTAGGCAGTTAATGAACATGTTGAATTAGTTAAATTTATCCAAACACTTAATAATTGGTCTGCATGTTAATATACCTTTAAGTATTTCCTTATGATGAAAAATTTTATGTATCACATTCAGACTAGTCAGTCCTAAGCTATTCCCCTTATTCTCCACATTTTTACTGGGAAAAACCCAATAAAGGCTCTGGTCTAGGTCTCCCCTTGCGCCTGCTTCTGCCTCCTGCTCAAATCTGGTGCTTCCTCACATGGCCCTGTTTGGCATAGTGTTCACTGTACACTTGAGAAATAGAAATCATAGAAATCTTTTTCAACAATACTGACCTCTCCGTGTGCTCATTTACTCATTTACGTCCATAAATTCAAATCTGGTGGGTACAATGGTTCATACACTTACCTCTTCAGGATCTTCAGTTCATCCATGTTAGGATGTAGAGAATAAGGGGAATAGCTTATGATCGACCAGTCTGAATAATTCAGGTGGATTTTACAGCTTCAGAGCTGTCCCTAGCTGTCTGGTATCTGGCCCTGGGTTGAGTTAGGGCAGGGGATATATTGACTTGGTGTATGAGAGTTAGATAAGGAGGTGGTTCAGACCATGGGCTCTGAATGATAGGGAGAGACATAAACACATTTGGCTTTTAGTTTGGCCCTAGGATTGATGGATGGAGACTAGACAAATACAGAATGGAAGGAAATACAGCACACAAAGCTGCTCATGGTGTGAACTAACCCATTTTTTACAGGGCCTTGTGGTCTTTGAGGACGTGGTCATATATTTCTCCCAGGAGGAGTGGGGACTCCTTGATGAGGCTCAGAGGCTCCTGTACCGTCATGTGATACTACAGAACATTGCACCTTCGTCTTCCATAGGTAAGGCCCTCTCACTCACCCCAGCATCCTGGGCTGGGCTCTATTCTTCCCCATTTTCCCAGGGGCACCTCTGACCTTCCCACAGTGAGACCATGGGTACTGCTTTCTTTCGTGGTTTCCTGGCATGTGTGTTGTTGGTGCCAGGGGTGGACTCTGTGCAATGTAGTCCTTCTCTCCCAGAAGTCCCATCCCTGCTGCTCTCGGGTCTTGTAAGACAGGGCTCAGGAGTCAGAACTCTTGAAGTTTGTCTGAAAGATCCCACCAGCCTTGCATGTCCCTGGTTGGGTGACTCTGTCTAGAGGCATGGAACCTCGGTGTCCCAGGCCTTCCCCTGCCTTTTGCTGACAGTCTTTGGAGCCTGCCTATGCCAGGAAGTTCAGGCATTGACCTGGTCACTACTTGTGGGGACCACAGGGCTGTTTCTTTAAAGAACCTCCTTTGATATCCTTGTAATTTTGTTTTATTTTATTTTGTCTTATTTATCTACAAAGTTTCGCTGTTATTGTTGAAGTACAGTTGATTTACAATGTTGTGTTAATTACTGCTGTACAGCAAAGTGGTTCAGCTATACATATATGTACATTTTTTTCTTTACACTCTTTTCCATTATAGTTTATCATAGGATATTGAATATATTTCTCTGTGCTATGTAGTAGGACCTTGTTGTTTATACATTTTATATATAAAAACTTATGTCTGCTAACCCCAACCTCCCAATCTAACCCTTCCTCATCTCCCTTCCCATTGACAACCACCAGTCTGTTGTCTATGAATGAGTCTGTTACTGTCTTATAGATATGTTCATTTGTGTCATATTTTAGATTCCACATATAAGTGACATAATATGGTATTTGTATTCCTCTTTCTGACTTACTTCACTTAGTATAATCATCACTGGTTCCATCCATGTTGCTGGAAATGGCATTATTTTGTTCTTTTTTATGGCTGAGTAGTATTCCATTGTATAAATATACCACTTCTTCTTTATGCATTCCTCTGTTGATGGACATTTAGGTTGTTTCCATGTCTTGGCTATTGTAAATAGTGCTGCTGTGAACATAGGGGTGCATGCATCTTTTTAAATTATAGTTTTGCTGGGATATATGCCCAGGAGTGGGATTGCTGGATCCTATGGTAATTCTATTTTTAGTTTTCTGAGGAGCCTCTATACTGTTTTCCACAGTGGCTGCACCAACTCACATTCTCACCAACAGTGTAAAAGAGTTCCCTTTTCTCCATACCCTCTCCGCATTTGTTATTTGTAGATTTTTAATGATGGCCTTTCTGACTGGTGTGAGGTGGTACCTCATTGAGTTTTGATTTGCATTTCTCTACTAATTAACGATGTTGAGCATCTTTTAATGTGCCTATTTGCCATCTGTATTTCTTCTTTGGAGAAATGCCTATTTAGGTTTTCTGCCCATTTTTGGATTGGGTTGTTTGGTTTTTTTTATTGTTGAGTTGTATGGCTGTTTGTGTATTTTGGAAATTAAGCCCTTGTCGGTCACATAGTTGGGAAGTATTTACTCCCATTCTGTAAGTTGCCTTTTCGTTTTCTTTATGGCTTTCTTCGCTGTACAAAAGCTTGTATGTTTGATTAGGTCCCATTTGTTTATTTTTGTTTTTATTTCTATTGCCTTGGGAGACTGACCTAAGAAAACATTGATATGATTTATCTCAGAGAATGTTTTACCTATGTTCTCTTCTAGGAGTTTTATAGAGTCATGTCTTATGTTTAAGTCTTTAAGCCAATTGAGTTTATTTTTGTGTATGGTGAGAGGATGTGTTCTAAATTTTTTATGCGTTTATCAGCATCTCTCTTATTCCAGGTTGTCGGCACAGTGCCCAGGATGAGGAGGCCCTTTCAGAGCAAGATGATGTTGTTAGAGAGTCACAGGTCAAGACTCCAAAGCTAGATCCATCCATCCAGAAGTCTCATTCTTGTGAGATATGTGGCCTACTCTTGAAACACATTTTGCACCTGGCTGAGCACCATGGGACACACCCCGAGCAAGAGGTGTACACGTGTGTGTCAAGTCTTTCCCAGCACTAAAAGGAGCTGAGTCGAGGGCTTCCCTGGTGGCGCAGTGGTTGAGAGTCCGCCTGCCGATGCAGGGGACACGGGTTCGTGCCCTGGTCCGGGAAGATCCCAGATGCCGTGGAGCGGCTGGGCCCGTGAGCCATGGCTGCTTAGCCTGCGCATCCGGAGCCTATGCTCCGCAACGGGAGAGGCCACAACGGTGAGAGGCCCAAGTACCACAAAAAAAAAAAAAAAAAAGGAGCTGAGTCGAAAGAAACTCCCCCAATGGGATGAGGGGAGGAATTCATTTGTGAAGAACTGCAGCATTCACGTGGCAGAGAGGACCTTGACGTGCAGGGTGGGAGTGAAAGACTTTCCAGCCAGTTCAGGCCTTCTCCAGCACCAAGCCCTTCACACAGGAGGGAAGCCACACAGCGACATGGAAGGCAGGGCGACATTTGACAGTGGACAGAATGATTACAAGTGCAGTGAATGTGGGAAAACCTTTAGCCACAAACACATACTTGTTAAGCACCAGAAAAACCATTGCAGTGAAAGTGGAAAGACCTTCATCAGAAGGTTCCACCTGGTTCAGCACCAGACAATACATACTGAAATGAAGCTATATGAGCACCTTTGATGTGGAAGATTCTTTACACAAAGCTGTTGCCTCATTGAACAGCAGACAGTTCACACTAGGCCAACACCTTATGAGTGCAGCCAGTGTGGGAAGTGCATCAAAGACAACTTCACACTCATTGTTCATCAGAGAGTTCACACGGGAGAAAAGCCATATAAATGCAGTGAATGCAGGAAAGTCTTTAGGTACAGCCTCACACTCAAAAGACATCAGAGAGTTCACATTGGAGAAAGGCCATATGAGTGCAATGTGTGTGGGAAATTTTTTGTAGACAGCTCCATGATCATTATTCATCAGAGAGTTCACACTAGGGGAAGGCGTTTTGAATGCACCAAATGTAGAAAATTCTTTAGGTACCACTTCATGCTTGAGAAGCATCAGAAAGCTCACACTGGAGAAAGGCCTTATGAGTGTAGTGTATGTGGGAAACTCTTTAGGCACAATTCAAATCACATTAGGCATTAGAGAAGTCACACAGGAGAAAGGTCTTATGAGTGCAGTGTATGTGGTAGACTCTTCAGCCAAAACTCCCACCTCATTCAGCACCAAGAAGTTCACGCTAAAAAGTACTGCAAACAGGGAAAGACTTCAAAGAAAAGTCTGATCTGATTTAGCACTGGGAAGTACTGCTATGCAGGTGTTTAAAAATTTTTTATAGTGTGGTAAAATACATGTAACATAGAATTTACAATCTTAACCATATTTAAGAGTAAGTTCGTCAGTAATAATACACTCACCTTTTGTGCAAGCAAATATTCAGAAATCTTTTCATCTTGTAAAACTGGAACTAAACACATTAGACAACAACTCCTCATCCTCCCTTTCTTATCCCCTGACAACAATTATTCTAATTTAAGTCTATAAATTTGTCCACTCAGGGGAGCTTATATAAGAGTCATAAAGTTTTTCTCCTTTTATGGCTGGCCTACTTCACTGAAGACAATGTCCTCAAGGTTCAACCACTTCCTAGCATGTGTCAGAATTTCCTTCCTTTTTGAGTGAATAATACTCCATTTTATGTATATGTTACTTTTTCTGTATCCCATCATCAGTTGGCTCTTGGATTGCTTTCCCTATTTGCCTATTGTACTAATGCTGTTATAAGCATGATTGCACAAGTATTTCTTTGAGGCCTTGCTTTCAGTCCTTTTTAGGTATATTCCCAGATGAGAATTGTTGCATCATGTGGTAATTCAATATTTAAATTTTTTGAGGAACTGAGGGGCTGTTTTCCATAGTAGCTGTACCATTTTACACCAGTGCAGCTTGAAGGTTCCAATTTCTCTGCGCCCTCAGCAACACTCTTTATTTTCTTCTCGTTGTTTTATTTTTTGTAACACTATCCTAAGGGACACAAGGTGATTATTTCACTGTGGTTTTGATTTACATTTAATGATTTTGAACATTTTTTTCATCTGCTGGCTGGCTGTTTGTATTTGGTCTTTGGGAAAATGTCTCTTCCAATCCTTTCCCCATTTTTTAATGAGGTTATTATTTATTGTTGTTGTTATTTAGATGTTGGCGTTCTTTATATATTCTGTGTAGTAACTCCTTAACAGATAAATAGTTTGCAAATATTTTCTTCCACTCTGAGGTTGTCTTTTCACTCTCTCCATTTAGTCCTTTATTGCACAGAAATTTTAAATTTCAGTGTAGTCCAATTTATTTCTGTTATTGTTGCCTGTGTCTTTGGTATCACGTCCAAGAAATTATTGTCAGTGTCGTGAAGCTTTTTTCCTGTTTTCTTCTAAGAGTATTACACTTTTAAGTCCTAATATTTGGGTCTTTCATTCATTTTGAGTTCATTTTTATATATCATGTTAGGTAAAGGTGCAAATTAATTCTTTTGCGTGTGGATATCTAGTTTTTTCAACACCATCTGCTGAAAAAACTCATTTCCCTTTGAATGGTCTCTGCACCCTTTTAAAACATCTGAGCATGTGTGTGAAGGTTTGTTTCTGTGCTCTTTATTTTATTCCTTTCTCCTCTATGTGTGTCTATGTCAATACCACAACATTTTGATATATATGTTTAAAGTTTTTAAATAGTGGTTTGACTCAGTTTTGAAGCCCTATCAAGTGGACTGTCTGTTCCCCTTCTAGAACAGCTGATGAAGCCCACACCCCCAACCACTTTTCTTATCAGGCTCTCATACTCTGGACTACCAGACACCAAGGTGTCAGACAGTGATAGCCCCTATGTTCTGGAACCCTTACAATTATTCAAAATAGCCAGTCCGCAGACAGCTCATGAAACCTAGCTAATCCCATCACTCTTGTCACACATAAACTGCCCACCACAGCTCCAGCTTGCTGTCATCCTGTCCCTGGACACAGCCCTCTGTGTTGCCCTAACGTCTTTCTCTCATTCTGAGCTGTAAGTAACAAACAGTTCTGTCTTTCATGTATCCCAGTGTCATTGTTCTGTGTGTTCCACCAACAAGAACCTTTTGATCTTACAGAACAACTCCACACCCAGCAGGGTATTAGGAGTACAGCAGATGTTGGACAGTCTTCAGCCACTAGTCCATCTCCATTCAACACCAGGAAGCTCACACTGGAGAAAGACGTTACACGTGCAGCCACTGTGCTCTTGGCTTTTAAACATAATAACAGATGTAAGCTCTGGAGATTAGCCCCTGTGAGGGAGATATCCCCCAGAAACTGCATCTCGTACATCCAGACGTCCTCACTAGGGAGATTCACAGTAAGGGCCAAGTTTGCGGGAAACTTTGGTGAACACTGTTGCACTTTCAGACCTGCCTGGGGCCGTCAATGGAGTTCTGTCACTGCCCATGTGTATTACAGAAGCTACCCTCCCGCTATTAGCTGGAAGGGAGTATGGTCACTATAGTTAATAATACTCTATTGCCAGTTTGAAACTTGCTAAGAGAGTAAATCATAAAAGTTCTCAACATAAAAAACTTTTGTAACTATGAGGACAATATGAAGTAGACATTGTGGTGATCATTTTGCAATATAAACAAATACCGAATCATTATGTTGTACAGCTGAAACTAATAAATATTGTATGTTAATTATATCAATTTTGGGAATTCCCTGGCTGTCCAATGGTTAGGGCTCCCCATTTCCACTGCAGGGGCCATGGGTTCGAGGTGGTCAAAAAAAATCTCAATTTTGTTAAAAAGCAGGGAGAACAGATTGCTGTGCTCTCTTGCTTTATCTAGAGTATTTGCCAGCCATTTGAGCACTTTGGTGAGAACTCATACCCCACTTGATTTGTTTGGGTGTGGACATCACCCAGCTTGGACAGAGGACTGGATCTGGCTTCGGTTGGCAGTTTTCAGAGGTTTCCCATGTTCAGGGTCGTTATTGATTGTCTCCTGATATTCTTGACAGATTTTTTCCAGCCTCCATTTTACTTACCCTAGGAACTCCGGGCTCACCTTGCTGGGTTTTTGTTTTGTTTGAATTTTATTTTATTTTTTTATACAGCAGGTTCTTATTAGTTATCCATTTTATACCTTGCTGGTTTTTGCAGCAAAGGTCTTATTGAGTTTTTTTTAAATTGAAGTATAGTTGATTTACAATGTTGCGTTAATTACTGCTGTACAGCAAAGTGATTCAGTTATACGTATATATACATTTTTTTAAATATTCTTTTCCATTATGGTTTATCATAGGATATATATATATATATATATATATATATATATTTTTTTTTTTTTTTTTTTTTTTTTTTTTTTTTGCGGTATGCAGGCCTCTCACTGTTGTGGCCTCTCCGGTTGCGGAGCACAGACCCCAGACGCGCAGGCTCAGCGGCCATGGATCACGGGCCTGGCTGCTCCGCAGCATGTGAGATTTCCCCGCACCAGGGCACGAACTTGTGTCCCCTGCATCAACAGGCGGACTCTCAACCACTGCGCCACCAGGGAAGCTCTATCATAGGATATTGAATATAGTTCTCTGTGCTATACAGAGGGTCTTGTTGTTTATCCATTCTGTATATAAAAGCTTTTACATCTGCTAATCCCAACCTCCTACTCCATCCCTCCCCTAAGGCTTATTGTTTAAGCTACTTTTATTCTTGGGATTCTATTTACTGTATGTTGTGAGGGAGAATAGAATTTGGTTCTACCAGAATAATAAGTACAGAGTTCTGGGGCTCTCAACTTTGTGTGCTTCAAAGGAAATAGAAGGAGGACAAACAACAGTTCTCAGGGTAGATTTTGCCTAATTGCATTGTTGCCTGAGGCCTCCTAGGAAATTCTGAAGGACCCCTGCACCACGATCTCAAGCCCAGGATGTGAGGATTATTTGTAGTTCCACAGTCACTTGGGGCAGGTGGTTTGGAAACAACTATAAGGCCAACTGGCCCGAGGCAGGGGAACACAATCAGACTCACAGGTTGAAACTGACCTGGAGACTTTCCGGACCACCCAGTTCCAGGAACTGACCTGGGGACTTTCCACCCTGCCCAGCGTTCCCGCCTTTCGAGGGGCGGGACTAACGGTCCCCCACGATACCCGAAAAGACCACCAAATAAGGAATACCCTGCACCCTCCCGGATTCACCACATCCCTTTCCCTTCTTCCCCTATAAATTCTGCCCAAACCCTCGCCCAGGCGCCACTTCTCTGGCCCCTTTCTCTCCGACCAGTGAACCTCGCCCGAGAGCGTACCCAAATAAAGCTTGTTTAAGTTCTCCTCCGTTTTTGGTGCCGTTCCTTACAACAACAGTATTTGGCAGTACCATGAAATGAGGCCCTTGAATTTAGTGGATGTCCCATGGCATAATTGACAGATATTTGTCTCCTGAGACCCACCTAGGAGCTGTGTGTCCTGAGGAGAAAAATCATGCAGGTATATGCATGTAAGACTTAACAAGGCCCAGGGTGGGTAACATATTCTGTACAAAAACAGTGATTGGATTAACTGGAACCGGGGGGGGGGGGGAGACTTCAGCAAAGTAGAGTGGATAAGCCCCTTTCAAAGGGGTATCTGTAAATGTTCCAGAAACTGGCTAAGTGGTAAGAAAGTGTACATAACTTGGGACCTACAGTACAGTCCACAGTCCATTTAACAGCTTCTGTGAGTTCTTCTATAGAATCTGAGGGTGGTCTTGGGCATGCCAGAACGTAATTGCGTTTTTAAAAGGCTTTGTTAAGTAAAATTGGCTTGAGCTTCCCTGGTGGCACAGTGGTTAAGCATCTGCCTGCCAATGCAGGGGACGCGGGTTCGACCCCTGGCCTGGGAAGATCCCACATGCTGCAGAGCAACTAAGCCCATGTGTCACAACTACTGAGCCTGTGTGCCACAACTACTGAATCACGTGTGCCTAGAGCCTGTGCTCTGCAACAAGCCACGACAATAAGTAGCCCACGCATAGCAACGAAGAGTAGCCCCCGCTTGCCGCAACTAGAGAACGTCCACACACAGCAACGAAAACCCAGCACAGCCAAAATAAATTTATTTTTTAAAAAAAGTATAATTGGCTTAAAACATTTTAAAAGCACATGGTTTGATAAAGTTTTTGCACATACTTACATTTCTGAAGCCAAAAGTTTTCTCCTGCCATTTATAACTCATCCCCCCTTTAACCTATAGAACTGATACTAGAAAACACTCTTCCTTCTTGCAATAGGTGTTTTAGGATTTGCCCTGTTTCTCAATTTCACCTATACTGGATCTCATACTATTTGACATGGTGACCAATGTTGGAGAGATAATAAAACAAAATCTGCCCAGCCAGAAAATCTCCATAAAGTAGAGAAAGAACATACTTTTACTGTTCCACGAGCACGAAACTAAATTGTGGTGCATGTCACACACAACCCACTAAAGAGATTGTAAAGACAGAAACCACACCCCTTTTTGATACACCAAGCAGACAGAGCCCATTCCATGCAAGCGCTCAAGATGAATGCTCACTTGCCTTCAAGTAAGAGGACTTGACAGCCCCATTTGTTACTGTTTATCTCAATGTGCCTGGGAATTCGGGTGATGCTCTGCAGGAGCTATTCGTCTTTATCCAAAGAAAGCCTAGAGCTTCTCATCTATGTCTGTATGACTGGAAAGGTGGGAAGCCCGACGCCTCTGTTGCACGCGGAGACCGAGAGACAGAGGCACCATATTCCATGATGTTTTCTTTCCAAAGAGGTGGCGCCAGACATTAAAAGAAACACTCCTTGGTTGTGGTGGAAAAAATGTCCACCTATTGAGAAGTGGGAAGCCCTAAAGGGCTGGAGGCGGGGGCTGAACCAATAAAACGACGGCGCCTGCTTTGGGGCCGACCCGTGGCTGACGGGGTCCTCCTGCTCCCGCAGCCCCGACCTCCCCAGCCGTCCTTCTCCCCGACCCCGGGGCCGTGGGGGAAGAGGCGGCCGGACTCTCCCTCCTGGTTCGCTCGCGGGCAAAGCCAGTCCGTCTGGCCTCCGAATCGGAACCCCGCAAAATCCCACGGAGACGCCTCCGCAGACCCGGCCCCGGGGGAGCCCGCGGCTGAACCTCTCGCGCCCTCCTCGGGCCTCCCCGCCCAACCCGGTTCCCACCCCCGGACGCGAAGACCCCCTCCAGCTGCCCTCGGCGGCCGGAGGGGCCCCGGCGGAGGCTGATCCAACTAACCGAGCGGCCCCACACCTGGGCCATGAGCGCGGCTCCAGCCTCTTCCCCATGGATCTGCAGCTACAACCTCCAGAGAAAGCACGAGGCGCGCCCGCGCGGCACGACCGGGACGATCCCGCCAGTCCCGCGGGCCCCGCGGACCTCTGCCTTGGGCACCGCGGCCGAATCCCTTCCCCCGCAGGTCTCCCGAGCTCGGCAAGGAAGGAACCATACAAGAGGGCGGCCATCTGCAAACCAAGGCCTCCGAAGAACCAGACCTGACAGCATCTTGATCTTGGACTTCTGGTCTCCAGAACTGTGAGAGGATATGTTATCTGCTGTTCAGGCCACCAAGTCTGTGGCATTTTATGATGACAATCCTAGCAAACTAATACAATTACCAATTCACTTATGCATGAACATTTGCAGAATTATTTTTTTCCCTAGCTATTGGCTTTTATCAGTAAAGCTGGTGTTGCTGTGAACATTAGAGTACAAGCATTTCTGTGGACACAATTTTATTCCTCTTGGAGATAAACCTACAAGTTAGATGGCTGTGTCACATGATAAGTTCATCTGTAGTTTTACAGATGTCAACAGTTTTCTAAAGTGGGTTTTAACATTTTGCATTCCAACAGTAATGTATGGGAGTTCTGTTTCACAACTTCACTGACTTGGCATTGTTGGTTTGACCATTCAAGTGAGTATGTACTTGTGTCTCATTGTGGTCTTGATTTGTACTTCCCTAGTGATTAATTATGTTGACCATATTTTCACATGCTTATTATTCAAGTGTCTTCTGTGGTGAAATAGGTATTCAAAACTTTTACTTTTTAAAAAATGTTTTCTTATTGTTGTAAATGTTATTTAAAAATTCTGGACACCAGTTATTAATCAGATGTACTTTGGCTTGTACTTTTTTTAAAAATTAATTTATCTATTTTTGGCTGTGTTGGGTCTTTGTTGCGGCAAGCGGGGGCTACTCTTCGTTGAGGTGTGCGGGCTCCGCATTGCGGCTGCTTCTCTTTTTGCAGAGCATGGGCTCCCGGCACACGGGGTTCAGTAGTTGTGGCTCACGGGCTCTAGAGCGCAGGCTCAGTAGTTTTGGTGCATGGGCTTAGTTGTTCCGCGGCATGTGGGATCTTCCCGGACCAGGGTTCGAACCTGTGTCCCCTGCATTGGCAGACAGATTCTTAACCACTGCATCACCAGGGAAGTCCCCTATAGTAATTCTTAAAATTACATTAAAACCTTTCAAATGTGTTGTCCTTTCCAAAATTTGTTTTGGGTATTTTAGGTCTTTTGAATTTCCATATGAATTTTAGAATCATTTTGTCAATTTCTACCAAAATCACTGGGAATTTGATAATTGTGTGAACCTACAGAACAATTATGGGAGAATAAATTAAAATATTAAGTCCTTAGATCCAGAAATGTGGTGTGTCTCAGTAATGTTTTGTAAATTTGCTTAATAGTTTTTGAATATATTTTGTTAAATATATTCCTAAATATTTCATATTTTGATGCTAGAGTAAGGGGTATAGTTTTCCAATTTCCAAACATTTATTGTATACTGACCTTGTATGCTGGCACCTTGACTGATCTATTAGATCTCTTAACTTTTTAAATATATAATTAAGGATGTTCTAAATAGATAAGCATGTCATCTGTGAATAATGACCATTTTGGTTCTTCCTTTACAATTTGTACATTGCTTATTTCCTTTAATTTTCTTATGTCACTGGCACAGATTTCAGTGCAACATTACATAGAAGTTGTGAGAGTGGACATTCCTGCTTATTCCTAATATTAGGGGGAAAGCATTCAGTCTTTCCCCATTAAGCGTAATGTTAGCTTTAGGTTTCTAATGCTGCCGTATATCAGTTTAAAGAAATTGATTCTGACGCCAGTTCTCTGACACCAACTACCCAGAGTTTGTGTCATTCTAGACATCTGTAAGGGTTCAGTCCTCCACCAGAAAGCCCTCACTTCAGACATGTGCTTCAAGTCGTTGGGTCCAACTGCACTTCTGAACAGCTGGCTATAATTTCAGGGGTTCCCATGATCCCCTCAAGTTCGGTAATTTGCTAGAATGACTCACAGAACTCACTAAAAGTGCTATACCTACGATTCCAGTTTTGTTATAAAGAATACAGCTCAGGAATAGCCCATGGAAAGAATGCAGAGAGCAAGGTATGGGAGGGTCCCAGGTGTGAGACTTCCATAACCTCTCTCTCTGGGGAGTCAAGGCATATCACTGTCCTGCACATCAATGTGTTCACCAACCAGGAAACCCCACCAAGCCTTGGTGTCCAGTGTTTCGATTGGAATCTCATTACATAGACACAACTGGTTAGATCATGGCCACATGCCTGAACATCTAGCCCCTCTTCTCTCCCCACAGGTCTTTCTGGCTCAGTTTCAAACGTCTAATCATATGATTGGTTTTTCTGGTAACCAGTCCCCATCCGGAAACGTTCGAGGGGCTTACCAAGAATCACTTCATTAGAACAAGAAAGACTCCTATCACTCCAGGAATTTCAAGATATTTCACGCTCTGTGCCAGGAACCTGGGACACCTTCTAGTTAATATAGATTAAATTAATATATTTTCAATTGTTAAACCAACCTTATATACATGATGTCTCACTAGATTATAATTATTATCAGGAATGTAAAGTTGGCTTTAACAATTGAAAATATACTACACACAGACACACAGACACACACAGACACACACACTTCTCTAAAATTTTGTGAAAGATTTTTTGCATCTATGCTCACACATTGGTCTATAATTTTAATTTCATTACCTAGTTTTGCTCTTAGGGTTAATATTGGCTTCTAAAAATTAGTTGGGAAGTGCCCCCATATGTTATTACTTATTTTTTGGAAGAGTCTGATGGAATCTTAATTATTCATTAAATATTTGGTAGGATTTGTTAGTGAAACCACCTTGGCTTTAAATTTTAAGTGAGAGGGCTTCTTACATTTAAACGTAGATTATCATTACTAGTAATTTGGAAATACTAATTAAATGTCTTTAATGAACAAAGGATTTTTAAGATTATCTATTTCTTCTTGAGGGAACGTGGTCAGTTGGTATCTTTCAATGAATTTTTGTCCCCCACATTTCCATTTATTGGGAAAGAGTCATTTAAAATAGTTACACAGGGGGCTTCCCTGGTGGCGCAGTGGTTGGGAGTCTGCCTGCCGATGCAGGGGACGTGGGTTCGTGCCCCGGTCCAGGAGGATCCCACATGCCACAGAGCGGCTGGGTCCGTGGGCCGTGGCCGCTGGGCCTGTGCGTCCAGGGCCTGTGCTCCACGGTGGGAGAGGCCACAACAGTAAAGGGTCCACGTGCCACAAAAATAATAATAAAAATAAAATAAAATAAAATAATATAAAATAAAATAATCACACAGGGACTTTCCTGGTGGTCCAAGGGTTAAGACTCCACACTTCCAATGCAGGGGGCACGGGTTCAATTCCCGGTCAGGGAACTGAGATTCTGTATGCTGCATGGCGCAGCCAAAAAATAAAATGAAATAAAATAATCACATATTACCCATTATGTTTCAAAGACATCTAGTGCTATTCCTTCTTTCCTTGCTCATATTTGTAAATGTGTGATTTCTCTTTTTTTTTCTGATGTGGTTTGGAGGCATTATCAATTCTACTAATTTATTCAAACTGTCTGCTTTAGGGGGAATTCATAGATTTTCTTGAAAAAAATTTATAACATACATGAAACTGATTCTTAATACACTGGACATCAAGCAAATAACAGTGACCTATGAAAGAGGACAAACGATGTGAGCCACGTGGCTGTCCCAGCTTACTATGAAAAGAAATTCCCAGGCCCTAATACAAAAATGCTGTGTCCAGTCAGACCCCAAAAGTCACCCTGAGTTCAGACAAAATTTAGAATCTGGGCCTGCGAAGGTGTCTGGAATCCAATAGAGCACAGTACAGGAGAGAGAAAACTTCAGAAACATAGAGAGGGTCATCCTCAAGTATGACCTCATGTACATTAGTACATCCTCATGTACTAATCTGTACATGCAGGCAGGAAATAACCAGAGCTGGGTAAAGAAATACCCAAAAGGATTCAATGAAACAATTTCCAAGGCTAATGCAGAGAATGGAATAACACCTGTTCTAACCAGTTTAAATGGGAATCCTTATGAAGCATGAGGTAGAGAATACAGAATGACTGTGTCTCAGTAGGAGGAGAGAAATTAGCCTTAAAATGAATGCTGCAGTAATTCAACCTAAAAATATTTGGAATCAAGATCCCAAAAGATCATATTGCTTCCAAGGAACTTAAACAATACCAAGAATATCTACTGAAATGCAAGTATTTTCAGTACCCAAAAAGGCAAAATTGAGTGTTCAATCAAAACTACACAACGTTAACAGTATCTGACAAGATAGATTTTACAGCAAAGAATATTCCTATAGATAAAGAGCACCCTTTCTTAATGATAAAAGAGGTCTACTCATTAAGTGGACATAACAGTAGGAAATGTTTATTCACCTAATAAAAAGACTTCAAAATATACAAAGCAAAACCTGATAGAACTAAACCTGATAGAGAAATAGGCAAATCCATTTTTATATTCAGAGATGTCAACAACCTTATTCAAATAATTGACAGAATACCACCCCCCACCCACCACCAGTAAGGATATAGAAAACTTAGACATTGTCAACTGTCTTAACCGAGTTGACATTTGTAGAACTCTCCATCAAACAAGAACACAATATACATTTATTTTAAGCTAACATGAAATACAAGATAACCCATATTCTGGGTCATAAAGAAAATATCAATAAATGTAAATAATTCAAGTCATAAAGTATATACTCTGACTGCAATGAATTAGAAATCAATTACCAAAAAGATAAGGAAAATCCCAAATAACACACTTCTAAAAAGAACAATGTGTCAAAGAAGAAATTTAAAAGGAAACCAGAAAAGATTTTAAATGTAATTAAAATGAAAATACAACATATAAAGTTTTGTGGGAGGCAACTAAAGCAGTTGTTACACAGTGACTTTTAGAATTTAGCACCTATGTTAGGAAAAAACCCAAAAGTTTCAAATGAAGGATCTCAGGATCTATGTTAAAAAGTAGGAGAAGAACAGAAATGAAATACAATAAAAGCAAAAGGCAATGGTAAAAGTCAAAATGGGGGGGAAAAAAAGGAACAGGAAAAAACAGAAAAATCAGTGAAATCAAGTGCATTCAGAAGATCAATAAAGCTGATAAACTACTGATGAAGAAAAAAAGAGAAATATAGACATTACCAGTGTCGGGAATAAGAGAGGTGGCATCACTACAGATTCTACACGTACTAAAATAATGAAAGGATAGCTTGAAAAATTTGACTACTTAAATAAACAAACTCTTGGAGAAAGATACAAATCACCAAAGCTCACTGTAGGGGGAAAAAAAAAGATAAATTCTATAAACCTATGTTCACTATGGAAATTAAATTTATAGTTAGAAACCTTCCCACAAAATAGACTCCAGGCCCAAATACTTCACCAGTGAATTTCACCAAACAATTAAGAAAGAAATAATGTCAATTCTTCACAAACTCTTCCAGAAAATTGAAGAGCAGGGGACACTTAACCAACTTATTATGTAAAGCCAGCATTACACTGACAGCAACCAAACTCATGCATTAAAAAGATTAGAGACTAACATCCCTCATGAGCATAGATGCAAAAATCTTAAAAAAAAAAAAAAGAAAACCAGCATATAAAATTCAACAATGCATAAAAGAGTAGTACATTATGACCAAATAGGGTTTACCTCAGAAATGCAAGGTTGGTTTAACTTTTGAAATCAGTCAACATGATTCCTCATTAAAAGACTAAAAAGGTAAAAGAAAGAAAAACAACTATGATTGTGGTCACCAGTATTCAAGAAATGCTCCCACAAATCCCTACCTCTTTGTATTTTCACTGTTGTGAAGTGAGTCCCCTTCCACCCTGAACCAGGATTAGTCTGTGTTACCCACAGAGTAAGTCAGAAACGATGGCACATCACTTCCAGGTGAAGGTTATGAGCCACAGATACTGTGGCTTCATTCCTGTGAGTTCTCTCCTGGGTCACTTGCTTTGGAACTGTTTCTCTAAAGTGGAATACTTTAAGCAAAAGTATGGATGAAAAAGAATGAATTACTGATACACAGAACACTGATAAATCACAACATAATTATGCATAGTTTGAAAAGCCATATATATACTAGTACCTTTTAAATTATTCTATACACACACACATTTAAAATTCTAGGAAATCCAAACAGATCTATAATGACAGAAAGCAAGATGAGTGGTTGCCTGGGAATGGGTGAGGGCGAGAGATATTATAAAAGGAATCAGGAAACTTTGTTTCAAAGGTGAAAACATGTATCGAAATGTATCAAATTATACACTATAAATATGTGCAATTAATTGCAGAAAATGTTTAGATTGCTCAGACTGTAACTGTAGCCGTAAGATTATGAGACACAAATATGAGTCCTGAGAAGTTCCATAAACCCTCATACCAAAGTCACAGTGATAGAAACATTTGTGGGTATGCCTTTAGAAGAGTTATATTCCCTATAGTTGGCTATAGTCTCCCAACTTCCTATTTATCAGATGTCCTTTTAGGGGACAGTGACATCTGCCTACCAAATAATAGATTTCAGGGATGCTGGTAGGTCCCAGGGAATCAAACTCTCCTAAAGAGGGCTGGGGAATATGAAGCATTCCCTGGGAACAAGGGACCCAATTCATGCTGCTCCCAGGCACATCAGAAGTTGTCATGACGAATGCCCATTGCTCAAGAAGACCCTGGTCACACAAATCATCTTGGCATACAGGACACACGATTAGGCCTGCAAAGATTGGTATTCTTTCCTAGGAGGCCTTGAGTAGCAATGCAAATTAGGCTGAAACTAGAATAAGAGCTGTTCTTTCTTCACCATTCTGCAAATACCACTGAGACACAACAGTTGGACCTCTCACACAAGCTGTTCATTCTTTCAGGCTGGCAGAGCCCAATTCTGTTCTCAACTCAACCCACAAAGTGAACAGAATCCCCAGGATTCAACGTAGTTAAAAACTAAGGTATTTGTTGCAAACCCAGAAGAATATGAGTCAGAAAATTCCCAAGTTAGGTGACTTGGGGGCTGGACAAATCCATCACGAGTGCCACATGAGACCAATAAAGTCTGAAAAATGGAAATCTCTGCAAGCAGCCAGCAGAACAAAGCTTACGTTCTTCTGGCCAAAATTGGGTCACATCCACGCTTAACCAGTAGGGGGGCAGGAAGGAGTGAGGATCTTCAATGGGCTCAGGCTACCAATGATTCCCTCCAAGGAAGGGAGGAAGAGCAGAGATCTTGCCCATCAAAGCACTCTGGGGTGACTTACACACAATGTGGCACCCTGCTGTTGCACAGACATATGGATTCTTTCAGAGACACTGGCAGTGATATACTTCTGGCAAGTGTGCAGAGGCCTCTCACAGTGAACAAAGGCATGTTACGAAGTGCAATATTTCTCCAGAAACCTTCCCATATAGCTGGCACACAGAAGCATCTCCTCAGGGTGGGAGTTCAAATGTATGAGACTCATCTTCCAGCTGATGGCTACTCACATAGGCTACTCTCAGAGCTTCTCTCTGGTGTCACCCACTATGGCATATTCCTTGCTATCCTAAGGCCTTTCTCCAGCATGAACTTTCCAATGTCTGATGAGGGAAGCTCTTTGCCTGAAGGCCTTCCCACACTCACTGCACTTATACGGTCTTTCTCCAGTGTGGATTCTATGGTGCTGAACAAGCACATGTTTGTGGCTAAAGGCTTTTCCACACTCACTGCACACATATGGCTTTTCGCCATTGTGAACTCTCTGGTGTGCAATAAGGTCGGAACTTTGGCTGAAGAACTTCCCACATGCAATGCACTCATAAGGCCTTGTCCCAGTATGAACACTCCAGTGCTTAATGAGTCTGTATTTGTGACCAAAGTATTTCCCACATTCGCTGCACTCATAAGGCCTTTCTCCAGTATGGATACTCTCATGCTGAACAAGTGTGGATTTGTGACTGTAGGCTTTCCCACATTCACTGCATTTGTAAGGCCTTGCTCCAGTATGGACTCTCTGGTGTACAATAAGGTTAGAGCTATGGTTAAAAACTTTCCCACATATGCCACACTCGTAAGGCATTTCTCCAGTGTGGATCCTCTGGTGCTGCGCAAGTATGGGTTTGCGGCTGAAGGTTTTCCCACACTCACTGCACTCATAAGGCCTTTCTCCAGTGTGGACTCTCTGGTGCTGAACAAGTGAGTCTTTGCGGCTGAAGGCTTTCCCACATTCATTGCACTTGTAATGCCTTTGTCCACTGTGAAAGGCCTCTGCACACTTGGTGTTACTTTGTGGCTTCCACTTACTAAGAGGAGCATGGTGCTGGAATATGCTTGAGCTAGTTGGGAAGTCCTTACAACCCTCCCCTGTGGTAAAGGGCATGTCCAATGGTTGGACAGAGCAGCTGTTCACAAGAAAGGCCCTACCCTCATCCCTTCTGCAGTGTTTCTCTCCACTGTGCTGCTTCTGGTGGTGAAGGTTTGCACTGAAACAGAGTTGTTTCCCACATGCCACACACATGTATGGTTTTTGCCCAGGGTGTGTTTCCTGGTGCTCAGCCAAGTACAAAACATCTTTCAAGATCGGGCCACATGTCTCACAGGGGTGGGCCTTCTGGGAAGACGGAATCGTCTTAGGAATCGTGACCTGTGACACTCCTTTTACAGAAACGCTCTGCTCAAAAGGTATCTCCTCCTCCTCCATTCCATGCGAACAACCTGAAAGCAGACAAATGCTGGTGAAGGACACATTGACACTGGTGGGAAGGGGCAGTCTCATTACAAATGTGTATCTATCAGAACTAACATGAAGGTCTGCTATCAGACAAGAGGCCAGAGCTCAAGTTGAGTAAAGGGCTGCTATGAAGTAGTTGGCATCTAAAGGTCACAGGATGGAAGTGGCCTTGATGGGAAGAGGACACAAATGTGGGGAACAGCCTAGGAAGAACAGGGTGTCTAATGAAGTCATCCACAAATGGATTTTAGCAAGGCCTTGGCTGCTAGGGTGATGTACAGAAGGGTGTGTTCCCTGAATAGCTACAATCAAATAGACTAGGTGGTATTTAAGAATTATTTGAGGTATGTGCACATTTCATGACACATTAAGCATATAAGCCAGTTTTGGAAAGCAGTGGAGAGGAACAGCTGAGATGTGGGCAGAGGTGGGGAACAGTCAAAGGCTAAAAGTCAGAACATAAAAGATAAGTATGTAAATGGGAAAGTAAAGATAAGAATGAAGTGTGGCCATTGGTCTTGGCACTCAAACAACTGTGGGCACAGAGAGGTTGGGGAATGATTAGAACCCAGCCCGACATCACACCTTTCCCCAGCTCTGACCCACCAGGGCCACCCCCACCCTGAGCCTCTCTGGTCATGGCTGGAGTCATGTTGGCCCACTCAGATAGCCAGGGCTCACTGTCCAGCTCCAGTGGGGCAATCCCATGGAACATGGAAGATGCATATCCTAAGGAAAAGACAGGTAAATGGCCAGCACTGGTCTGGGTGACCCACCCCTCAGAGAAGACAACTAAATACTATAAAAATAACTCTGAAGAAGTGTCTTGCAGGAATAGCCTAGCGGTCCCAACAAGTAGTGACCATACTGGTCCTTGCAATTCCTGACACAGGCAGGCTACTAGAAATGTCAGCAAGAGGAAGGGGGTAGAACCTGGGGCACAGGGATGGCATGGATCTGGACAGATGCACCCAGTAAGGGAGAGAACAAACTGGAGATGATCCACTGGGTGACAGCAGGACGCTTCATGCCTGCATCCATCCATGTAAGCCTTCAAGGCAGCAGGTACTGGGACTGCTCAGAAGTCAGAGGTGCTAGTGCACAAAGCTCACACCTGGCATCCACAGCACCTACCCTAGGGAAAGGGGGAGGGAGGTAATGCCTACGGCTCTGATAGAAGAAACAGGGAAGGGGGAGAGCCCAGTCCAGGACACTGCAGGGGATGTGAGGGCCTTACCCAGTGAGGCCATAAGGGCAAAGTTCTCCAGCATCACTTCGCGGTACAGGAGCCTCTGAGCCTCATCAAGGAGCCCCCACTCCTCCTGGGAGAAGTACACGAACACGTCCTCAAAGTTCACTTTCCCCTGCCACAATGGGGAGAGCCGAGTCTGTGAGTAGTCTCTCTCCTAAGGACCCCCATCTTGCCCCCACAGAGCTCCCTTCAGCATTCCTTCCGACCTAGGTCATCAACTCATTGGAAATACCAGGGCCAGGTGCCACATATGTCTGCTCTCTCCTTAAGGTCCCTTTGATCACGGTGTCCACCCACACCAACAACAGGCAGGTGGGCAGAAAGGTGCCATCTAAGCTCTGGGGCTGGCATGTGGGGCCGCACCGCATCCCCACCCACGTCCTTCCAGCCAGTTCTCCTGGAGTTGGTAAGACCATGCTTACCAGACAACCAAAGTTGGGCTCATCTTTCTCCCATAAGTCCCCAACACCAGGGACCAAGGGCCATCAGTTCATACTCCTTTGCCACATGCACACCAGTCTTTTGGATCACTCTCAATCTCACAACTCTTGGCTCCCCACCCAGTTGTTGGCCTCCACCATCACCTTCCTGGCTCATTAACTGCAATGCCGTTGTGATGTGTAGATTCTCCCTTGTAGACCTAGGTACACACCATCTTCTGCTTTTTGGATGTTCTCCATCCTGAGCCCCTCCACAGGACTTCAGCCCTGTGTCCAGCAGCTCACTTGACACCTCCACTCAGTGTTTTCTGGAACATCTCAGACTCTTCACATGGCCACAAATAAACTCCTGATACCCATGCAGAGTTACTTCTACCGCTAATTTGCCCATCTCAGCTGATGGAGCTTCTACCCTTCTGACTGATAAGGCCTAACATCTTGGGGCTGTCTCTTTCACACATCAGAAAATATGACCCAGTCACTTTTCCCATCTACAGAGCCAGCCCTCTGGGCCATCCTTTACCACTCACCTGGAATACTGAAGCAGTCTCCTCCCCGGTCTCCTTGTCTCTATCCTAATTCCCTCTTCCGTCACCACACACAGTCTGTTCTCCACTTGGCATCCAGAAAGAGGCTGTTAAAACCTGGATCAGATTACCTCCCTCCTCTGCTCCACACCCGCCATGGCTACACCACCCTCAGAACAGAGTTCTCGCTTGTCAGCTGTCCATTTCAGGCCTGACTCCTGCCCACCTGCTCTTGATTGCTACCAGATATGGTGGAGACCTGTAGTTTCTTGAAAACTCCCATCTCAATCTCTCCTTCAAGTATTTGCACACGCTGGTTCCTGTTCCTGGAACAAACTTCCACACCTTATTCCAGTGGTCACCAGAAAACAGGAACCCTTGCATGTAACCCCTGGTCTAGACCCAGAACCCTGGGCTTGGGGTTTCTCCAGGGTCCTCAGACACAAGAGCTGGGAGAGTACAAGTAAAGTGTTCGGGACTTCCCTGGTGGTGCAGTGGTTAAGAATCCGCCTACCAATGCAGGGGACATGGGTCTGAGCCCTGGTCCGGGAAGATCCCACATGCCGCAGAGCAACTAAGCCCACGCACCACAACTACTGAGCCTGGGCTCTAGAGCCCGTGAGCCACAACTACTGAGCCCGTGCGCCACAACTACTGAAGCCCGCATGCCTAGAGCCTGTGCTCTGCAACGAGAAGCCACTGCAGTGAGAAGCCTGCACACCACAACCAAGAGTAGCCCCAGCTCACCGCAACTAGAGAAAGCCCGCGCACAGTAACGAAGACCCAACGCAGCCAAAAATAAATAAATTTATTTTTAAAAAAGTAAAGTGTTCTATGACACCACAATCCTGAAGCCCTCATGGGTGGGGGTGGAATCGATGAGAGCCTGGACATCCTTCCCTCACCTGTATAAAGCCCATAATTACTACTGAGATCAGGGGAACCTGTGGTAAGAGGGAGACTATGAGAGACAAGCAACCATGAAAGAGGCCCAAGGGCTCAGGCCTATCTTCTACTCCTGCCCTGCCACAGACCTCGGGCCGTCTGTCCTCTGAGCCTCAGTCCAGCTGTGTTGCCTTGGACTATGTCTCAACCTTTCTGGGGCCCACTGTCCGCACCCTCACCTCAAGTCTGTACACACCTGGGCAGTCTACGGAATACTTTTGAAACCATCAGATATTGCCTCTCTGTTCAGAATCTTCCGTAGCTCCCATCACCCTGAGAATTGAGGCACAGCTGCTCGGACTCTTGATCTTTTCAGACACCAAAAGCCCTAGATTTCCCAAATGCTCCGGCTGTGTCGCACCTCCAAGCCTCTGCACATGCTGGCCCCTCGCCTGTAACATCTTTCCACATCCCATCATGTTGGCTGTCAGAAATGGGACCCGACCAAGAGAGCCCCCACTGTCTGGACACATGATCCTGAGCTGCAGGGACCTGAGGCGTCCCTCATTCGAGGCTTCAGGATTCAGAGATGGAGGTCGGGGGAACAATCCAGGGGTGCAGCACCCACCTGCGCCGGGTCCGTCAGCAGGGCGGCCGCCATCGGCACCTGAGGATCGGGGAGGGCGAGGGGGAGGGGAGTAACTGGAGAGCGACAGGTGCGAGGTCCCAGGCTCCGGCGGCCGGGTCACCTGAACCGTGCCACTGCCGATCCTCAGGTCCGTCTCTGTTTAGCGCAGACAACGCCTCTCGCGTTTTCCCTGTCCTGTCACCTCGGGTGTGACGCCGCGTTCCGGAGATTGACTCGGTGGACTAATCCGAAAGCAAAGAAAATGTCCGCCCAACAACGGAAAAGGAAGTCCCGCCCCGGCGTCCTCCGTACGAACGGAAACGCCCCTTTACTGGGCCTTCATTGGCCCAGAGTGGCCAGGACTCCTAGGTAATGTAGTTCCCACAGCACCAACGATGGAGTGGGACTTCCGCGCCACCTCCAGGTCAAAGGCGGAGCCACCTAGCTAGCGGAGCCTAGAAATTGCATCGTTTAGTTTGAGGATTAGGCGGAGCGTTGTTTCCTCTTAAAGGAGACGCACCCATATTTCCGGTGAGTGTAGTCTGTAACACATCACAAAAATGTTCAGAAACATATTATTTGGGGCTTCTTTACATAGGGAATGCTCACCAGAAAAATCAAATGCACACACCATATACTAATGTCGCTCAGACCTCCATAGCTGGAAGCTAATAAATAGTATTTGTTATCAAATATACACAGCGTAGCGCGAAGCACTTGGGTTTGTTGTGTGGGCCTCAGCATTTAGAATCAGGAACAAGAGCAGAGCCTACAGACACGGGCACCACGTTAAGTGCAATAGGGATGTGGGACACTGATGAACAGGTGGACAATGCTGGTGTCTCTGGTTACCTCAGAAAATATTTCTCCTGCCTTTATAATCAGTGATTGTGTCTAACCCAGTGAGTAATACTTTTTACAAGAAATGTCACCGAGCCCACGCTCGTTCTGCTCGCCTCACGACAGGCCAATCAATTGGGAGACGAACTTTTGGAGCAAGGGATAACTTTAATCGGAAAGCCAGCAGACCCAGAATAAGGCAGACTGGTATCTCAAAAAAATCCATCATCCCTCAGTCCGGATTCCGGCTCCTTTTATAAAAGAGGGGAAGGGGCCCACTGCGGTGCTGACCAACGGCTGAGGGAGGCTGCTATAGCTAGTGCCTACCCCGCCCCTATTACAGAAATATTTCACTCTGTATACACAGATGTATTCAATTCCTTTTAGGTATTTTACAAAGACCTGAAAAGAAAAGTGACGGAAGAAATGTTCACTTCTTAAGGTATGGGGAAGTCATTCTGGCTTATATATAATTTAACTTGAACTTCAGGCTAACCAAAACAGCCTGTTTGTGGCCAAATATGCATTGTACATCTGCTTTAATTATTAAAGAAAAAGGCACATTGACCAGAAGTAAGGAATGTCCATTTTAAAGATAAAGATTAAAGGCCTCCCTTCCAGGGATGCCAATGCTAGTACTCCTTTGATCATAAGACTTTCTTCCCAGGTGACAAGGCCATACTGAGTTGTGTATGTGCTGATCTGTTTTTGTTTCTTTGAAACGTTGAAGGAGTGTATTCCTGACTTGTTTGATGTTCCTTGTTATAACAAGATATAAAACTGTGCTCAAAACCATGCTTCTCTAGAGCAGTTCCTCAGAGTAATCTGAGAAGCTGTCTCCTGGGCTATAGTCCTCAGTTTGGATCAAAAAAACCTCTTTTCTATTCCCATTGTAGGTTGTTTATTGATTATTTTCCATGGACAAAGGTAATTTACCAAATGCCACTTGTCAATTAGAAGGACAATAAGAATTGTTTCTGTGCAGAAGAAATAACTACCATACGAAATTTCTATACACAGTAAAAATGCCTTTTAAGAAAGTGTGATGTAAGACTATTTGAGGATAAACATGATGACTGTAATGGAAAACAAACCCACAGAAAATAAAATTCTAAACATAATTTTCTGAACTGAAAATAATATTCAAGTACAAAGAAGGCTGATCCAGACGAAAAGTCTGCAAAGAGAGTTGGAATGAGGATTGAGAGAAGTGTGCATCTTTTGATTAAAATAACTGCTCGTTATCTGTGTAAAACATGAATATGTCTCCTTATAGAGTTAAAGTGATGGAATTCCATGTATAACCTCAGAACATATACATTGAGAGGAGGCTAGTTGCTTAATGTTCTGAATCCCTTATATTTCCAATCAGGAATAAATTTATTTCTAAACCTATACTCTAATGTATTAAATAAGCTTTTGCAATTTTTAGCTTAAATATAATAAATGCAACCAGAATATACTTTTCAAACTAGAAAAGGAAAAATTTGGAATATAAATGATCAATAGAATGGTAAAAACAGTAGTAAAAGAAACAGGACTAGTCCTATGAGGTGGATTTGTCACCTAGGTTAATATGAGGAAACTGAGGCAGCAAAGGGTCTATGACTTACTCTCAGTTATGGCTGTTAAGTAGCACATCTGGGAATGGAGTCCACAGAGCCACAGCTTTAACCACTGCCCAACAAAGCCTCCAATCCAATGTCATCTATCTGGCCCCTTCTGTGTTGGAGAAATGAGGTCATGGAAAATTCAACAGCCCAGGTAACTGACATGAGGACAGGGATAAGTCTTGCCTTTTTTCTTGTCCCAGAAATATTAGCCTTCAGCTTATTTATTCCCTAAACATGTTTTTCCTGGGCACTGACCAAGAAACCAGAACAGGAAAAGCCCTGCTGGCCCACAGATACAGAGTGTTTGAGGGGGATAACTCTCATTGCCTGAGCCTTGCTCTGTCATCACAACCATCCACATGTCCTGTCACATCTGCTTCTCAACACCTTCAACTCCACCCCCTTGGGCCGGTCTACCAACAGTACATTTCTGGACTACAAAACAGCCTCCACCCTGTATCAGCATCAGTTCTTGCTCTACCTCAGCTCATGCTCCACACATCAGACAGAAGGTGATTTCAAAACAAATCAGGTTATATTTGGCAAATTTGAGTGGACAAATGGGACTTCCAGTATGGAACTTCCCCGGTAGTCTAGTTGTTAAGACTCTGCACTTACAGTGCAGGGGGCGTGGGTTCCACCCTGGGCTGGGGTTATAAGATCCCACATGCTGCGCAGTGCGTCCAAAAAAATTTTTTTTTTTTTTTTTGCGGTACGTGGTCCTCTCACTGTTGTGGCCTCTCCCGTTGTGGGGCACAGGCTCCGGACGCGCAGGCTCAGCGGCCATGGCTCACGGGCCCAGCCGCTCTGCGGCATGTGGGATCCTCCCGGACCTGGGCACGAACCCGTGTCCCCTGCATCGGCAGGCGGACCCCCAACCACTGCGCCACCAAGGAAGCCCCACAAAAAATTTTTTAAAAAGCACATCGGTGGCCAAAGGGGCAAAGATCTCAGTCTTCCCTGTTACCTACCCTCCAAAATTTAGCTTTGGGGTTAGTAACACACTTCCCATCAACAGTTACCATTGATCATGCACAACCTTGCCCTGTCTGTGGTCAGCCTCATTGTAAATATATGTGGTGACAAAATCCAGGAGAGGCATAGCAGCTTCCTGAAGTCCCACACAGCCAATCTGAGGTAGACTCAGAAACATAGCCCATGCTGTCTGCTCTAGTGCTCTCCTGCAGGTGAATGGAGGCCTCTTTCTTCTTTATGGAGTAAACAAAATATCGACAGCTTTCAGGAATGGAGTTGTGGATTTCATACAGAAGGAGTAACAGCTGTGGAGTCCTACTGATTACTCCTTTAGCCCAGAGTCTGGCGACAGTATTCAAAGTATCCAATCCTAGCCTTACTCGGTGTACCTACTCAGCCTCACCCATTCCTTTTCATGACAACTCCAATAAAGGCTCTGGGACATGCTTTCCCCCTCCCCCTTCTGCCTCATGATCCACCTTGTTGCTTCCCCATGTGGCCCTGCATGGCATGCCCTGCCTTCTGTTTCTAGGGATCTGTGTGTAGTTTTCTTCCTTCAAGAAAATTATTTGTGTCTGTCTGTGTTACCATACCTGATTAAAACAAATCTGAGGTACATTTTCAGACAGTAGATAATCATTTTACCTAAACTAAATGATTAAATAGTCTGTTCTTTTCTCATTAATCAAGTTATTTCAAATTCCACACCCATTTGAAGCTGTTTTAGTCTGTTGAGATCATCAATTTATCAATTCCTGTGACAAAATAAAACTGTTGCAGCTTCACACCACACTTTGTGGAGAGAGTCCTCCTCACCGCTGACTAACCATGAGCACCCAGATCTAGCAGAATTCTTATGTCGAGGTGGAGGCCACCGTCAGCCGCCTGATCAAACCGCACCTGCAGGCCTCATCCACCTACCTCTCCCTGACCTTCTACTCTGAAGCTGACGAGGTGGCTCTGGAGGGTGTGGGCTTCTTCTTTCGGGAGTTGGCTGAGGAGAAGCACAAAGGTGCCCAGCTTCTCTTGAAGATGTGGAAGCAGTGGGGCAGCTGCACCCTGGTCCAGGACGGGCAAAAGCTGTCCCCGAACGAGCGGAGTGCCAGCGTGGACCCATGGAGGCCGCCATAACCCTGGAGAAGAGCCTGAACCAGGCCTTCTTGGATCTGCATGCCCTGGGTTCTGTAAGCCGCAGACGCCCAGCTCTGTGAGTTCCTGGAGAGCCGCTTCCTGGAAGAGGAGACGAAGCTCCTCAAGAAGATGGGCCACCATCTGACCAACCTGCGCAGGATGGCTGGCCCCCAGGCCGGGCTGGGCAAGTGTCTTCCAAAGGTTGTCCTGCAAGCATGACTAGGGGCCTCCGGAGCCCAGCGGCCTCTTCGGGACCCCTCTGCCTCTGCCCTCCTCGAGATCTCTGCCCGAGCCTCTTCCTTCAGCCAGGAAGCAAGTTTTTAACCACCCTGAAACCTTCACCTGAGCCGTGGTGCCAAATAGAAACAAAGAATGTTCTTTTGCAGAGGGGAAAAAAAGCTAGGCTGTGATTAAAAAAAAAAGTATCTGAATAGTATTAATGATTTGTAGTTTGTTTAATTCTCAAGATTGTCTAAAGAAATGGGTCCTAACTTTTGGGTACCAACTGGGTACATAGAGTATCTGATAAACTATGTTTTCTGTCAAGAAGAATAAATACACCTATTCTGAAGAGGTTGTATAGGGGATTCCCTGGTGGTCCAGTGGTTAGGAGTCTGTGCTTTCACTGCCCTGTGCCCAGGTTCAATCCCTGGTTGGAGAGCTAAGATCCCACAAGTCGCGGTGTAGCCAAAAAGAAAAAAAATGTTACACAGAATTTTAGGGTTTTCATGACTTCTCTGGAGTCATTCTGGGTACTGGATTCAACTCTGGTTTTCTAAAATTTAAGTGTGGTTTTGCTGAGCAGAGAGCTGAGTACCTTGACCGGATCATATTGTGTTCATCTCTCAACCCTCAAACTCATGACAAAATTGCTTTTCCTGATTTTCAAGTTGGTGTGATGCCATCTGCATGTATTGAAGAAAGAGCCCTGAGAAGTTCATCTCTGAGTCTCCCATTAGGTTGCTACTGAGAACACTGATTATTACATCATACACTGATCTCTTTATGAAGCCTCTTGAGAAATTTCTTTCTGGTCTTAATATTAGGAATAACAGTGCTTTGCTTGGGTAATTGGGTGTTTTTGTTTTATGGACACTGTAAATGATGTAACTAATTAAGTTTCATCTTCTAACTGCCTGCTAAAAAGCTTAGAGCCAAATTTGTGGTCCACCCAGAGTAAATGAGTAGAATCGTATAAGCATTTTGTACATGTTTTATTCCTGGTTCTTCTGTTACTAATTCCTTGGTTTATTTTGTGGATTTTAAGCCACCTTAAACAATTTCTGGAACAAGGTTGTGTATAAACAGAAAAAGTAAACTTTAAAAATACAAAAAAATAGGGACTTCCCTGGTGGTGCAGTGGTTAAGAATACGCCTGCCAATGCAGGGGACACAGTTTGAGCCCTGGTCCAGGAAGATCCCACATGCTGCAGAGCAACTAAACCCGTGTGCCACAACTACTGAGCCTGCGCTCTGGAGCCTGCGAACCACAACTACTGAGCCCATGCACCACAACTACTGAAGCCCTCGTGCCTACAGCCCGTGCTCCACAACAACAGAAGCCACTGCAATGAGAAGCCCGCGCACCACAAAGAAGAGTAGTCCCCACTTGCCGCAACTAGAGAAAGCCCACGCACAGCAATGAAGACCCAAATGCAGCCAAAAATAAATTTTAAAAAATAAGTTTTTTTAAATGCAAAAAAATAAAAATAAACTGTCTACCTAGCTTTTTTAATTTTAAAAACTGTCGTACATTCAGTGGGATGTTCATATGAGATGTATAAATTGTTTTTTTCTTTTACAAAGACCACACCTATAAAACTCACCTCGTGTAATTTTTTTTAGGCATCCCCTGTCCCTTGTTACATTTACATGTTCCTCTGGGCCCCTAGAACTCACCTGACATTTTCTTTTTTTAAATTTTTTGGCCACAACACATGGCATGTGGGATCTTAGTTCCCCAACCAGGGATCTAACCTGCGACCCCTGCAGTGGAAGTATGGAGTCTTCACCACTGGACCGCCAAGGAAGTCCCCACACCTGACATTTTGATAATCATTCTTTTGATGTCTTTATAGTTTTACTGCTTATCTATTCTATACTTCCCTAAACGATAGACTGTCTTTTATTGTCAAATTCTGAATTTTCCATAGATTGTATCATAGTGTATGCTTTTTTTTTTTTTTTTTTTTTTTTTTTTTGGCGATGCGCGGGCCTCTCACAGCTGTGGCCTCTCCCGCTGCGGAGCAGAGGCTCTGGACGCGCAGGCCCAACGGCCATGGCTCACGGGCCCAGCTGCTCCGTGGCATATGGGATCCTCCCGGACCAGGGCATGAACCCGTGTCCCCTGCATTGGCAGGCGGACTCTCAACAACTGCGCCACCAGAGAAGCCCATGTATGCATTTTTCTGACTAGATTCTGTAACATGTTTGTTAGATTTATCCACAGAGATTCATGATATGGTGGTCAGCTCATTTCCACAGCTCATCAGTAATTGATAGGGTGAATAATCCAGAATCTACTCTTCTAAGATGTGATTTCAAGAAAATGACACATATCTTCTGTGCTTGGCTTAATGGGGGAGTTTATCTGCACCTCATCTCACACTTGTCAGTGGGACTATCTCTCCTGAATCTCCTCCCTCCCATTTACATGCCACATTGTGGTCTGATCTAAATAACTAATGTAACTTGGGTTTCTATCATCCTATGTTCTTAACTCCAATATTGACTCCTTTTGTGATGTGTGTGATTTCTGATGTGATGTGTGTATAAATTATACAATTGGAAGGAGCCTTTTGAGGTATGTGTGTCAGTTCCATCAAGCATGAAATAAAGCCTTGTCTGGAGGCTGACTCCATGTCTTAGGAGCCTTCACTTTTTTTTTTTTTCCTGAGGCTTCACTTTCAGTCATTGCTGTAACTAAGCCAAGACTGATCCATGCATGCTGATAAGAAGAGGCAGACATTTTGGGGATCTCCTGCCAAGCTGACCTGAGGTGACACAGTTGGCATTAGAAACTCTCCCCCTCCCAAAATTAATATCTGGTCTTGGAGATAATGTGCTATAAATATGGGTGAGCTGGGACTGTCAGTTTGACACACCATCTCTTTGTGAGGATCCACTCGCCAAGGCATTGGCCACAGGAGGCTTTGCCTGAGTGGACAATTTTCACCTCATCATTGGCGACCCAGGGATAATCTGAATGCCTCCTTGAGGAGACTGGTCTTGAAACTGAACAGACCTATATAGAGCCCTTCCCAGTGATAGAACCCCTGAGTCCCTGCTTACTGGTGATTAAGAAAAAGATGGTGGCCCATGCACTTATGGTCAATTAATCTATGACAAAGGAGGCAAGAATATATACAATGGAATCAGCTAGTACTGAACAACCCCTTCCAGAAAGTTCCAGGAAGGAGTGAAGTCTTCATCATCTTTTGCCCTCATGAGTCATTCCAAAGCTGTGAGGAGGTTAGTCACTGATCAGTCCACAGACGAAACTTACAGGAGAAAACTCAGGGAAATGAAGATTGACACAAAAGAAGGAGTCAGTGGTAAAGTAGGTGGTAGGAGAACACATAATAAAGTGTTGGCATCTCTTTTATCAACAGCTGCCTGGTGTCAACAAAGGTCCAAAATCCTTCCCACCTGCAGGGAGTTAGCTTTGTATCTCGAAATGGAAGGGTAGTGGAACAAAAAGAGTAATAAGGGTTGAAGGGGAGAAATCTGGTGGGAGAGGAGTGTTGGCTTATGGGTTTGAGGTTTATTGTCCTGCTTGGACACCAATGCTGAGCCCTTAAGAAGGGAAAGGGCACAGATGAGTTTGGGGTGAAGAAGGAAGATGAACACTTGGGATCCTCGACTATCTCATCACCTACATCCAGAACTCAGAGTCTTCACTTTACCACCATTGTTTTTTATATTGGGCGTCCCATTGTCAAAGGAAATTGGTAATGTATAACTGGCTCATTCCAAGGAAACTGCTTTATTGGCCCTCAAGATCCTCTTTAAATCCTTAAGGGAAGGAAAGCCTGGAGCACCAGCTGCGCAGGAACATTAAAATACAGGCCAATCTACAATAAGGATAGTCTCTAGATGAGAGTCTGGCAGAGTTCTTGACCCTGATTTCCCCTCCGCCTCCATCTCTGCAGCTCTGTCTGTTACTGAACTCAAGTCCTTGTGCCTGACACAGAGTGAGGCCAAACAATATCAAAACATCGGAGTTTGGAGCAGAAAAAGGCGTATTGCAGGGCGATGAAAGGAGACGGGTGACTAATGTCTTAAAAACCCCGAACTCTCTGAAAGCTGTCAGCAAAGATCTTTTGTAGGAAAGGTGAGGGAGGGGCGCGGTTAGTTGTTGCAAACTTCTTGGTAACAGATCCTTTGTTCTTGAGGTCAGGTAACGGTGTTACTGTAAAACTCCACCAAAGAAGACTGGCCTGTATTTCTTATCCTCTGTTCTGACAAGAAAGGGCAAGGTCCCAAGGCACAAGTTTCACCCTCTGAGGTCCAGGTGCTGGCTAAAAGAAGGGGGTCCCTGCTCTGGCCAGTTACCCTGTCAGGTGAAGAGGTAGATCTTAGCTGGCGGTGCCCTCAGGGCCAAGTCCACAGACCCTGCCCAGTCGTCATCACTGGGGGAGCAAGGCACCAAGGACCCAACTGGCCCTCGATCTCCTCAGGCTGCCCAAACGGGGTGGTGAGACGTGTGTGTGCATGTCTGCAGGGTTCTGCAAACCGTGATCCATGCAGACTGCCGCCACCACTAGGTCACGGAGGTGGGGGTGAGAGGAGACGTTTGCCGTCGCCTCAAGGCCTGGGCCCCGCCAGTGAGCGGCGTTGGCAACGGCTCTGGAGCTCTGCAGGACACAGCCCCCAGCCTTCCCCGCCAGGGTCCCCCAGCTCACCCACCCGCCTAAGGCCAGAGGGCCTGGGGTGGGGGGGGAGTCCGAGATCCGTCTCTTACCACACTCTCCGCTGGAGGACCACCACCAGTCATACCGTTAGCTCAAAGAGACCTCTAACCTGGGCGCCCCGCTCAGGTCTGGCACTAACAGCGTGCCGTTACCTAGCGTTCTGGCGGTAACGGTTGCCCGGTAACGGTCGCGCTGTAACGGCGCGTGCAAACAGCTGCGTGCCCGCCCCGCCCCTATTACGTGTCCAATTCCTCAAGGTTTGGCGGTGTGTGAACTACATTACCCAGCAGGCGCTGCTGTCCCCGGTGGCTGTGCTCGGCCAAGAAAACAGACATTTCCGCGCGCGTGAGGAACACGCTGGGCGGGACTTTTGGCGTCCGCTTAGGGGCGGTCGTTTTGGGGTCTGTTGGGTCTCTCCGCCTTGTCTGAGTCTCCGGAAAGCTGCTTTGAACTGGGGTGACGAGAGCGGGAAGGCACGAGAGGAGGCAGGCGCTGCACTGCACTGAGGCGGGTCTGACGTTCGGGCAGCAGCGCCCGGAGGTGACCCGATTCTGGGTAGGGGACAGGGATGCCTGGGGCCCGACCTGGTCCGCCGCTCCCGGCCTGGCTCCGCCCACAGACTCCGATGGCTGCGGCAGCGCTTAGAGTCCCGGCTCAGGTAAACACTCGTCCTCCGGTCTCTCACCGCCCTCACCCCACCGGACACCAAAGGCCCCACTGATCGTCCCCTGCTCGAGCCCCTGGGTCCAAGTCAGTAGGGAGCTCGTTGGGGGAGGGGTCCCCCATTTCTGTCAGCCAGTATGATGGGGTGTGGGAGAGGGTTACAGGCAGAGGGACCGGCACAATCAAAGACTTGGAACAATAACCGAACTGAGAGGCTTAAATTTGAAGTTTCTCTAGAGTCTGCACGGAACAGCTTAAGGGGATGAGTCCCACGTGAAAAGGCAGCCGGAGCAGCTGGGCCTTCATTCTGCGGCGCTGGTGGCCACGGAGGGTTGTGAAGTAGAGAGACTCTATGTGTCAAAGTTTTCCAAAGGCTTCTCAGGGAAAAACAGACGGGGGTGGGGGTGATAAGAGTGGAGACTAGGAGACCTGTGAGCAAGTAAGCACAATAGACTAATAGAGAGTGCTGGTGCGGACTGGACCATTGCTGGTGGCAACAGCGGGGAGGATTGATCAGATTTCTTATGGGCTTTAAGCACTGAACAGACAGGATTTCCTGCTGCCCCAGATGTGGCTGTGAAAAAGTAGGGAAGGAAGGACGATGCTGTTTCTTGGTTTGCAGGGAGCAGGCTTCAGGGATAAGACTGGGAGTTGGATTTTGGACATCTGAGATGTCCCAGAGTGGAGGTGTCATGTGGGTAGCTTGCTTACTCACTCATGGGTTTCTGCGGAGGGATCTGGGCTGGAGATATCCAAGGGATGATGGGTGGTGGCCTGGACCAGGGCAAGCACTGTGGGTCCTATTTAGGAAGGAGAATCAAAGTTTTTATTTCAGTTAAGCCTGGAGGGTTGGGCTGCCCCCAAAGGGGTGGAGTCCTGTGCTCCAAAGTGGTTCTGGCTGGTGTGTGCAGGAATGGAGGGTTATAGGATATAAGGACCCAGGTCTGGGGTGGAGACTGAGATGTTCAGTGGTGTAGATTTGCCACTCCAGGCTCAGCAGGCCCTCATTTCCGCTCCTTGTGGAGAAAAAGAATACTCAGCGAGGCTAGTAGAGCATCTCCTTTGGTGCCTAAGTTCCCCCAGCTTTTAGGGCAGGAGGGATGAGAGCTGCTCCAGTGCAAATGCCCCTAGCAGGATTCCCTTCAGGAGAGTGTACAGCAGGCAGTTAGGTTGCCAGTAGGACTAATATCTACTCAATATTCTCAGGCCCAAGTCCCCAGTTTATTAAATCGTGAGTTTATGAAATAAATACTCATTTAACACTAACTGGTAAAAATACATATATACATGTGTACATAAATTAAAATAACATGGCTTTAACAAGTTAATGATTATAAACACTTAATAATTGGTTGAAATTTCAATATACTGCTAAGCATTCAATTAAATCAAACATCTTCAATATTGTATTTTCTTAGTTAAAAGGCATGTTAAAAAACTGCATTTTTAATACCTACCAGGAAATCTTGACAGAAGCATCACTTATGAGGACAGTAAGAGTTGATATTTAGAACTTGTTGCATATGAATGCATTTGACGCAGACAGCAGCCCCACTGAGTGGACACCATTGTTATCCCCATTTGACAGACCACAACACTGAGGCACAGGGAGGTCGAGTATTTGTCCAAGGTCGCACAGCTGGTAAGAGGCATCACTGAGGACTGAGGCCCAGATGGTGTAAGGCACCTTGATTGAGCCTTTGGGCCCAACATTATTGCCTGCTTCTCACAGCCTTGCTTTTCCATAGGTTGTTGTGGCTGCAGAATCACTTGCAGACCATGAAGAGGTAAGTGAAAGGTATACTCGGTCTTCACTCTTTTCACCTCCCACCTGCATGGGCTCCAGGATTGTAGTGTCTTGGGACTTTACCTGCTACTCTCCCTACCCTGCCATCTGAGATCCCTGGAAGGTGGTCATCCAAGGTCAGGTCCCTGAGTCCAGACCACGAATTATACAGATTGGTTTCCATTTCTGGCAACCGGTGGCATGACGCTTAGAAGAAATTCCATTCACAGTGGTCAACATTAGAAGATGCTAGAGGTGAGGTTGAGCTGGGAATGACCAGGCAACCTTAGGTCTCCATTATGTCTGGTGGAAATAGCAGGAAGCAGGCGTTAGACCTGGAATGGTGGGCTGAAGAGGTGGGCCTCTATCCGGAGGGTGGTGGGAGCCATAGAAGGTTTGGAGCAGAGGAGGGAACTGATCTGACCCAGGCTTAACAAGCATTTTCTGCTGCAGAGTAGAGAGAAGACTGTTGGGTTACAGGGAGACCAGGGAGGAGGCTACTGCAATAGTCCAGGTGAGTGTTGGTAGCTGGACCAGAGTAGTGGCAGTGGAGGTGGGAGACATGTTGGAGTCTGTGTCTGTTTTTTTTAAGTAGGTCTGAGCAGACTTTCTGATGTGGAGGGTGGGAGAGAGAAGAGGAAGAGTCGGGTGACTCTGAGATGTTTGGCCTTAGTAGCTAGAAGCAGGGTTAGTACTACCATGTCGAAGTCAGCGGCAAGAGTAATTTTCAGTGGGAATATTAGGAGCTAGGTTCTGGCTGTTGAACTGAGATGCTCCAGAAAACCCTTGAGTGGATTCATCCAGTGGATACCTGGACACACACATCTTGAGTTCAGATTGGATTCACCCACAATATGGATGGTGTGTGGACCAGGATGGAACTGTGATCAGATTTGGCAGGGGGCACCTTCAGGTCCTGTGGCAGTGTGTTAGGTGACAAGGGAGGAGTGTGTGGGGCCGAGGACTGGGTCTCTTGCTAGATGGGGTGGTGGGCTTCACAGAAACACGTAAGGGAACATAGTGGCCATGGGGAGGCGTTGTAGGAGTGAGGAGGATCTGGCTGGTGACCAGGGTTTCCATGGGGAGTGGATATGAGACAAGGCAGGGAGATGACAGCAAACCTGGTGCTATTGCTTATTCATCAAGCTATGGGCTCCCCAGACTTGTTCTTATCCCCACTGTGACCTGGAGGTTAGCACAAGATCACACAGTGTCCTCTGGGACAGCTATTAGGCCTGATGTGAGAGACAGGTGGATCTGGGCTTTTGTTCTTTTTTTTTTTTTTTTAATTTTTTGGCCACACTGCGCACATGTGGGATCTTAGTTCCCCGACAAGGGATGGAACCCGAGCCTCCTGCATTGGAAGCACAGAATCTTAACCACTGGACCACCAGGGGAGTCCCTGGACCTGGGCTTTGAATAAGTATCAGAGGAAGCTGAGACTGATGAGGGGACAGCTTTGCAACACAGAAATGGAAGAGGGCCGAGTGTACCTGAGATCTGTGCATCGTTTTGGGTGGCTGACGATGAAGCAAGGATAAGGGCCAAGTAAGGAGGCCTTCAAAGCAGGCCTGGGGGTTGCCCCTGGCAGTTAGTGCCTTTGGAACACTGGGACAGTAGGATTCTGATTGCACTTGCCAAGCACCCTCAGGATGCCACGTGCACACTGGCACGTGGTGAGGCCAGGGAGATGCAGGATGTGGTGTAGTGGGTGGTGGTGGCCGTGAGGGGTTGGGGCTGTGAAGGGAGGTGTGGTGTAAAGAACAATGTATAGGGTTTCCCTGGTGGTACAGTGGTTAAAAATCCACCTGCCAATACAGGGGACATGGGTTTGAGCCCTGGTCTGGGAAGATCCCACATGCCGTGGAGCAACTAAGCCCGTGTGCTACAATTACTGAGCCTGCGCTCTAGAGCCCTCAAGCCACAAATACTGAGCCTGTGTTCCACAACTACTGAAGCCCTCTTGCCTAGAGCCTGTGCTCCACAACAGGAGAAGCCAGTGCAATAAGAAGCCCGTGCACCGCAATGAAGAGTAGCCCCCACTCGCCACAAATAGAGAAAGCCTGCGTGCAGTAAAGAAGACCCAACGCAGCCAAAAATAAATAAATAAATTTATATTTAAAAAAAATAAAAGAACGATGTACATGTTGGGAGGGAGTGTCAACTGATGGCCCCAGGCCCTTGGACTGGGGCCTGAGGGGAGGACAGTGACTCAGTTTTGGTTGTGTTTGGGAAGCACAATCTAGAGGATCCCAGGTAAGCTGTCGGGCAGAAGAGTGAGGCTCTGCAGGCCAGCACCAGGGCTCAGATGACACATACCCCCCTGCCTGTTGTCGATGAGGGCCGAACACAGTGATTGATGGGATGGCCAGCAAAGGGTGGGCATCAATGGCACCAGGGCCTGGGATCTCCTCTGAGGTTGGTGGCTTGGGAGGAGGGTGGATATTTGGGGAGATGCTTAGAGTCCTGGGAAGGAGGCTGCACATAAACTGAACCATCCCCATCTTGGCAGGGCCGAGTGACATTTGAGGATGTGGCTGTCTACTTCTCACAGGAGGAGTGGGGACTCCTTGATAAAGCCCAGAGACTCCTGTACCGCAGTGTGATGCTGGAGAACTTCTCACTGATGGCCTCTCTGGGTAAGTTCCTTGCACCCCACAGCTTAGGCGGGGCTCTGCTCTTCCCCTTCTCCAAGGGCAGGTCTGTCCTTCCCAAAGCTGGTCCATGGGTACTGCGTCCTTCCCTGTGTGCTGTAGTAGGTGTTGTGAGTGAAAGCCTGGGCTGGGTACACTACCCCTTCTGTCCCCAAACTGCTGCTGCCCCAAAGTTGTGCAGGAAAGGGTTTGGGGATCAGGAGTGTTGTAGTCCAACCGATGGATCACACGCTACTGGCCTTTCCCTGGCCTGATGCTGTGGAGATCCATGGCAGTCCTGTGCCCCCAGTTCTGCCCTCTCCCTTTGGCTGACATGGGATCGGCCTGTGCCAGGAATCGAGGTACCAACACGGCCACTGCTTGACTGGGTTGTTCCTGCAAGATCCTTCTCCAAGCTTCTTGTTTGTAATATTCAGTCTTCATCCCTGTGGGCTGCCGTGGAGCGGGTTGTTTTGACCTGCCTGCCTTGTCCCTCCCTTAGGACTCACATTTTCCAGGACCCAGGAAATTACTCAGCTGGAGCAGTGGGGAGAGCCCTTTGTGCCTGCCTGTGAAGTCGTGATCACAGCCACGCCAAGAGGTGCTTGGAGGGAGGAAGTGGGGAAGAGGGAACTCAGGGATGGGTTCAAATCATACCAGGAGTCTCTCCATGGTGCCCTGATGTTTTGGTGTCAAACAAGGGGCCAAGGGTGATTTTCTCCTTTTCTTCCTCAGCTCTGCCCGCTGCTCAGGGCAGCTCTGGTTTCTGACCCAGGGCTGACCCCACCCATCCTCCACTGCTCCCTCTCCAGTGCTCACCAACAGTAGACTCATTTTGTGCTCTTTTATGACATGGCCAGGCAGATGCAGCCACGAGAGGAAACACAGGACAGCCTAAGGAAAAAAACAAAGTTTATTATGCTCACAGGTCCAGAGAGAGAGTCACTGCACGCCAAGAGGGGGGTCACGTGGGAGGAGCGCAAGGGAGCAGGCTAAATGGAGCAGGGGGGAAGCAGAGGGTGAGGATCTGTTGGCAAGTGTCTCTGTTGGTGGTTGGGGGGAGAATGCAAGAAAAGGCACAAGGGGATTTATTTATTTATTTATTTGGGGCTGCGTTGGGTCTTTGTTGCTGCGCGCGGGCTTTCTTTAGTTGCGGCGAGTGGGGGCTGCTCTTTGTTGCGGTGCATGGGTTTCTCATTGTGGTGACTTCTCTTGTTGTAGAGCGCGGCCTCTAGGCACACGGGCTTCAGTAGTTGTGGCATACGGGCTCCGTAGTTGTGGCTCGCAGGCTCTAGAGCGCAGGCCCAGTAGCTCTGGTGTATGGGATTAGCTGCTCCGTGGCATGTGGGATCTTCCCAGACAAGGGCTCGAACCCACGTCCCCTGAATTGGCAGACAGATTCTTAACCCCTACACCATCAGGGAAGTCCCAACACGAGGGGATTTTATTGGTGCATTTAAACGTACTAGGTCACACTCAGGGGAGGACCAGAAGGGCAACTTGTGGCAGGGACCAGCCTCCTCACACTGGTGCCACTGGGGGGAGGCTCACAGCCTCTTTGTGGGGATGCCGAGGGAGCAGGAAAACAGGGAGCTTCAAAGGTTGCAATATAGTTGGCCCTGTGGTGTCTCAACATCGTTATAAACTCTCATTGGGATGGGTGACACTTGCCACCTGGGTTGTGGCGATGTTACAGGTGACAGGAATAGTTTGTTCTTGCCACCAAAGGCAATCTTTGACAAAGGTGACAACTAAGAAGGGTCCTACCAGATATATAATGAGGGTTTGAAGCCCAGGCCGCAGCCAGCACGGCAGGTAGTAGGGGAAAGGCAAGAGAACAGATCAGTCACCTCCGGGTTTAAGGGAGTCTTTTGGAAGCTTTTGGTTCTGTTACAAAAGATTTTTACCACTTGTCCTAATCCTCATAGCTTGGCCTGTAGCTGTCCTGAGCCACCTTTCCTGGCTAGTAAGCAATCAGGAGCCAGTCTGTTATCCATGACCATTTGGGCTCAGAGACTTGTAGGTTTGTTGAATAAGGGCAAAGGTTTCCTGCACCCTTTGTACGTGATCTGAGAGGGCCGCTGAAAGGCGCTGGTTGGCAGACGTGATCTGATCTTGTTGGACAAAAGCTGCTGTACTGGTGCCAAACCTGGTGTCTCCTGCGGCTACCACAAGTCTGATTAAGATGGGAATAAATAGGGACTTCCCTGGTGGTCCAGTGTTTAAGACTCCACACTTCTGCTGCTGGGGGCATGGGCCCAATCCCTGGTTGGGGAATTAAGATCCCGCATGCCACACGACATAGCCAAAAAAATAAAAAAATAAGATGGGAATAGATAATTGCCTGTTTTGTCCAGCGTCCTTGGGTTGATGGAAAAAGGGAGGTACCTGGTGGATAAAGAACTGGAGTGAGGATGGGACCTGGTCCACGTCCTGGCAGTAATTGTGGGCTGGGCTGTTTAAATAACTCACGGGCAACTTTGTAAATGTATATTGGGTTTCTTCAAAAGTACAGGCGAACTGGGGCTGTGATTAAGGGGTCATAGGCCCAGAATAAAATATACTGGGTCAGATCCACTCTGGCCAAGTAGTCACTGGTGCCCTCTTGATGTCTTCAGTTAATTGGATTATGTTAGGTGTTGGACCCCTGACGGGGGGAACTTGAGCTTTAAGGTTTCGATAATCAACAGTTAAGTGCCACTCCTATTAAGGAGAAATAGCAGGAATCATCTCCCCTTCTTTTAATAGATCTTGAACAACGAGTCAAAGGCCAGTACCTTGTTTCAGGTGATACTATGGCATGTTTACTACCTTCACCAGCAGGGGCAACTCCACAGGTTCTCACTTTGTGAGAGGGACTTGAGCTTGTTCAGGTGTCATACACATCTGTCTCTCACAGGAAAACTCAAAGCATCAGGGGTCACCATCACGGGCAGCTGTTTGATAAAGATTGTTGACACCTGGTGCAGTGTGTTTGCCATGACTAGTTCTACCACTATCACCCTGGAGGCAGTAGGGGGTGTCAGCCACTCGGGAAAGAATGCTAGGCGTGGGAGGTGGTTATCCGCACACCAGGCGGCGGATGTGAGTCGGTGCACAGAGCTCTTGTGACACGTCTGGAGATAGTTCCATCCGTGGCCTCCCATTTGGTGTGAGATATACCAATAAGGTTAAGCAACAAAGCTCTGTATCGGGATGGGCGCCTGCAAGAACAACTCCTGGACTCTGTGACAAAGAGGGCCTCCTGGTTTAGAAACGGGCTCAGGGTTCTCCTTGTCTGAATGCCCAAAGAACTGATAGATCCATTGAACCATTCCAGTTTTTGCAGAGGAGCACATGGGCTTCCTTTACTGTTTCCCATTGGGCATCTCCAGGCCATGAAAATCCAATTCAGTTAACGGCAGGGCTTCTGAGGCCCAAGTGGTGGTAGAGGCTTCAGATTCCTCATCTGAGGCCTATATAATCTCATCAAAAGTTTTGGTCTCTGTCACACCTACCCTGCATTTGGGATGCCCTCTGTCCTCCCTGAGGTCCTTCAGCCCCAAAATATCAGGTAAGAATTGAACTTGGAGGGCCAAAATATCTTTAATTATGCATCTTAGCCTCTTTCCAAATGCTGGCAGCTGCCTCATCTCTGGGGCTGAATGTGCACCCATGTTAAATGCTCTCAGTAACCAATCAGCTCCCTTTCCCCACCTCTTTGAATGAAATCTTTAAGAATCATTGGTATTTCTAGTCTTGTGAAATTGCAAGTTTCACCTTATAATTCCTTATGATCTCCTGTGCTCTTGAGCCGCTGGGTCTGAGAAGACCTTGGATGCTTCCTTTCTGTAGCCCCTCTCGTAGGCAGCAGCTTCCCTTTCTAAGGTGACTTCAGCTGGGTTGGGATCCATTCAGGACAGCTCTGGTGGCCAGATCTTTTCCGATCGTTCTTAGACCTCAGGAGCTGAGCAGTAGTTGGCAGGTTGATAGGCAGTGGCACTAAGTAGAGCCCAGCTATTTTGCAAAGATATTTTACTTTGAAATAATTGGCTCACCTCCTCTGGTTATTGGGAGTTGCTGGAATTAAATGTTCCTGCTAAGATCCTGGCCTGTAAGATCTTGAGCCACTGATCTCCAGGAATGGTGCCCCCAATACCCATGGGATCAGGAGACAAAGAGCGACAGCAGTGAAGAAGTGGTTGCCAGCACCATCGACCTTCACAGAGTGCCACGGTGGACTTCTCTGAAGGGGATGCAGCATCACTGGTTAGGACTGAGGAGAGGAACAGGGGGAAGGTGCAAGGGGATTTCACTGGTGAGTTTAAATGGCCCTGGGTCTCAGTCAGGAAGGTAGGTAAGAGAACTTGTGGCAGGGGCCCACCTTCTCACACTGGTGCACATGGTGGCATAGTTTACAGCTTTTTTGTGGGGCTGTTGAGGCAACAGGAGAATGGGAAGTTTTCCAGGTCACAATACAAGCTTTCACTCCATGTGTCATGAGGTGTACACATATACTTAATAGTCCTTGAACACCAGCTACTCAATTGCCTTCAATTTTTCTGGGCCTGGACACACCCTTCTGCACTGTGTTCCTGTGTCACCAGCAGCTGAAACCCTGCTGAAAGCCATTTGAGGAGGAGTGTGTTGGAGACCCTGCCTTTCCTCCCTGGGATGCAACCCATCTTGTATCCTTGCTACTCATGAGTCCCCATGATCTATGAGGTTGTCAGGTCTGGCACTGCACAGTGAGCTCTCCCTCACCCTGCCAGTAATCCCAGGAACTCCATACTGGCTGTGTCAGACACATTTGTGAGGGTGCTGCCCCGTCCCGCCAAAGTCTACATACTATTCATCAGCATTTCTCTGCTTTCAGGTTGTTGGTGTGGAGCGGAGGCTGAGGACGTGGCACCTGAGCAGGGTGTTTATGTAGAGGGAGTGCTCAGAGCAAACCTTCACCAACACCAGAAGCTGAGCTCTGGAGAGAAACCCTCAAGAAGAGAAGAGGGTGAGGAGGGTGGGAAGGTCTCCCCAACTAGCTCTGGTCTTCCCAAGCATCAGGTGGCTCACAGCAGAGGGGAGCCACATAGGAGCACTGAAAGTGGGGAGGGCTTTCACCCTGGAAAAAGGCATTACAGATGCAGCGAGTGTGGGAAAGCCTTTGGTCAGAAATACTTACTTGTTCAGCACCAGAGACTACACACTGGAGAAAAACCTTATGAATGCAGCGAATGTGGCAAATTATTTAGCCATAAATCCAACCTTTTTATACACCAAATAGTTCACACTGGTGAAAGGCCTTACCAGTGTAGTGAATGCGGAAAATCTTTTAGTCGCAATGCTGACCTCATTCAACACCGGAGAGTTCACACTGGAGAAAAGCCTTTTAAATGTAGTGAATGTGGAAAAGCCTTCAGGCATAATTCCACACTTGTTCAGCATCACAGAATCCACACTGGAGTGAGGCCTTATGAGTGCAGCGAATGTGGGAAGTTCTTTAGCTTTAACTCAAGCCTCATGAAACATCAGAGAGTTCACACTGGAGAAAGGCCTTATAAGTGCAGCGAGTGTGGGAAATTCTATAGCCACAAATCAAGCCTTATTAATCACTGGCGAGTTCACACTGGAGAAAGGCCTTATGAGTGCAGCGAATGTGGGAAATTCTTTAGCCAAAGCTCTAGCCTCATGCAACACCGAAAAGTTCACACTGGAGAAAAGCCTTTTAAGTGCAATGAATGTGGAAGATTATTTAGTGAGAATTCTAGCCTCGTTAAACACCAGAGGGTTCACACTGGAGCAAGGCCTTATGAGTGCAGGGAATGTGGGAAATTGTTCCGCCACAGCTCCAGCCTTGTTAAACATCGGAGGATTCACACTGGAGAAATGCCCTATGAGTGCAGCAGTTGTGGGAAATCATTTAGCCAGCGTTTCAACCTCATTCAACACCATAAAGTTCACAGTGGAGAAAAGTCTTGAATGCAGCTAATGTAGAAAAGTCTTTAAGCAAAGGTCCACTCTGATTCAGCAACAGAAACTGCACAGCTCAAACAGGCCTTATGAATACGGGGACCTGAAGAAAGTTTGCAGCCAAAGTCTTAATCCTGTTTGGCACCAGAAAGTTCAGACTGGGGAAAGGCCTTAAGAGTGCAGGGCATGTGCTGTCTCCTGGTCAACCTAACTTAAACATAGAAGCTCTGAGAGCAGCCTTTATGAGTGAGCCAACAATTGAATATCATTCATCCAAACATGCACACTGGAGCAGGATGAGAATTGCTGACATCCTGCTCCTCTTGAGAGGCTAGTCCTCTGCCAGGCAGCTCTAATGAGAGGGAGCCCTGTGTTCTTGGCTGCCTCAGTCTGGAGTTTTCATCTCTGAGTTCGAAGCAGGGAGAGAGGGTGTGGCCTTGGTTCAGATGTGACTGGCTCTTGCTGTTCGTCCTGAGTATTAGATTTCCTTAAATGTTTCCTCATTTACTGTGTAGACTTAGGATCATTTCTAGAGGCTTTAGATGGTGTTTTTATAATTTTTCACCAGTTTCATTGGGAATCAGGGCTTGCAGAGCTCCTTACACTGCCATGCTGGAAGTTGATGCAAATATTTAACTTTTTAAGAACTTGCCACCTTGTGTTGTAAATGGTTATGCCATCTCACATTTCCTGGAGTGTATTCGTTTTCCAGTTTCTTCACATCCTTCCTGACCTTTGTATGTAAGACACTGGCCATTCATTTTAGCCATTCTAGTAGGTATGTAGTAGTATTTCACTGTGGTTTTAATTTGCATTTCCCTAATGACTCCCTGTGTATTTGCCATCCATATATCTTTAGTGAATTATCTGTTCAAAGTTTTTTGCCTACTATTAAGGAACTGTCTTGTAATTTCTTAATATATTCGGGGTGCAAGTTACTCATTTGATATATGCTTTACCAATATTTCCTCACAGTCTGTGGCTTTGCTTTTCATTTCTTAATGTTATCTTTCCTAGAGTAGAATTTCTTAATTTTCATGAAATCCAATTTACCCATTCGTTTTTTATTGATTGTACTTTTGGTATTGTACTCTTTCTCTTATCTTTGACTGTAAAAAAAAGCCTTATCTGAGTATGCTATTGGAGTCTTAAGACCCTTTTAAATATCCAGTCTTGGGACTTCCCTGGCAGCACAGTGGTTAAGAATCCACCTGCCGATGCAGGGAACACAGGTTCGAGCCCTGGTCCGGGTAGATCCCACATGCTGTGAAGCAACTAAGCCCGTGCACCACAATTATTGAGCCTGCGATCTAGAGCCCATGCTCTAGAGCCCACAAGCCACAATTACTGAAGCCTGCATGCCTAGAGCCCATGCTCTGCAACAAGAGAAGCCACCGCAATACACAATGAAGAGTAGCCCCTGCTTGCCACAACCAGAGAAAGACTGTGCACAGCAACAAAGACCAAACACAGCCAAAAATAAATAGATAAATCAATAAATTTTAAAAATAAATATCCAATTTTGTGAAATTTCTGTAAATTTAAATACACATAAAAAACAACGTATGTAGAAATGTTTATATATGAACACATTCCCTATCTCTTCTGAGACAGCCTAGAAAGAAGTGGCATTCCAGCAGCTGTGAGCATATTTATTGTCCAGTTATTGGCTTATGAATATGATATTTCAATAAAAAGAACCAGAACTCCTTAGATAAGAGGCTATTTCCAGGTTGGAGCTGGAAAAGTATAACACGAGCATAGGAAATATTCTTGCATTAGAAAGTAAAGAAGTACTTGAAGGGAATTTCCTGGTGATCCAATGGTGAGGACTCAGTGCTCTCACTGCCGTAGCCTGTGTTCAGTCTCTGGTCGGGGAACTAAGATCCCACAAGCTGCGTAGCATGGCCAAAAAAAAAAAAAGTACTTGATGAATAATGTTGATGTATTAGCTTTCTATTGCTGTCCTAAAAAATTACCACAAACTTATGGCTTAAACAACATAAATTTATATTATAGTTCTATATGTCATATGCCCACTGAGACCTGGGATTGGTTCACTGTGCTAAACTCAAGTTGTTGGCAGGGTTGTGTATTTTTTCATGGAGTGGAGGAAATTCTGTTTCCTGCTCATTTTTCTTTTTTTTGAGATACGCGGGCCTCTCACCACTGTGGCCTCTCCCATCACGGAGCTCAGGCTCAGCGGCCATGGCTCACGGGCCTAGCCGCTCCACGGCATGTGGGATCCTCCCGGACCGGGGCATGAACCTGCGTCCCCTGCATCAGCAGGTGGACTCTCAACCACTGCGCCACCAGGGAAGCCCCTGTTTCCTGTTCATTTGAGTCATTAGGCAATTTCAGTTCCTTGTGGTTGTAGGGCTGATATTCCTGTTTTCTTGGTGGCTGTCAGCTACCAGGTCATCCCTGGAACATGTAAAAACTCTTAAAGAATATTTAAAGATGAAACAGTACCAATTACACAGAAATTCTTCTAAAACAAGATTCAAACACTTCCCAACTAGTTAAGTGAATGATGCTATTAAAACACTATGGACCAATACCCACATGATCACAGATACAATAAAAACCTTAACAAAATTTTAGCACACTGAATCCAGCCATATACATATGTAAACACATAAATCATAACCTAGTGATGTTTATCAGGAAAGCAAAGATTTAACAACTGAATCTATAATCTATATTAATAGACTAAAATAAAAACAATCATCTCAAAGATGTAGTGGAAGAATTTCACAGAATTCAAAACCAGTGAATGATACAAATTCTCAGCAAATTAGGATTAGATGGGAACTTCCTCAGCCTGATATAGTGTATCTATGAAAAAAACAACAGCTAATATATTTGATGGTGAAAGCCTAATGCTTTTGCCCTGATATTGGGAATAATGCAAGTATGTCTATGCTCATCACTTAACATTATACTAGTGGTCTGTGTTAGTAACATAAAAAAAAAAAAATTCTAAAGATTGTAAAGGTAGAACCAAAACTGTCTATTCATGTAAGACATGATTATGTTGAAAATTACAACTCATTCACCAAAAAGCTATTAGGTCTAATGATTGAGTTTAGCAAGTTCCCAGGATAAAAAAGCCAATATACAAAAATTACTTGTGTTTACATATACTAGCAATGAAAGTTTGGAAATTGAAAAAAAGAAATCCGTTACAATACCATCAAAATATGAAGCATTTAGAAATAAATTGAATAAAATATGTTCAAAAACAATAAAATTATCAAACACTGCTGGCAAATTCTATAAAACATTTACAGGGTAAATAATACTACAATAACTTGTCCTTTCAGAAAATAAGAGAAGGATCAAATGCTTTCCAGCTCATTTTAAGAGAAAAACCTAATTGATATAAAAATGTAATGACTACAAAAAATTAGTATTACAGAACTATAGTCCTAATTAATACAGGTGAAAAAAATCCTTAACAAAATATAGAGCAAATTAAATCTAGAAAAAAGTAAAAATAATAAAATATGGGGCTTCCCTGGTGGTGCAGTGGTTGAGAGTCCGCCTGCCGATGTGGGGGACGTGGGTTCGTACTCCGGTCCGGGAAGATCCCACTTGCCACGGAGCGGCTGGGCCTGTGGACCATGACCACTGGGCCTGCGCGTCCGGAGCCTGTGCTCCACAGCAGGAGAAACCACAGCAGTGAGAGGCCCACATACGGAAAAAAAAAATGATAATAATAAAAAAATATGTATCATTAGATCTTGTCAGAGGAAAATACAGCTGACTGAATACTAGGGAAACAATCACCCCCACAGTGTGTTCTGTAGCCAGAGAGAGCTTGTTATGACCTGAATCAGGGCACCTCCATCAGCTCTAAACCGTCTATGGCTCCCACCACCCTCAGAAGGCCCAGCTCCTCATTTGCCATTTCACAGCTGATTCCTGCCCACCTGCTCTCTCGTCCCAAAAGACATAGTGTAGACTTGTGGTTTCTAGAACATTCCCAGGTCAGTGCCACAACGAAGCATATGCACATGCTAGTTCTTGTGCCTGGCAACCCTTACCTCATCCTATTGGGTTTCAGAAATTGGAAGTGCGTCACACAATCCCCGTTTTCGATTAAGGACCATAGGCCAAGAATAACTCACCTCTGAGTACCTCTAAAGCCCATGCACCGCAATGAAGAGTAGCCCCTGCTCGCCACAGCTAGAGAAAGCCCACGCGCAGCAACAAATACCCAGCACAGCCAAAAATAAATAATAAAGAGCTAAATAAATAAATAACAACAAAAAAAAAAAAACCAAAGAGAGACCCCGTTCCTCAGCCTGCCATTCCAGACCTGAATTCTCTCTCGCCACTCTGTCCCCAACAGGCAAAATGGAGATTCGCAATTCCACCCAGCTCAGCCTCACCTCCCTGCATTTTCACCTAGTGGTTCAAGTGCCTGGGATACCCCTGCACAGATCATCAATTAACTGAGTTGGGAACTCTTCCATATAAATCCTGGCCTGGATTCAGGGTACTAGGCTGGGACTGACTGACCGGCCTCCACGGCCCCCAGACTCAAAGGCAGAGTAAGGGGAAGTGAAGAGACCCAGGAAAATTTCGCTCTATATGGGGGCGCCGGGATGATGTGTCTGGAGGTCCAAAGGGCCTGAGGGGCCATCCACTCACCAGTGTCGGGTCCGTCTGTGCCTCTGCCGCGGCCATGAGACCCTTTCCAGGGACCTGGGCCTTGCAACACAGGAGACCAGGGAGGGTCCCAACGGTTCAGCTGACGTCCCTAACCTGCCCCGCCCACCCTCAGCCCTGCCTCCGTGCAGGGAGGGGAAGAAGCTTCTTCCCGAGACTTTCTGCTCCCGGCCCTCGAGCCCGCTTATGGCTCGGGAGCTGCGTGCGATCCCGAGGACAGACGCAGGCGCAGTCAATACGACCGTCACGAGAATTCCGCCGGAAGTCTCGCCCAACGTGGGATCCCAGTCCTGCACAGTCATTGGCCCGGAGCTACCGCCTCTTGCCGCAGAGCCTCCTGGGTAATATTGCTTCCGCAGCACCACCTGGTACCTCGAAGGGCGCCCTTCCGGGAATCTCTGCGAAGGATCACAGGTGCCCGCGTGAGGGCTTCTGGGAAACGAAGTCGTCGGGCTCTGGAGGCGGAGCGAGGCGTCTTTGCTTCTTAAATAGCCACCACCCCATTTACGGGTCGTGTCTTCTGCAGCTAAGGAAAATGATTAGACGTGTTATTTCATACATGCCCAAGAGCTAAAATCCCCAAGGGACACACCAGACCATGATATCATGCAGATAGAAAGTGACTCCATTCAAAGATTCGACCTATGGCTTCCCTGGTGGCGCAGTTGTTGAGAGTCCGCCTGCCGATGCAGGGGATACGGGTTCGTGCCCCGGTCTGGGAAGATCCCACATGCCGCGAAGCAACTAGGCCCGTGAGCTATGGCCGCTGAGCCTGCGCGTCCGGAGCCTGTGCTCTGTAACGGGAGAGGCCACAGCAGTGAAAGGCCCGCGTACCGCAAAAAAAAAAAAAAAAAAAAGAGATTCGACCTAATATTATCTTGCTGCTCTTCAATTTCAGGGAGACTGAAGCTTGGGAGTCATTCTGTGAGCTCCAATACTGGTGAGGGACGAGAGGGAAAAGACTCCATAGAAGAGAAAAATGCAGCGATATTAGGCAGCCTTGAATAACGTGGGCAAGGTGCCGTCTGCTTTTCCGTCAGAAAGCACCTCTGCCTCTATACTCACTGACTGAATTTGTATCCAACCCAGCTGTTATATCAAGATAGTATTTCTTACACCATTTTCCAAGGCATGTTCATTTCTTTTAGCAGTGTGACACCTAAGATCTATTTGAAAAGGAGAGATATCACCAAATTTCATTTCCTGCTACGACATTTCCTGCAGTGGTGGAATTGTGTAGAAAATGACCACCTAAACTCTGAGATAAACGTTCTGGTTTTCTGAATTTCGATCTGTTTGCTCTAATGGCAATAACATCTGCCAAAGGATTTGAAAGTATCTCTGAAAAACATTTGTGAAAGGCAAGTGACTCCCCACCAGTTTCAGTCTACTAGCAAGATTATACAAAATTACTTCATTCTATACATTAAACTTTATCCAATAAAAATTCACTAAGAAGATGCCACGTGTTTTCATTATATAGTATCTTTATTACTGAGGATATGCACATGATTGTGGTTACACAGCTCCAAGTCCTCAGATCAGAACATGGCTTCACCTCCTAATCAGCCTCACACTACAGTAATCAAGATGACTCAAGGTTTTTGTCCAAGCCGGAAGGATGGACTTGTCATTAACTGAGATAGAAAGGGTAGTGGTGGTGTTCATGGAGGAGGTTAGGAGGAAATATTAGAGTCTCACTTTTGAACATATTTTGTTTTAGAGTCAGTCAAACAGCCAAGTGAAACAGACTTTAGGCATTTCAATGTAGGACTCTGATTTATTTATTTATTGTAAAACAAGTGAGAAGTTTTATTCTTTGATGGACTTTTAAATTTTATTGTATTTAAAAAATAAATTTATTTATTTATTTTTGGCTGCATTGGGTCTTTGCTGCTGCGCATGGGTCTTCTCTAGTTGTGGTGAGCAGGGGCTACTTTTCATTGCAGTGCACGGGCTTCTCATTGCGGTGGCTTCTCTTGTTGTGGAGCACAGGCTCTATGCACATGGGCTTCAGTAGTTGTGGCACGTGGGCTCAGTAGTTGTGGCTTGCAGGCTCTAGAGCACAGGCTCAGTAGTTGTGGTACATGGGCTTAGTTGCTCCACGGTATGTGGGATCTTCCTGAACCAGGGATCAAACTCTTGTCGCCTGCATTGGCAGGTGGATTCTTAACCACTGCACTACCAGGGAAGCCCTTTGATGGACTTTTTTAGAATGATCATAGTTACGCAATCTAGACTCTGCAACAGAAGAAGAAATTCATGTTCAGAAATAACACCAAGTGGGACTTCCCTGGTGGCATAGTGGTTAAGCATCTGCCTCCCAATGCAGGGGACACGGGTTAGACCCCTGGTCTGGGAAGATCCCACATGTCATGGAGCAACAAAGCCTGTGTACCACAAGTACCGAGCCTGCGTTCTAGAGCCCATGAGCCACAACTACTGAAGCACACATGCCACAACTACTGAAGCACACGTGCCTAGAGCCTGTGCTCCACAACAAGTGAAGCCACCGCAATGAGATGCCTGCGCACTGCAATGAAGAGTAGCCCCCACTCGCTGCAACTAGAGAAAGCCCATGCACAGCAACGAAGACCCAACACAGCCAAAATAAATAATAAGAAAGAAAGAAAGAACACCAAATAAAATGCCTCATATATGAATTCCTGCAGTTACAGGTAAGTCCAATGTTTTAGAAAAAGTAAACAAAGAAAGCAGTCTCTCTGGGAAATATTTAAGGACTGTCTGACCTGGAGTTACAAAAAGATACTCCCTTGTCTCAAGGTGGAACAAATATGTGGTACCACTTACATTCCAGATCTCCAAAAGGGATCAGGCTGAGGGAGATTCCAGTTGAGCCCACACCCTTACTTAGCTCTTTTCCTTGCCTTGTACTCTATCATTAAACTTCTTCTGTTAATTTCCCCTAAATAAGTCATATGTCATTGAACCCTATGTCAGGTTCTGCTTTTGCAAAACCCAACTTTAGGCAGAACACATTTGGTCAAAACCTAAAATATTAATCATGTTAAGTATGTCAGTGATATTAAGTTTCTTTTCCATGAGAATATGAACAAAGGCCAGGTAACCTGCCTTAAATGTGTAACTGCAGAATCAGACTAAAACTGGCCCTATCCTGTTTGTAACAAGATACTCAGTTGTTTCGCAAAGACAACAGAATAAAACCACAAGTTACGTGGCCAAACCATGCACTAAGATTTCAACCACAAACAACACTCAGAACCATAGTTTCTCCCCCTGTCCCTGCATGTAATTCTCTTCTTTAAGAGTGACTTTGTCTGGTTTTGGTATCAGGGCAATTGTAGAATAAATTTGGGAGTGTTCCATCCTCTTCAATTTTTTGGAATAGTTTGAAAAGGACTTGTATTAGCTCTTCTTTATATGTTTGGTAGAATTCCCTTGTGAAGCCATCCAGTCCTGAAGTTTTATTTCCTGGGATTTTTTTAAATTCAAAAAAAAAAAAACAGAATATACATACTTTTCAAGTGCACATGGAACATTCTCTAGGATAGACCACATATTAGGACACATAACAAGCCTTAACAAACTTAAGAAGATAGAAATTATTTAAAGTGTCTTTTTTTTTAACCACAATGGTATAAAGTTAGAAATCAACCACACAAAGAAAAATGAGAAAAAAAATGATTACACGGAGACTAAATAACAATGCTACTAAAAAAGCAGTGGGTCAACGATGAAATCAAACAGGAAATCAGAAAATACATTGAAACAAATGACAATGAAAACACAGCCTTACAAAATCTGAGATGTAGCAAAAGCAGTCCTAAGAGGGAAGTTCATAGTGATACAGGCCTTCCTCAACAAGCAAACAAACAAAATCTCAAAAGAAAACCCCAACTTAACCTATGACCTAAAAAAATTAGAAAAAGTAGAACAAGCAAAATCCAAAGTCAGCAGAAGGAGCAAAATTATAAATGTAAGAGAGGAAATAGAGATTAAAAAAAAACAAGAGAAAAGATCCATAAGACCATGAGATGGTTTTTTGAAAGGATAAACAAAATTGAAAACCTCTAGTCAGACTAACCAAGAAGAAAAGAGAGACGACCCAAATAAACAAAAGAAGAAATCAAAGTGAAGAAATAACCACTGATACCACAGAAAAACAAAAAAAGTAAGAAAATACTATGATATGCCAACAAATTGGAAAACTTAGAATAAATGGACAAGTTTCTAGAAAGACAGAGCCTGCCAAAATTAACAAGAAGAAAGATAATTTGAACAGACCAATCACTAGAAGTGAAATACAATCTGTAGTTAAAAAAAAAAAAATTCCCTGCAAACAGAAGTACAGGACCAGATGGCTTCACTGGGGAATTCTACCAAACATACACAGAAGAACCTATACTGATTGTTCTCAAACTCTTCTGAAAGAGTGAAGAGGGAGCCCTCCCAAAGTTACAAACACCCTGATACCAAAATCAGACAGACAATATCAAAAAAGAAAATCCCCCAGGGTAAAACCAATAATAGTCTGGAGTGAAAGAGACTTGTAATCTATGGCTCTACCATGGTCCCTCCACTTACAAGCAATATGAGCTGTGTGTCACCCCATCTACCTGGGCCCCATGTTCTCATCCACAAAATGCTCATACATTTGCCCTGCCTACCTGGGAAGGTTTATTTTAAAATTAATTATTTAATTAATTATTTAATTTTGGCTGTGTTTGGTCTTTGTTGCTGCACGTGGGCTTTCTCTAGTTGCAGCGAGCAGGAGCAACTCTTTGTTGTGGTGTGCAGGCTTCTCATTGTAGTGCTTTCTCATTGCGGAGCACAGGCTCTAGGCATGCAGACTTCAGTAGTTGTGGTGCATGGGCTTCAGTAGTTGTGGCTTGCAGACTCTACACCGCAGGCTCAGGAGTTGTGGCACAGAGGCTTAGTTGCTCCATGGCACGTGGGATCTTCACGGACCAGGGATCAAACCCCTGGGAAGGTTTTTAAGTGTGATGATGTAAAAGCATTTTGCAAACTTCTAAGCATTCTACCAATTTAAATGACTTTGAAAAAGAAGAAAAAAGAATGAAAATCACAAGCCAATATATTTGATGAATATAGATACAAAAATTCTCAACAAAATGTTAGCAACAAAATCCAACAACACATAAAAAAGATCATACACCACGACCTAGTTGGATTCATCCCAGAGTCACAAGGATGGTTCAACATATACAAATCAACCAATGTGATACACCACATCAAAAAAAGAAAAGACGAAAACCACAGATCATCTCAATAGATGCAAAAAAAGCATTTGATAAAATTCAATGTCCATTCATGATAAAAAAAAAAACTCTCACCAAACTGCGTATAGATGGAACATATCTCAACATAATAAAAACCATTTATGACAAACCCACAGTCAATATAATACTCAATGGTGAAAAGCTGAAAGCCTTCCCACTAAATTCTGGAACAAGACAAGGATGCCCACACTCACCACTTCTATCAACATTGTATTGGAAATCCTAGCTACAGCAATCAGACAAGAAAAAGGTAAAGAGGTAAAATGGTCATTATATGCAGATGACATGATACTCTATATAGAAAACCCTAAAGATTCCACACAAAAACGATTAGGACTAATTAATTAATTCAGCAAAGTAGCAGGATACAAGAGTAATATACAGAAACCTGTTGCATTTCTTTAAAATAACAATGAAGTATCAGAAAGTAAAAAAACAAAATCCTATTTAAAATCACGTCAAAAATAAAATAAAATAAAATACCTAGGAATAAACCTGACCAAGGAGGTGAAAGACACTGATACTATAAAACATTAATAAAGGAAACTGAAGATGATTCAAAGAAATGGAAAGATATTCCATGCTCTTGCATTGGAAGAATTAATAGTGTTAAAATTGCCATACTAGTCAAAGCAGTCTACAGATTTAATGTGATCCCTATCAAATTACGCATGACATTTTTCACATAATTAGAACAAATAATCCTAAAATTTATATGGATCCACAAAAGACCCAGAATTGCAAAAGCAATCCTGAGTAAAAAGAACAAAGCTGGAGGCATAACCCACTGGACTTCAGACAATACTATAAAGCTACAGTAATCAACATAGTGTGGTACTGACACAAAAACAGACACATAGATCAATGCAACAGAAAAGAGAGCCCAGAAATAAACCCACACACCCACAGTCAATTAATCTTCAACAAAAGAGGTAAGAATATATAATGGGAAGCAGACAAGCTCTTCAGCAAAGGATGTTGGGAAAGGTGGACAGCTGCATGTAAATCAATGAAGTTACAACACACCCTTACACCATACACAAAAATAAACTCAAAATGGCTTAAAGGCTGGGACTTCCCTGGCAGCCCAGTGGTTAAGACTCTGTGCCTCCACTACAGAAGACACGGATTTGATCCCTGGTTGGGGAACTAAGATCCTGCATGCTTTGTGGTGCAGGAAAAAAAAAAAAAAGGCTTAAAGACTTAAGCATATGATACCATAAAACTCCTATAAGAGAACATAGGCAAAACATTCTCTGACATAAATCATGTTAATGTTTTCTTAGTTCATTCTCCCAAGGCAAAAGAAATAAAAGCAAAAATAAACAAATGGGACCTAATCAAACTTATAAGCCTTTGCACAGCAAAGGAAACCATAAACAAAAAGAAAAGACAATCTACAACTGGGAGAAAATATTTGCAAATGATGCAACTGACAAGGGGTTAATTTCCAAAATATACAAACAGCTCAAAAAACTCAATATAAAAAAACAAACAGGGGCTTCCCTGGTGGCGCAGTGGTTGAGCGTCCGCCTGCAGATGCTAGGGACACGGGTTCGTGCCCCGGTCCGGGAAGATCCCACATGCCACGGAGCAGCTGGGCCCGTGAGCCATGGCCGCTGAGCCTGCGCGTCCGGAGCCTGTGCTCCGCAACGGGAGAGGCCGCAACAGTGAGAGGCCCGCGTACCGCAAAAAACAAACAAACAAACCAACAAACAAACAAATAAACAACACAATAAAAAGTGTGCAGAAGACCAAAACAGACATTTCTCCAAGAAGACATAAAGATGACAAACAGGCACATGAAAAAATGCTCAACACTGCTAATTATTAGAGAAATGCAAATCAAAACTATAATAAGGTATCACCTCACACCAGTCAAAATGGCTATCATGAAAAAGTCTACAAATAAACACTAGAGAGGGTGTAGAGAAAAGGGAACCCTCCTTTACTGTTGGTGGGAATGTCAACTGGTGCAGCCACTATGGAAAGCAGTATGGAGGTTCCTTAAAAAAACTAAAAACAGAGTTACCATATGATCCAAAAATCCCGCTCCTGGGCATATATCAAGAAAAGATGAAAACTCTAATTCAAAAGGATACATGCACCTGAATGTTCATAGCAGCACTATTCATAATAGCCAAGACATGGAAGCAACCCAAGTGTCCATCAACAGATGAATGGATAAACAAGTTGTGGTATATATACACAATGGAATATTACTTAGCCATAAAAGAAGAATGAAATATTGCCATTTGCAGTAACATGGATGGACCTAGAGATTATCATACTGAGTGAAGTAAGTCAGACAGAGAAATAAAAATATTTAGGATATCACTTATATGTGGAATCTAAAGAAAAATATAAATGAATTTATTTACAAAACAGAAACAGACTCACAGACATAGAAAACAAACTTATGATTACCAAAGGGGGTGTGGGGAGAGGGAGAAATTAGGAGTATTGGATTAACAGATACACACTAATATAGATAAACAACAAAGATTTATTGTATAGCAGAGGGAACTATATTCAGTATCTTGTAATAAACTATAATAGAAAAGAATCTGAAAAAATTATACATATGTAACTGAATCACTTTGCTGTATACCTGAAACTAACACAATATTGTAAATCAACTATATTTCAATTAAAAAGAAAAGAGCTTCCCTGGTGGTGCAGTGGTTAAGAATCCGCCTGCCAATGCAGGGGACACGGGTTCGAGCCCTGGTCTGGGAAGATCCCATATGTCGCAGAGCAACTAAGCCCGTAGGCCACAACTGCTGAAGCCCATGCACTTAGAGCCCATTCTCTGCAACAAGAGAATCCACTGTAATGAGAAGCCTGCACACCACAGCAAAGAATAGGCCCGCTTGCCACAACTAGAGAAAGTCTGCGCGCAGCAACAAAGACCCAACGCAGCCATAAATAAATAAATAAAATAAATCAATTTAAAAAAAGAAAAAAGTCTCTCCAGATTTTCGTAACTTGAAACTTTTGAGTTTTGCTAAGTTAAGTTAAATGATGGAAGTTTATTGAATATCTAGATCATTCCCAAATAAGACACTGGGAAATTAATTACTGAACATAGGCTTCCTTCTACAGGGAAATTAAAGATATTTAGGACTGTTAATAAATGTTTGGCCAGGGACTTTCCTGGTGGTGCAATTGTTAAGAATCCTCCTGCCAATGCAGGAGACACAGGTTCGATCTCTGGTCTGGGAAGATCCCACATGCCGCGGAGCAACTAAACCTGTGCACAACAACTACTGAAGCCCATGCATCCCAGGGCCCGCGTGCCACAACTACTGAGCCCGCGTGCTGCAACTACTGAAGCTCACGCACCTTGAGCCTGTGCTCTGCAACAAGAAGCCACCGCAATGAGAAGCCCGCGTACCCCAGCGAAAAGTAGCCCCTGCTCGCCACAAGTAGAGAAAGCCCACACGCAGCAATGAAGACCCAACACAGCCAAAAATAAATTTAAAAAAATATATATGTTTGGTGCCACAGGAGACATTTTCTATAAGAAAGCACTTTTTTAAAAGAAATTATAAATAGTATTTATAAGTTTGCCAACTTACAGAATGCTAATGTAAAAGATAGTTCAAAATTGCTTGCTTCTTAGTTTTCACTTTAAATTAAGGTTTTAAAGGTGAATAATTCTAATTAATATATGTAATGAAAAACACTAAAAATTACTAAGGAAAACATCTTTGTATGCAAGAAAAAAGAAGGTACAAGGAAAGGAAATACACTTAATTAAGAGAAAGTAATTTTGACCTAAAGAGAGGTTAAAAAGAGAGAGAGATAAAGAGAAGGCATAGGAAAAAATCTGAAGGTAAAAAAGGAAGTTATAGAAGGTTTGTGGAAAAGAAACCCTGGGGGAAGGGGGGAGGGGTTTGTGTGTGGTCAGGAGTAAGAATAGAATAAATTTAATTGAGTAAATGAATTTTAAGGGTAAGATGGTGCTAAAATCTAAATTTGGTTTCGTCTCTGTTGAGGACAGTGTTTTCTTAGAATACTGTTCAGCTATTGGGACTTCCCTCACAGTCCAGTGGTTAAAACTCTGCCTTCCAAAGCAGAGGTTGAGGGTTCAATCCCTGGTTGGGGAGCTAAGATCCTACATGCCTCATGGCCAAAAAACCAAAATATAAAAAAAAGAAGCAATATTGTAACAAATTCAATAAAGACATATATATATATATCAGCTATTGATAGCAGATTGTAAAGCTTATCTTTTAAGTAATCTATTATAACTTCCTGTATTTGCCTTTGAAATCTTTTATTGTCACTTTGGTAAAGTGCATAATTAAACATGTTTGACAGTGACTTATGATACTTCTTAGTCAACTGTTTTAAAACCTTTTTGACATTTATGACAAAATTCCCAAGGATCAAATTCTAATTCAGTTTCTTCTGACCTCTAGTGGGTCCCTGAAGAATCTCAGAGTCAGAGATATTAAGCTAATTAGGATTATTTGCTATGTGAAATTACATGGGAAGCATTGCCAAATGAGTGGTGATAAACCCTCCCAGGTTATAATGTATGGGTAAATGTCTTTGATATAAATATTCTAGATATTATATGAAATTTCTAAAATTTGACTATGTTCTGTTAGTCATAATTCTTAAAGTAAAAAAAAATCCACAAGTATAATGAAAATAGGTTACAGAATTAGAAAATTAAGCAGAATAAGAAAATTGACAAGGGAAGTAACCAGGAATACTGAGAGGAACCACAAGGGGAAGTTAAATAACAAAAACATATGTCAACAGAATTTATCGTGGGAATTTGGAAGTTTGCATAAACCTGAGAGTCTGACAACCATGACATTGTTGAGGTCATGGGTCAATCTACTCGTAATGACCTCCAGTGAGTCACAGACAATAATGATTGATAACTTCCCCTTATCATAGAGGTTCTGTGAAGGCACAGGAAGGGTCTAATTTAAATGCCCTGTTCTCACTGAGTGTAGGATGATTCAATTCTTCTAAGAGGGTGTATGGTCCAATTTTTTTCTCTCTAAAAAAATTATAAATGGGGACTTCCCTGGCGGCAGAGTGGTTAAGACTTCACTTTCCAATGCAGTGGGTGAGGGTTCGATCCCTGGTCAGGGAGCTAAGATCCCACATGCCTTGTGCCAAAAAACCAAAACAAAAACAGAAGCAATATTGTAACAAATTCAATAAAGATTTTAAAAATGGTCCACATCAAACCAAGAAAATCTTTTAAAAAAATTATGTCTTTGAGATGAAATCACAATAAAGTAAAGAGGATATAGAGGTAGACGATAGATAGATGACAGAAGAATGAATCCATTTTTATAGGTGAGGAATGGAAGCCAAGGCCCTAGGAGGGTAGAGAGTGGCGATTACTGATAAAGAGGACATCTAAGTACTTGAGATGTAATGAACAGCCTTCTGCCAAGGATAAAAATTTAGAGGCACATCATTCAAGTCTCCATGACACAACATGCCCCTCATCAGCAGATACAACAGACACTAGGCATCTACTCAGAGTAGGAACTCATCTTCTTCATCTTATTACTCACAACCTACCTTATCTTGAAGCCTCTACAGTGAACCCTGTTTATGGTCAGTGTGTTTAGTGAGAAGCCAGTGAGACAAGTTTCAAAACAATGCAACTGAGGAGAAAGGGGAAGTGTCAGGCACTCCTGATGTACGTTGATGAGGGGCAACATTCCTCTGGTTTCCTCAGCAAATGCCTTTCCTGATTTTATGGCTTTGTTCTTATCTGTCTATATCTATGTATCTATATATATATAACCTTCCTAAGGTGGTTCCTTTTTTACTGTCCTGACCTCAGGAAGTGAAATTTATTTTAAGAATAGTTATTGTTGGGTTTCCTGACATAAATGTTTTCTAAGAATCAGATACCTGAAGAGATACTTACCAAATATGTATTTGCTCCCGTAACAAGGACTGCCGTGGCAGAAACTGAGAGTCTGCAATGGGGACACAAAAGCCCGAGATAAATGTTTAGAACCCAACGATGTCATCTGCTCTTGGAGGTGATTACCACATCACCTGTAAGTGCACTGACAGTGTCTGCAGACAGAGAGGAGACAAACTCTGAAAAACATTTGGGACTGTGTAACTACCAAGAGCTATTAAAAGTGCTTAATGAGATAGATATCAGGATTTCCCTGGTGATCCAGGGGTGAAAACTCCACGTTTCCACTGCAAGGAGAGTGGGTTCAATCCCTGGTTGGGGAAATAATATCCTGCATGTCGCACAGCCAAAAAAAAAAAAAAAAAAAAAAAGGATAGATATGCATCAGGAGTGGCAGAAATTGATGGCGGAAAACGTGTTTTTGAAATAAACAATCAAACTCCCAATGGAATGTGAGAAAAAAAACCCTCTGAGATCTAATAAGAGAAGGAAGCCAATAAAATAACTATTGGGACTTTTTAGTTGATTTAAAGGCTTTTTGCAAAATATGATTTGTCCCATAACTCAGAGCATTTTGAGGGTAGCGAAACTGAAGGAAAAGGCAGGGTGAGGAGAAAGGCAGGGTAAGGAGAGTTAGAAAGTATACCCACAGTTGTGCAATTGAACGTTAAATGAGCGTTGTCATTTTGTTATGTATTTCAAGACATCAATATGTACCATAGGTGTTTCAGACATGTTTCTAGGAATATGAAATATATCAGTGTACAACATGTAAATACATATTCCCCTACTGGAACTTAGTCTGTATTTGATAGAAATATACAATAAGCAGTTCATCTATGATATTAAGTTGCATAGTGTAATAGAAGGTAATGGGTTCTAAGGAAGTAAGAAGGGCAGCAAATAGGTGACGAAAAAATTAGGAGTTTATGATGGGTCCAGACACTAAACTGAGTGTCCATATTTGGACTCATAGTGAAGATGAAAACTGTGGACATATTTTAGGTGGTTTATTTCTTCCTTTCCAATTGCTAAATATTCATTATTTTGCCGTATATTTTTGTTGTTGTATTGAATGAAATTGGAACTCCAGGATGATACTGAATAAGAGAACAAAGAGCAGCTGTCCTCCTTTTATTCTAATGGGAATACTTTAATAATGGTTCAAAGGGATAGTATTTCTAATAGCTCTTTGTAGATGTTATTTATAAGATTAAGAAGGATCACTACTAGGGAGTTCCGTGGTGGCCTAGTGGTTAGGATTCCGGTCTTTTGCTGCCATGGCCCAGGTTCAATTCCTGGCCAGGGAACTGAGGTCCCACACGTTGCCCCCCCCCCCAAAAAAAAAGAAAGATCACTTCTGTCCTTAGTTTTATATCTCTCTAAGTGTAATAGGTATGAACAATTCATAAATTGAAGATTTTTTTAAATTCCCTTTCACAATAAGATGTAGAAAATACCTGGAGATGTGTAAGACCTACAAACAGAAAACTAAAAAAGACTGCTAATAAAAATTAAGCAAGATCTAAATAAAAGGAGATCTATCAAGTTTATAGATTGGGACACTCAGTATTTCTTTCTAAATTGAAGATTAAATGCAATCCCAGTCAAAATTCTAGTAGGATTTTTTTGTGATGCACAAATTGAAAAGTGGATTCTGAGCTTCATATTGAGGAATTCCCTGGAGATCCAGTGATTAGGACTCTGTGCTTCCCTGGCAGGGGGCACAGGTTCAATCCCTGGTTGGGGAAGTAAGATCCTGCATGCCACAGCGTGTCCAAAACCACCCCCCCCAAAAAAATAAAGTCTTTCTCTGGAAAAGTGACTAAAATGAGAAGAACAAGTCTGGAAGAATATTGGTAAATATTTCCATTAGAGGACCTTAATCAATAATCCATGAAGAAACATCAAAACTCAGTAATTAAGATGACAAAATTATATGAACAGAAATTTCAAAAAAGAAATATGGCTGTCTGATTCACTTTGCTGTACACCTGAAACACAGCATTGTAAATTAACTATACTCCAATAAAAACTAAAAAGAAAAAAAGAAATATGGTTGGAAATTAACACATGGAAAACCACTCACATTGTGTCAATAGGGAAATGTTAGTTAAAATCACTAGATACACCTAGGACATCACTGAAATTAGAAAGCCTGAACATACCAAGTGTTGGTAAAAATGTAAAAAACAGGAACTCATGTTCTGCTGCTTCTTGTGAGACTATAAAAAGATACTACCATTTTAGAAAAGTTTGACTGGCCACATATAAGGTATACATTCACCTACTCTACTACATAGGAGTTGTGCTGCTAGATATTAACTCAAGTGAAGGAAAGCATAAGTCCAGAAGGCATTGCCCCAGTGTGAACTTTGTTTTTTGTGAGCTTGGAGCTGCTTACAAAGAACTACATTCATAAGGCTTTTCTCTAGTGTGGATTCTCTGATGGACAACAAGACTTCTTCTGTAGACAAAGACTTCCCCACATTCACTGCACATATAAGGCCTTTCTCCAGTGTGGATTCTCTGGTGGACAACAAGACTTGTTTTGTAAGTGAAGGGCTTCCCACATTCACTGCATTTAAAAGGCTTTACTCCAGTGTGGACTTTTTGGTGCTGAACAAGTGTATACTTGCGCATGAAGGCTTTCTCACATTCATTACACTTATAGGGTCTTTCTCCAGTATGGATTCTCTGGTGCTCAGCAAGTTTAACTTTGCCGTTGAGAGCTTTCCCACATTCGCTGCACTCATAACACCTTTGTGCAGTGTGAACATTCTCATGTCTATTGAGGGCAAAACTGCTTGTAAAGAATTTCCCACATTTGTTACACCCATAAGCCTTCTCTAAAGTGTGAATTCTCTTATGCACAATAAGACTTCCTTTGTAGACATAGGCTTTCCCACATTCACTGCACATGTAAGGCCTTTCTCCAGTGTGGATTCGCTGGTGATAAAGAAGCCTTTTTTTGAAGACAAAGGACTTTCCACATTTGCTACACCCATAAGGCCTTTCTCCACTGTGGATCCTCTGGTGCACAAGAAGGTTATTTTTGTACAGGAAGCACTTTCCACATTCACCGCACTTATGAGGATTTTCTCCAGTGTGGATTTTTTGGTGCTGAACAAGTGAATCCTTGCGAAGGAAGGCTTTCCCACATTCATCACACTCATATGGTCTTTTTCCAGTGTGGATTCTCTGGTGCTCAAAAAGTTTATATTTGTGGGCAAAGACTTTCCCACAATTACAGCATTCATAAGGCCTTTCTCCTGTGTGAACTTTCCGATGATGAATAAGACTGGAGCTGTGTCTAAAGAACTTCCCGCAGTCACTGCACTCATAAGGTTTTTCTCCAGTGTGAACTCTCAGGTGCTCCGTGAATTTAAACTTTTTACTGAAGGCTTTACCACATTCGCTGCACTTGTGATGCCCTTGCCCAGGGTGAGAGACCTCCCTGCTCTGCCTGCTTCTACGTGGATGCTCTCCATCATGGGAGGGCTGGTGCTGGGGAAAGCCCAAGCTGCCTAGGAAAGCCTTCTCAACGTCTCCGCACGTGAACATATTGTCAGCCAAGTACAAAACATCTTTCTCCGCCAGGACACTCGTAACAGAAGTAAGAGGCTTCAGGATAGATGGCTCCAGCTTTGGATTCCTGTTTTCCGTCACTTGTTCTACAGAAACACATTGTTCAGAAACGGCCTCCTCAGCTTCTACTCCATGCCAACAACCTGAAAGGAAAACAAAAAAAAACCTGATAAAGTGCATGGAGACTTTTGTGGGACAGGAGCCCATTATAGCTTTTGTATGACACATCAGAGAAGAAGTCCATTGTGCAGGATTCAAACAAGGGAGGCAGACAGGTAGAAGAAGGGGCTACTGTGAGTACTAGACCTCTGATGGTCACAGAATAGGGAGAGATCTTATAAACAGCAAGAACACAGGACACCAGGATATGGCACTGTACTAGGAGTAGAGGCCTGGAACAACCCACTCCTCGGCCAACGGTGTTCAGCAGAATTTTTTGGTGGTGACAAGTGTATTGGGTAGAATGTGTGTCCCACTCCAGGAAAAGGCATTCACACCTGACTACCAAGAGTTCAAGGACTATATAAGTACTTTCACCTCCCAAGATACATTAAGAAGAGACTATTAGACAACATTGCAGAGTGAGAGGAAAAGGAGAAATGTGGATGACACTGAGATAGAAAGAGCCAGGAGAAAGAACCCACAGTAGATACATAAAAGGGGCAAAGTGTCAAAATGGGGAAGAACGATAGAATGAGGTACAGCCATGATGAGTTTAAGACTAAAACAGTCGTGGAGAAAGGACATTTCCCTGTAGGATTAGAACTCATCAATGTATCACGCCTTCCTACAGCTCCTACTCACCAGGCCCAGGATGCAATTAACACTCCTCCTATGACTAGAGAGGGCCCTACCTTGCCAGGCACCCAGGGTTGCCTCCATCCCTCAGCTCAGGCTGGGTGACTATGAACACTACCAGATCAAAGTCCTCAGAGGAAAATAGGGCCACTAGGAGAAAGACACTGGCCCAGAGTGAACCAACCAATGACAGGCTTCAGGAAAAAGAGGTATCACTAGAAGAACCTTAAGGAGTCTTGCAAACATAATCTAGGGTTGACCACAAGTGGTGACCATGTAAGTGTCTGTAATTTCTGACACAGGCAGTGCACAAAAAAAAGGTTAGAACATGTGACACGGATCTTGCACACATCTGAACAGTCAACACAACAACTGGTGGCAAAGCTAAGTGGTATCAGTCGGGCAGGCTTCAAGCCTCTGAGACCAAAGCCTTCTGTGAAAGGCTTCAACATCTATGGTATAGGGCTGAACAACACACAGGGTGGGGGAACACAGCTCAAGTGACAGGAAATCAGGGAAGTAAGCAGTGTCCAAGGTCCAGGCTCGGAAGGATGGAGTGAGCCATGCAAAAAGAAGGGCAGAGTCCCATACGGGGCAACGGTGTGGAACAGGGGTCCTTACCCAGGGAGGCTATAAGTGACAGGTTCTCCAGCATCACATCACAGTACAGGAGTCTCTGAGCATTGTTAAGGAGACCCCACTCCTCCTGGGAGAAGGACACAGCCACATCCTCAAAGATCACATGGCCCTGTCATGAGGGGGACAAGTGAGTTCACAGCAGCCTCTGCAACCAGGACCCCCAGGTCATGGTTGTCCACCCCAGTGACCCAGCTCAGAGGACACACCAGGTCCTGATGCCACAGGAAATTGCTAGCATTACATCATTCAGTTAAAACAGAGAGGGAGACAGGCAGTCTCACAGACGCTCTGTGGTTGCCACACAGACCCCCAGCCACTCTCCTCAGAGTCAACTCTCCTGAGATCACACAGATCACATCACATACAATGACACTTGTGCTCAGACACCTGGAGTAAAGCCTGGGGACAAGGGCTCTAAGTCCATGCTCACACTCCCTCCCTCTCCACTGCCCAGCCCTGCAGGGTCACAGCTCCCTCACGTGCCTGACCGTGACCCCAACCCCACCCCATGCCACCACCTCAGCCCCAGGACTTCAGCACCTCACCGTGTTCCCCACATGCCACCCAGCACGCGGTGCTTCCCCAGGCCTCTGTGGGACCTCCCACAAGACACCCCAGCAATATCTCAGACTCAGCATGGGAACATGGAACTCTGGACAGTCCTTCTGTCCATTACTCCTACTTCTGACTTCCCGTCTCAGACATGGCATCCCCACCGTCACCTAGAGGCAAACATCCTGGGGTCATGTCAGACTACTCTCTCTCAACCTGTACAGCAGAAAATCAGCTCTACCACAAACGAGATTCAGAGACTCACCTCCTCTCCTGCTGCAGAGCCATTGCCAGGATCCAGTCACAATCGACATTCACCAGGACTGTGCCCTCCACTTGGCCCCCAGCTCCACCCTCACCCCCAGTCTTCCTCTCGGCAGGCAGAACAGCCTCTTCAGACCCAGTGTCAGATCACTTCCCTCCTCTGTGGCCAACGTGTCATGGACCCGCCCCCTCAGGAGAGGCCCAGCTCCTCAGGCTGCTATCCCAGGAATGACTCATGCCCCCAGTCTTTATCAGCCCACGTCATGGGTTTGGCAGTTCCCTGAAGACTCCCCTCTCAGTCTCATCTCCAGTCTGTGCCCAAGGACATGTTACCACTTGACCTTCTCCATTGGACACATGGGAACACCTCCATACAACTGCTGGCTTTGATTAATGATCCTGTGCCTGAGATGGTGCCAGGGCCCAGACCTAAGGGCCCACAATCCCAGGACAACACTGTCTCCTATATCTGTGTGTCAGGACCAGGGGTAGGGATGACGTGTGGGTAGGTACTGGGGTTTCTTCCACTTACCTGTCCAGGGGCCATAAATGCTGCTGCTACCATGGGAACCTGTGAAAAGAGGGAGGATCTGAGATAAAGGTGATCATGGTGTGGATGTAAAGGCTGAACTGTTTCCTCCCTTCCTTTTCCTGGAGATGAGTCATCTGAGGTTGACCTCTGACCTCGGATCCTCAGTCTTCAGAGCTATAACTTGACAACTCTATGGCCCTGAACAAAAAGACTCAACGTCCCTGAGACTCAGTGTCTTTATGTGTATAATAGCAATATTTATGGTGCCTATCTCATGATGTTAGTGTAGACATCAAATGCATTAGTGCATATCTAATGCTAAGACTGAGCTATTACTGAACACAGGATTAACATTTCTGTAAATGTTTTTGAAAACTGGGTATTTCCTACATGTCTTTCAAGTCATTATATAAATGTGATTTTTAATCAATACCTTGAGGTTTCTGTGATTCCCTATCTGACACCAAATATATGATGTCTCTTCCACCACCAATGATCTGATTCTATGATACCAACTGGGTGACTGACATTTAATCATATTCTGACACTACCTGAGGTTAGGGACAGAATTTAAAGGTTTAAGGACGCAGTCCCATAAGACTGCCCTCTTTAAAGAGGCCAGTTCCAATGTCTGGTTCCCAGGCTAACGGTACTTCTGTTCTACTTGGCTACAAATTCAAGATTTCCCATGAACATTTCCTAAGTTATGATAATTTGCTAAAAGGACCCACAAAAGTTAGGAAAACAGTTTTCTTATTTCTCTGGTTTATTATAATGGATACAACTTAGGAACAGCCCAATGGAAGAGATATCTAGGTCTGGGGGGGTGGGGCGCTAGAGGGCACCATGGTGTTTCCAGGCCCTTTCAGTACATGCCACCCTCCCAGCACTTCCGCAATTTCAATGTGTTCACCAATCTGAAGGAACCTTGAATTTCATTCTTCAGCAGTTTTTATACCTAGTCTCTAGTTTCCTTCTGATCCTTGGGATGCCCCAGTGTTGGGGGGTTGTGGGGGAGTATAAACTTCTAATTGCTTAGTTTTTCTGGTGACCAGTCCCCTCCTGAGTCTACCTAGGGGCCCTGCCCTAAGTTACCTCATCATAATAAACTCCTGTGTGACAAAATGGGGTCGTTGTGAAAAAAAGTCCTAACCCCCAGGAAATTCCAAGGGGTTCAGAAGTCTATGTGAAGAGCCCAAGGCAAAAACTAAATTATATATATATATATGTATTTATTATTATTTTATACACAGATATATTAAGCAGTTATTATTTGCTTACACAAGATTAACTTATTAAATCTATACCTTTTTAACTTCGTAGTTTCCTGGGAGAGCTGAGGCACCTCTGCCCTTGACTGGGCCTGGGCTTCAATGACTGGTCAACATTGCCCATTTTTTGCTGGCTCAAAAACGAATGCACAGTCGGCTAAGTGTTCAGAGGAGTGAATCTACACAATCTAACACATCCTTCTCCATCTCCACTACAGGCAAGACTCCTTACTCCTTATACCCTTGCTTCCCCAGAAAGCTCTGGAACCACAGAACCCTCCCATCTTCAGGTAGCCTCAGAAAGTCTCACCTGTTCTGCACTGCCCGCCAGCCCCAGGTCTCTCTTCTTTCATCTCAGGTCCCCTTTCCCAGAAAAGTGACCAAACTTTCCCTCTTAAATTTGAGATTCAGAATTGGCCGGAGTCCAGGACTTAGTCTGTAACCACATGGACATCAGTGAGCCACAGACCTCCTCCTTCAATTCCAGACTACAGATTCCACCGGCCCCTATGTTACCTCAACTTTGGAATTTCAGAAGCAGCATGTCCCGAATCCAACTTTTAATCTCTCCCTGAAACTGCCTTCTCACATCAGTTGCTGGTCTCAAGTCTTCCAGATGCTCAGCCAAAAGAAAATGCTTATTGTCCTTTACTCTGTCCTTAGGTCAGAGCCACATTCACTGCACCAGGAAATCCTGCTAATTATCTTTAAGAATTATTAAGAATCTTATTACTTATATTCCTTCGTAAAAAAAATAGTAAACAGAAACCTCAATTAGAGTTGGCACACCAGAAGAGGTCAGTCCTCACTGACCTGAAACAATAACGGAATCCAAAAGGATGAAGACTCCTTCTTTCCTGGAAAGGACTCAGCCAATGAAAAGCAAAGCCATGGACTCTTTAAAAAACAAAAAACCCATGGACTATTTGGTGGCTACAGCCCTTCTAACATCCTTTTTTAATCTCCATAAAAGTGATAGCCCACCATAGCTGCACACCCCAATTGCAATTCCCTAATGATGGTTGGGGGGGGGGAGGATGGGAAGGAGGAGAGGGGCGGAGTGTGGGAACCATATTTGCAATAGAAATAGCGGGCAGTCTATTTGTTTCAGCTCAACAACTTCCATAGGCACCACTCTGGTCCAGAAGCCACCTTACTCTCTGGAGTGGAATGCACTGGGCTCTCCCAGGTCTCCCTGCCTCCACCCTCAGAACCCAGTCTGTTCCAGTCTGTTCTCCCCTGAGCAGCCTTTGGAATACTTTAAAACTCTAACTCAGACCGTGTTCCTGATTTATTCACAACCCTCCGCAGCACCCAGAATGCTGACAGTTGGCCCAGACTGTTGACTCCTCCCTAAATTCTCTGTTCCCTGCGTAAATGACTGGAACCCCAGGTTTCCCGAATGCTCCCGGCTCTTGAGCACCTCCAAGTCTTTGCACGGGCCAAACCCACAGCCTTTAACACGCTCCACACTGCGTCACACAGCCTGTCAGAAATGGGACCACCACACACGCACACCTAAAGTTCTGGAAGCAGGGGACTGAACCCCAATGCCCTGAGCAGGAGACCCTCCCTGGGGGCTTGAGATTTGGGTCAGGATTGGGTGGGGGGGGGGCGGGACAGTCACCTGGGCCGGGTCCTGCACCGCGTTGGTTGACATAGGACCCTGTGGGCGCGGTGGTGCCAGGAGACGTGCAGGATAATGGCGGAGACCTAGGCCGAAAATCCCGGAAGTGGGTTCCGCAACCCGCTCACTCCTGGGCAGTGCGGACGGCGCCCCTCGGGTTCTTTCCAGTTTCTCTAAGCTCGGCTCCACCGAGTGATCCTGAGCCTCGGGTCCTGCAGACGGCAGCAAAAGCAGCCAAACGACCTCCTTCAGGAAGGAGCCGGAAGTCCCGCCCACTCCTAGTTCACAATCCCGGAAGAGCCCCTGTTCTGGTCCATCACTGGTGTGGAGAACAAGGCCGGTCCGCACACAATCTCCTGGGTAATGTAGTTCCCATCGGTCCACCGAGTCGGGGGCGGAGGAGACCCTCCCCCAAACTCCGGGGCACTAATGGGCCAAGTCCGTGCGGGAAGAACAACACATCAAAGCAGACCCATCAAACCCTGTATGTTTAATCTTTTTAAAATTCTGATTTAACTCATTTCTCAACATAAAAGTTGATACAAGATTAGAAAAAAAGCATTCCAGTTGTGTAAAGACTGAGAGTAGCCAGAGTCCTTATTTGTTGTTTTTGTTTTTTATGAAAACCTTGGAAGTATTTTCAAATAAGAAAAACCAAGTTAATAAGATTTTGGAATAAAAAAGGGAATTATGTGCAATAAAGTATGTTGATCATTGGCTAAAATAAAATACATGAAATTAGAAAACATAACTGTATAGTGGATACTGTCAACCTAAATTAACCTGAGAGACAATAATCAAGCACAACGCGTTACCTTGGGACCAAAGAATTGCAATTCGGGGCACACATTTAAGTAGCAACAAAAAAGATGTCGGGCTAGGCCATCGGTCCCCAACCCTTTTGGCACAGGGTCCGGTTTCGTGGAAGACAATTTTTCACGGGGGTTGGGGGTTTGGGGATGGGTGGGGGTGGGGCGGGGGTGTGGGCTAGGGAATAAACGTAAGGAGCTTTTAAAGACAAAGAGAGGTTTGCATTACAAAGGATTTTAATTGGAGCTGGAGGCAGAAGCTAGTCTCTGCTGAACAGGACTGAGTGCTAAGGCTATCACTACAGGGAAGTAATAGTCCATTAGTGTGACAAGTTGCAGGTGTTTTTGCAGAATCCTTGGAATATTTGCAGGTTGGCCCAGATCAAAAGTTCATGGTTTCACAAGATGGGGAAGTGCAGGAGGTCCACTAATTAATGACCTCCCAGCTCCATGTTAAAAAAATCCCTTGACAGGGGACTTCCCTGGTGGTGCAGTGGTTAAGAATCCGCCTGCCAATGCGGGGGACGCGGGTTCGAGCCCTGGTCCGAGAAGATCCCACATGCCGCTGAGTAACTAAGCCCATGCGCCACAACTACTGAGCCTGCGCTCTAGAGCCCGCGAGCTACAACTACTGAAGCCCGCGAGCTACAACTACTGAAGCCCACGTGCCACAACTACTGAAGCCTGCGCACTTAGAGCCTGTGCTCCACAACAAGAGAAGCCACCACAATGAGAAGCCCGCGCACCACAACGAAGAGTAGCCCCCGCTCGCCGCAACTAGAGAAAGCCCGCGCGCAGCAAAGAAGACTCAATGCAGCCATAAATAAATAAATAAATATATATATATATATATAATTTTTTAAAAATTCCTTGACAGAAGTGACTCCTTTTTATTTCACATTTCACAACACTATTAATTTGGCATGCCTTACAGGACTTCTCAAAGCAAATATAAAAATTATCACAGCATATACACAAACTATATGATAATAGCAGACTTCTTTAAAAAAACGTAAAAATTGAAATGACAAGAAAACACTTAGGAAGATATTAAGACATATATAAATTATTAAAGATTTAATATATATATAATAAATAAATTCGATAATTACTACAAATGAAAGATTTAAAACCTGAGAAGGCAAAATTCTTCTATGTCACTTCAGATTAGAATTATGAAAGCAAACAACATTTTTAAAAAAGTAGTCTTAAAAAAAAACAAAAGTAGTCTTATTTTCCATTAGGAAAATGAAAATGAAACGAATCAGATTGATGAGCCTAAGGAAGTCTGACATTACCAAATGTTGGTAAAACTAAAGAAATTAGTAAATATCACAAACTGCCATTGGGTATCTATTAAAATTACTTTGCAGAAGTGTTTAGCGTTATGCAGTTACTTTAAACCTCTGCCCCTTTGTGCAAAAAATACTTTCTATTGATACCTGCACTACGTAAACCAGTGTATCAATAAGAAAACATGTCAGATATCTCTAAGTAGCACTGCTATACCTACCAAAAGCATGAAAAAAAAAAAGAAGCAAAGAAAGATTTCAAGATTTGAATGTAAAATTGAATTAAAAAAATTCAATGCCACGGAGCAACTAAGCCCATGCGCCACAACTACTGAGCCTGCGCTCTAGAGCCTGGGAGCCACAACTACTGAGCCCGTGTGCCACAACTACTGAAGCCCCCGTGCCTAGAGCCCGTGCTCCACAACAAGAGAAGCCACCACAATGAGAAGCCTGAGCACCATAACGAAGAGTAGCTCCTGCTCGCCGCAACTAGAGAAAAGCCCACTTGCAGCAATGAAGACACAAAGCAGCCAAAAATAAATGTTTTAAAAATTCAGACCATGTAAACCTATACAATTATGAAAAAAAAAAACTTAATACATCTTAAGAGAAAATTTCACAGACTTTAATTTTGGGATATAGTTTGCTTTTACGTAGTGACTCATGAACTGGAAAGCATCCAGTCTAGAAAATAGCGAGGAGCTCTGAAGAGCTATTCAGAATGCACAGTTTACATAGACAAAAATACTTGAGAACAAGGAATTCATACTAGGCAATAGCTGATTCGTCATAGAAAGGTTAATTTTCTTTATGTGGGGCACAGGGAAGTTTTGGAACAAGGTTGTGAAAAACTAAAGCTTATCAGGCATATTCTGATTGGCTGGCCTTAGATATCCGCTCCTGAAAGAGCCAGATATCTGCAAAAAATAGAAATTGAAGTAAGTTTCAGCATTCAGATTTGGGTCTTAGCATGAGCCACTCTGTCTTGGGACTAGTTTAGATATTTTAACACATGACGGGGGAAAAAAAAGTAAAATCACAAACGTTACATTGTTTTTTGGATTTTACGAATAAAGCTGCTGTTACTGTGAATATTTCCACCGAAGTATTCCTGAGTCATAAGATTTAATTTTTCTTAAGGATATACCTACAATTGAGATTACCGTGTCGTATGATATGTGTATGTATAGCATTACAAGAGAGTACAACAGTATTTTCTAAAGTTATTTATCAATTTGTATTCCCTCAAGAAATATATGAGTTGTAGCTGTTTCATCTCTTCATTAACTTGAAATTGTCAGTGCTTGAATTTTAGTCATTCCAATGAGTGTGTAGTAGTCCCTCACTGTGGCTTTAAAATGTGTTTACAATGCTGAGTAATAAGGAGAAGTATATTTTCATTTTCTTATTTACCATTTATACTTCTTTGGTGACACATGCCTTCAGAAGTTTTGCGAATATTTTGAATTGTGTTATTTTTCGTTATTGTTATAAGGACCATTTACATATTGAGAATCACAGTCATTTTTCAGAGATAGTTCTTACAAATACCTTTCTCTAGGTTGTGACTTGAGTTCTTACTTTCTTAACTATCTCTTGAAAAGGAAAGTTTTAATTCTGATTAAGCTTCAATTTATTTTCTTTGGTTAATGACCTTTGTGTTTTTATTTATTTATTTTTGTTTATTTTTATAAATTAATTTATTTTTGGTCGCATTGGGTCTTTGTTGCTGTGCGCAGGCTATTTCTAGCTGTGGAGTGCAGAGGCTACTCTTCCTTGAGGTGCGCGGGCTTCTCATTGCAGTGGCTTCTTTTGTTGCAGAGCACGGGCTCGAGGTGCGAGGGCTGAGTAGTTGTGGCTCCCGGGCCTTAGAGTGCAGGCTCAGTAGTTGTGGCACACAGGCTTAGTTGCTACACGGCATGTAGGATCTTCCCGGGGATCGAACCTGTGTCCCCTGCATTGGCAGGTGGATTCTTAACCACTGTGCCACCAGGGAAGTCCCACCTTTTGGTTTTTAAATAATCCTTACCCTTAACCAAAAACAAGTCCTAAGTCATCTTTTCTACTACATTTTTTCCCTCTGACATAAAGAACTGTGTGTGGGGACTTAAATAAATATATAAATATGAAAATAAATAAATATGAAAAAATAAAATAAAATGTTGATTGCTCAGACTGATGTACATGGATTACCTTTAACAAGATCTTTCTTTTGCAGACTTCCAAGAACAAATGTAGGATATTTGTAAAAGCTATTTTAACATCGTCTACTTATCCTTGTATGTTACTATTCAATTAGATTTTGTTTGTATGTTTGTTGTGGCCGCACCATGTAGCTTGGGGATCTTATCTCCCTGACCAGGGATCGAACCGGGCCCCCGGCAGTGGAGGCACGGTCAATTGGATTTTTTTTTCTTCCTGCTAACATGTATTATATTTCTGATTGTTTGCCTGGATTATAATTACCCTCTTCACATGCCATGATGGACACACTGAGAAGACGAACGTTTTCCCTTTTTTCTGCCTTAAAGTTTTCAAAAGGAAGTCTCCATTCGTGCTTTGTTATTGATACTTTTCTGACTGTGAATAATTTCCCTTTTTTATGAGAGAACAATTTTATACTCACAGGCTTCAGAAGGCAGCATGAGCTCCCTGGGACTTGATTTCATTATTTCAATTTCATTGTTGTGTTTTGAGGGCAAGTCTCCATTTGTAGCCGATCAAACTGGTTTTCCAATTTACCAGAGCAATGCATGTTTCCCTCCTGGAATAAATCTACTTAAGTTAAATAAAAAGTACATCCATTTAAATTGAAAGCACTGGTATCAATGGCTATCACTAATGTCCACTGACACTGACCACATGTCAGGCCTGTTCCAGGCACTGTCGATTACCACACGTTTAATTCTGACACCACTTGCTCTCAAAGTCATGAAAATACAGCTAATGCATTAAGTCTCTCATTAAGCTCAACTTACATTAGAAGATGCCCCTCCATTGTGAGATGCTATCCTCTGCCTTCTTTCCAGGTAAAAGTCCTTTATTTTTTGAAATGTGGGTGTGAAATGTCCTTTTTTACCAAATCTGTGTGAGCTTTCTAGTCAAAAAAATTTTTTTAGTGACTCATGAAATGCTAACATCTGGGAATCACCAAATCACTGTCCCCCATAGGCTCCCTCTGTTATCCCATTAAATTCTCCCTATCCCACTGACCCCTCACCTCCACTTTCCCCTTCCTGCTGCATGTCCTTTCCTCCTTTGTGTAGCACCCAAGAGTCCAGTTCTGGAGGCCGACTGATGCATCAAATTCCAGCTTCACTGCTTATGCCCTGTGTGACCCTGTGCTAGTCAATGAGCTGTTTGTGTGTCAGTTTCCCCCTTGGTAAAATAGGATAATGTTGTAGCTGCTGCTCAGGGCTGTAGGAGGGTCTATTGGTTAATGTATGAAAAGTGCATAGGGCAGCACCTTGTGCTCCCTAATGAATGGGTCTGTTGATGGTTACAATCCCAGCTGCCATCATCAGCATCATTGTCATCACCATCCCCATCATCATCATGGTCACCATCGTGCCAGACCTTGGCCCATTCTGGAGCCATGTGGCATAGTTTTGTGGTTACACAGCACAAACCCCATGTACAGCCAAACTGTGTCTCTAGCTTGGTTCAGCTGCTCATCAGTTCCCTGCCTTTCAGCAAGTACATTTATCTCCCTGAGCCTCGATTTCCTTTTATGGAAAATGATGCCTTTCAGGCACCTGCTTCATGGGGAGGCTGTGAGGAAAACCCAAAATAGAATCCTTTAGTGCAAGGCCCACAGGAAGAGATGCCTAACGCTGTAAGATGAAGGTGCAAACCATGTTCCTGAATAAGGAGACCAAATTATGTGTACACAAGGACAGACATGAACTGACTAGATGGTATGTATAATTTTGTTATGCCTGGGCAATTAATTAAAAAGCCCAGGAAAAGTATCAATAAAAACCTTAATTAAAACTTATAAATATATTTAACATTTCAAATAAAATACTTCTATTTCATAAAACTAGTACAGGCTAAATTATTTTTTCCACTCTGCAGAACTTGTGGGATCTTATTTCCCCGACCAGGGATTGAACCCAGGCCCTTGGCAGTGAGAGCACCCAGTCCTAACCACTGGACTGTCAGGGAATTCCCCAGTATGGGCTAAATTTAGATACCAATGAAAGAATAGGCAAAACAACTACGTTGAAAAAAATCAGAAAGTGAATGACTCTCAGAGACTCACGGAATCAGGCAAGTGGGCATTTTTCGGCATCACAGAATTGTTCTATACCTAGACTGGGAAGTTTTTTCATGTATAAATGCATTTATCAGTCATCAAATTGTACAGTTGATGTTCGTGTATTCCCCTGAAATAAACTTTACATTGAAAAAGTTTAAAACACTTCCTGAACTTTAGTTAATGGCTTGTATCTTGCCATGGCATGGGTAGTGTTTGTGAACCTAAATGCAGTGTAGTCAAAGAAGGCCCGGAAGCAACGGTTCACCTATGTCCTTGAGCACATCCAAGACACAGTTCTTGATTTCTCAATACCTTTCTCTACCAAAAAGAAAATCTCCTTAGAGAAAAGACTGATTCCTGGCAGAGAAAGGAAATTTGCAGGATGAAACTGTAATATCTTTTGTATCAGAGCTAAGTGCACAAAATGTGATGGTGACATGAAAATGGGACAAACCAGCATAAAGGAACTCCCATGGACTCAAATCTGGGAAATTTTGAGATTCAAAACAAATGACGGGCTTCCCTGGTGGTGCAGTGGTTAAGAATCCGCCTGCCAGTGCAGGGGACACAGGTTTGAGCCCTGGTCTGGGAAGATCCCACACGCCACGGAGCAGCTAAGCCTGTGTGCTACAACTACTGAGCCTGTGCTCTAGAGCCCACGAGCCACAACTACTGAGCCCATGTGCCACAATTAGAGAAAACCCACATGCAGCAACGAAGACCCAACGCAGCCAAAAAAAAGGCTCTGAAGGGACTTTCCTGGTGGTCCAGTGGCTAAGAATCTGCCTTCCAATACAGGTTTGATCCCTGGTGGGGGAACTAAGAGCCCACATGCAGCGGGACAACTAAGTCCACACGCCACAACTAGAGAAGCCCGTGCACCACAATGAACACCCAGCGCAGCCAAAAAAAAAAAAAAAAAAAAGGGCTCTGAAGAAAGCCCCGAGTGAGAAAAATGATCATTTTATATTTTTCTGTACGGCACATTTTTTTTTTAAATTTCTTTTTGGCTGCATTGGGTCTTCGTTGCTGCGTGTGGGCTTTCTCTAGTTGTGGCAAGCGGGGGCTACTCTTTGTTGCGGTGTGCAGGATTCTCATTGCGGTGGTTTCTCTTGTTGTGGAGCACAGATTCTAGGCACATGGGCTCAGTAGTTGTGGCTCTCGGGCTCTACACCGCAGGCTCAGTAGCTGTGGCACATGGGCTTAGTCACTCTGCAGCGTGTGGGATCCTCCTGGACCAGGGCTTAAACCCGTGTCCCCTGCATTGGCAGGCAGATTCTTAACCACTGAACCACCAGGGAAGCCCCTGTATGGCACATTTTTTCACATTATTTCAGTTAATACTGATTATCTTGTGTAGCTTGAAAACTAGCCTCAAAGGAAAAAAAATCTCAGGACAAATTTCAAGTACTCATATCCAATGCCAGCACAAGGGAGTAAGTCCATGGTGGCAACTGTGAAACCCATACAAACACGAGACCTGCATGTATACATCTAGACTCACCTGTTAAAATCCCTGGCACTTTACTCTGTAAAAACATAAAAAACAGCTTCACACAAACATTTATAAGATCGGACAAGGAGGATCCTTCTCCTTTACCATGAATTTAACTTGGATGTGTGTTTTATTTTACTGGTTTTACCTATAATTCAACCGCTAGAAAGCTGCAGAGGGGGACTTGGAAATGTCCAGTCCTTTCCACAGGGTTAGAGAGGCTAAAACAGTGGAAAGAGGAAAGAAATAGCACTCACCTCAGAAGGCCACAGCCACACAGGATGAGCACCTTGCTGTCAGAGACAATAAAGAAAACAAACCCTCCAACAAACCACTTTCAATACATCAGCCGGTGTGACCCTTTAAAGACATGGCAGATCAAGCCATTCCTCTGCTTCAAATCCTCCAATGTCTCCCCATTTCATTCAGAGTCAAAGCCAAGACCCTAACAGTGTTATGCAGCGTTTGACTGCAGTTGGACTCCCAATTTCCTTTCTGAATTAATCTCCTACTATTCCCTCTCTTCATCACTGATTCAGCTCCATCACCTCCTTGATGTGCCTCGAATATTCCAGGTTATGTCCCAGCTGTAAAGCCCTTGAACTGGATGTTCCCTCTACATGGGGAGAACTTTCTCCAAATAGCCACATAGTTAGCACCTTCTTCTCTTCCCAAGTCTTTGCATAAACGTCAGCTTTGAGAAGAGGCCCCACTTTAACCATTCTATTTAAAATTATGACGTGTTCTTATCCCCTCACAGATTGGTGTGTATCATTGAACTTACACTGCTCCATTTTTTCCCTTCAGTAACACTTATGACCTTCTAGTATTTTATACAATTTATTGTTTATTATGCTGCTTATGTAAACTCTGCAGGGCAAGATTGTTTCTTTTTTCAACCTGTTTTGTTCAGTGATGCCTTTCAAGTGCCCAGAACAGTGATTCTGGCATCCAATAAATATCGAAGTGAATGAATGAATGATTAAAAAAAAGAAAAAGAAAAAAACCCACATAGAATGGAATCAAGAGTGAGAATTGGGGGGGGAGGGATAAATTGGGAGATTGGGATTGACATATACACACTACTATATATAAAACAGATAACCAACAACTGCCTACGGTATAGAACAGGGAACTATACTCAATATTTTGTAATAACATATAAGGGAAAATAATCTGAAAAAGAATGAGTATATGTATAACTCATATACATGAGTATATGTATATATGTATAACTGAATCACTTTGCTGTACACCTTTGCTGTACAACATTATAAATCAACTATACTCCAATAATATTTTTAAAAATAGATAAATAAAGCCTCTAAGTGACATGGATCAAGTTATCTTCCACCTTGCTAAACATCTTTTCAAAGAACCTATTGAGGGTTTCCCTGGTGGTGCAGTGGTTAAGAATCCACCTGCCAACTCAGGGGACATGGGTTTGAGCCCTAGTCCAGGAAGATCCCACATGCTGTGGAGCAACTAAGCCCGTGCGCCACAACTACTGAGCCCGCGTGCCTAGAGTCTGTGCTCCACAACAAGAAAAGCCACCACAATCAGGAGCCTGCGCACCACAACGAAGAGTAGCCCCTGCTCACCGCAACCAGAGAAAAGCCCACACACAGCAATGAAGACCCAATGTGGTCAAAGATAAAATAAAAAAAAAATTAAAAGAAAAAAAAAAGAACCTATTGAAGACTGAAAATGCAGCCAGTTAATAGACTCAAGTAATTACCTGTCTGCCATTAAACAAATACAACATGTTTTCACTGAGGTTTGTTGAATTTGACTGAATTTCCCTAAATACTCTAAATGTTTCTATTCTGCAAACTGTGTGCATATACTAATAAACGTACTTCTTTTTAAACTAAAAAAAAGAAGAAGAAGAAGAAGAAGAAAGAGTGAGAGATAGTATCAGGCATTTAAAACCAGATGAACAGGAGTTTACCTATTAAAAAAAAATTCAACGTCTTTAGGGGTGCACATTTTAATGTCGCGATCCCTATGTGGACCATTCTCTCCTTAGATATAAAATACAAGTATTGTGTGATGCTATTTTCGGTATTCTAATTTCTTACAAGTTCAAGTAGCTCATGACTCAAGCCCTCATATTTCTCACAAAGAATTATGCCAATGGCTAGAGATGTTCGGAACCAAGCCTTCCAACAAATGTTGGTGGAGCTGCCCTCAACGTCCAAGTTTCATGATACAAGACAGCAGTGAACACATAAAAACAAAGGGCTGGGGTCCTTTGCTCCCTCAAACATTGCCCCACCAAAAAACAGAACTGATGAAAAACTGCAACAGGCTTGGCAGGAAAGTCTGAAAGAGCTTACAAAAGCATTTGGTTTTTTCCGTTTATAGTCTTTGTCTCTATCCCCTCCACCTCTTTGTTATTTTTCTTTTTTCTTTATTGGTCACACCGTGGGGCTTGCGGGATCTTAGTTCCCTGACAGGGATCAAAGCCAGGTCCTCCGACAGTGAAAGCGCGGAGTCCTAGCCACTGGGACTCTGCAGGGAATTCCCTTGTTAGTTTTCTTTTTAACATAATGCTGAAATGGCTTAAGTGCAAACCAAGGGGGAGCCCTGTGGCTGAATGTTGTTATAAGTGCATAACGAACCCTGAGTCTGTCTCCTCTGCGCTTCCTCACAGGGAAAGCCCAAGCTCCGTCAAGTTCCAATATGACTCTACGTGACTAGTGGTGACATGTCACAGGAGGCTTTCTCATGGCAATAATTAAGTGGTTCCTCTTCATTACACATTCTCAGGTGGCGAGGTCTTCTTTTGGCTGAGGAGCGTCCTTCTGGTTACATTCAGAACGTCTTTCCCCAGTATGTTCTCTGATGTTGACAGAGGTGGACGGACCCACGGGTGGCATAGCTTCATGTGCTGAGTTTCTCCACAGAATGAATCCTCTGAACGATGAGCAGGGGCCGAAGGCTTTTGACATTTCCACCGCATTCGCAAGGCGTCTTCTCCCACATGACCACTTATGCATTTGAAAAGCAGACAAAAAAACCCTCCCAGAATTCTTTACACTCAAAGGGTTCTTCCCTCCAGCATGGATCCCCTCATGAAAGACAAAAAAGGAGCAGCGGTGAAGGCCTTTTTCTCAAGTATGAACCCGCTGGTGCTGCAGGAGATGTGACCTGCGTTTGAAGGCCTTCCCACACTCGGCGCACTTGTATGGCGTCTCCCCGGTGTGGATGACAGAGTGCTGGATGAGGTACGTGCTCCGGTGAAAGGCCTTCCCACACTGGGCACACTCGTAGGGCTTCTCCCCCGTGTGAATCCGCTGGTGCTGTAGGAGTTCTGAGCTGCACCTGAAGGCCTTCCCACACTCTGTGCAATCGTAGGGCTTCTCTCCAGTGTGGATGATGTAGTGCTGGATGAGGTGTGCTCTGTTGCTAAATGATTTCTCACATTCTTTGCATTCAAAGGGTTTTTCTCCAGTGTGGGTCCTATTGTGGCGAATAAAAGTAGAGCGGTGGGTGAAGGCCTTTCGACACTGGCCGCACTCATAGGGCTTCTCCCCAGTGTGGATCGGCTGGTGCTGCAGGAGGTATGACCTGCGTTTGAAGGCCTTCCCACACTCGGCACATTTGTATGGCGTCTCCCCGGTGTGGATGACGTAGTGCCGGGTCAGGGTTGAGCTCTGGCTGAAAGCTTTCCCACACGCATTGCATTCATAGGGCTTCATTCCAGTGTGAATCCGCTGATGTCGAACAAGGTACCACTTCCTGTTAAAACTCTTCCCGCACTGCTTGCACTTGTAGAGGTTATGAATCAGGGGGCCTTTTCCTGGTCCCTGTGGGTCACGCTCACAGAGAACATCTCCCTGAGAGACTCTCTCCTGGAACGCCCTGGAGTGCACACCATCATCTGCCTCCAAACCATCATCTTCAAGGCTCGTTTTCCCAGGATGGGTTTCCTTGTGGGCGTCTGTCTCTGGCCTCAGCTGACCTTTCTGCACTTCCAAAAGCCCTTCTGGATCCATGGCTTGCCTCGACCTGCAGTCCCTTGAAGATCCCAGAGTCAGGCTTCCCTGGAGCAAGACTCCTTCAGACAAAACCAGCTCTCTGGTCTGACGTTTTGCTCTGTCATCTGGAAAGAATCCAATACACAAAGGGGGACTTTCGGTGATGCAACACAGAAGAAACAGAAGCAACACTTCAGTGAACAAATGAGGATGAAATCAGCACCTCTGATATCTGCTATGTTTTAACGTCAGTGTATCCTAGATTTCCAGTTACTTTCTATGACCCTTGTACCCTAACACCATTAAAGGGAAAATCTGGCAGGAGGCCGGACCGGGAGACAGAGGATCTGGAGTAGGGGAGGGAGGACAGTTTCAATAATACTGTCTGGAGAGCATCTGCCTCAAGGATTGATGTCTTGGTTCTGTGAGAGCGTAGGGAAGTGGCACCTAGCAAGACTGGGAAGAAAAGGTCATCTTCCCTGGGAGGTGTCCCATGAGCTGGGTCCTAATGCAGACATCAGAGTTGCCAGAAAGAAAGAAGGATGGGGTACTGGGTAGAAACGGAAGGAATAAGCGTGGGTAGATCCACCTTTGGAGAGTGCTTAAGAGTTATAAGAAGAAAAGGTACTATCAATCAGCCATAAACAAGAAGGAAATCATGCCATTTGCAGCAACCTGGATGGACCTGGAGATTATCATACTAAGTGAAGTGAGTCAGAGAAAGACAAATATCATAGGATATCACTTATATGTGGAATCTAAAAACAATGATACAAATGAACTTATTTACAAAACAGAAACAGGCTCACAGACATAGAAAACAAACTCATGGTTACTAAAGGGGAAAGGTTGGGGGGAGGGAAAGATAAATTAGGAGTTTGGGTTTAGCAGATACACACTACTATATATAAACAACAAGCACCTACTGTATAGCACAAGGAACTATACTCAATACCTTGTAATAACTTATAAGGCAAAGGATCTGAAAATGAATGGATATATGTATATGTATAACTGAATCACTTTACTATACACCTGAAACACAACATTGTAAATCAACTATATTTCAATTAAAAAAGAAAAAATTGCCTAGAAAATGGCCTGGGATGTAATAAGTGCTATATAAGTGGCTGATAAATAAAACACTGAAAATACTGTTTGAATTAAAAAAAAAACAAAGAGGTACTTCACTGGTGGTCCAGTGGTTAGGACTCCATGCTTCCACTACAGGGGTCCTGGGTTTGATCCCTGGTCAGGGAACTAAGATCCCACAAGCCACACAGCGCAGCAAAAAAAGAGAGTTACAAGAAGAAAGTGGCACAAGAATCCTGGGGAAGGCAAGCCTGAAGGGGCGGTTACAGGAAGAAGAGAATAAAAATCTCAGAAGAAAAGGGGTAGTGGGACACACAAGCTCAAACGGTATGAAAGACGAGTTTCTGCTCTGTTGAGAAACATTAGAGTGGTGTTAGCAGGGAGAGCTCTGGAGTCACAATGCCTCAGTTTGAGGAGCGGCTTGTGGGATCTTAGTTCCCTGATGAGGGATCAAACGTGTGCCCCCTGAAGTGGAGGGGCACAGCCCTAACCACTAGACAGTCAGGGAAGTCCCTCCTTTCTTCTTTTATTTTCCTTTAAATTTATGTATTTTATTTATTTATTTTTGCTTGCATTGGGTCTTCGTTGCTGTACGTGGTCTTTCTCTAGTTGTGGCAAGCGGGGGTTATTCTTCGTTGTGTTGCGCGGGCTTCTCATTGCGGTGGCTTCTCTTGTTGCGGAGCATGGGCTCTAGGCGTGTGGGCTTCAGTAGTTGTGGCATGCAGGCTCTAGAGCACAGGCTCAGTAGTTTCTCTGCAGCATGTGAGATCTTCCCGGACCAGGGCTCAAACCCGTGTCCCCTGCATTGGCAGACAGATTCTTAACCACTGAGCCACCAGGGAAACCCCCTCCTTTCTTCTTTATGTCATAATTTTCTCACCTAAGAGACTAGAGGACTCTCAGTTTCTCCAGGTGTCATGAGGGTTAAATGAGAAAATGCCTGTAAAGCTCTCAGCACATTTCTTGACGCAGTGCGAGTATGTATGGTGGTTAATTTTATATGTCAACTTGGCTTGGCTACTGTGCTGAGCTCTTTGGTCAAACACCATTCTGGAGGTTGCTGTGAGGTACTTTTTAGGTATGACTGACACTGGAATCATCAAACTTTGAGAAAGGCAAGTTACCCTTCTTAATGTGGGTGGGCCTCATCCGATCAATCAATGTCCTTGGGGCTTCCCTGGTGGCGCAGGGGTTAAGAATCCACCTGCCAATTCAAGGAATACAGGTCCGAGCCCTGGTCTGGGAGGATACCACAAGCTGCGGTGCAACTAAGCCTGTGCACCACAACTACTGAGCCTGGGTTCTAGAGCCCGTGAGCCACAACTACTGAGCCCACGTGATGCAACTACTGAAGCCCGTGCACCTAGAGCCCGTGCTGCACAACAAGAGAAGCCACCAAAATGAGAATCCCATGCACTGCAATGAAGAGTAGCCCCTGCTCACCACAACTAGAGAAAGCCCACATGGAGCAACGAAGACCCAACGCAGCCAGAAAAATAAATAAATAAATAAACTTAAAAAAAAAAATCAATGTCCTTAAGGGAAAAGGCTGAGATGCCCTGGGAGGGAAAGGATTCTGCCTCCAGACCCAGGACTGCAAGCATCTACTCTTCCAGCTTACTGGACTGCCCCGAAGATTTTGAAATCACTTAACCCTCACAATCACATGAAGCCTAATCAATAGAATAAAACTCTGATTTATCTCCTTTTGGGTCTGATTCTCTGAAGAAGTCTAATGTTATTATTCTCATTGTTGTACTGGGCAGTTAGGATGACAGCAATGCCATTAGCAAGAACAAGCCATCTTATTCTACAGGCCAAAGAGAGTGGCCTCAGTAGAAACCAAACCTACGGACACCCAGCATCTAGAACTAAGACAATAAATTTCTGTTGTTTGAGGCACGCCCCCTCACCCAAAAGGAAAAGAAAAAGAAAACCTATCCACAGTAATAGAGTGTAAACACTGGGTAACACTGTAGGACAAGCTATTGACAAGGATGAAGCACGAGGAACCTGCAACAGAACTGGAAATAGTCTAAATTTTGGGTGAGGTGGAGGATACCTCAGTTTATACATATGTGAAAAGTAAAGATGATTTCCCACTCTTGGGCATATATCCAGACAAAACTCTAATTCAAAAAGCTATATGCACCCCTATGTTCACAGCAGCACTATTTACAATAGCCAAGACATGGAAATACCCTAAATGTCCATTGACAGAGGAATGGATAAAGAAGATGTGGTACATACATACAATGGAATGTTACTCAGCCATGAAAAAGAATGAAATAATGCCATTTGCAGCAACGTGGATGGATCTAGAGATTGTCATGCTAAGCAAAGTAACTCAGAGAAAGACAAATACCATATAATATCACTTATATGTGGAATCTAAAAAAAAAATGACACAATGACACAAATGAACTTACCTACAAAAGAGAAACAGACTCACAGGTATAGAGAGCAGTCTTGTGGTTGCCAAGGGGGTTGGTGGAGAGAGATGGACTGGGAGTTTGGGATTAGCAGATGCAAACAATTACATATAGGATGGATAAACAAGGTCCCATTTTATAGCACAGGGAACTATATTCAATATCCTGTGATACACCATAATGGAAAAGAATGTATACATATGTATAACTGAATTACTTTGCTGTACAGCAGAAATTAACACAACATTCTAAATCAACTATACTGCAATAAAAATTTTTTAAAAATTGAAAAAAGAAAAAGTGAAGCTGAACCTGAAGGATTGATATGTATCACTGTATAATTCCGATATAAAAAAATTAAGTAGATTTTAAAAACAAAAGGTATGGAAGTCAAATATATAGAGTCAATCCTTGAATAACATGGGTCTAAAACCCATAGGTCCACTTATACACGATTTCAGCCCTTTGTATCTGTGAGTTCTGCATCCATGAAATCAACCGACCATGGATCAAAATACTACATAATCTGCAGTTGACTGAATCTGAAGATATGGAACTGTGCATATGGAGGGGGACGGCCCACCATAAGGGACCTTAGCATCCACGGATGTTGGTATCTGCGGGAGCACTGGAACCCATCCCCCACATACACCACAGGACAACTGTCCATCATTTCCAAAATGAGACAACTCTTTCAAGAGTTGTGGGCTTCCCTGGTGGCGCAGTGGTTAAGAATCCGCCTGCCAATGCAGGGGACACGGGTTCGATCCGTGGTCTGGGAAGATCCCACATGCCGCGGAGCAACTAACCCCATGCGCCACAACTACTGAGCCTGTGCTGTAGAGCCCGTGAGCCGCAACTACTGAGCCTGCGTGCCTCAACTACTGAATCCCATGAGCCTAGAACCTGTGCTCCGCGAGAGAAGCCACCGCAATGAGAAGCCCACGCACTGCAACGAAGAGTAGCCCCCGCTTGCCACAACTAGAAAAAGCTCACGTGCAGCAATGAAGACCCAACAGATCCAAAAATAAATAAATAAATAAAATAAATAAATTTATTAAAAAAAAAAAAGATGACGAGAGGGACTTCCCTGGTGGTGCAGTGGTTAAGAATCCGCCTGCCAAAGCAGGGGAAATGGGTTCGATCCCTGGTCATGGAAAATCCCACATGCCGCAGAGCAAGTAAGCCCGTGTGCCACAACTACTGAGTCTGCACTCTAGAGCCCACGAGCGCATGTGCTGCAACTACTGAAGATCGTGCACCTAGAGCCCGTGCTCCGCCACAGCAAATGAGAAGCCCACACACCGCAACAAAGAGTAGCCCCCGCTCGCTGCAACTAGAGAAAGCCTGCGTGCAGCAGTGAAGACCCAGTACAGCCAAAAATAAATAAAATAAAATAAATAAATTTATATATATATAAAAAGATGACGAGAGCTTGAATTAGGGTGCTGGTGATGGACTCAGGACACACGGATAATCTCAAATGGGCAGGCCTGGGGATGGACGGATGTTGGTTTGATGGAGAGAGAGGCTGGCTGAGGTGTTGCTAACCTTCTAATCAGCTTAGATGGCAGGACGTTCTCAGAACAAGGCACGGGATAGGAGTGGGCAGGATCCCAGGGGTCTTCTAAGGCATGACAAGCTTGAGAGGTCTCTGAGACACGAAAGTGGAGATCTGGGAATAAGGAAATGGGGGCGGGGTGGCGTGTGGAACAGAGCATCGGTAGTGGAGTTGGCCAAAGACACTTACAGGTGGGCTGAGAAGACTGAAGGACCGATAGAGAGTAGAGACCGTGACTCACTGTGGATTATTCAAGCTACAGTCAGCAGCAGAGATGTGGGGCTGAAAACCCCAAACATCCGCTTGGTGTTCTTAAGGGCAAGAGGGGCAGGAAGGTACAGTGCAAGGGGCTGCTTCTGAGTGTCTTGTGGACAAACAGGAGGATGGATAAATGGATGGAGAAGGTGGGAAAGAGTTCCATAGAGAGTATAGCATAGATCATAACTTCAAGGGGAAGAAAGGCCCCTTTTCCTCTGAGTCTAGAAGTCCAGGAAAAATGCGTGATACCACCATTCACTTTGATTAATACAATTACATGGATACGGTAAGAACTGACCTTAGTCGACCCTCTCTATAGACCAGGCACTGTACTAAGCAGTTTTCTGCATTATCTCATTATACCTTCAAACAACCCACTCACATACACACTAGCCTCGCTCTGACTTCCTGAGAGCAGGGTGAGTAGAGTAGACAGAGGTCATACAAACCAAACCCACTGGCTCTTCTCCTTCGGCCCAGAGCAAAACCACACTCTCCAGTCCTGAGCATCCAGCTGTGGCCAAATGCCTAGTCCTTGCCTGTGAGATACAGGGGAGTAAAGTATGTGTGCATCTGGGTGTGACCTGGCCCCTATCCCTTGCTGTTTCCCCTCCACCAGCTGGATTATGCTGGACCAACCTTAGAGCTATACGTTGACGTCAGAAGGTGCCTGGATCTCTAGATGCAACTAGAGATTATCATACTAAGTGAAGTAAGTCAGAAAGAGAAAGACAAATACCATATGATGTCACTTATATGTGGAATCTAAAATATGACACAAATGAACCTACTTATGAAAGAGAAACAGACTCACAGACATAGAGAACAGACTTGCGTTTGTCAAGGAGGAGGGTGGGTGGGGAGGGAAGGAGTGGGAGTTTTGGATTAGCAAATGCAAACTATTATATATAGGATGAATAAACAACAAGGTCCTACTGTATAGTGCAGGGAACTATATTCAATATCCTGTTATAAACCATAATGGAGAAGGATATAAAAAAGGAATTATATATGTGTATAACTGAGTCATTTTGCTGTATGGCAGAAATTAGCACGACAGTGTAAGTCAACTGTACTTCAATAAAAACAAAACAAGAGAGAAAATAAAAATTAAAAAAAAAAAAAAAGAAGGTGCCTGGGTCTCTAAATAATGGTGTGGTCCCAAGCTGGCCAGCTGATGCACACTATACTTTGATGTGAGAGAAACCACCAGACCCCACAAAGGGGGTTTCACATAGCAGCTCAGAGGCACTGGTCCCCATGCATTCTCAAGGTTGCTGTGAACCCACTTGCCCAACAGCTATTGGCTCCTACCTGGGCACATGCTATGTGGGAGGCCTCTCCTTCCCATCCACAGCTCCTGCCCATGTTCCAGCAAGTGGATCAACTCTGGTTTGGGAACTGGATGCCCTGTGGATGGAGAAAAAAACAGGACGCAGGTGTTTTGATGAGAAGAATGAAACCCTTCCAGCCTATCTGAGACTTCATGGCAGGAACAAGACCATGAATGTAGCGGCTCCCAAAGTAAAGAAAATGTTGATCTGTGACTGGGAATCCAATGGCACAAACATCACTCCTGGGCTGCAACTGCTATAGAGGGTGGTGCTGTCTGTCTACACAACACCACTTCCCTTAAACTTCATCAGTGGAAGCCAGCCCCATGCAGGGTCATGCCACTTTCACACACAGCCACGGGACCCTGGGAATACTCCAATAAAAAACAAAAAATCCCACAACGCTGAAGTCAAAATAATGGCATTAAGGTCCTAGCAAGTTCACGTAGAAGGCTCAGGGCTGTGAGCTAGAGGCTGGTCCCTCTGTTGAAGAGAAAAATTAACCACAAAGGGGACCATGGAATACTCACTCACACTGATCTGAGACTTTCTCTTGACAACAATCAGCGTGCCAGACAGAGAAGGTAAAAGGACTGGCTTTTGCAGGGTGTCCACCTGTGGCATTCCATGACATTCCTGTGCACCTTCTAAAATGATCTCCTGCCCAGGGGAGGATCACGGCCCAGGCCTCAGAAAGCATGTGATGATGATGTAGACATGAGGGGCCTTTGAACCAAGATTGTGCTGTTTAGGAAGATCCCTGGGTGGCACAGATGACAAATGCCATGTAGGGGTCTCCCTCACTCACCCACTCGTCTGAGAACAGCCCTGCTAACTGGCTGTGGTGATACCTGACATCACCAGGCTGGGTCAGTCAGCTTCCCTCCTGTGGAATCTGCAACAAGGACCTCAAACTGAGGCCCGAGGGTGCTGGGCACTGGGATGGGGCTGGTTTCTATCCCACTGATCCCATTGTTTCTATCCCACTGATCACTGCTACAGACACAGGGAGACCAGGCAGGAGGAGAAGCGACCAGAAAAATGCAGGGCCTGTGGGGAGGAGGAAAGGTGACTCCTGTGACTTTGATCAGCCTGGAAACAAGGCGGGGGGGGGGGTTCCCCACATGTGTGAGAGCTAAGCACTTACCCAGTGAGACCAGGAGCCCACAGATCTCCAGCATCACCTCTTGGTACAGGGTCCTCTGATCCAGGTCAAGTTGTCCCCACTCCTCCCGGGTAAAGGTCACGGCCACATCCTTGAAGGTCACCAACACCTGGACAGTCAAATAGGTAGTGGTGTTGGGTTTTTGCACTTGGATAGGATCAACCCTGTCACTCTGTTGCCGGTGAAGATGCAGAGAGACGCAGGCCTGAACCACTGAGGCCTGCTGGTCGCCGAGTTCTGTGTTGGGCTCAAGGGGGAGGTGGAAGCAGTCTCTGGATATAACGCAACTGTGGCTGAGAGAAAAGCCTCCTGTGAAGGAAGCCACTAGAGATGACAAAGACAATGGTTTTCCATGAGGACTGGGGGCAGATGGTACGTGCTCTGGGAAAATGTTCATGATGATAATTCCAACAATGGTAACAGCAAAGTGACAGGTGCTGAGCCTCCCTGGTCCTCACGGTGCACCTGCCCCAGGCTGCGGTCTTCACACGCTGCGGTAAAGTGACTAGAGATCCCTCGCTCTGGAGCCAGATTTCTGGGGTTTGAATGAAGACTCTTAAATCTGACACTCGGGACTTCCCTGGTGGTGCACTGGTTAAGAATCTGCCTGTCAATGCAGGAGACACGGGTTTGAGCCCTGGTCAGGTAACATCCCACATGCCACGGAGCAACTAAGCCCGAGTGCCACAACTACTGAGCCTGTGCTCTAGAGCCCGTGAGCCACAATTACTGAGCCCGCATGCCACAACTACTGAAGCCCATGTGCTCTAGGGTCCGTGCTCCGCAACAAAGAGAAGGCACCGCAATGAGAAGCCCACGCACCGCAATGAAGAGTAGCTCCTGCTTGCCACAACTAGAGAAAGCCCGCGCGCAACAACAAAGACCCAACACAGCCACAAATAAATAAATAAATTTATATATATATAAAAAATCTGACACTTGCTGGCAGTGTGATCATGGGGAGGACGACATCCCATCATTTCTCCAAGCATCAATTTCCACAACAATACAACAATCACTCCCACTATGCCAATTCTTAGAACTAAAGAGAAAATGTTCCCACACCAGATGCTGTGGAGTGCCTGGCCCAGTTAAGTGTTCAGTGTATTTTGTGACTTTTACTAATCCACAGCCCACAAGGTAAATGCCATCGTCACCACCATGTCACAGCCAGAGGCCTGAGGCTCAGGCAGCTCTAGAAAATCAACCACAACCTCAAATTTAAGGAAAAGTGGGGGAGTTCCCTGGTGGTTCAGTGGTTAGGACTCCACGCTTTCACTGCTGAGGCCCTAAGCTCAATAGTTGGTCAGGGAACTAAAATCCTACAAGCGACGTTGCGTGGCAAAAAAAAAAAAAAAAGGGTGGGGGCGGTGGCGAAGCAGTGCGGAGGTAGCAGCTGCACGAGGGGCTGCGGCGTCAGAGGCGAACCAGCAACCCAAACACCTGGGTTAACCACGTCTCGTCCACAACCCTCCTAGGTGAGAATTATGAAGATGACGACCTAGTAAACTCTGATGAGGTTATGAAGAAACCATTTCCAGTACAGATTGTTCTTGCACATGAAGATGACCATAATTTTGAGCTTGATGAAGAAGTTTTGGAGCAGATATTGCTACAGGAGCACATAAGAGATCTTCACATAGTAGTGGTATCCGTGACAGGAGCTTTTCGTAAAGGGAAATCATTTTTACTGGACTTCATGCTTAGATGTATGTATAACAAGGATTCTCAAAGTTGGATTGGTGGAAACAATGAAGCACTGACTGGCTTTACATGGCGAGTTTGTTGCAAAAGAGAAGAAACAGGCGTATGTCTGGAATGAACAAAAGTGGCTGTGCTGCTAATGGATACCCAAGGTGCCTTTGATAGCCAGTCAACTATCAGAGATTGTGCAACAGTGTTTGCTCTGAGCACTATGACTGGCTCTCTCCAGGTATATAATTTGTCTCAAAATATTCAAGAAGATGATCTTCAACACTTGCAATTATTTACAGAATATGGCAGACTTGCAATGAAAGAAATCTACCAGAAATCATTTCAGACATTAATGTTTTTGATTCGAAACTGGAGTTATCCTTATGAACATTCATATGGTTTGGAAAGTGGAAAACAATTCCTTGAAAAGAGATTGCAGGTAAAACAAAATCAACCTGAAGAGCTACAGAATGTAAGGAAGCACATTCACAATTGTTTCTCAAATCTTGGTTGCTTCCTTTTGCCACATCCTAGTCTTAAAGTTGCAACTAATCCTAGTTTTTTTGTGGCCTCTCCCGTTGAGCAGCACGGGTTCCGGACGCGCAGGCTCAGCGGCCATGGTTCACGGGCCTAGCCACTCCGCGGCATGTGGGATCTTCCTGGACAGGGACACGAACCCATGTCCCCTGCATCGGCAGGCGGACTCTCAACCACTGCACCACCAGGGAAGCCCATCCTAGTTTTGATGGGAGATTGAAAGATATTGATGAAGAGTTTAAACGAGAGCTTTGAAATCTGGTTCCAGTGCTACTTGCCCCAGAAAATTTGGTAGCAAAAGAGATAAGAGATGAAAGTCATTTGTAGAGATCTTGTAGAATACTTTAAGGCTTATATTAAAATTTATGTAAAAAGTCCATGCTTCAGGCAACAGCTGAAGCTAATAATTTTGCTGCAGTAGCAGGAGCAAGAGAGAAAGTATGGAGCAGGTAGGCGGTGGGGACAAGCCTTACATTGCACCTTCAGATCTGGAAGCGAAAACACCTGGATCTCAAGGAAGTGGCGATTAAACAGTTTCGTTCAGTAAAAAAAATGGGTGGAGATGAACTCTACCGTCATTATCAGGACCAGCTTGAGGCTGAAATAGAAGAAACCTATGCAAATTTTATAAAGAAACCTATGCAAATTTTATAAAGCACAATGATGGCAAAAATATCTTCTATGCTGCTCATACGCCTGCCACACTGTTTGCAGTCATGTTTGCTATGTATATAATCTCAGGACTGACTGGTTTCGTTGGCCTAAACTCTATAGCCGTCTGTGTAACCTTGTCATGGGGTTAGCACTGAGGCCTCTTTGTACTTGGGCATATGTTACATACTCTGGGGAGTTCACAGAAATTTGAACAATGATTGATCAGATTGCTGAAACACTATGGGAACAGGTATTGAAGCCCCTGGGTGATAATTCGACAGAGGAAAACATAAGGCAGTCTGTAACAAACTCTATCAAAGCAAGCCTGACTGTCCAGCTGTCTCATCATGCCAGATTAAAGACTGACAGTTCATCTCCTCATGGACTCCACTCTTTCTTCTTTTCATGCTAGCTGTACAATGAGAACTCAAATAAAAATAAACCAAAGTTTACAATCAACTGTAGCAGTAGTTTAGTATAACTGGCTTCACAGATGGCTGCCACAGAGTTGAAGTTGTTGGTTTTAAGCATTCTATTTATGGCTCCTAAGACATGAAGACTAACTGTGCATTAGTTTTCATGCACACTTGTGCCATGTTTAATTCTTTTTTTTCCCTTTTTACTTAATCTAATGTTAGTGAAATCTGTCTTATGTAAAGGATATTTCAGGGAAATATTTTAAGAAATCTATTTAGAGTCTCTTTAACACAGTGTCCCATTGAAATTTTAATTTTTAGAGGTTATGAATCACTGTATCAAGAATCAGATTGCAATGACAATGAAGCCTTTATTGAGCCACGACATTAAAAGTACATATTGCTTTACTGCCTTCAATACCAGTATTACATAAATGCATATATCAGGAACTTCACAGAAATTACATGATAACTCTTGTAGCTAAGAAAATGACTCTGAGGTGTACATTTGTCTTGCCTTTGAAAATTTATAAACCTGTCCAAAAAGGAGATGCATATCTGAGAAACTGAACTGTCTTTATGCAGTTTAGCCTTCGTGTACATAAAATATGCCATTAATTTTATTGGGGGAGAAATTCCAACCAAAAATGTTGCCTACAGCTCTGAGTTAAGAGTATCTATACAGTGTGCAGCTTTTATTTTCTAAAATCACAGATAGGGCATGTATATGAATTATAAATATATAAACACGATTTTGTATTAAAAGTTTTGTAGATTATGACAAAATCTAGTTCTGTGGTAGGCTAATGAGTACAGTCACTGTGAAGGAATGTTTGTGGCTCATGTCAGTGTGTGAATGCAGACACAATTTGAAGTTTTTGATATATTTGTGATATTTATCTTCTTGAGCACTGCAATCTCACCCCCCCACCCCCCAAGGGAATTCAATGGGAATGTTTATCGTGACTTTGTCCTATGTAGCATTTTAAAGTTCTTTCCTGTAATTTATTTTCAGTACATAGTTAAATTTTGTTTTATATATATATATATATATATATATATATATATATATATATATATATATATATATATATATATATATATATAAAGGAACAGAAGTGGGAATTGAACATCCAGCCAGAAAAAGATGGCACAGAGTTGCCAGAAGATGGGCAGGTAGGAGCAAGTTGTACCTTAGCTAGAATTAAAACAGCTAGGAAAAGACTGTCCTAAGAGCTGACAGTGATGCACAGGAAGTGTGGGGAGAGATAGCCCTGCAGAGATCTGGGAACAGGGCCCCAGATGAAGGAAAATGCAAGGGGAAAAGCTGCAAATTGGGCAGGAATTTTGCAAACTGAGGACCTCCTGGCTGACTGCGGTGAGTAAGAGAAGAAGGGGAGAGGAAGAAGCATGGAGGAAGTCATGGGGCAGATCCAGTACAGGCCTGTGGGCCACAGTGCAGGAGGTTGTACTTATTATAAGTGTGATGGGAACACCTGAGTGGCAGACCCATTCATTCATTTAACCATTTATTGAGTGCCCTTTACAAGCCCAGGCTGTTCTAGGTCTTGGCAGAGAGCAGCAACAGGCGCTCATGGTCCAGGGCTGGAAAGAGATGCTAAACAAGTAACGATATAAATGAGCAAGACAATGTCAGAGGGACGCAAAGATTCCAAAGTCAAGAAAATAGAGTTTCCCTGGTGGTTCAGTGGTTAAGAATCCGCCTGCCAATGCAGGGGACAGGGGTTTGAGCCCTGGTCCGGGAAGATCCCAAGTGCCGCGCGGAGCAACTAAGCCCATGCACCACAACTACTGAGCCTGCATTCTAGAGGTCGTGTGCCGCAACTACTGAGTCTGTGAGCCACAACTACTGAAGCCCACACACCTACAGCCTGTGCTCCACAACAAGAGAAGCCACCGTAATGAGAAGCCAGCACAACCCAAGGAAGAGTAGCCTCCGCTGGCCACAACTAGAGAGCCTGCATGCAGCAACAAAGACCCAACACAGTTAAAAATAAAACAAATAAATTTTAAAAAGAAAGAAAGAAAGTAGAGTGAGAAGACAAGAGGTCACGGTCTGCTTTCGACAGGGCACCAGGGAAAGCCTGTTGCAGGACAGCACACTGGAGTGAGTCTGAAATAAAGTGAGGAAGGAGCCAAGTGAATGGGAAGTTAACAAATAAGACAAGTCCTGACAGCGATCAGGACTATGATGAGGGTACTCAGGGTCACGGCTATGGAATTACCCAGGGCCTCTTGTGTTTTCATGTCCAAACGGACACCACACTCCTGCACACTATCACCACTTACCATATGTAACTGAGCCTCAAATAGGAAAACAGATTCAGTGGGAAGCCAGTTCCATTGGCTGTAAACTTAAAGACAAATTCCTTGGCCTTCTGGGCGCCCTGCCTGTCCTGACACCCTTTCTGTCCTAGCAGGGCTGCAATCTCCAAGCTGCTGCAGGCTACTTCTGCCTCTTCCTCACCCCAGCCCTTATCTTTGTAGAGGTTACACAGCTGGGAACCCAAGGGTCAGATTCCCCCAGGGATGAGCCTCTAAGATCAACAAAGGCTAAAGAGACACCTCCGTGGAAAGAGATCCAGAGTGATGCTCCCTGCACCGTGCTGTACTCGGGGGGATACACGTCACCTATGTGGTTTTTCTAGTTCCCTCAACCTAGTTGGAGGAACTTTAGCATAAAAGCCAAGGACAGGGACGTCCCTGGCGGTCCAGTGGTTAAGACTCCGCGCTCCCAATGCAGGGAGCACGGGTTCCATCCCTGGTCGGGGAACTAGGATCCCGCATGCCTCACCACGCAGCCAAGAAAAACAAAACAAAACATAACCAAGAACAGCAGGGAAAGCTGCTCAAAGTCCTAGACTCGGGAAGAGGCGGGGCCGCAACACACAGAAAGGTCTCCGGACTGCGCGGCCTGCGCTCCTCCCTGCGGGTCCTTCCACGCCACCGGTATGGGGTCAGGGGGATTCGAGAAGCCACATCTCTCCCTACCACACAGCGTCCCAGTCACTGACTGACAGAAATGGGACCCTCCGTGTGAAGCCCCTAACCTGGATTCCTACCCGAAGCACAAGCGACCCCATCCCGAGGCTCCGACAAACAATGCCCTGGGGAGGACAAGGTGACGACTCACAGGACACCACCATCCTGCACAGCAGCGCGCCTCGACCACGTGGGTGGGGTCCGAGCGGGCGTGGCCTGGCGCGCCGTCCACTCACCTGCGCCGGGGTCACCAGCGCCGCCATCGCACCGCGGGGAGCGTAGGACCACGTGAGGGCGCCGGAGACCGGCGGGTCCAGCGGACTTAGCTGACCCTCCCCCAGGTCGTACAAAGGCGCAGGTGGGCCCTCCAGGCTGTCCTCCCCGCTCCGTCCCGACGACCCGGGTAGAAGTCACCTAAGATAGAGACACAACTGCCCCATCACGAACAAACGGCCTCCCTGGCGACACAGGAAGTCCCGCCCCTGACAACACGAGCCACTAACGCCCGTTTTCTGTGACGTCATCAGAGCGGCGCTCACAGCCATTCCGCGGAGCATAGTCTTCAGGGTAATGTAGTTCTTGTCCAGCATCCGCTCGGGAATGGGAGTCTGCTCCTTGGAGCCAGCGTCCCAGAGGCGGGAGACTGGAGCTGGCAAAGGGCCTACAGAGGCTCCAACGAAGGAGGCGAGGCATTGGATGTTTCTAAAGGGGACACACCCAGTTTCCCTGTTGTGTTTCCTTTATCTTGTCATTTAAGATGCACCTAACTGAGCAAGTGGACATACTATATGGTAAACTTTTTAAACTTCGTATTCTGCTGCCTCCCATCGTCACAGTCTGTGAGCACCCCGCCCAGATGACTGAGTACACCAGAGTGATGAGGCTGTGGCACCTGACACAAGCTCCCCTTGTCCTCCCTTGTGACCTAGTGACATTACAAGGCACCAATGAAATTCCCTCATGACATCTGCCTGTGTACTCCCCGCCCCCCGCTGCCCGACCTTGTCTTGGGGGCCTCTCTCTGTCTGGGCTCTCCTCCTGATTGGTTGAGCCTGCTCCGAGGATATCATGATATCACGCAGATACAAAGTACCTACAGTCATAGATGTGAACTAATAAACTTTATCTTGCTACTGTTCAAATACATGCAGACTGAAGTTTCACAGTTCTGTGCGTTTCAGCGTGTTTGCTCAGGGTCTAGAGAGAACCGACTTCACACATGGCCATTACTAGGATGTTGCAGAAGAAGAGGTTGGGTGTCCCTTAAACAGGTGGACAATAGAAAAACTTTGCTTTCTATAAATGTTTAAATAAATTCATGAAGATCTTCAAAAGTATGTTTGGGGAGGCTTCCCTGGTGGCGCAGTGGTTGAGAGTCCGCCTGCCGATGCAGGGGACACGGGTTCATGCCCCGGTCGGGGAAGATCCCACATGCCGCAGAGCGGCTAGGCCCGTAAGCTATGGCCGTTGAGCCTGCGCGTCCGGAGCCCATGCTCCGCAACGGGAGAGGCCACAACAGTGAGAGGCCCACGTACAGCAAAAAAAAAAAAAAAAAAAAGTATGTTTGGAACATATACAGAAGATTTATTTTACAAAAAGTGAAAGTGCTTTAACATAAATTATAAATTTAAGTGTATGTTATTATCCAAATATCTTCATATTTATTCTGTCCCTTCTATTTTTTGAAAACATAATCCCTTTAAGGGGAGACATTATATTGTAGACTCCATTCAGCAAGCAGGAGCCCAAAGAAAAACCTTGGTGCACACACTGCAGTGTCACTAAGTCACAATATGCCTGCTTTCAATAGTTGGCAACCAAGATATATTATCTTATCACTCTCCAACTTCCTATAGATCAGAACTTTAGAGATAATTTTGTAGGCGTCAGTGTATGCATTCCAGGTGAGACAGGCTGGGACCTGGGACCTGGGATGCTTTGCTGTAGTGCTTGCACCTGGATGAACATCTCCTCAAGCAACAGATACAAAGAAACTACAAGGGACTAAATATAACTGTGTACATGTGCTTTAGGGCAAATTATGAACAGCAAAATACAAAAGACCAAAAACCCAACTGCCACTTCTGAGGTGTCGGAAGCAAAAGCAGGGTACTGTGCATGAGCCCTGCACAAAGCACCACCAAGGGCGTGGGCAGACCACCTAAGCCATACCTCCGTTCCAACCCTCAACCCTCCTCTTACCCTCATCCCATTTAAGGGACCAGCTCACCCCCATATCAGGGACCAAGCAAGGGAAACTTACTTGCTTTTTTGCTCCCTAGTGCTGCAGCATGAGACCCAGCAAAGTCTTGTCTGAATTTCTTGTCTGGCCTCTGATCAATTTTGATTAAGGAGGCCAAGAACCCTGGTCAGTAACAATGGGATAAGAAAGAAAAGATTTCAGCAAGGATCATGACAGGGGAAATGGATGACAGCTGTAAGGAGGCCCATAAGGAAGTAGATGATGAGGCATTCTGCCTGCTTCCCACACAAAATAATTCATTCCTGCATGGGTACACCTCAGTGTTTGTGTTGAACCCCAGCAAGCCCGGCTAATATATATATATATATATATATATATATATATATATATAAAATACATTTATTTATTTTATTTATTTATTTTTGGCTGTATCGGGTCTTCGTTGCTGCACGCGGGCTTTCTCTAGTTGCGGTGATCAGGGGCTACTCAGTTGCAGTGCGCGGGCTTCTCATTGCAGTGGCTTCTCTTGTTGCGGAGCATGGGCTCTAGGCGCACGGGCTTCAGTAGTTGAAGCACGCGGGCTCAGTAGTTGTGACGCACAGTCTTAGCTGCTCTGCGGCATGTGGGATCTTCCCAGACCAGGGCTCGAACTCGTGTCCCCTGCATTGGCAGGCGGATTCTTAACCACTGCACCACCAGGGAAGCACACAGCTATATTAAAAAATATATATATTTTTTGGATGTGGACCATTTTTTAAAGTCTTTTATTGAATTCGTTACAATGTTTCTTAGTTTCTGTTTTTGTTTTTTTGGCCACACCACAGGGCATGTGGGATCTTTGTTCCCTGAGCAGAGATCAAACCCATGCCCCCTGTAGTGGAAGCTCTGTTGCTTAACCATTGGACAGCCAGGGAAGTCCCTCAATTTGTTACAATGCTGCTTCTGTTTTATGTTTTGCATTTTATAGTCCAGAGGCATGTGGGATCTTAGTTCCCTGTCCAAGGATAGAACCCGCACCCCCTGCATTGGAAGACAAAGTCTTAACCACTGGACAGCCATGGAAGTCCCTAGCCCTGCTATTTTCCCATTTATTTATTATTTTTAAATTTTATTTATTTATTTTTGGTGGCGTTGGGGCTTTGTTGCTGAGCACGGGCTTTCTCCAGTTGTGGCGAGCAGGGGTTTCTCTTGTTGCGGAGCTCGGGCTCTAGGCGCACAGGCTTCAGTAGTTGTGGCTCACGGGCTCTAGAGCATGGGCTCAGTAGTCGTGGCGCACTGGGTTAGTTGCTCCGAGGCATGTGGGATCTTCCCGGACCAGGGATCGAACCCGAGTCCCCTGCATTGGCAGGTGGATTCTTAACCACGCGCCATCAAGGAAGTCCCTATTTTTTCCATAAAATATTTCTAACTCAATTTCCTGAAATAGATACTGCTATGATCTCAACGTTTGTGTCTCCCTCAATTCATGTGTTCAAAACCTAATACCTAACGTGATGGTATTAGGAAATGAGGCACTTTGGGAAGTGGTTAGCTCATGAAGCCTCTACTCTTATGAATGGAATTAGCGTCCTTATAAGAGAGGCCCCAGATATTTCCCATCGCCTCCTGTCATGGAAGGATATAGCAAGAAGGAAGGCTGTCTATGGACTAGGAAATGGGCTTTCACCAGATCTGCCAGCACCTTGAGTTTGGATTTCCAGCTTCTAGAACTGTGGGAAATAAATGTCTGCTCTTTATAAGCCACCCAGTCTATGGTGGTTTCTTATAGCAGTTTCAAATGGACTGAGACAAATACAATTAATTTTAAAATATGAGACTTATCGGAAAGGAAGAGCAACTTAACTAAATGCTATTTCTTACTAGGACACTGGCTGCCACAATCACAGTCTGAAAATGTGTGCAAAAGGGGCATCTTACCCCCGAGAGATAAACATTTGTTATTGTTTGAGGAGGATGACAATGCTCCAAATAATTATCCTGAAAATTGCTGGAGTGAACAGATCTAGCTCTTTCCTCCCTTTTCTGTACAAAATGTATTTTGAGGTAGCCAAATAGAAAATTATGGAAAAGTTTTCTTTATACAGGATTTCTAGCTAAGAAATGCAGAAATAGCAATAGAAGTAGGTACAAATGTTTCAATAGCTTATAAAATAATCAACTACCCAGAATCATCAGCGCATGAAGACAATGGATAAAAGATGCATGGCAAAATGATGCCTGTAGAGAAACACTCATAATATTGGAACCCCGTTGCAAAAGAGAGACACCCAGACATCTGAACAGGCTTATGTGATGCAGTCACAATTTCTCAGCACTGTGTGTGGAGTATTATGACCAAAGGCTGAATCTGGATTTCAAACTTGTTTGGATGACAGGACTGTTCACTGAAATTGGGGGGAAAATTTTGTTATTCATGATGAGCTCAAGGTGGTTTGAGATAGTCAAGGGAACCTGGAAAAGGAGATGGGAGAGCATTATAACAGACTCATCTGGGACTTCCCTTGTGGTCCAGTGGTTAAGAATCCGCCTTCCAATACAGGGGACATGGGTTCGATCCCTGGTTGGGGAACTAAAATCCCACATGCCGCGGGGCAACTAAGCCTGCGTGCCACAACTGGAGAGCCACGTGCCACAACTGGAGAGCCGCGTGCTGCAACGAAAGATCCCGTGTGCCACAACTAAGACCCGATGCAACAAAAAGTTTTTTAAAAAAGAAAAGAAAAAAGAAAGAACAGACTCAGGATATGAGTTAGGGCTGGACAGGGACACTTACTGGCTGGCTGAACAGCATGAAGAAGGACTAAGAGGGGAGAGGCCACAACATGGTAGGGAAGCCAATCCACTCATTTTATGGATCCAGCTTCCTTCCTTTATAGTCAGATGTGAGAGAGACAATGCCAAATATCATATTGGTATTTCTAGGGCACAAAGGCAAGGGAGACACAGTGCAAGGAAAAGCCTCTGATAGTCTGATGGACAAAGGGCGGGGGAATGAATAAAATGAATGAAGAATGTGGGAAAGGATGGGATGCGGAGTATAGTAGAGAGAGTAATTTCAAGGGGAAGAAATATTCCTTTTCTCCTGAGTTGGGAAGACAATCTACAAGAAAACGTACATCACTATTATTCATTATGATTCATATTATTACACGGATAATACAAATAATTTATTTTTGTTGATCCCCTTCCTATGAGGAAGGCACTGTTCTATGCACTTCTGTGCATTATGTCATTACATCCTCAAGCAACACAAAGCCACAGAAATGATTATCATTCTATTTGTCAAGAGCAAAGTGAGAATTTTTAAAAAGTAGCTATAGCACAGGGAACTATATTCAATATCCTGTAATCACCTATAATGGGAAAGAATCCAAAGATATATGTATATATGAATCAGTTTGCTGTACATCTGAAACTAATACAACATTGTAAATTAACTACACTTCGATTTAAAAAAAGAGTAGTAGACTGATGAACAGAATATTTCAGATCCATTTAATTAGGTTAATTAGAAAATGACTCCAGCAAGGTGAGCTTCACGTTCTCAGCATCCCATGGGATTGTAAACCAAGCTCATTTTCTTATCTCCTCAGGAACACAGCAAACCACACGTCCCAGTCCTGGCACCCAGGTGTGGCCTCCTGTCAATGGCATGAGAGTGGAAGGGATGTCTGTGTGCAAGTGGTTATGACTTCTGCCCTCCTCTCTCATTTCTCCTATGCAAACAGGATGATGCCAGAGCAAACTTAAAGCCAGATGGTGACAGGAGAAGGAACCTGGGTCCCTGAACAATTGTGCTCCCCAGAGCTCCATTCTGACCCACACTGGACCTTGATGTAAGCAAGAAACAACCAGGCCCCCAACGAGGCCACACTGAGGAGCTTCCCACAGACATCCAGAGGCAGGAATTCCCTGCCTCTGGATGTCTGTGGGAAGCTCCTCCGTGTGGCACACATCCAGTCAGCTCGTGGTTGTCCTTGTGTACGCATACTTTGGTCTCCTTTTCAGGAACATGGTTTGAATCTTCATCTGCAAGCTTTAGGCATCTCTTCCTGTGGGCCTGGCCCTAAATGCTTCTATTTTGGCTTTTCCTCACAGCCTCCCCATGAAGCAGGTGCCTCACAGGCATCATTTTCCATAGGATGAAATCAACTCTCAGGGAGATAAATGTACTTGCTGAAAGGCAGGGATCTGATGAGCAGCTGAACAAAGTTGTACACCAGGTTGGCTGCATCTGGTGTCTGTAATGTATAACCACAAAGCTATGCAGCACTGCTCCAGAATGGGCCAAGTCCTGGCACGATGGTGATCACTATTTAAAAAGACAGAAATATCATCAACCAAAGAAAATAAATTGATTATTTGAAGCTTAATCAAAAATAAAACTTTGCTGTTCAAGAGACAGTTAAGAAAGTGAAAACTCAAGTCACAACCTGGGGAAATATATTTGCAAGAAATATATGTGATAAATGACTGATTCTCAATTTATAAATAGTCCTTATACCAATAATAAAAAAATAACACAATTTAAAGTATTTGCAAAAGTTTTGAAGGTATACATCACCAAAGAAATATAAATGCTAAAGAAGAAAATGAAAATATGCTCCTTGTCATTAATCACCATTGTAAACACAATTTAAAGCCATAGTGAGGTACTACTACACACTCATTTGAATGACTAGAATTCAAGAACAGATAATACCAAATTGATAAAGATGTGAAACATTTACTACTCTCATATATTTCTTGAGTGAATAGAAATTGGGTGACTTCCCTGGCGGCCCAGTGGTTAAGACTCCACGCTTCCAGTGCAGGGGGTGAGGGTTCAATCCCTGGTCCAGGAACCTAGATCCCACATGCCGTGCGGCCAATAATAGTAATAATAATAGGGCTGCCCTGGTGGCGCAGTAGTTAATAATCTGCCTGACAATACAGGGGACACAGGTTCGAGCCCTGGTCCGGGAAGATCCCACATGCCATGGAGCAACTAAGCCCATGTGCCACAACTACTGAACCTGCGCTCTAGAGCCTGTGAGCCACAACTGCTGAGCCCGTGTGCCACAACTACTGAAGCTGCGTGCCTAGAGCTCATGCTCCGGAACAAGAGAAGCCACCGCAATGAGAAGCCCAGCCACTGCAACAAAGAGTAGCCCCCTCTCGCCGCAACTAGAGAAAGCCCGTGCACAGCAACGAAGACCGAATGCAGTCCCCCAAAAAATAAATAAATAAATAAATAAATAATAATAATAAATAGAAATCGGTAATTAACTTTAGAAAATACAACTGTACTCTTTTGAGATGGTATATATATACATATCATATGATATACACAGTAACTTCACTTGCAGATATATCCTTAAGAAAAATTAAATCATATAACTCAGAAACACTTCTGTGGAAATAGTCACAAAAATAGCAGCTTTATTCATAAAAGCCAAAACACAATATAATATTTGTGATTTTACTTTTATTTTTCCCCCATCATGTGCTAAAATATCTAAACTAATCCCAAGATAGAGTGGCTCATGCTACATCTCAAGTCCCCATGCTGGAACCTACCTCAATTTCTATTTTTTGTAAGTATTTGACTCTGTCAGAAGTGGAAACCTAAGGCCACCCAATCAGAATACGCCTGCTCAGCTTTAGTTTTTCACACCCTAGCTCCAAAACTTCCCTGTACCCCATATAAGAAAAGTTAACCCAGGTATGACCAATCAGCAATTGCCTAGTATGATTTCCTTGTCCTCAAGGACAGGAATTTTGTGTAAGTAATCTGTGCATTCTGAATGGCTCTTTGGAGCTCCTTCCTGTTTGCTACACTGGATGATTCCCAGTTTGTGAATAAGTACATAAAAGCCAACTGGATTCCAAGATTAATGACTCTGAAATTTTCCCTTAACACATATGTGAAGACTTTTTTCCTTTTTTAAAAAAGATAGATTTCTATGGTCCAAATATGTGGGGATTTTTTTTTTTTTTTTTTTTTTTTTTTTTTTTTTTTTTTTTTTTGCGGTACGCAGGCCTCTCACTGTTGTGGCCTCTCCCGTTGCGGAGCACAGGCTCTGGACGCGCAGGCCCAGCGGCCATGACTCACGGGCCCAGCCGCTCTGCGGCATGTGGGATCTTCCTGGACCGGGGCACGAACCCGTATCCCCTGCATCGGCAGGCGGACTCTCAACCACTGCGCCACCAGGGAAGCCCCAAATATTTTTAATTCAATTTTATATTCTACTCTTGAATTTTTAATTTCTTTGCTTCCTTTCTTCTTGTTTTTGGCAGGTATAGCAATGCTACTTAGAGCTATCTGACATGTTCCCTGATTGATATACTGGTTTATGTAGTGCATATATCAATAGAAAGTAGTTTTTGCATGAAGGGACACAGGTTTTAAAGTAAATGTATAATACTAAACACTACTGCAAAATAATTTTAATAGATACCCAATGCTAGTTTATGATATTTACTAATATCTTCAGTGTTACCAACATTTACTTACTAACGTCAGACTTACTGAGTCTCATCAATCTGATTGGGTTCATTTGTATTTGCATTTTTTCCTGTTGGAAAATACGGTTCTTTTATTTTTAGAAAATTTAGTTTCTTTCTGGTAATTCTAATCTCAAGTGGCATACAAGAATTTTGCCTTCACGGGTTTTAAATATTTCTCTCATTAATTTGTAGTATTTATTGAATTTACTTATTATTTACATATTAATGCTTAAAAAGTATAGGTGGCTCAATATCTTATGTGTTTTCTTCTTATTTCAATTTTTATGATTTTTTTAAAATAAAAGAAACCTGCTATTATGATATAGTTTGTGTATATGCTGTGATCATTTTTACATATGGGTTGAGAAGTCCTGCAAGGCATGCCAAATTAATAGTGCTGTGAAATGTGAAATAAAAAGGAGTCACTTATGTCAAGGGATTTTAACATGGAGCTGGGAGGCTATTAATTAGTGAACCTCCTGCACTTTCCCATCATGTGAAACCATGAAGTTTTTTTTTTCTAACATCTTTATTGAAGTATAATTGCTTTACATTGTTGTGTTAGTTGCTGCTGTGTAACAAAGTGAATCAGCTATACATATACATATATCCCCCTGTCCCCTCCCTCTTGCGTCTCCCTCCCACCCTCCCTATTCCACCCCTCTAGGTGGTCACAAAGCACCAAGCTGATCTCCCTGTGCTATGTGACTGCTTCCCACTAGCTATCTATTTTACCTTTGTTAGCGTATATATGTCCATGCCACTCTCTCACTTCGTCCCAGCTTACTCTACCCCCTCCCCGTGTCCTCAAGTCCATTCTCTACGTCTGTGTCCTTATTCCTGTCCTGCCCCTAGGTTCTTCAGAACCATTTTTTTTCTTAGATCCCATACATATGTGTTAGCATACGGTATTTGTTTTTCTCTTTCTGACTTACTTCACCCTGTATGACAGACTCTAGGTCCATCCACCTCACTACAAATAACTCAGTTTCGTTTCTTTTCAGAAAGCATAAACTTTTGATCTGGGCCAACGTGCACCCCACTTTGCCTTTAAAATCTCTTGACTTTTATTCCCCAGCTGGACACCTTTTGGGTTGTCACTTGAATGTGTGTCCACAATTGCAAATCTTTGATCCCAAACAAATGTGTCATGCTTGATTAATGCCGCTCAGATTTACTTAGGTCCACAGTATCAACGACAGACTTCATTATCTAATTTTATATACTTATTCTCTTAGCCAATGATGACGAACTCAGGGATATTTAGTTGCATATAATTCCCTTTTTAATTTTTTATTCCAAAATATTATTGACTTGATTTTTCTTACTTGAAAATTCTTCCAAGATTTTTATAAAAACAACAACAACAAGTAGTACTGTGGCTACTTTCAGCCTTTTCACAACTGGAATGCTTTTTTGCTAATCCTGTATCAACTTTTATGTTGAAAGGTTATACATAAAGGCTTTGCTGGGTCTACTTTGATGTGTTTTTAATTTGTACTTCCCTCAAGGACAGGGTGCATTAATGCCCTGGGGCTTTTCACATCACAAACCGGCAGCGAGGGGAACTACATTACCCAGAAGACTGTGTGGACCGGCCTTGTTCTCCTCTCCAATGAAGGCACCAAATTAAGGCTCTTCCGGATTTTGAACTAACCATGGGCGGGACTTCCGGCGTCTTTCTGATGGCGGTCGTTTGGCGGCTTTTGCTGCCGTCTGCAGGACCCGAGGCTCTAGGTCACTCGGTGGAGCGGAGCTTAGAGAAACTGGAAGGAGCCCGAGGGGGCGCCGTCCACACTGCCCAGGAGTGAGCGGGTTGCGGAACCCACTTCCGGGATTTTCGGCCTAGGTCTCCGCCATTATCCTGCGCGTCTCCTGGCACCACCGCGCCCACAGGGTCCTATGTCAACCAACACGGTGCAGGACCCGGCCCAGGTGACTGTTCCGCCCCCTCCCGCGCGCCCTCCCTGATCCTGACCCAAATCCTCAAGCCCCCAGGGAGGGTCTCCTGCTCAGGGCACTGGGGTTCAGTCCCCTGCTTCCAGAAATTTAGGTGTGCGTGTGTGGTGGTCCCATTTCTGATAGGATGTGTGACACAGTGTGGAGCGTGTTAAACGCTGTGAGCTTGGCCCGTGCAAAGCATTGGAGGTGCTCAAGAGCCGGGAGCATTCGGGAGTCCAGGACTTAGGCTGTCACCATATGGACATCAGTCCGCCAGTGACCTCCTCCCCCAGGGCAGGAGGTTCTTTCTGCAGGGACAGGGCATTTAAGGAGGAGTCAACAGACTGCGTCAACTGAGCCAACAGTCATCATTCTGGGAACCATGGAGGGTTGTGAATAAATCAGGACGACCCTCTGAGTTTTAAAGTATTTCAAAGGCTGCTCAGGGGAGAACAGACTGGGGAGGGGGAACTGACGGTGAAGGCAGGGAGACCTGGGAGAGCCTAGTGCATTCCACTCCAAAGAGTAAGGTGGCTTCTGGACCAGAGTGGTGCCTATGGAAGTTGCTGACCTGAAACAAACAGCCTGCACGCTATTTCACTTGCAAAGATGGGGCTTTTTGTTTGTTTTTATTCCAGAATCATCAGGGAATTGCAATTGGGGTGTGCAACCAAGGTGAGCTAAGACTTTTATAGAGATTAAAGAAGGAAGTTAGAAGGGCTGTAGTCACCAAAGAGTCCATGGCTTTTCATTGTCCAAGTCCTTCCCAGGAAAGAAGAGAGTCTTTCTTCTGCCTTTTGGATACTGTTATTGTCTCAGGTCAGTGAGGGCTCCACCTTCCTGTATGCCAACTTTAATTGAGGTTTCTGTTTATTAATTTTTTTACAAAGGAATTTAAGTAATAAGATTCCCAGTAAACCTTAAAGATAATTGGTAAGATTTCCTGGTGCTGTGAATGTGGCTCTGAGCTAAAGGACAGATTACAGTACAATAAAGGTTTTCTTTTGGAAGAGCATCTGGGAAGACTTGAGACCAGACTGATGTGAGAAGTCAGTTTTAGGGAGAGATTAAAAGCTGGATTCGGGACATGCTGTTTCTGAGCTCCCAAAGTTGAGGTAACAATAGGAGCTGCTGGAATCTGTAATCTGGAATTGAGGGAGGAGGACACTGGCGGACTGATATCCATGTGGTAACAGCCTAAGTCCTGGACTCCAGCCAAGACAGGATCTCAAATTTAGGAGGGAAAAGTTGTCACTTTTCTGTGCAAGGGGACCTCAGATGAAAGTAGAGAGACCTGGGGCTGGAGGGCAGGGCAGAGGGGGTGGGACTTTCTGAGGCTGCCTGAAGATGGGAGGGTCCTATGGTTCCAGGGCTTTCTGGGGAAGCAAGGGTATAAGGAGTAAGGAGCCTTACCTGGGATGGAGATGGAGAAGAAGGTGTGACGTGTAGCTTCACTGCTCTGAACACGCAGCTGACTGTCTATTCCTTGTGGAGCCAGAAAACGGTCAGCCAGGGTGGTGGAGCAGCTCAGGCCCAGTCAAGGGCACACGTGCCTCAGCTCTCCCAGGAAACTACAAGGTTAAAAATGTAGAGATTTGGGCTTCCCTGGTGGCACAGTGGTTGAGAGTCCGCCTGCCGATGCAGGGTACACGGGTTCGTGCCCCGGTCCGGGAAGATCCCACATGCCGCGGAGCAGCTGGGCCCGTGAGCCATGGCAACGGGAGAGGCCACCACAACAGAGAGAGGCCCGCTTACCACAAAAAAAAAAAAAAAAAAAAAAAAAAACAGAAAAAGAAAAAGTATAGATTTAGCAAGTTAATCTTGTGTAAACAAGTAATAACTGCTTAAAATGAGAATATATATCTGTGCTATAATAATATACATATGTTTAGGTTTTATTTTGGGCTCTTCACCTAGAGCTCTGAACCCCTTGGAATTTCCTGGATTTAAGATTGTTTTTTGTTATTCACAACTAGCCTCTTTAATCACAAAGGAGTTTGACTTAGGGTGGGTCCCCTAGATAACCTCAGGATTGGACTGATCACCAGGAAAATAAGGTGAATAGAACGTTAAACTTTCATCCCCACATGGGACCTCCCAAGGATCAGGGGGGAGCTGGAGATTAAGTGTAAAAACTGCTGAACAATGAAATTCAAGGTTCCTTCAGATTGGTGAACACATTGAAATGGTGGAAGTGCTGGGAGGGTGGCATGTACTGAAAAGGCCTAGAAACCCCCTGCTGCCCTCCATCCCCCACAACCCTGACCTAGACGTCGCTTCCATTTGACTGTTCCAAAGTTGTATACATTACAGTAAACCAGAAAAAGTAAGAAAAGTGTTTTCCTAACTTCATGGGTCATTTCAGCAAATTATCAAAACAGAGAAGGGGTTCATGGGAAACCCTGAATTTGTAGCCAAGTGGGACAGAAGTCCTGGTAGCCTGGGAACCAGGGCTCGGAACTGGCTTCTCAAAAGAGGGCAGTTTATGGGTTTGATGCCTTAAACCTGTGGATTCTGTCACTAAGTTCAGGTAGTGTAATAATAGGAATGAATTTTAGGGCACCATGGTGGTGTCATAAAATTAGATAATTGGTGGCTGAAAAAAGATACTTTGTCTCAGAAAGCCTTGAAAGACATGTAAGAAAAACGTAATTTTCAAAAACATTTATAGAAATCTTAATCCTGTGTTCTGTAATAGCTGAATCTTACCATGGGAGAGGTAATAATGCATTTGGTATGTACACATTATGAGTTAGACATCCTAAGTGTTGCCATTTACATGAAGACACTGAGACTCAAAGAGGGTGAGTGTTTTTTTCTTGCCACACCACACGGCATGTGGGATCTTAGTTCCCCAACCAGGGATGGCACCCGGGCTCCCTGCAGTGGAAGCTTGAAGTCTTAACCACTGGACCACCAGGGAAGTCCCAAGGATGTTGAGTCTTTGTCTAAGCCTATCCAGTTGTCAAGCTATAGCTCTGAAGAGTGAGGATCTGAGGTCAGAGGTCAGCCTCAGATGACTCATGTCCAGGAAAAGGAAGGGAAGAAACAGCTCAGCCTTTACATCCTCACCATAATCACCTTTACCTCAGATACTCCCTCTTTTCACAGGTTCCCATGGTAGCAGCAGCATTTATGGTCCCTGGACAGGTAAGTGGAAGAAGCCCCAGTACCTACCCAGACATCATCGCTACCCCTAGTCCTGACACACAGATATAGGAGACAGTGTTGTCCTGGGATTATGGGCCCTTAGGTCTGGGCCCTGGCATCATCTCAGGCACAAGACCATTAATCAAAGCCAGAAGTTGTACAAAGGTGTTCCCATGTGTCCAGTGGAGAAGGTCAAGTGGTGACATGTCCTTGGGCACAGCCTGGAGATGAGACTGAGAGGGGAGTCTTCAGGGAACTGCCGAACCCATGACATGGACTGATAAATACTGAGGTCATGAGTCATTTCTGTGATGGCAGCCTGAGGAGCTGGGCCTCTCCTGAGGGGGCGGGTCCATGACACGTGGCCTCAGAAGAGGGAAGTGATCTGACGCTGGGTCTGAAGAGGCTGTTCTGCCTGCCGAGAGGAAGAAGACTGGGGGTGAGGGTGGAGCCGGGGGCCCAGAGGAGGGTACAGTCTTGGTGAATGTCGATTGTGACTGGATCCTGGCAATGGCTCTGTAGCAGGAGAGGAGGTGAGTCTCTGAATCTCGTTTGTGGTAGAGCTGATTTTCTGCTGTACAGGATGACAGAGAGTAGTCTGACATGACCCCAGGATGTTTGCCTCTAGGTGACGGTGGGGATGCCATGTCTGAGACGGGAAGTCAGAAGTAGGAGTAATGGACAGAAGCACTGTCCAGAGTTCCTTGTCCCCAGGCTGAGTCTGAGATATTACCGGGGTGTCTCGGGGAGGTGTCAAGTGGGCCACTAGAAACACACACATGGAGTTCAGGAAGGATGGGGTTCAGGATTGAAGATACCCCTGAGAGGTGGATGGCATGTGGACCAGGTCAGATTACAGGCCCTCAGGTCATGTGTGGGTGCCATGAAAGTTGTAGAGTGGGGAGGGACATGCCCTCCCTGGGCACGGGGACAGGGGTGGCTGTCATCACTAAGATGGATGAGGCAGTGCAATGACCATGAGTGTGGGGGGTGGGAGTGGCCTCAGGGGAGGTCCTGGTCATGGCACAGAATTCGAAGGGGTGGATAAGGTATGGATGCAGAAGCTAAGCAGGAATGGAGGTCAGATGACAGGGAGGTAAGGCCTGGGGCATTGTTTCCCCTCCATAGGCTCAGAGTCTTGTGATGACTGCGGTTGGAGCCTGAAGTGAGTGAGACTGGACGACAGACCAGCTGAGGGCAGATGAGCGCAGCTGGGACAGGGTCTTGGGCTGGGCTGGGGGGGGTCTGGGGGGCTGGGCTTGGAATGAGAGGAGTAGAGAGAGGAAGGGGTGAGTGGTGCAGGGTCAGCACGTGGGACACTGGAGGACAAGGACTCGGGCATCTGAGCCCGCAAGATGTCTGGGTGCTGACGTGGGAACAGGGATCAGGGCCATGTGGGGAGACAAAAAGTAGTACTGGGACCGCCTGTAGCAGTAGGTCCCGCAGAGGCCTGGGGAAGCACTGAGTGCTGGGTGGCACGAGGGGAACATGATGAGGTGCCGAAGGCCTGGGGCCGAGGTGGTGGCATGGGGTGTGGGTCACGGTCGGGCACGTGAGGGAGTTGTGACCCTGCAGGGCTGGGCAATGGAGAGGAAGGGAATGTGAGCATGGACTCAGGGCCCTTGTCCCCAGGCTTTACTCCAGGGGGCTGAGTACAAGTGTCATTGTGTGTGGTGTGATCTTAGGAGAGTCGACTCTGAGGAGAGTGGCTGGGGGTTTGTGTGGCAGCCTCAGAGCGTCTTGTGAGACTGCTTGTCTCCCTCTCTGTTTTAACTGAATGACGTAACACTAGCAGGTTCCTGTGGAATCAGGGTCTGGTGTGTCCTCTGAGCTGGGTCACTGGGGTGGACGACCATGAACTGGGGGTTCTGGTTGCAGAGGCTGCTGTGAACTCACTTGTCCCCCTCATGACAGGGCCATGTGATCTTTGAGGATGTGGCTGTGTCCTTCTCCCAGGAGGAGTGGGGTCTCCTTAACGATGCTCAGAGACTCCTGTACTGTGACGTGATGCTGGAGAACCTGTCACTTATAGCCTCCCTGGGTAAGGACCCCTGTTCCACACCATTGCCCCGTATGGGACTCTGCCCTTCTTTTTGCATGGCTCACTCCATCCTTCCCAGCCTGGACCTTGGACATTGCTTACTTCCCCGATTTCCTGGCACTTGAGCTGCATTCCCCCACCCTGTGTGTGTTCAGCCCTGTACCATAGGCTCTGAAGCCTTTTACAGAAGACTTTGGTCTCAGACGCTTGAAGCCTGTCCAGCTGATGCCACTTAGCTTTGCCACTGCTAGGTGTGTTAACTGTTCAGATGTGTGCAAGATCCGTGTCACACATTCTAACCCTTTTTTTGCACTGCCTGTGTCAGGAATTACAGACACTTACATGGTCAGCATTTGTGGTCAACCCTAGATTATTTTTGCACGACTCCTTAAGGTTCTTCTACTGATACATTTTTTTCCCTGAAATCTGTCATTGGTTGGTTCACTCTGGGCCAGTGTCTTTCTCCTAATGGCCCTATTTTCCTCTGAGGAGTTTGATCTGGTAGGGCTCATAGTCACCCAGCCTGAGCTGAAAGCTGGAGGCAACCCTGGGTGCCTGACGAGGTAGGCCCCTGTCTAGTCATAGGACGAGGGTTAATTGCATCCTGAGCCTGGTGAGCAGGAGCTGTAGGAAGGCATGATATCATTGATGAGTTCTAATCCTACAGGGAAATGTCCTTTTCTCTCTCCTCTTTCAGCGTCAAGACTCATCATGCTCATACTTAATTTCTTTCTTCCACTTCTCCCCATTTTGACACTTTGCCCACTTTTCATTTCTACTGTGATTTCTGACTCCTGTTTTCCACCTTAGTGTCCTCCAAAACTCTCCTTTCCCCCTGTCTGCACTGTTCTCCAATTTTATGTATTTTTTATATTGTATATGCATATCCTTAATGTATCATGAGAGGTACATGTTTACTTACATTGTCTTTGAACACTGATAGTCAGGTGTAATTGCATTTTCCTGGATTGAGACACGCATTCTACAGAGCTGACCCTTGTCACCACCAGAAAGTCCTGCTGAAAGCCATCTGCCTAGGAGTGGATTGTTCTAGCCTCTCCTCCCGGCATGACACCACTACCTGGTATCCTGTGTTCTTGCTGGTTTGAGACATTTCCTGTTCTGCGACCATCAGAGACCTAGCATTGTAGAGTATCCCCTTCTACCACTTGACCCTTCCTCCCTTGTTTTAATAACAAACCCATGGGCTTATTCCTACATGTGTCATGCACAGATTTGTAGTGGACTCCTGTACCACCAACGTCTCCATACAGTTTATCAGCATTTTTGTGCTTTCAGGGTGTTGGAGTGCATTAGGTACTGAGGAGGCCACTTCTGAACAATGTGTTTCTGTAAAACAAGTGACACAAGACAGGAATCCAAATCCAGACCTATCTATCCTGAAGACTCTTACTTCAGATATGGGTGCCCTGGTAGAGAAATATGTTTTGTACCTGGCTGAGCACCAAGGAGTGCATCCTGGGCTGAAACCGTCCTCTTCTGGGGCTTGTGGGAAAATGTTCACTTCTCACCTACAACAGCACCAGAAGCAGCCCAGTGGAGAGAAACACCTCAGAAGGGAAGAGAATGGGGCCTTGCTTGTGACGAGCTGCAAAGTCTTTTTACCCGACAATATGTTCACATGCGGAGAGATTGAGAAGGCTTTCTTAGGCAGCTTGGGCTTTCCCCAGCACCAGCCCTCCCACGATGGACAGCATCCAGGAAGAAGCAGGGAGAGCAGGGAGGTCTCTCACCCTGGACAAGGGCATTACGAGTGCAGCGAATGTGGCAAAGCCTTCAGTAAAAAGTATAAATTCACGGAGCACCTGAGAGTTCACACTGGAGAAAAACCTTATGGGTGCAGCGAGTGCGGCAAATTCTTCAGACTCAGGGGAGGTCTTTCTCATCATCGTAGAGTTCACACAGGAGAAAAGCCTTTTGATTGTGGTAAATGTGGGAAAGTCTTCATCTACAAATGTAAACTTGTTCAGCACCAAAGAGTCCACACTGGAGAAAGACCCTATGAGTGTAATGAATGTGGGAAAGCCTATGCCCGCAAGGATTCACTTGTCCAGCACCAAAAGGTCCACACTGGAGAGAAACCTCATAAATGCAGTGAATGTGGGAAGCTCTTCCTTTACAGAAATAAACTTCTTGTGCACCAGAGGATCCATACTGGAGAAAAGCCTTTTAAGTGTACCGAATGTGGGAAGTCCTTCAGTTATAAAACCAGTCTTATTATCCACCAGAGAACCCACACTGGAGAAAGGCCTCATATGTGCAGTGAGTGTGGGAAAGCCTATGTCAACAAAAAAAGTCTTATTGTACACCAGAGAATTCACAATGGAGAAAAAGTTTATGGGTGTAAGAAATGTGGGAATTTCTTTATAAGCAGCTTTGCCCTTAATAAACACCAGAATGTTCACACTGCACAAAGGCGTTATGAGTGCAGTGAATGTGGGAAAGCTTTCAAGAGGAAAATCAGACTAGCTGAGCACCAGAGAATCCACACTGGAGAAAGACCCTATGAGTGTAATGAATGTGGGAAAGCCTTCAAGCTGAAGAATACACTTGTTAGCCACCGAAATGTCCACACTAGAGCAAAGCCTTTTCAGTGCAGTGAATGTGGGAAGCCCTACAGTAACAAAACAAGTCTTGTTGTCCACCAGAGAATCCACACGGGAGTAAAGCCTTTTCAGTGCAATGAATGTGGGAAGCCTTACAGTTACAGAACAAGTCTTATTGTCCACCAGAGAATCCACACTGGAGAAAGGCCTTATGAGTGTAATTCTTTGTATGTAGCTCCAAGCTCATAAAAAAGAGGAAAGTTCACACTGGAGAAATGTCTTCTGGACTTATGTGTTCCTTCACTTGAGTTAATATCTAGCACCACAACTCCTGTGTTGTAGAGTAGGTGAACGTTTAACTTATGTGGGGTCAAACTTTTTTTTGTGTGTGTGGTACACGGCCCTCTCACTGTTGTGGCCTCTCCCGTTGCGGAGCACAGGCTCCGGATTCTCAGGCTCAGTGGCCATGGCTCACGGGCCCAGCCACTAAGCGGCATGTGGGATCCTCCTGCATCGGCAGGAGGACACTGCGCCTGCATCGATCCCCTGCATCGGCAGGCGGACTCCCAACACTGCGCCACCAGGGAAGCCCCAGTCAAACTTTTTAAAGTGGTAGTATCCTTTTACAGTCTTGCCAGAAACACCAGAACCCAAGTTCCCATTCTTTCCATTCTTACCAACACTTGGTATGTGCAGGGTTTCTAATTTTTGTGACATCGTAGGTGTATAGTGGTATCAAGTGATTTTAATTTGCATTTCCCTAATGACATGATGCTGAGTGGTCTTCCATGTGTTAATTTCCAGCCATATATTGTTATTGAAATTTCTATTCATTTGATTTGTTGTTCTAATTACTGAGTTTTGACATTTCTTCATGAATTATCGAATACGGTCCTCTAATGGAAATACTTAGCAATACTTTCTTCCAGAATTGGTCTTGTCTTTTCAATTACTTTTCCAGAGAAAAAGTTCTTAATTTTAGTGTAGTCTAATTTGTCCATTCTTATACTTTTTCCCGTTTCCTCCTGTAACTTTTATGGTTTAGGGTTTTTATTGATGCAAAGGAATCATTTTCAATTAATTGTGGGAGTTATTTTTTAAAATATAGACACCCAATTGCTGCAGTGATACTGATTTAAAAGATTATACCTTTTCCCCTGAATTGCTTTAGTATCTTCATCGACGGTCAATCATTTATGTATATGTTTATTTCTGGAATTTCTATTCTGTTGCATTTATCTACTTTATTTATGCCAGTATTTTCATGTATTAACTAATTTGTTTTTATAGTATGTCTTGAAATCAAGGTTGTATACTCCTTTGACTTTCTTTTTTTCAGTCATTATAGCCTTTCTTGGTTCTTTGCTTTTCCATATGAAGTTTAGAATTCACTTTTCAGCTTATACAGCACAAAAAATCCTACTAGGAGTTTCACTGGGCTTACATTTAGTCTTCAATTTATTTTTATTTTTTGGCTGTTCCGTGCAGCTTATGGGATCTTAGTTGCCTGATCAGCAATTGAACCCAGGCCAGGGCAGTGAAAGCGCTGAGTCCTAACCACTGGACCTCCAGGGAATTCTCCTAATCTTTAATTTAGAAAGAAATACTGAGTGTCCCAATCCATAAACATGATACATCTCCTTTTATGTAGATCTTATTTAATTTTGGATGGAAATGTTTTTAGATTTCTTTTTATAGGTCTTGCATATGTATTTTCTAAATCTGATAATATTGTGAATGAGAATTAAAAAATTTTTCTTTGTGAAATGTTCAGTGCTAGTACGCTAAGAGAGATATCAAACTACGGATAGAAGTGAGCCTTCTTAATCCTACAACATCTACAAAGAGTAATTAGAAATACTATACCTTTGAACCATTATTAAACTATTGCCATTAGAATAAAAGGAGGGCAGCTGCTCATTGTTCTCTTATTCAGTATCATCCTGGAGTTCCAATTTCATTCAATACGAAAAAAAAAACCGGCAAAATAATGAATATGTAGCAATTGGAAAGGAAGAAAACACCTAAAATATATCCTCAGTTTTCATCTTCACTATGAATCCAAATATGGACACTCATTTTAGTGCCTCAACCCATCATAAACTCATAATTGTTTCATCACCCATTTGCTGACCTTCTTACTTCCTTAGGACCCATCACCTTCTATTACGCTATGCAACTTAATATCATAGAAGAACTGCTTATTTTATTTTTCTATCAAATACAGAGTAAGTTCCAGTAGGAAAATATGTATTTACATGTTGTGCACTGATACATTCTGTATTCCTAGAAACATGTCTGAAACACATATGGTACTTTTTTATTTTTGGCCTTACTGCGTGGCATGTGGGGGCTTAGTTCCTGGACCAGGGATCAAATCCTTGCCCCCTGAAATGGAAGTGCAGAGTCTTAACCACTAGAACGCCGGGCAAGTCCCCCATGTGGTACCTACTGACATCTTAAAATATGGAACAAAACGATAATGCACATTTAACATTCATTTGCACAACTGTGGGTGTACTTTCTAACTCTCCTCACCCTGCTTTTTCCTTCAGTTTTACTACCATGAATGCTCTGAGTTATAGGAAGAAATTATGTTTTGTGAAAAGCCTTTAAATCTACTAAAAAATCCCCAGTAGACATTTTAGTGGTTTCCTTCTCTCACTTATTAGATGTCAGGTGTGTGTGTGTTTTTTTTTTCCCTCACATTCCAGTGGGATTTTGATTATTTCAAAAACAAGTTTTCCACCATCAATTTCTGCCAGTCCTCATGGATATCTATCTCATTAAGCACTTTTATTATTTTATTTTTTTTTAGTTTATTTATTTCTTTTTGGCTGCTTTGGGTCTTTGTTGCTGTGCGTGAGCTTTCTCTAGTTGTAGCTAGTGAGAGCTACTCTTCGTTGCAGTGTGCAGGCTTCTCTTTGGGATGGCTTCTCTTGTTGTGGAGCCAGGGCTCTAGGTGCGTGGGCTTCAGTAGTTGCAGCGCATGGGCTTAGTTGCTCTGCGACATGTGGGATCTTCCTGGACCAGGGCTCAAACCCATGTCCCCTGCATTGGCAGGCCGATTCTTAACCACTGCGCCACCAGGGAAACCCTAAGTACTTTTAATAGCTCTGGATAGTTACACAGTCTGAAATGTTTTTCTGAGTTTGTCTCCTCTCCATATGCAGACACTGTCAGTGCACTTACAGGTGGCATAATCACTTCCAAGGAGCAGATGACATCGTGGGGTTCTAAAACTTTATCTCAGGCTTACGTGTCCCCATTGCACACTCAGATGCTGCCATGGCATCCTTGTTATGGGAGCAAATACACATTTGGTAAGTATCTCTTCAGGTATCTGATTCTTAGAAAACATTTTTGTCAGAAAACTGGAAATTAACTCTTTCTAAAATAAATTTCACTTCCTGAGGTCAGGACAATAAAAAAGGAACAATCTTATATAGGTTATAGATATAGACAGACATAAGAACAAAGCCATAAAAACAGGAAAGGCATTGCTGAGGAAACCAGAGGCATGTTGCCCCCTCATCAACGTGCATCAGGAGTGCCTGACAGTTCCCCTCTCTCCTCAGTTGCATTGTTTTGAAACTTGTTTCACTGGCTTCTCACTAAACACACTGATCATAAACAGGGTTCACTGTAGAGGCTTCATGATAAGGTAGGTTGTGAGTAATAAGATGAAGAAGATAAGCTCCTACTCTGAGTAGATGCCTAGTGTCTGTTGTATCTGCTGATGAGGGGCATGTTGTGTCATGGAGACTTGAATGATGTGTCTCTAAATTTTTATCCTTGGTGAAATGCTGTTCATTGCATCTCAAGTACTTGGATGTTCTCTTTATCATAGTAATCAACACTCTCTACCCTCCCAGGGCCTTGGCTTCCATTCCTCACCTATAAAAATGGATCCATTCTTCTGTCATCTGTATGTCTATCATCCACCTATATGTCTACCATCTATATATCTATCTCTATCATCTTTGCCTTATTGTGATTTCATCTCAATGACATGTCCCATTTATAAGATAATTTTCTTAAACAGAAAATAAAAATTTGGACCAGACATCCTCTTAGAAGAATGGAGTCACCCTGTGCTCAATGAGAACAGGGCATTTAATTTAGACCCTTCCTGTGTCTCTGCAGAACCTCTATGATCAGGGGAAGTTGTCAATCATTACTACCTGTGACTCACTGGAGGTCATTAAGAGTGGACTGATCCACAACCTAAGCAATGTCATGGTTGTTAGACTCAGATTTATGCACACTCCCAAATTCCCACGGGAAATTCTACTGGCATAAGTTTTTGTTATTTAACTTCATCTTGTGATTCTTATCAAGATTTCTGGTTCTTTCTTTTGTCCCTTATTTTGCTTCATTTTCTAGTTTTGTAACCTATTTTCATCACACTGGTGATATTTTTTACTTCAACCTTAAATAGTATTATAAAACTAATGTTTACTATGAATATTTTGAATGAACCCACTGGTGTATAAAGTTAAACTGAATAGGGCTTCCCTGGTGGCGCAGTGGTTGAGAGTCCGCCTGCCGATGCAGGGGATGCGGGTTCGTGCCCCGGTCCGGGAAGATCCCACATGCCGTGGAGTGGCTGGGCCCGTGAACCATGGCCGCTGAGCCTGCGCATCCGGAGCCTGTGCTCTGCAAGGGAGAGGCCAAAACAGTGAGAGGCCCGCGTACTGAAAAAAAAAAAAAAAAGTTAAACTGAATAATGATATTGATACACTACACTCCTCCTCCCTTACAAAGTCCGCATCCCAGGGAAGCAACACTTCACAATTGGTGAGGCTCTCTCCAGACAGAAGTGACAACTTCATAGAAATATTTGATAAGATCTCAGAGAACACCCCATAACCACTGGACCACCAGGGAATTCCCTCCCTTGGATTTTTTAATTGAAGTATTTATTGTGAAAATCAGTGATTCACATGCAAGGGTAAGAATGCAGAGAGGGAGTTCCCTGGTGGTCTAGTGGTTAGGATTTGGTGCTTTCACTGCCGTGACCCAGGTTCAATCCCGGGTTGGGGAACTGAGATCTTGCACACCTTGTGGCACAGAAAGGAGAGGACAAAGGAAGGGAAAAGGAAGGTAAGGAATCAGAGAGATCCTGTGTGTACTTTACCCAGTTTCCCCAATAGTAAGACTATATTATATCACAACAATTATATTGACGTTGATACTATCACCTGATCTTATTCAGATTCCTCTAGTTGTACTCAGGTTGTGGTTTTATCCCTCTTTTTTTTTTTTTAAGTTTTATTTTATATTGGGCTATAGTTGATATCCCTCTGGGTTAAGCCACTTTCTTTATCCTGGATATACCATCAAGGCAACACAAAATCTCTCTCAATTTTTCTTCCATTTTACTTTTGATGTTATGGATTTTAAAATTCCATTTTCATTGAGCATTGTTTGTTTAAACTTTATGGGAAATACTTAAATTTGTACAAACTCAAAACTACAACACAAGGAAATTTCATCACTTTTGTTCCTGTCCTTCTAATCTGTTAAATCTCTGTCCCTATATTTATACTCTTCTACTTGACTCAAAAAACATGGTGTATATTCACTGTTATACACTGTTCTGGACCATAGTTTTTCACTTAAGAATACATCCTGGTAAGGGAACTCTTGACACTGTTGGAGAGAATGTAAATTGTTGCAGCCACTGTGGGAAATAGTATGATGGTTTCTCAAAAAAACTAAACATAGAACTACCATATGATCCAGCAATTCTACTCCTGGGTATATATCTGAAAAAAACCAAAAACACTAATTCAGAAAGATACATGCACCCCAATATTCATAGCAGCATTATTTACAATTACCAAGATATGGAAGCCATCTAAGTGTCCATCAAGAGATGAATGGGTAAAGATGTGGGGTGTGTGTGTGTGTGTGTGTGTGTGTACACACACACACACACACAATGGAATACTACTCAGCCATAAAAATGAATGAACATTTACCATTTGCATCAAGACGCATGGACTTGGAGAACATTATGCTAAGTGAAATAAGACAGAGAAAGACAAATACTGTATGATATCACTCATATATAGAATATAAAAAATAAACTAGTGAATAAGACAAAAAACAGTCTTACAGATAAAGAGAACAAACTAATTGTTACTGGAAGGAAGAGGGTGGGGCAAAATAGGGTTGGGGGATTAAGAGGTACAAACTACTATGTATAAAATAAATAAGCTACAAGGATATATTGTACAAGAGAGAATATAGCCAATATTTTATAATAACTATAAATGGAGTATAACCTTTAAAAATTGTGAATCACTATGTTGTACACCTGAAACATATAATATTGTACATTTTCTCTCTCTCTCTCTGTCTCTCTCTCTCTCTATATATATATGTATGTGTGTGTGTGTGTGTGTATATATATATATATATATATATATATGTATGTATGTATGTATATATCCTGGAGAAAACTTCACAGAGTCAGTTCTACAGCAATGCATTGTATGTGTTCCTGAAAACCACCAAGTTATGCAAAATCCAACAGAAAATCACAAGGCCTATTGAGATCCTTGAAGTACCTTCAGTAAAACAAAAAATAAAATGGAAGCCTAATATATGTGGTACTACAGTTTGACACGTTAAAAGTTTGAGAAACAAACAAACAAAAATACCGTAACAAATATGGTCCTTGACCTTCATTCTGTCGTTGGCACATGTGTAATTACAAACACTGGGCCCTGTAATAATTTATTTAAATAGTCCCCATCATTTCTGTTTAGTCAGTCTCTGTCTTCCCTGTAACATTTTATGGGGCATATTCTATCCTAAGCATAAATATGTCACTTCAAACTTTGAAATTAACTACCCTCAAGTATCTCCATATTCTGGTGTACATGGCCACAGCAAGAATTTCTGTGCTGTCTTGGTTTTCAGACTTACAGCTGTTGTCCAGGGGTTCCATCCTCAGCCAGACTTACAGCTGCTGTCCAGGGGTTCCATCCTCAGCAGAGGAGTCAGGTAATGCCCTTCAGTCAGCCCTGCACCTCCTGTTCCCTGTACTGCAAAAAGTGAAATCTTTTTTGGCAAGGCTGAAAGGACCTTAAATATTGCATGGGAGACACTTTCTATGTTCCAGAAATGGTTTAGGAAATCTGGAAGGAACTCAAATTAAGAAACTAGACACTTTCAGGTCTGTACAATTAATGGGCACCAATCTAACTGCTATATACAAGTTTGCCTCCAGCAGGTTAATATTTCCCACAAATAGTTGTGGGAAAAAAGTTGCAGTTCCCCTGCAACTCGTCCTGGAGACTGGGTCCTACTGAAACACTGGAAAACTAAGCATCCAGAAGACCGGTCCATATTTGCTGGGCCAGACCTCATAAGGAACGACACAGGGAACAGAAACCACGCTGTTGAAGAAAACCATGACCAATATCATCCAAATCCTGGCTGGTTCCAGATCCCCGATACTGACTTCTCTGAATGGGCAATGAACCCCTACAGATCTTAAGTTGCTTTCAGAAGGAAGTGACGAGAAAGAAATTAAGGTGAGGGACTTCCCTGGTGGTCCGGTGGTTAAGAATCTGCCTTCCAATGCAAGGGACGTGGGTTCGATCCCTGGTCTGGGAACTAAGATCCCACATGCCATGGGCCAACTAAGCCCGCGCACTCTAAAGCCCGTTCGCCACAACTAGAGAGCCCGTGTGCTGCAACTGCTGAGCCCACACACCACAATGAAAGATTCCATGTGCTGCAACTAAGACCAAACACAGCCAAGTAAATAAAATAAATAAATAAAATTTTTTTTAAAAGAAATTAAGGTGAATGGTACCAAAGCTCTTGTTCAGTCAATAGGATTGTCTGCTGGCTTTATATACTGTTAACCTAACTGCATGCCTGACATTTATGACTGAGGAACTCTAAATCTTTGTGGGGATATCTATGCTCCTAGTGGGATGGCTACAGTGGTGACTTTGGCAAAGTAAAATTCTTCAGAAGGTAATGCCCCAAGGCAAAGCAACAAATAATTAGCTCACTAGATCACCAGAATGAGTGTTCTTTTCTTTTGCTATATTTCCTCTGTGATTTTATCCTTCCAGGTTTGGAAGAATAATTAAGATTTCTCAAACATTGGGAAAAACAGGCAATCTTTCTAGATGTTGGCTAAGTCATCTAAAACCTTTTTCTGTATGTAATCATGCTGACCCCTTGGTTGTGCCTGTCATGAGTGTTTTGGCCATCCTGAACTTCACTATGATTATGAATTAAAAAAAAAACCTTCAGATGTACTCTGGGAAAAAGCTGACTCATTAGCCAAAGTAGTCCTAGATAATTGTATAGCTCCAGATTATATACTAGCTGAACAGGGTGAAGTTTGTGCTATTGCTAATACCTCTTGTCATGTATACATTAATGCCTAAGCTGAAGTGGAAACTCATATAGACAAAATCAGGCAACAGACTACTGGCTACAGCAAATATCCCAGAAGTACTGGGTCCAAACTGGTTTCCAGGACTATTTTCCTGGATCCAGTCTCTTAGGAAATATATGCTCATGGATCCCATCAGGAATAAGGTCTGTATTATAGGGATTAGTTAACTAGGTGGTGTTGTTTTATGCTTGCTAGGATTTATATTCCTTCTTGTCAGAAATCTACTTGCTCTTTGTCTCATATGTTTAAGCCCCAAACCCCAACCCATATGAACATAAAGGACCAGAACAAAAACCTTGGCCTCATCTAAGGAATCATGAGTATTTGCAATCAAATAAGAAACAGTTTCATTCCTCAAGCCCATATCAGGCCTATGCCTCTTCTGCAGGAAGTAGCCAGAGTAGTCATTGCCCCTCTTCCCTTAAGACTGAGTAGTGATCAAAAGGCAGGGGGTGGGGTAGTGTGATGAACTGGGCGATTGAGATTGACATGTATACACTGATGTGTATAAAATTGATGACTAATAAGAACCTGCTGTATAAACAAATAAATAAAATTTTTTAAAAAAAGATGGGGTATTGAAACTATTCCTTATAGGGTTAAAAAACCCATCCTGAAACCGTGCCCCATAGGGTTAACAGAAATTGGTGACTAACAGAAATTCTTGAACTTGTCTGACAGAACAGGAGATAATGGAGCAGCTAGTTGAAAACACCTTGGCTTGTAACACAACAAAAGTGGCTGAAAATAGATGAAACCAATGTGGCCAAACCAAGCATGCACAGAATAGACTTGGTTGTCTGATAAATGACCTTCAACTTTACAGCCCCAAATTCCCCCAAACGTTTCATACCAACTCCTCCTGAATTTGCACGTGTCCCTGAAAGCATGTAGCTCCATTGTGCCTGCACAGAACGATGATTATTTCACCTTTTCCTGCCTCCAATCACCTTCCCTATACCACTGACCACACTACACTCTTCACCCATAAATGGCCCAAGTTCCCCATCTCCTGAAATGTGTATTTGGTATTTGTTCTCCAATCTCCTCACTTGGCTGCCTTGTACAAATAAAAATAAACCCTTTCTCTGCTGCAAACCTCTACATCTCAGTATTTGGCTTGCTGCACATTGGGCAAACGGACCTGGTTTGGTAACATGTTTTTCTTCACATAAAATTTGTTTCTATAAATGCAAAATAAAAGAGACTTTATTTTCTCTGAATGAGAATGAATGTTAACTTTTACAACTGAGAGAAATTTAGAAACATACTAGACTTTGGCTAACAACACATGCCCCTCCCCCCCCTTTGCAAAACAAAGGAACACCACCAAAAGCACTTATGCATAGCAGCAGCTATCATTCTCAAACTCAGCATCTGGGAACCCATCTTCCCTGTCTTACTGCTCATCACATGCTTGTAGGAAGAAATCTTTAGAGTGAAACCTGTGAGGTTCAGTGTGCTTACTAGGGATAAGTGAGAGATGTTTTCATAAAGGGTTGGTAACAGGAGGAGAAACGAAAATCTCCAGCAGCCCTGAAGCAGGTGGACAAGTGTGGTGATAGCCTCTGGTTCCCTTAACAAATGTCTTTCCTTTCCTGTTTTTGTCTGTTTGTCTGCTATCTGTCTCTCTAAATTTTTTAATATTTCAACCTCAGAAAGCCTAATTATTTTTTAAAATGCTTATTTATTTATTTTTGTCTGTGTCAGGTCTTTGTTGCTGTGCATAGGCTTTCTCTAGTTGGCGAGCAGGGGCTACTCTTTGTTGCGGTGCACAGGCTTCTCATTGTGGTGGCTTCTCTTGTTGCCAAGCACGGGCTCTAGGCACGCAGGCTTCAGTAGTTGTGGCTCATAGGCTCTAGAGCACAGGCTCAATAGTCGTGGCGCATGGGCTTAGTTGCTCCATGGTATGTGGGATCTACTCATTGTGGTGGCTTCTCTTGTTGCAGAGCATGGGCTCTAGGCACGCGGGCTCAGTAGTTGTGGCTTGAGGGCTCTAGAGTGCAGGCTCAGTAGTTGTGGCACAGAGGCTTAGTTGCTCCACGGCACGTGGGATCTTCCCAGACCAGGAATTAAACCCATGTCCCCTGCATTGACAGGCGGATTCTCGACCACTGTGCCATCAAGGGAAGTCCCGCCTAATTATTTCTTAATCTATGAATCTATAATCTTCATAGATTTCCTGAAATACATTCCTTAAGAGAATGTGAAACCTATCTGGAGGAAAAAAAAAAGAAATCTACTAACCCAATTGTTTGCTGTGAGAACAGTGGCTGCAGGTGTGGAAAGGGGGGGATTCTGAACCCTGGGTAAATGTTTTGAAATGTCATGATCTCATCTTTTTGCTGGAAGGTGATTAATCACTTCATCTGTAATTGCAGTAATAGTGTCTGCAAAGGGATTTGAGGTCATTTCTGGAAAACATTTGTGAGCTATGCAACCACTGAAAGCTACTAAAAGTGATTAATAAAGATATCTTAACAGGAGAGCAGAACAGATAGGGAAGAAATTATTTTTGAAATAAAAATCCTAATGGAAAAGGAGCAGAAGACACTGAAATCTAAAAGTTGAGAGAAGAAAGAAAAAAACTGAGCATATCCTATCCATCTTTCTTAGTCAATTCAGCGTTTGAATCCAAAATATGACTTCTTTCCATTCCTGAGAACCCTTGAAGGTATTGAAACTGATTGGGTGAGACAGGAATAAGCAGTGTTGGAAAAAATAGCAAACAATGTTACAAATGAACAGGAACTTCCAGTTTTCATGTTTGTTCAGTGCTTCAACATATATTCATTGCGTGCCTTGTCAGGCACATTCCTAGATATATATGAGTGCACAGAACATAATAAGTAAAAAAAATGCATCCTCATGGAAATTGCATTCTGGTTAAGGGAAACACACAACAAGCAATGTGCTAAGTTGTTAAATTACATAGTATCTTAGATGGTAATAATAGGTCTTAGGGAAAGAGAAAAGAAGAGCCACATAGAGGTGAAGAAAAGTATAGGGAGTAGGGAAGCATTGCAATTGTAAATTGGGTCTCCATAGTAGGAGTCAGGTGTAGATGAAATTTGAAGAAATAATTAAGGTGGTTAGTGATAAAGTCTTTATTCCTTCCCAAACGTTATATATTTATTTTCTTGACTTATTTCACTAGAGAGAAACACCAATGTAACAATGAATAAAAGTGCATAGAGCAGTTCACAATGTGCGGGGAAGTATTTTATAAGGGACAAAGAGGCATGACATTTGCAATAGCACTTTTGTAGAAGCATTATATAAGATAAAAGAAGATCCCTTCTGTATTAGTTTGATTTCCCTCTCCTCTCCATCTCTCTCTCCTCACACACACAGCAATTAAAAAAACAAAACCAAAATAAAACAAAAAACACACTGGAAAAAGTATTTTGAGCTGAATAGAAAAAAACACTCAACAGAAGAAAATTTGTGAGAGGTTTCTTTTTTGTTGCATTCATTCATTATTTTTTTACGTTTATATTAGGTTCAGGTGTATAACATTGATTCATTATTTTTGTGCATTATGAAATGATCACCTCAGTAAGACCAGTTACTATGTTTGAGCACTGGTTACAATATTATTGACTATATTTCCTATGTGCAAATTACATCCTCATGACATTCATTTTATATCTGGAATTTTCTACCTTGTAAACTGCTTCATCTATTTTGTCCAACCATTCATCCCCCTTCCCTCTGGTAACCATGAGTTTGTTCTCTGTATCTATGAGTCTGTTTCTGTTTTGTTTGTTCATTTTTTTTTTTTTTGTTTTTTAGATCCAACATAGAGGTAAAATCATATAGTATTTCTTTCTCTGACTTATTTCATTTAACATAACACCCTCCAGGTCCATCCATGTTGTTGCAAATGGCACGATTTCTTATTTTTTATGGCTGAGTGATATTGCATTTTGTGTGTTATACATAGCTACACACACACATACATACCACATCTTTATCCATTCATCTATTGATAAACTTAGGTCCTGTCAATATCTTGGCTATTGTAAACAATGCTGCAATGAACATAGGGGTGCATATGTCTTTTCAAATTAGTGTTTTTGTTTTCTTCAAATAAGCTGAAGTGTAATTGTTCAACCATTGATAGTTCTATTTTCAGTTTTTTGAGGAACCTCCATACTGTTTTCCACAGTGGCTGGGCCAATTTACATCCCCATCAACAGTGTTTGAGGGTTCCCTTTTCTCCACATTCTGGTCAACACTTGTTTCTTTTTAAAAAATTTATTTTACTTATTTATTTTTGGCTGCGTTGGGTCTTTATTGCTGCATGCAGGCTTTCTCTAGTTGTGGTGAGTGGGGACTACTCTTTGTTGCCGTGTGTGGGCTTCTCATTGCAGTGGCTTCTCTTGTTGTGGAGCGTGGGTTCTAGGCACATGGGCTTCAGTAGTTGTGGCTCACAGGCTCTAGAGCACAGGCTCAGTAGTTGAGGCGCATGGGCTTAGTTGCTCCATGGCATGTGGGATCTTCCCAGACCAGGGCTTGAACCCATGTCCCCTGCATTGGCAGGCAGATTCTTAACCACTGCACCACTAGGAAGTCCTGTTGTTTCTTTTTTTTTTTTCTGGTACACGGGCCTCTCACTGCTGTGGCCTATCCCGTTGCGGAGCACAGGGTCCGGAGCGCAGGCCCAGTGGCCATGGCTCACGGGCCCAGCCACTCCGCGGCATGTGGGATCCTCCCGGACCAGGGCACAAACCCGTGTCCCCTGCATCGGCAGGCGGACTCCCAACCACTGCGCCACCAGGGAAGCCCTGTTGTTTCTTTTTGATAAGCCATTCTGACATGCGTGAGGTGGTATCTCATTGTGGTTTTGATTTGCATTTCTGTCATGATTAATGAAGTTGAGCATATTTTCATGTACCTGTTGGCCATCTGTATGTCTTCTTCGGAAAAATGTCTATTCTGCTTCTTAGCCCGTTTAAAAAATTTTTTTATTTTAAATATAGTGTTGTATGAGTTCTATATATATTTTGGATTATCAACCCCTTATTGGATATATCATTTGAAAATATCTTCCCCCATTCAGTAGGCTGCCTTTTCATTTTGTTGGTGGTTTCCTTTGCTGTGCAAAAGCTATTTAGTTTAATGTGATCCCACTTATTTATTTTTGCTTCTGTTGCCATTGCCTGAGGAGACACATCCAAAAAAATATTACTAAGACTGATGTCAAAGAGGTTACTGCCTATGTTTTCTTCTAAAGAGTTTTATGGTTTGGGGGTCTTAAATTTAAGTCTTTGGGGCTTCCCTGGTGGTGCAGTGGTTGAGAGTCTGCCTGTCGATGCAGGGGACACGGGTTCGTGCCCTGGTCTGGGAGGATCCCGCATGCCGCGGAGCGGCTGGGCCCGTGAGCCATGGTCACTGAGCCTGCACATACGGAGCCTGTGCTCCACAACGGGAGAGGTCACAACAGTGAGAGGCCTGCATACCGCAAAAAAAAAAAGAAAAAAAAAATTTAAGTCCTTAATCCATTTTGAGTTTATTTTTATATGTGGTGTAAGTGGTCTAGTTTTATTCTTTTTTTTTAATAAATTTATTTATTTATTTATTTATTTATTTATGGCTGTGTTGGGTCTTCATTTCTGCATGTGGGCTTTCTTTAGTTCCGTCAAGTGGGGGCTACTCTTCGTTGCAGTGCACAGGCTTTTCACTGTGGTGACTTCTCTTGTTGCAGAGCACAGGCTCTAGGCACACAGGCTTCAGTAGTTATGGCATGTGGGCTCAGTAGTTGTGGCTCACAGGCTCTAGAGCGCAGACTCTGTAGTTGTGGTGCACGGGCTTAGTTGCTCCGTGGCATGTGGGATCTTCCTGGACCAGGGCTCAGACCTGTGTCCCCTGCATTGGCAGGCAGATTCTTAACAACTGTACCATCAGGGAAGCCCCCTAGTTTTATTCTTTCACGTGTAGCTACCTAGTTTTACCACCACCATTTATTGAGGCAACTGTCCTTTCCCAATTGTACACTCTTGCCTCCTTTGTCATAGATAAATTGACCATATGACTGTGGGTTTACTTCTGGACTTTTTACTCTGTTCCATTGATCTATGTGTCTGATTTTGTGACAAGACCATACTGTTTTGGTTATGATAGCTTTGTAGTATGGTTTCAAGTCTGGGTGCATGATACCTCCAGCTTTGCTCTTCTGTCTCAAGACTGCTTTGGGTATTTGGGGTCTTTTGTAGTTCCATACAAATTTTAGAAATATTTGTTCTAGTTCTGGTGAAAAATGTCATTGGTATTTTGATAAGGATTGCACTGAGTCTGTAGATTGCTTTGAGTAGTATGTATATTTCCATGATATTGATTATTCCAATCCATGAGCATGGTATATCTTCCCATTTGTTTGTGTCATCTTCAATTTATTTCCTCAGTGTCTTATAGTTTTTAAACTAGAAGTCTTTCACTTCCTTGGTTAAATTTATTACTAGATATTTTATTCTTTTTGATGCAACTGTAAATGCGATTATTTTCTTCATTTCTATGACAGTTCATTATTAGTGTACAGAAATACAACAGATTTCTGTGTACTAATTTTGTATTCTGCAATTTTAGTCAATTCACTTAGCTCTAACAGTTCTTTGGTGGAGTTTTTGGGGTTTCTATATATACAGTGTCATGCCGTCTGCAAATAGTGAGTTTTACTTCTTCCTTCTGTAAACTGAAATTTCAGAAACAGACTTGATTGAAATAAAAAGGCATTTATTTGGGATTTGTTAAGAATGTAGTCCAGGAGGGAATTCCTTGGCAGTCCAATGTTTAGGACTCTGCCCTTTCACTGCCAAGGGTGCGGGTTCAATCCCTGGTGAGGGAACCAAGATCCTGCAAGCCACCCCCCACCCCCCAAAATGTATTTAGTCCAGAACACACAGAGTCAAGGAGCATGTGAATTGTATTCTACTATACTACAAAATGGAGAAAGGTTAAAATGGAAGGCAAAAACTGCAAGCCATAGTGAGTTACATAGTTGTCTGTCAGGAATTATAATTGGAGCAAGCAAGAAATAAGGCAGCTTGTTAACAAGGATTGGTTGGGGTTCAAAATGGTTGCAGTTACAAGGGGAAATTTTAGACCAGAAGGGTGAAGCTTCTGAGTGTTCTAAATATGGCTGATGGTGTCCTTGGGTTTAGTACAGTTCAAAGAAAGTTCAAATTCTCAGTGATGCCGGGATGTGTCTGAGATCTGATCCTTAATGGCTGCTCAACTCCATTTTGTATGCCTGAGTATGATTACACCATTACAATTTCAATTTGTCATTCCTCAAGGTAAAGATTTTATGACAGATGAATAATTCCAATATTAGGATTATCAGGATTAAAGAAAACATGAGGAAGGGGTAAAAAGGCTTACTGACCCTCAATGTGACAAAATCAAGTATATAGGTACCTCAGTTAAAAAAAAGAAAAACAGTCTGAAACTATCAACAAAGTTGGGGTTACAGGCCTGGTCTCGACTCTTGCGATGAGCTGTCTACTCAGATGTCATATGCTTCTGACCCAGGGAAGTTTTTCTTGTTCTGACGAAGGTCATCAATGGGTTGGGAAGTCCACTCAAGATTGGTAGCCTTTTAAAAATGAGAAACGTGACTCCATGATTGAACACCAGAGGTTTTTCTGCACATGGCTTAGTGAACAACCTGTTAATACCTGATTAACAACCTCTTTCCATTGAGGTTTCAAAGCATCTCCAGGGAGGTGTCTTTTCCAATAAATATAATCACCTGGTTGTAAATTATTTTCTTTAATGTCTTTGTCTCCTGGGAACTCTTTTTTTTTTTTTTAAAGGTTTCTCACTTATAAAAGATTCTAGTACTAGTAAGCATGAAGCTTTAATGTTTTTAGTTAATTCTTGGCAATATGTTAAGAGGTCTCCTTTAACCACATTGGGCTTATGTAGTGCATTTTATATATATATATATATATATATATATATATATATATATATATATATATATATATATTTTTTTTTTTTTTTTGTGTGTGTGTGTGCGGTACGCGGGCCTCCCACTGCTGTGGCCTCTCCCCTTGCGGAGCACAGGCTCCGGACGTGCAGGCTCAGCGGCCATGGCTCACGGGCCCAGCCGCTCTGCGGCATGTGGGATCCTCCCAGACCGGGGCACAAACCCGTGTCCCGTGCATCGGCAGGCAGACTCTCAACCACTGCACCACCAGGGAAGCCCCTGCATTATATATTTTCATTGTTCTTCCCATAATTATTTCAAAGGAAGAAAGTCGGTGCTTACCAAAGGGGGTAGACCTTAGGCTGAGCAATACCAGGGGCAGGACTTCCGGCCATGGTAGATTAAAAGATTCAACTAGTTTAGCCAATTAAGTCTTTTTAAAATTATTATTATTGAAATATACTTGATTTACAATGTTGTATTAATTTCTGCTGAACAGCAAAGTGATTCAGTTATATATATATATTCTTTTTCACATTGTTTTCCATTATGGTTTATCACAGTATGTAGTTCCCTGTGCTACACAGTAGGACCTTGTTGTTTATCCATTCTATTCAATATATATTGTATAATAGTTTGCATCTGCTAATCCCAAACCCCCAATCCATCCCTCCCTAACCCCTTCACCCCCCTGGCAACCACAAGTCTGTTCTCTATGTCTGTGAGTCTGTTTCTGTTTTTATACATAAGTTCATTTATGTCATATTTTAGATTCCACATAAAAGTGATATCATATGGTATTTGTCTTTCTCTTTCTGACTTACTTAGTATGATAATCTCTAGTTCCATCCATGTTGCTGCAAATGGCATTATTTCATTCTTTTTTATGGCTGACTAGTATTCCACTGTATATATGTACACCTTTTTTATCCATTCTTCTGTCGATGGACATTTAGGTTGTTTCCATGTCTTGTTAGCCAATTGAGCCTTAATGGCTCTATATGTAAGTTCCACTAGCCCGGAGGACTGTGAATGATAGAGGCAGTGGAAATACTGGGGGGGGGAGGGGAATAAAAGGCCAAGTTTTACAGATTGACTGAATAATTTGCCCTGTAAAATGAGTTCCTTGATTACTATGAAGCTCAGGTGAAATACTCCAGGTAGAAATTATTTTTTCCAAAAGAATTTTGCCTACCAAAAGTGCTATAGCCCTGCAACATGGAAATGTTTCAATCCAGTGAGAAAACATGCATACTAGTACAACTACATATTTATATCCCTGAGTTGGTGGCAGTTGGATAAATTCCATTAACCATACATCAAAGGGTCCTGAAGGCAAAGGAAAACAATCTTTAGGGAAGTGGATGGGTTTACCTGGATTACGTTTTGGACAAATGTTACACTTCAAATATACTTCAGTGGCTATTTTGTGGGATGGTTTTCAGTAGCATTGTTTTGCACGTATCATTTTATCTGGGCCCCCATGTATGTTCAATAATATGTTCCTGGAGGCTATGAGTCAAAACTGGAGTATTGTTAGACCCATACCATAAATTATGATCTTCCCAAAATTTACATCCCTGGTATAAGATTTGTCTTGTTCCTCTGGAGAAACATTGTTTTAGGTTTCTGCCAGTAAATCCCGTAAGCTAACATAAGGTTAGGTAATAATTAAAGCTTTTTTGAAGTGGGTCAGAGCGCAGCAGTCATTGCTACAGTATCGGCTAAATTATTTCCTTTCCTTTGAACCAAGCCTTGACTAACCTGAGATATTTATAATGGCCAGAAGTTTTAGTATTTTAATAGCTTCCAGAAGGTCCAATACATATTGGCTATTCTTAATAGTTTGTCCTGTGCGAGCCCTTGTCCAGGAAGGTCCCACATGCCGTGGAGCAACTAAGCCCGTGAGCCACAACTACTGAGCCCCTGTGCCACAACTACTGAAGCCTGTGCGCCTAGAGCCCATGCTCCACAAGAAGAGAAGCCACTGCAATGAGAAGCCCGCGCACCAAAACAAAGAGTAGCCCCCACTTGCCACAACTAGAGAAAAAGCCCCTGCGCAGCAACGAAGACCCAACACAGACATAAATAAATAAATAAAATTTTTAAAAAAAAGGGGACATGGTGGCTGATGTCTCTTGTTTTTTTTTTTTTAAAAAAGCATACTGGTTATCAGTATAAATATTAACAATTTGATCTTTTGCTATAATGCAGGCTCAAGTAGTTAGAGGCTGTCTTTTTGAGAAGCCTGCATGCCTGAAGAGCAAAGAAGTTAGTTATCCACATATTGGAGTAAAGTGAAGTCATTTGGGAAAGTAACATCTGCAAGGTATGATTTTAAGGTCTGAGAAAAGTAAATAGGACTCTCCGTATATCCCTGGGGCAATACTGTCCAAGTGTACTGTTGATCATTCCAAGTAAAGGCAAACAAGGATTGGCTGTCTGGATCCACTGGCATAACAAAGAAAGTACCACATAAATCAGCCATGTGAAAACCTTGCTGTCTGTGGGAACTGCAAATAAAGGGATATGGGAATTAAGGACTACTGAATGGCGGGATATGACTATATTATTGATGGCTATTTAATACTGAACAAAATGCCTCTTCCATTAGGTTTTCTAACTGGGAGGAAGGGGGTATTGCAAGGACTGGTGCAAGGAATCACTAGACCTTGTTTAATATAGTCTTTTATGATATGTTGAATTCCTTTTATAGGTTCCTGTTTGACGAGATATTACTTGATGTTGGGGAGGGGTTAAGATGAGTATACATCTATTTTGATTGGGGTTGCTGAATGAATTTTCCCTCTATCCACAGAGATTTGAGACCGTAGCGTTTGTACAAGTTCATTCTTTCTTGGGGTTATGACTGATGTGAGAAAAATGATGGCACTTCACATGCAGGGCCTAAATATTTGTCATTAGGGCCTTGTTGATTGGAATGTTCTTCCAGATGTAAAACATTTCCCCCTTTTGTGAGAAGGAAACGTGCATTATGGACCTCTAAGAGGTCTCTTCTGAGGATGTGTACAGGAGTGGAAGGAAGAAGGAGAAAGGAATGTGTCTCTGTGACAGGGCCAAGTTGGAATGGAGTGGGTTAAGATTTAAAAACAGTCATAGGGTGCTTAGAAACTCCCACCATTGAAATTGTTTTAGTACTCCACAGAAGAGAATGTTTCAAAGTGCTGGGATTGAGAACAGAAAGAGTGGTACCCCGTATGAATTAAAGCTCTGTCTGCTCTCAAACAATGGTGGATTCAATTTCTCCAGAATGTTAGTGAGAAGAAAGGGAGAAACCCCAGGTATTTCCTTGGAGCAGCCCTAGGTGAGACAGAAAGGAAGTTGCATAGGACCTTTGTTTGGAGAAGGGCTGGCAGGATTTTGTTTTCTCTCTGAGTGATTTTCTGAATTTATAGCAAGCTCTTTTAAAATTCCCAGGCTTTTTCTGCAATAATAGCAAAGGTACCTTTGAAGGTCTTCTGTGTTGGAGCGTCTTTCTTTGTAAGACTGGAGGCGTGTTGGCCTTTTTTGGCCAGTCAATTGCTGAAGCTGTAAACTCATTATTTGAGTAGCCTTCTTCTTGGCTATTTTTGTATGGTCTTGGACAGCTGCTGTGCCAAACTGCATAAATCACGGGCATCCATGGCTGTCCAATTTCACTGATGCCTTCTAACTAAAGTGTCAAGTTCTTAATCTAAACCATTCATGAGTTGGTATTAACATTTTCCATCCCTGAATACTGTTTGAAAGTTTTTTGAAATCTTTCAAAGAATTCAAGTACAGGCTCCTTAGGTTTTGAGTACACAGTTGGATATGTTTCAATCAGTAATATTTGGGGAAACTTCTGGAATAACCAGTAAAGAGTTTTGGCTAAGCCTTTGGCCCTATCTTGATCTTCAGTTGTTTTCTTTTGGAAGTCTTCTATAGGTTTTTTCCAATCCATCTTATTAAGCCATTCTTTTGCTCTGCCTTCCCCTACCAGCATGTGTATAAGTTGATAAGGATCAGAATAGCTTGGTTCATAGGTTTGTATAACAAGATTAAATTGTTTGGCAAAGGAAATGAGGTCCAAAAAGAATCACAGAATTCTTTAGCTATAGCCCTAAGTTCACGTTTACTCCATGGGACAAAGACAATAAAAGGTTCAGGTGGACTTCGTTTTAATAGGGGCTGCCAGGACAGGGGGGTTGAGTGGGGTTTAGGCTCAGGAGTGTTAACTGATGGAGGAGGAGGAGGAGGGCGTCTGGTGGAGAAAGAGAAGAGAGGGGGTAAGTTAAATAAAAAGGGAGTTTGGAAAGAGGTGGGTAAAGGAATGGAGGAGAAGGTGCAGAATTGGGAGGGGAATGGGAGTGGGGTAAAGAATTTCATGATTTCTTAAGTTTAGAAACAGCCTGAGTCAATTTTTAATTACAGCTTGGAGGGAAGCAATTTCCTCAGTATTATGTTTAGAGGCCTCTAAATATCAATTAAAACATTCTTTCTGAGACCTCCCTTGTGGCACAGTGGTTAAGAATCTGCCTGCCAATGCAGGGGACATGGGTTTGATCCCTGGTCCGGGAAGACCCCACGTGCTACGGAGCAAGTAAGCCCATGTGCCACAGCTACTGAGCCAGCGTGCTGCAACTACTGAAGCCCACGCTCTGCAACAAGAGAAGCCACCGCAATGAGAAGCCTGTGCACCGCAACAAAGAGTAGCCCCCGCTCATCGCAACTAGAGAAAGCCTGTGTGCAGCAATTTATTCTTTGTTATTTTTAATAATAAATTTAAAAAAATGTTTTCCATTAATTTTTCTCTGTTTCTGGTATTTCTTTCTAGGCATGCATGAAGATTGACAAATTTGGGAATTTCAAAAGCTTCCCATTTTGGCCAGGGCAGTTTAAAATCATACCAGGTTAAATGGACCCATTTAGATAGGTCGTTACAGGATGAGGGCCCACAGGTTAAACACAAAGCTGACAGGGTTTTGTTTTGTTTTGAATGAGAACTTGGCATTATTCTGAGTACTCATCAAAATCAAAAGAAACCTGAAACCCGAATCTCCTACCAAGTGGCACAGATTAAAACAAAACAAAATAAAACCAACATAAAAACTCCACTCCCAAAAGGGAGGACTAAAGTCAACACTGAGAGACACCCAATTTTATTTATGATCTAAACCTTGACCAAATGAGAGTTTTGGGTTCAGGAGGGCTCTCTGCAGTCTTTATGTGAGTGAAAAGATTGCTAAACGCAATGGGTCTATGTAGGTACTGAATGCCAACACCAAGTCTGAAGAAGTGCTGGAGGTCACACTGGGTAATACCAACTACACCAAGCAATGTTAACCTAAATTTCAGAAATGGAGACCTTATTGAAATAAAGAGGCATTTATTTGTGGTTTATTAGACTACAGCCTGGGAGACACAGGTTCAAGAAGCACCTGAACTGTGTTCCTCTGGATTACAAAATGCAGGAAGCTTACACAGGCAAAAAACTGCAAGGGCAGTTAGTTACATATGTTGTTTGTAAGGAATTATTTAGAGATGGCAAGAAGAGTGCTTGCTAAACAAGGATTGGTTGGGGTCTGAAATTCTTGAACTGACAAAGGGGAACCTTGAGACCATAAAGTTACACCCAGCAGGTGTTGTTCTAAATATAGCTGTAGGTGTCCTGGGGTTTGGTACTTCACAAAAAGTTCAAGTTCTCAGTGGTACAGGGATGTGTCTGAGACTAGAACCTCAATAGTCTTCCCAATCCGTTTTGTACACCTGAACTATAATTACTCCATTATGATTCCAATGTTTCCTCACTTCGCAATTTGGATGCCTTTTATTTTTCTTGCCTAGCTGCTGTGGCTAGGACTTCTATGAATGGTGGTGGGGGCACATCCTTCAAGGACTGAGGTTTAAGCCACTGGGGCCATGTACCTATTTCTCCTATCCTGAGCCTCAGAACTGTTCCCTAGTTTCCACACACTGGTAGAAAGTTTCCCCCACCCTGTCCCATACTCTCACATCTCAATGTGTTCATGGTATCCATTACAGGAGTGCAAAATCACATTGTTTTAAATGGAGTTCACATGATGTAGCCTTGAAATAAGGGGAACTCGGAACATGTGAAGATATCTTTGCCATTTGCAAAGGGCAGGGTGACTTTGAGACAGATGTGTGCCTCTGTGAGCCTGGCGCCGCCTTCCAGCAGGGCAGGGATTTCAACTCTCACACAGTTTGTGATTATCTATGTGCTAAGATTCTCCTATTTGGGGATCCAAAAGGAGGGTAGAATCCCACACCTGATTTAAACCAAATTGAAAACAAATTCATTTTTCCTTAGCAGTGTTCCTTCTCAGATGCAGATTTTCCCCATTTTGCACTCTCTCTGTGGCTTTTGGATTAAGAGACCTGACACACGTCAAGCATTTGTTCAATCGCTATGGAAGGCAGTGCCCATTGATTAATATTGTGTTATTGCTACATTAAGTGAAAAGCTACTGTCTGTGCTGCCTACATAAATACTGCCCATTGTCATGCACAACCCATTGGCAACATGCAGAAGTAGTCTTTTTTTTGTGGAAGTGGGTCTAGTGGTGAAGGGTTGTGCTCAGAGCAGAGGACAGAAGTCAGGAAGACATGTATAGCAAAGTCAAATCCTTCAAGGACTTTGGGGAAAACCCTTCTTACACTTGTTTAAGATCTATACACTTTTGGTCTCTTTTTCATGTATCAATATTCACTGAGCACCTAGCACAACGCCTGGCCCATATTAGGTGTTCAATAAATATCTACTGAATGAATGAATGCCCTCATCCAAGCAAGGTGAATATATATTATTATATTGTATGGGTACTTAGAAATTATATAATGTTCTTTAAATCTTTGTAAAGGCTAACAGACTAAGTCTTTTATTTGTGGGTATGAAGTGGCAAATTTGGGAAAGAGAAAATAACAACATGTTTAGGCTGTTTTCAGTGGGTGCAGCCTCTGTGTATAATGAACAGCCCCCCCACCCCAGTGATTCATGATGATCAAACTTACCCTTGTAATTTAGCCCTGTGAGAAAGACAGCCATTGCCCAGACATCAATGCACATGACTGTACCGCCACTGCCTTCTAACTTATTCATTCTAAATATCTGGACACAACAAGGGGAGAAGGATTCAGAAACAGTGATCAGCACAATGAGAAATTTGGTCTCGGGTAGATTACACCCCAGATCTTCTCTTTCCCACAAACCTAATACTACAAGCAACTTCTTACAAAATATTTGGATATAAAGGTAAAAGTCCAACAAATTTTTTTTGTTCAAAAGCGTTGGGAATGAAGCTATAATAAAAATTTTGTGGCCACAATACTAAAACGGACAGGAACACACGTTGTGCTCTATTTGTAACCATGGAGATCAGCTCCAGCCCAGATGGGGCTGATGTAGGCACTGCATCCCCGCCTCAGGTGATCTTGTGGTATGGGGTACGCCCCCTCTTCAGTTCTGTGCAATCCAATTAACAAATACTGACCTGGCTTCGGCCAATCATGGTTGGATTGCCCACAAAACCAGGTAAGCATTTGCTGGGATGGAAGCAGGGACAGGGGAATGGGGCATTCAAGAAAGAATCAGGAAGGGAATTCCCTGGTGGTCCAGTGGTTAAGACTCCCCACTTCCACTGCAGGGGGCACGGGCTTGATCCCTATTTGGGGAACTAAGATCCCACAAGCCATGTGGCGTGGCTAAAAAAAAAAATCAGGAAATCTGTACCCATCATTTTATTTATGGAGTGCTTGCTATTGCCAGACACTGCCCCTATCACTGGATAAATAGCAATCTTTCTCTCCCTCATGGAAATTACATTTTTTGCATTAATTAAAAATTTATTTTCCAACGGAATATTGTTTCTATTTTGAATTATTTGGGAGGGTACCATAATCATTTTAGTATTGTTGCCATAAAATTTTTATTGTAGCTTCATTCCCAGCATGAGATAACGACTTTTACCTTTTTGTTTGTTGAATATTTATTTATTTATTTATATTTTACTTGGCCGTGTCAGGTCTTAGTTGCGGCACACGGGATCTTCGTTACAGCGTGCAGGATCTTTAGCTGCTGCGTGTGGGATCTTTAGCTGTGGCATGCTAACTCTTAGTTGCTGCATGTGGGATCTATTTCCCTGACCAGGGATCGAACCCGGGCCTCCTGCATTGGGAACACCGAGTCTTAGTCACTGGACTACCAGGGAAGTCCCTAAAGACTTTTACCTTTATGTCCAAATATTTTCTAAGAAGTTGCTTGTAGTATTAGGTTGAATTTTTTAGTAGGAATGATCACTGCTGTAAGGGTGAGAGAAGTCTCACATAAATCCAGGAAGTTTGGCTTTAGGCGAAAGATGCAAAGTCAATAGCAGGAGTAATTACCAGCAGTACTATCAGGAGTTAGGTGTCACCATGCTGAGTCTGAGGTATTGCAGGCATCTCTAAGTGGAGGTGTTAGTGGGCATGTGAAATATACACCTGGAGTTCAGGGAAGGAGGGGGTTCATGTAAAGATACCCATAAGCAGGAGATTGGCACGTGGACTATGTCAGACTTAAGAGGAACACCCCACAGGTTATGTGGCAATGCCATTAAGGCTGAAGGGAGGGTATTCTGCATGGACTGGCTCACTTGCCTGGACCCCTGGACAGGGGTGGTGGCTGTCATCATCACTAAGACAGGTTAGGAAGTACAGCGACCATGAGACAGAGTGTGTGTGTTTGCATGAGTGTGTGTAGAGGGTGCGGGAGGAGGCTGTCATCATCACTAAGACAGGTTAGGAAGTACAGTGACCATGAGAGAGAGAGAGAGAGAGAGAGAGAAAGAGGGAGAGGTGTGTGTGTGTGTGCGTGTGTGTGTGTGTGCGTGCGTGTGCATGTGGTGCGGGAGCTGGCCTCAGATGAAGATCCAGGAGTGACATGAAATTCCAAGGAGATGAATAAGAGATTTATTGAGAGGCAAAGCAGTAAATGGAATCAGATGACACGGAGATAAGACCTGGTGCTGTTTTCCTCTCTACAGGCTCAGAGTTTTGTGATAACTCCTGGTGAAACCTAAAGAGTGTCAGACTGGATGATAGATTAGCTAAAGAGTAAATAAGGTCAATTTCTACCAAACATACAAAGAAGAACTTACACCAATCCATCTCAAAGTCTTCCAAAAGACTGAAGAGGACAGAACACTCCCAAAGTCATTCTATGAAGCTACCACCACCCTGATACAAAAACCTGACAAAAACACCACCAAAAAAGAAAATTACAGGCCAATATCGTTGACGAATATAGATGCAAAAATTCTCCACAAAATATTAGCAAACCAAATCCAACAACACATAAAAACGATCATACAGCAGGATCAAGCTGGATTCGTCCCAGGATCAAAGGATGGCTCAACATATGTAAATCAATCAATGTAATACACTACATCAAGAAAAGAAAAGACAAAAACCATGTGACCATCTCAATAGATGCAGAAAAAGCATTTGATAAAATTCAACATCCATTCATGATAAAAACTCTCACCAAAGTGGGTATAAAGGGAACATATCTCAACATAATAAAAGCTATTTATGAGACTTCCCTGGTGGCACAGTGTTTAAGAATCTGCCTGCCAATGCAGGGACATGGGTTTGAACCCTGGTCCAGGAAGATCCCACATGCCGTGGAGCAAGTAAGCCTGTACACCATAACTACTGAACCTGTGCTCTAGAGCCCGCGAGCCACAACTACTGAGCCCGTGTGCCACAACTACTGAAGTCCATGTGCCTAGAGCCCATGCTCTGTAACGAGAAGCCACCACAATGAGAAGCCCATGCACTACAACAAAGAGTAACCCCCACTCACTGAAACTAGAGAAAGCCCGCGCGCAACAACAAAGACCCAATGCAGCCAAAAAGAAAAGCTACTTATGACAAACCCACAGCCAACATAATACTCAATGGTGAAAAGCTGAAAGCCTTCCTGCTAAAATCTGGAACAAGACAAGGACGCCCACCCTCACCACTTCTATTCAACATAGTATTGGAAGTCCTAGCCAGAGCAATCAAACAAGAAAAAGAAATAAAATGTATCCAAATTGAAAGGAAAGATGTAAAATTCTCATTATATGCAGATGACATGATACTATATATTGAAAATCCTAAAGACTCCACACAAAAACTACTAGAACTGATAACTGAATTCAGCAAGGTAGCAGGATACAAGATTAACACACAGAAATCAGCTGCACCTCTTTACACTAACAATGAAATATCAGAAAGGGAAAGTAAGAAAACAATCCCTTTTAAAATTTCATTAAAAAAATTAAAATACTTTGGGCTTCCCTGGTAGCACAGTGGTTGAGAATCTGCCTGCTAATGCAGGGGACACGGGTTCGAGCCCTGGTCTGGGAAGATCCCACATGCCACGGAGCAACTAGGCCCGTGAGCCACAGCTACTGAGCCTGCACATCTGGAGCCTGCTCCACCACAAGAGAGGCTGCAATAGTGAGAGGCCAGTGCACCGTGATGATGAGTGGCCCCCGCTTGCCACAACTAGAGAAAGCCCTCACACAGAAACGAAGACCCAACACAGCCAACAATAAATAAATAAACAAATGTGGGGTTAAAAAAAAATTAAAATACTTAGAAATAAACCTGATCAAGGAGGTAAAAGACTTATATGCTGAGAGCTATAAAACACCGATAAAAGAAACTGAAGATGATTCAAAGAAATGGAAAGCTATCCCATGATCTTGGGTTAGAAGAATTAATAGTGTTAAAATGGCCATACTACCCAAAGCGATCTACAGATTCAATGAAATCTCCATCAAATTACCCACGACATTTTTCACAGAACTAGAACAAGAAAATTCTAAAATTTATATGGACCCATAAAAGACCCATATTGCCAAAGCAATCCTGAGGAAAAAGAAAAAAGCTGGAAGCATAACCCTCCCACACCACAGACAATACTATAAAGTTATAGTCATCAAAACAGCATGGTACTGGCATAAAAACAGACACATGGATCAATGGAACAGAAGAGAGAGCCCAGAAATAAACCCACACACCTATGGTCAATTAATTTTCAACAAAGGAGGCAAGAATATACAATGGAAAAAAGACAATCTCTTCAGGAAGTGGTGGTGGGAAAGCTGGACAGCCACATGTAAATCAATGAAGTTAGAACACTCCCTCATACCATACACAAAAATAAACTCAAAATGGCTTAAAGACTTAAACATGAGACATGATACCATAAAACTTTTAGAAGAGAACATATGCAAAACATTCTCTGACATAAACCATAACAATGTTTTGTTAGGTCAGGGCAAAAGAAATAAAAGCAAAAATAAACAAATGGGACCTAATCAAACTTATAAGCTCTTGCACAACAAAGGAAACCACAAACAAAACGAAAAGACAACCTACGGACTGGGAGAAAATATTTGCAAACAATGTGATTGACAAGGGCTTAATTTCCAAAATATATAAACAGCTCATACAACTCAATAACAAAAAACAAATAACCCAACAAAAAAATGGACAGAGACCTAAATAGACTTTTCTTCAAAGAACATACAGATGGCCAATAGGCACATAAAAAGATGCTCAACATCACTAGTTGGTAGAGAAATGCAAATCAGAACTATAATGTGATGTCACCGCACACTGGTCAGAATGACCACCATGAAAAAGTCAAATAAATGCTGGAGAGGGTGTAGTGAAAAGAAAACCCTCCTATGCTGTTGGTGAGTTTGTAAGCTGGTAAAGCCACTATGGAGAACAGTATGGAGGTTCCTTAAAAAACTGAAAATAGAGTTACCTTATGATCCAGCAATCCCCCTCCTGGTCATACATCTGGAGAAAACACTAATTCAAAAAGATACATGCACCCCTATGTTCACAGAAGCACTATTTACAATAGTCAAGACATGGAAACTACATAAATGTCCAACAGATGGAAGGATAAAGATGTGGTGTGTGTACACACACACACACACACACACACACACACACACACAATGGAATACTACTCAGCCATAAAAAAGAATGAAATAATGCTATTTGCAGCTACATGGATGGACCTAGAGTTTATCATACTAGGCAAAGTAAGCCAGAAAGAGAAAGACAAATACCATATGATATCCCTTATACGTGGAATCTAAAATATGATACAAGTGGACTTATTACAAAACAGAAACAGGGGCTTCCTGGTAGCACCATGGTTAAGAAGCCGCCTGCCAATGACATGAGTTCGAGTCCTGATCTGGGAAGATCCCACATGCCACGAAGCAACTAAGCCCGTGCACCACAACTATTGAGCCCGCGCTCTAGAGCCCTCTAACCACAGCTACTGAGCATGCACACCACAGCTACTGAAGCCTGCACGCCTAGAGCCCGTGCTCTGCAACGAGAAGCCACCACAATGAGAAGCCCACGCACCCCAACAAAGAGTAGCCCCACTCGCCACAACTAGAGAAAGCCCGTGCGCAGCAACGAAAACCCAATGCAGCCAAAAATAAATGGTAATAAATAAAATATTAAAAAGTCTTAACAAACAAAACAAAACAGAAGCAGACGTGAAGGTTGGTGAGTTGGTGCGGAGTTCGTCTCAGCACACGTGGCCGCGCTGGGATGGATTCCTCCTCATCTTCCTCCACAGTGGGTTTGGGCTCGGTTGACTGGCAGCTGCAGCATTTCATGGACGTAGAGACTCAGAAGCAGCGCTTCCAGCAGCTGGTGCACCAGATGACGAAACTTTGTTGGGAAAAGTGCACAGACAAGCCTGGGCCAAAGTTGGACAGTCTGGCTGAGGCCTGTTTTGTGAACTGCATTGGGCACTTCATTGATACAAGCCAATTCAACTTGAATCGACTGTAACAGACCCAGAAATCCAAGCCAGTCTTCTCAGAAAGCTGTTCTGACTGACTTCAGCATTATCTCTTTGGAAAAGGAAGGTAGTTCAAGAAAAGAAGAGCAGTTGATGGGATGGTTGAAGAAAAGGTGGGGGATCGGCTCCCACTTTGTCACTCTTGGGACATCCTGTCATCTGAGAATGAACAAAGACCAATTTTTTTGTGGGAGGGGTGTTTGAGGGTCAAATGTGTTTGGGGTTGTGTTTTTTAATGTTAATCTGGGGAAAACAAATGACAGATGAATGGAAAATTCTACTAGATGTATATTACTCTATGTGGGATGAAGCTTTTCTCATAGTCCCATTAACTGCTCCCTACAATTTTAATAGGGGAACTGCTCTATAATTTGATAGTGGGGCCACATAAGTAATAATCTGTTATTTGTGTGGATTCGTTTCAGATTTCTAGAGAGATCGACATACGTCTTTGTGTCTCTCAGAAAGGGCAGCAGCAGGGGAAAGAGTAATTTGGTACTTGACTGTAGCCCTCCTTATCTAGTGTTTGACTATCAGTGCTGGAAAAAAAGATGTATTGAATATTCATACAGTACATTTCACCTTTCTAGATTATCTCTCTCCCTTATACTGTGATTCACTTAAATATCTATATAAATTACAGTCTTGAGCTAGTACAGGTAACCTGAGAGTCTAGAGGCCTTTGGTTAAAGGAATCTAGCCAGTGAACATAATTCTCATACTAAACTGCCACAAGGAAGAAGTTAACTTACCCTGTATATTGGGGTCCAAAAAAATTGAAAGATGTGCCTAAATGAAAAAATAAGTTATAAAGATTTAGGCCACTCAAAAACTAACAGCCGTTTCAGGTAGATGTGCATGCCTAATGTAAATCAGCATAGTTTCCGTTTAGTGCGTTCTTTTAATCACTGAAATAAAAGATTCTACAAGAAAAAAAAAACAGAAAAAGAAACAGACTCACAGATACAGAAAACAAACTTAAGGTTACCAAAAGGGAAAGGGAGTGGAGGAAGGGATAAGTTAGGAGCTTAGGATAAACAGATACAAACTACTATATACAGATAAACAACAAGGTCCTACTGTAGAGCACAGGGAACTATATTCAATATTTGTAATAAACCATAATGGAAAAGACAAGAGTAAATGAGGCCAGCTGGGAGTCTCTTGGGCTGTGGTGAGAGAGGTGGGGTTGGGCTTTGGATGAGAGGAGGTAGATAGAAAAAAGGTGTGACTGGTGTAGAGTCAGCACATGCAATACTGGAGAGGACGTAGGGCTTGTGACTTCCACACAAGGTCAAAACCTGCGTTCCTGTTTTATCGGGTTGACCAAAAAGTTCGTTCAGGTTTTCCCGTAAGATGCTACCGAAAAACCCGAACCAATATTTTTGGCCAACCCAGTATTTTGTAACTCTCGCAGTTTTAGGTTTTTCTATATATGTCTATGATCCATAGTTATTTAATTTTTATAAGTTCTCTTTGCATACCCAATTGCATACCCAACTGCTACCACACACTGATCTAACAAATCATTCTTTCTATACCAAATTGCTTTTGTCCCTTCACTGAAAAACAACTGATCAGTTGTGTGTATGTTTATTTCTAGACCTCCTATTCCCTTACATTTATCTATTTGTATTTATGCTAGCACTTTCTTGTTTCCAGGTTGTTTGGCTATTCTTGGTCCTTTGCACTTGCATTTTCATTGTAGAATCCACTTCGCAATTTCTATTAAAAAAAAAAAGAGCTTACCGAGATTTTGACTTGGATTTCACTTAACACATAGATCAATTTAGAAGGAAATATTGAGCGTTACAATCCGTAAATGTGAGATATCTCTCCTTTTACTTGGGTCTTAATTTTTTTTCTCTAATTTTTAAAATTCTGTTTACCCATCTTGCATGTATTTTCTACATCTGATGGTATGCTAAATTTTAATTGTATTGACTATATTTTCTTATTTTTTTGTATTTTTCCTACTCTGGCCTTTGGGGCCTTATTCCTGGCAAGGCTATCCCTCTCAGAGCTAGTTAATTCCTGCAGGTAAAAAATCCCTCCCCTATAAGCATGCTTGTTATACACAAACCGACCAATCTGGAGCCCACACCCCCAACCATAACCTTATCAAACTCACATACCAAACCAATAATCCTCCCTGCCCTATACCGTACCTAGCTCTGGTACCTATACCAGAGCTAGGTACGGGACAACTAGTGTCCACCCTTCCAAAACAGAGGCCGCTGAAAAATTTCAAACTGTCTGTCTTAGTCTTATAGGTCTGCTATAACAGAACACCATAGACTGGGTGATTTATGAAGAACAGACATTCATTTATCCCAATTCTGGTGACTGGAAGTCCTCCAATGCCATAAAGGTGCCTCATGATTGGGTGAAGATCCTCTTCTGGATGGCAACTAGGGATGACCCCTGAAACCCAAAGTCTGCCAGAATTTTTCAAGGCTGTGAGCCATGCTCTTCTTGACCTGCCTCCTGAGCAGAAGGTGGAGGCCCAGCATATGCGGCCCAGTATGACATGCTGTGCTTCCTGTTTCTAGGGAACCGTGTAAGTGTCCTTCTTCAAAGTAACTTCCATGTCTGCATGTCTCACAGTGCATGATTAAAACAAGTCCCTGGTACATTTCAACACAGACATTTGGGGCGGGGAGGGGGGATCTGAAGTTCTCAACTGTTTATTGCTATTGCAAATAGAATGGTTTCTTTTATATGGATCTTGAATTCTTCAAGCTTCAGATACTCAGTCGTTCTAGCAGGGTCTTTTGGTTAATGTTATGTTTTGTTTTTTATTGAAGTATAGCTGATGTACAATATTATATAAATTAGAGGAGTACAATATAGTGATTCACAATTTTTAAAGGTTGTACTCCATTTATAGTTATAGAATATTGGCTATATTCCCTGTGTTGTACAATACATCCTTGTAGCTTATTTTGTACATCACAGTTTGTACCTCTGATTCCCCTACCCTTATATGGCCCCTCGCCACTTCCCTTTCCTCACAGGTAACCACTAGTTTGTTCTCTGTACCTGTGAGTCAGCTTCTTTTTTGTTATATTCACTAGTTTGTTGTATTTTTAAGATTCCACATATAAGTGATATTATACAGTATTTGTCTTTCTTTATCTGACTTATTTCCCTTAGCATAATACCCTCCAAGTCCATCCATGTTGTTGCAAATGGCAAAATTTCATTCTTTTTTATGGCTGAGTAGTATTCCATTGTATATGTTTATTCTGGGTTATGCTTTGTTTGGAGATCCCATAGAGTTTTCTCCGTAGATCAGTTTTATTTTTTCCTTAGCAATGTGAGTAATTTTACTTTTTATTGCCTCATTATTGTGACAATAACCTCCATCTCAATATTGAATAGAAGTCTAGTTTTATTAAAATTTCCAGTATAATATTGAACCAAAGTCTTGTTTAATTTGGCTTTGTCTTATTTTTCTACTTTTTTAAGGGACAACATGCCATTAAATTGAGGCCATTCTTTTCGCACATGTGTTTGGTCTATAAATTTAAAAATTACAAATAAAAATATAGGTATTTACTCCATTAAAAAAAAGCTTCACAGTGAAATCTAGACTGGTATTTGAACAATATTCAGGTATCACAGCCGAGTCAAGTTGATATATAAAATTAATCATCACAAGTTCACCTCTTGTCAACTTGGCACCATACAAACTTAAACCACTCCTTATCTCCAAATAAAGACAACAACAAGGTCATGATACAACTATCCTGTGTACAACCAAAAATACAATAACTCTTTCTTCAGAAAGGAGACAGATTCCCTGGGTAACATTCACTCTCCTCCTTGATATCCTATAACCAAATACTATGATATAAATTTAACAATACTTAAATACTGTGATGTGAAGTCAACACATCATCTGTTAAATGACAAGGGCGTGAAAGAAGGAAGAAAAAGATATTGGCTGGAGCTTCCCTGGTGGCGCAGTGGTTGAGAGTCCGCCTGCTGATGCAGGGGACACGGGTTCGTGCCCCGGTCCTGGAGGATCCCACATGCTGTGGAGCGGCTGAGCCTGTGAGCCATGGCCGCTGAGCCTGCACGTCCGGAGCCTGTACTCCGCAACGGGAGAGGCCAAAACAGTGAGAGGCCCGCGTACCGAAAAAAAAAAATTAGGAAGAAATACTCATGACATTACTGATTACTATCCTCACTTCTGTTAATGGTCACATGAGCTAACTAATATGTAGCTCTTCCACAATCCATTCCATGCTCCTTTTGTCCTCAGCAGCACCTCGAATGGTCTTTTTTTCTTCTTTTTTTTGCGGTACGGGGGCATCTCACTGTTGTGGCCTCTCCCGCTGTGGCACGCAGGCTCCGGACACGCAGTCTCAGCGGCCATGGCTCACAGGCCTAGCCGCTCCGTGGCATGTGGGATCCTCCCGGACCGGGACACGAACCCGTGCCCCCTGCATCGGCAGGCGGACTCTCAACCACTGCGCCACTAGGGAAGCCCTCGAATGATTATTTTTTATTCCCTGGTGGGGTGACCAAAGCATTCTTTCCTGAAGGGTCTGGGCCATGAGTTGTCCTGCCTGAAGTAAGTTGTGGATAGTTTTCCATTGACTTTACCATAGATCATGACAAGACATCTTAAGGGATCTCTGCATTCCAGACACACACTTCCTTTGTGCAAGTACCAGTGGGAAGTATAGTCCAATTTGCACCTGATAATCACATTCAGTCACCAGAGCCAGCACAGTAACTCTTACTTTTCCTGTTGATTCAGAAGCATGAGTAGTGCACAGTGGCAGACTGGCAGTGTTACTCTCCAGGACAATGGAATCATTCTACTGCAGTAGTGAAAGCACTCTTCCCTTTGCAACTAAGACCTCTACACAATCAGTGCTTCATGAAGACAGGAAGCAAAAATTTTCCCTAGTGCCTCTCTATGGATAACTGTCAGTGGTGCCACTCACATATCTACCCCTTGATTCCTGGACGCATCAATCCAGGCTATGGGACAAATAGTCCTATTTGTTGTTTGATGATTCAGAGCCTATACAGCTTCCTGGGGAATCTTTCCCTGGCCCTCCAAATATTGCCACATAGCAATCTGCCCAGGCCACAGGAAACATGTGAGGATCATGTAGACACCAGGGACCTTTGAACAAAGATTGTGCTGTTTAGGAAGATCCCTGGGTGGCACTGATGACAAATGCCATGTAGGGGTCTGCCTGACTCACCATCTCTTCTGAGAACAGCCCTGCTAACTGGGCTGTGGGGACACCTGACCTCAGCAGGCTGGGCCAGTCAGCTTCCCTCCTGTGGAATCAGGAACAGGGACCTCAGACTGAGGCCCAAGGGTGCTGGACACTGGGATGGGGGCTGGTGTTCAGAAGGACATTGTTTCTATCCCACCAATCACTGCTACAGACACAGCGAGACCAGGCAGGAGAAGGGACCAGAAAACTGCAGGACCTGTGGGGAGGAGGAAAGGTGACTCCTGTGTCCTTCCTGATCAACCCAGAAACAAGGTGGGTGGGGTCCCTCACAGGTGTGAGAGCTGAGCACTTACCCAGTGAGAATAGTAGCTCACAGGTCTCCAGCATCACATCCTGGTACAGAGTCCTCTGGTCCAGGTCAAGTTGTCCCCACTCCTCTTGGTCACAGCCACATTCTTAAAGGTCACCACCACCTGGAGAGTCAAACACAGGTAGTGGTGTTGGCCTTGTGCACTTGGCTGGGATCAACCCTGTCACTCTGTTGCTGGTGAAGATGCAGAGAAACCCAGGCTTGAATCACCGAGGCCTCTGGATCGCCAAGTTCTGTGTTGGGCTCAAGGGGGAAGCAGATGCAACCTTGGAACATAATGCAATTGTGGCTGAGAGAAAAACCTCCCATGAAGGAAGTCACTGGAGATGACATAGACAGTGTCACAGTGACACAGACAGTGGTGTTCCATGAGGACTGGGGAGAGATGGTAAGTGCTCTGGGAAAATGATCATGATGATAATTCCAACAATGGTAACAGTAAAGTGATAGCACTTAAGCCTCCCTGGTCCTCACAGTGCACCTGCCCCAAGTTGAGGCCTTTACACAATAAGATTCCTTGCTCGGGAACCAGACTTCCAGGGTTTGAATCAAGACTCTGGAATTTGACACTTCCTGCCAGTGTGACCACAGAGAGGACATCCCATCATTTCTCTAAGCCTCGATTTCTGCATCAATAGAACAATCAGTCCCACTTCACCAGGCCATTTGGAGAACTAAAGAGAAAATGTTTACATGTGAGATGCTGGACTGCCTGGCACAGTTATGTGTTCAATGTATTTTGTGACTCTTACTAACCCTCCCACAGCCCATGAGGTAAATGCCATCATCACCTCCGTGTCACAGCCAGAGGTCTGAGCCCCAGGCAGCTCTAGAAAATCAGCCACAACCTCAAATTTAAGGAGCAGAAGTGGGAATTGAACATCCAGTAAAAGCGGGAACAGAGTTGCCGGAAGATTGGCAGGTGGGGGCAGGGGTACCTTAGCCAGAATTATTATAAAACAGCCAGGAAAAGACTATCCTAAGAGGTGACACTGATGCACAGGAAGGGTGGGGAGAGATAGCCCTGCAGAGATCTGGGAACAGGGCCCCAGACAAAGAGAAGTGCAAGCTGAAGCTGGAAACTGGGCAGGAGTTTAACAAGTTCAGGACTGCCTGGCCATGTGCGGTGAGTGAGGGAAAAATGGAGGGAAAAAACCTTGGAGGTAAGCAAGGGGCAGATCAAGTAGAGAGAGCACTGTGGGCCATATATAGTTGGGAGAAAGACTGTATTTATTATAAGTGTGAAGCAAGCACCTGAGGGGGAGACCCATTCATTCACTGAACCATTTGTTGAGTACCTTTTATAAGCCCAGGCTGTTGTTCTATGTCCTAAGCAGCAACAGGTGCTCATGCTCAGGGGCTGGGAAGAGATCCTAAACAAGCAACTAAATAAATGAACAAGACAATGTCACAGGGACCCAAAGATTCCAAAGTCAAGAAAATAGCGCGAGATGACAAGAGGTTACAGTCTGCTTTAGACAGGGCACCACGAAAAGCCTCTTTCAGGACAGTACACTGGAGTGAGTCTGATATAAAGTGAGGAAGGAGCCAAGTGAATGGGAAGTTAACAAATAAGACAAGTCCTGACAGCGATCAGGACTATGATGAGGGTACTCAGGGTCACGGCTATGGAATTACCCAGGACCTGTTGTGTTTTAATGTCCAAAGGGACACCACACTCCTGCACACTATCACCACTTACCATATGTAACTGAACCTCAAACAGGAAAACAGATTCAGTGGGAAGCCAGTTCGACTGGCTGTAAACTGAAAGACAAATTCCTTGGCCTTCTGGGCGCCCTGTCTTTCCTGACACCTTTTCTATCCTAGCAGGGCTGCAATCCCCAAGCTGCTGCAGGCTACTCCTGCCTCTTCCCCACCCCAGCCCTTATCTCTGTAGAGGTTACACAGCTGGGAAACCCAAGGGTCAGATTCTCCCAGGAATGAGCCTCTAACATCAGCAAAGGCTCAAGAGGCACCTCCGTGGAAAGAGAACCAGAGCAATGCTCCCTGCACCGTGCTGGACGCGGGGGGATACACGTCACCCATGTGCTTTTTCTAGTTCCCTCAAACCCAGTTGGAGGAACTTTAATATTCCTGTTTTGTGCCCGAGAAAACAGAAACCAAGGGCAACAGGGAAAGCTGCTCAAGGTCCTAGACTCGGGAAGGGGCGGGGCCGCAACACACAGAAAGGTCTCCGGACTGTGCGGCCTGCACTCCTCCCTGCGGGTCCTTCCACGCCAGCGGTATGGGGTCAGGGAGATTCGAGAAACCACATCTCTCCCTACCACACAGCGTCCCACTGACTGACAGAAATGAGACACTCCGCCTGAAGCTCCTAACCTGGATTCCCACCCGGAGCACAAGCGACCCCATCCCGAGGCTCCGACAAACAATGCCCTGGGGAGGACAAGGTGACGACTCACAGGACACCACCATCCTGCACAGCAGGGCGCCTCGGCCACTTGGGTGGGGTCCAAGCGGGCGTGGCCTGGCGCACCTTCCACTCACCTGCGCCGGGGTCACCAGCGTTGCCATCGCACCGCGGGGAGCGTAGGGCCACGTGAGGGCGCCGGAGACCGGCGGGTCCAGCGGGCTTAGCTGACCCTCCCCCAGGTCGTACAAAGGCACAGGTGGGCCCTCCAGGCTGTCCTCCCCGCTCCTTCCCTAAGTCCCGGGAAGAGCTCGTAGTGGGTGGGGACACACCAGCCTCACCACAAAGAAAACCCCGCTCCTCCGGCGCAGGAAGTCCCGCCCCTGACAACGCGAGCCAGTAACGCCCCTTTTCTGTGACGCCATCATTCCGGCCCTCACAGCCATCCCGCAAAGCACAGCCTACTGGGTAGTGTGATTCCTTTTTAAAAATTATTTTATTTATTCACTCATTCATTCATTCATTGTGCGCTACGTCTTCATTGGGGCCCGCGGGCTTCTCTGGTTGTGGCGCACGTGGTAGCGTAGTTCTTGTTCTGCAGCCGGCCGGGAGAGGCTGTCTCTGTTTCTTCTAGGAGCCTGGGGTCCAGAGGCCTGGAGAGGAGCTGGCAAAGGAAATGCAGAGGCTCTAATGAAGGAGGCGAGGCATGGGATGTTCCTAAAGGGAACGATCCAGATTTCCCTGTTGTGTTTTTTGCGTCTTGTCATTTAAGATGCTCGGAACATAACAAGTGGACATACTGTATTGTAAATTTTTTAATGTTCGTATTCTGCTGCCTCAACATCCCCACAGACTGGCTGTGAGCACATCCCCACCCCACCACCCCACCCCGGGTGACTGGGTACACCAGAGTGATGAGGCTGTGGCCCCAACTCAAGTTCCCCTTCTTGTCCTCCCATGACTTAGTGACATTCCAACCCACCAATGAAATCCCCCCATGACTTCTGCCTGGGTACTCCGCCCTGATCCCCAGTAATGGCACTTACCTAGGGGGCCCCACTCTTCTGCTTCGTTGAGGATGCTCTCCAGGTGCTCCTCCTATATGGCTCCTGTGTGAGGTGGCATGCCAGTCTCTCCTAGGACCTGTGAATATAATAAATCCTTTATATGCCTCTAAGGGTACAATTTCCACAACTGTGTTGTAGTGCTCCATAAAGACCCCACAGGTGGGACTTATTTCTCTCTTCACCATATGGGGGAGTAACACATGATATGATATCACTCAGATACAAAGTACCTTCACTCATAGCCGCAAACTAATAAACATTATCTTGTTTCTTTTCAAATACATGTGGATGGAAGCTTTACAATCAGTTTTCTCAGTTTCACTATGTTTGCTCAGAGTCAAGAGAGAAAGGGCTTCACACAGGGCCATTACTGGGATGTTGGGGAGGAAGAGGTTGGTGTCCCTAAAAAAGATGGACAGTAGTGAAATCTTTTCTATAAACTTTTAAATAAATTGATGAAGTTCATCAAAAGTAAGTTGGGAAAATATAGGGTAGATTTTTTTTAAATGAGGGTGCTTTGACATAAATTATAATTTTAAGCATATGTTATTATCCAAGTATCTTTATTTTGTCTCTTCTGTTTTTTGAAGAGGTATTCCCTTTAAAGGGAGATATTGTTTTGTAGACTGCATTCAGCCAACAGGAACACAAAGGAAAACCTGAAAGCACACACTGCAATGTCATTCCGTCACAAACTGCATGCTTTTTTTTTTTTTCTGGCCGGGCTGCACGGATTTCGGGGATCTTAGTTCCCCGACTAGGGATCAAACCTGGAGCCATGGCAGTGAAAGTGCCAAGTCCTAACTACTGGACTGCCAGGGAATTCCCAATAAACTGCACTGCTCTTCAACTCTATGTAGCTCAAAGCTTCAGAGATAATTTTGTAGGCTTCAGTATGTGCAATCAAGGAACAATTAAAAAAGAGTTAAGCCGGGATCATGACAGGGGAAATGGATGATATCTGTCAGGATGCCAAGTCGGAAGTAGATGATGTGGTATTCTGCCTGTTTCCCACACAAAATAATTCTTTCCTGCATGAGTACATCTCAGTGTTTCTGTTGAAACCCCAACAAGTCCAACTATTTTTTCCATATATTTCTAACTCAATTTCCTGAAATAGATACTGCTATGGTCTCAATGTTTGTTTTCCCCTCAATTCTTATGTTCAAAACCTAATGCCTAATGTCATGATATTAGGACATAGGATACTTGGTAGGTGGTTAGGTCAGAAGGGCTCTACCCTCATGAAAGGAACTGTGCCCTTATAAAAGAGGGCCCGGAAAGTTCACTGCTTTTACAATGTGAGGACATGGCAAGAAAAAGGAGGCTTTCTATGAAACAGGAAGTGGGCTCTCACCAGACACTGAATCCATGGGAAACTTGAGTTTGGACTTCCAGCCTCCAGAGCTGTGAGAAATAAATGCCTGTTGATTATAAGCCACCCAGTATATGATGTTTTCTTACAGCAGTTCGAATGGACTAAAACAGATAAAATTAATTTTAAAATATGAGACTTATCTGGGACTTCCCTGGCAGTCAAGTGCTTAAGATTCAGCACTCCCAATGTGGGGGGTATGGGTTCGATCACTGGGAGGGAAACTAATATCCTGCTTGCTGCATGGCGCAGCCAAATAAATAAATAAATAATAAAATAAAATAAGATGGACTTCCCTGGTGGTCCAGTGGGTACTTCCTGCTCCCAATGCAGGGTGCCTGGGTTCGAACCCTGGTCGGGGAACTAGATCCCGCATGCATGCCACAGCTAAGAGTTCCCATGCCACAACTAAGAGTCTGCAAGCTGCAACTAACAGCCCACATGCCACAACTAAAAAAGATCCCGCATGCCACAACTAAACATGCCACAACGAGGATCCCACGCACTGCAACTAAGACAGGGCACAGCCTAAATAAATAAATAAATATTTTTTTAAATAACAAAATAAAATAAGAGACTTATCTGAAAAGAAGAGCCACTTACTAAATGTTTTTTCCTACTAGGAGAGTGCCTACCACGATCACAGTCTTAGTATGTGTGCAACAGGGACACCTTATCCCTGAGATAAACATTTCATTATTATTTGAGCATGATGTTAGTTGTCCAAATAATTATCCTGAAAAATTGCTAGAGTTGAGGGATCAAGCTCTTGCCTCCCTGATCTTTACAAACTGTATTTTGAGGTAACTGAACGGAAGATTATGGAAAAACTCTTCTTTACAGAGGATTTCTAGCTAATAAATGCAGAAATAGCAGAAGTAGGTGAAATGTTTCAACAGCTTATAAAATAATTAACGACATCAGTGCATGCTGATACAATAGATGAAATAGATAAAAATACAATAGATAAAAGATGCATGGAAACTTCGTACCTGGAGAGAAACGCTAATAACATTGGAAACCAAACACAAAAGAGAGACACCCAGACATCAGAACAGGCTTATGTGATACAGTCACAATTTCTTAACATTGTATGTGGAGTATTAAGGCCAAAGGATGAATCTGAATTTCAAACTTGTTTGGATGGCAAGACTATTCACTGAAATTGGAAATGAATTTCTGTTATTCATGATGAGTTCATGGTGTGTTTAAGACATTCAAGTGGACGCTTTGGATTGAGGAGGTTGATGGGCATTCGGAACAGAATTAGGATCTGAGTTAGGGCTGGACACAGACACTTACCAGCTGGCTGAGCAGAATGAAGGATGTTTTGAAAACAAGAAATATGAAAATATTTTTCTTCTTATTTAAGAATTTACTGTATATCTACACTAACTTTAGAGCAATGGGAAAGCGTAGAGAATGTAGATATTTACAAACCCTAATAATGTCAATTTATTTCCTGTAAAGTTGCCAAAGGCATGTAAGGGGGAAAGGATAATATATTGAACAAATTTGCCGGAAAAATTATATGGTGGGGCTTATGTTAAAAGTAAATTTAGGGGGCTTCCCTGGTGGCGCAGTGGTTGAGAGTCCGCCTGCCGATGCAGGGGACACGGGTTCCTGCCCCGGTCCGGGAGGATCCCACATGCTGCGGGGCGGCTGGGCCCATGAGCCATGGCCGCTGAGCCTGCGTGTCCGGAGCCTGTGCTCCGCAACGGGAGAGGCCACAACAGTGAGAGGCCCGCGTACCGAAAAAATAAATAAATAAATAAATAAATAAATAAATAAATAAATAAATTTAGGGACTTCCCTGGTGGTACAGTGGTTAAGAATCTGCCTGCCAATACAGGTGACACGGTTTCGATCCCTGGTCCAGGAACATCCTACATGCTGTGGCGCCACTAAGCCTGTGAGCTGCAACTACAGACCCCGCGTGCCTATTGCCCACGAGCCACAACTACTGAAGCCTGTGAGCCACAACTACTGAGCCCACATGCTGCAACTACTAAAGCCCATGTGCCCAGAGTCCGTGCTCCGCAACAAGGGAAGCCACCGCCACAAGAAGCCCGTGCACCGCAACAGAGTAGCCCCCGCTCTCTGCAACTAGAGAAAGCCTGCACGCAGCAACGAAGACCCAGCACAGCCAAATATAATAAATCAATAAAATAAATAAATTAAAAAAAAAAAAGAATGTTGCCTTCAGTAGCTCCCTGGTGGTCCAGTGGTTAGGACTCGGCCGTGGGCCTGGGTTCAATCCCTATGCGGGGAACTAAGATCATGCAAGCCGGGCAGTGGGGCCAAAAAAAAAAAGAATATTGCCTTCTCAGGTTTTAAATCTTCCTCTTTTTAATTTGTAGTACTTAAAAAAATAGTAGTAGTTATTGAATTTATTATTTATATATTAACTCTTTTAAAATTATAGGTAGCTCAATATCTTCTTAAAGGGTTTTTTTCTTGTTTCAATTTTAATTTTTTTTAAATAAAAGAAGCCTGCTATTATCATATAGTTTGTGCATATGCTATGAAAATTTTTATATTTGCTTTGAGAACTCCTGCAAGGCATGACAAATTAATAGTGTTGTAGAATGTGAAATAAAGTGGAATCACTGATGTCAAGGGGTTTTAACGTGGAGCTGGGAGGCTATTAATTAGTGGACATCCTGCACCTCCCCACCTGGTGAAACCATGAACTTTTGATCTGAGCCAACCTGCAAATATTCCAAGGACTCTGCAATAACACTTGCAACTTGTCACACTAATGGACTATTACTTCCTTCTAGTGATAGTCTTAGTACATAATCCTGTTCAACCAAGACTAACTTCTGCCTCCAATTCCAATTAAAATTCTGTAATACAAAACTCTCTTTGCATTTAAAATCCCCTGTATTTTACTCCCTAGCAGAATACCTTTTGGGTTGCTACTTGAATGCGTGTCCCGAATTGCAATTCTGTGATCCCAAGTAAATGTGTTGTGCTTGATTACTGCCTCTCAGGTTTACTGAGGTGGACAGTATCAACGATAGACTAATGTTATCTAACTTTATGTAGTTATTATTTTAGACAATAATGAAGCACACCGAGATATTTTTTTGCATATAATTCCCTTTTTCATTCCAAAATCTTATTGAATTGATTTTTCTTACTTGAAAACTCTTCCAAGATTTTCATAAAGAAACAAAAACAACAAATAAGGACTGTGGCTTGTCTCAGTCTTTTCACAACTGGAATGCATTTTTTTCTAATCCTATATAAAGTTTTATGCTGAGAAATAGGAGCTAAAGCAGAATTTTATAAATGTGGATACAGGTTTTGCTGGGTCTAATTTTATGTGTTTTATTTATTTATTTTTTTTAATTTGAAATATAGTCGAAACTAAGGTTCCCTTAGTTTCAGGTGCTGTAAATACATTTTTTTCCTGGCCGCGCCATGCACCTTGGGGGATCTTATTTCCCTGACTAAGGATCGAACCCGCCCCCGCTGCAGTGGAAGCCCGGAGTCTTACCCACTTTACCGCCAGGGAAATCCCTTGACGCGTTTTTAATTTGTCCTTCCCGCACCTACTTGGCCCATTAATGCCCAAACAGGTTGGGGGTGGGTCTAGTCCGCACCGCACTCGGTGGCTTGAGGGGAACTACATTACCTAGAAGACTGTGCGCGGATCGGCTTGTTCTCCGCACCAATGAAGGCCCCAAACAGAGGTTCTTCCGGGATTGTGAAATACGAGGGGACGGAACTTCCGGTGTCTTTCTGTTGGCGGCGGTTTGGGGACTTTCCTGCGTTTGCAGGACCCAAAGCTCTAGATCACTAGGTGCAGCCCAGGTAACGGAAACTGGAAAAAGCTCGAGGGGACGCCGTCCACACTCCGCGGGAGTGAGCGGGATGCGGAACCTGCTTCCGGAATATTCGGACCACGTTACCACCATTATCCCGCCGCGCTCAACGGGTCCTACGGCAACCAGCGGGCTACAAGACCCGACCTGTAAGGTCGGATCTTAACAAACGGCACCGCGAAACAGAGGAAAGCTTCAAGTGAGCTTTATTAGGGAGCGCTCCCGGGCGAGGTTCACTGGTCCGAGAGAAAGGGGTCAGAGAAGTCGCGCCCAGTACTGGATGAGAGGGATTTTTATTGGGGTAAAAGCAGAAGGCGGCTTGCAAGGGGAGGGGGTGGTTTGCTATACAGGGTAATTCCTTATTTGGTGAGGATACAGCAGGGCCAGGTGTTGGTTGGTCTGTTGTGGGGCGTAAGCCCATTTTCCCTTCCCATCAGCCCCATGGTTTTCTGGGCAGGAAGTTAGAGTCTCTTGTTGATTCCCAGAACAGGTGAGGTCGTTATGTCCCAATGCCTCTCCTACCTCATACTGGTCGATGTTTACTCTTACCCCCCGGGCCTCCTTTCACCCGGGCCAACAGACCTTACACGACCTAGGTGACTGTTGGGGCCCCCCAGATCCTGACCCGAATCCTCAAGCCTACAATGAGGGTCTCCTGTTCAGGGCACTGCGGTTCAGGCCCCTGTCTCCAGAACTTTAGGTGTGCGTGTGTGGTGGCCCTATTTCTGACAGGCCGTGTGGACAGTGTTAAAGGCTGGGGGCTTGGCACGTGCAAATCCTTGGAGAGTCACAAGAGCCGGGAACATTCTGGAAACCTGGGGTTGGAGTCCCTTCTTCAGAGACGTGGCATTATGGAGGAGTCGTATGAGCCCTTCTGGGCCAACAGTCGGCATTTTGGAAGTCATGGAGGGTTGTGAATAAATCAGGAAGACACACTGAGTTAGTTTTAAAGTATTTCAGAGGCTGTTCAGGGGAGAACAGACTGGGAAGGGGGAGCTGAGGGTGGAGGCAGGGAGACCTGGGAGAGCCTAGTGCATTCCACTCCAGAGAGTAAGTTGGTTTCTGGACCAGAGTGGTGCCTATGGAACTTATTGACCTGAAACAAATAGCCTCCCAGCTATTTCTTCTGCAAAGATGAGTTTTTTTCGGGATCATCAGGGAATTGCAATTGAGATGTGTGGCCATGATGAACTAACACTTTTATAGAGATTAAAGAGGGAAGTTAGAAGGGCTATAGTCACCAGAGTCCATGGCTTTTCGTTGCCTGAGTCCTTTCCAGGAGAGAAGAGAGTCGTCTTCTTCCTTTTGGATACTGTTATTGTCTCAGGTCAGTAAGGGCTCCCCCTTCTGGTGTGCCAACTCTAACTGAGGTTTCTGTTTATTAATTTTTTACAAAGGAATACAACTAATAAGGTTCATAATAAATCTGCAAGATAATTGACAATGAATGTTGTTCTAAGCAAAAGGACAGAGTAAAGGACAATAAAGATTTTCTTTTGGCTGAGCATCTGGAAGACATGTCAGGGAGAGATTAAAATTGGATTTTGGAGGGAGTTCCCTGGTGGTCCAGTGGTTAACACTTGGCGCTTTCACTGTTGTGGCCCTGGGTTCAACCCCTGGCGGGGGAACTAAGTAAGATCTTGCAAGTTGTGTGGGGCAGCCAAAAAAAAAAAGTAAGGAGTTAACAGTCGGGGCCAATTGGTGACACAGGGGCTGCTGGAGTCCCTAATCTGGAATTGGGGGAGGAGGTCACTAGCTCAGTAATGTCCATGTGGTGACAGCCTAAGTCCTGGACTCTGGCCATGTCTGGACTCAAATTTAGGAGGGAAAGTCTTGTCACTTTTCTGTGCAAGGAGACCTCAGATCAAAGTAGAGAGACCTGGGGTTGGAGGGCAGGGCAAACTGGGTGGGACTTTCTGAGGTTGCCTGAAGATGGGAGGGTCCTGTGGTTCCAGGGCTTTCTGGGGAAGCAAGGGTATAAGGAGTAAGGAGCCTTGCCTGAGATGGAGATGGAGAAGGAGTTGTGAGATTGTATAGATTCACTGTTCTGAACACTCAGCCGACTGCCCACTCCTTGTGGAGTCAGAAAAATGTCAGCCATGCTGGTGGAGCAGCCCAGGCCCAGTCAAGGGCACACGTGCCTCAGCTCTCCCAGGAAACTACAAGGTTAAAAATGTATAGATTTGGCAAGTTAATCTTGTGTAAGCAAGTAATAACTGCTTAAAATGAGAATATATATCTGTGTTATAATAATATATATATGTTTAGGTTTTGTCTTGAGTTCTTCACATAGAGCTCTGAACCCCTTAGAATTGCCTGGGAATTAGGACTGTTTTTGTTATTCACAACTAGCCCTTTTTATCACGTGGAAGTTTATTATAATGAAGTGACATAGGGTGGATTCTCCAGATACCCTCAGGATGGGACTGCTCTCTAGAAAAAACAAGTGAGTAGAAGTTTCAACTCCCAGACCTACCCGGCAACTCCTAAGGATCTGAGGGGACCTGGAGATTAAGTATAAAAACTGCTGAACAATGAAGTTCAAGGTTCCTTCAGATTGGTGAACACATTGAAATTGTGGAAGTGCTGGAAGGGTGGCATGTACTGAAAGGGCCTGGAAACCCCTGATGCCCTCTACCTCCCCCACCCTGACGTAGACGTCATTTCCATTTGACTGTTCCTAAATTGTATACATTACAGTAAACCGGAAAAAGTAAGAAAAGTGTTTTCCTAACTTCATGGGTCATTTCAGCAAATTATCAAAACCGAGGAGGGGTTTATGGGAAACCCTGAATTTGTAGCCAAGTGGGACAGAAGTCCTGGTAGCCTGGGGACCAGGGATCGGAACTGGTTTCTCAAAAGAGGGCAGTTTATTGGCCTGATGCCTTAAACCAGTGGATTCTATCACTAATTTCAGGTAGTGTAATAATAGGAATGAATTGTAGGGCACCAGGGTGGTGTCATAAAATTAGATAATTGGTGGTTGAGAAAAGATACTTTGTCTCAGAAAGCCTTGAAAGACATGTAAGAAAAACGTAATTTTCAAAAACATTTATAGAAATCTTAATCCTGTGTTCTGTAATAGCTGAATCTTACCATGGGAGAGGTAATAATGCATTTGGTATGTACACATTATGAGACAGACATCCTAAGTGTTGCCGTTTACATGAAGACACTGAGACTCAAAGAGGGTGAGTGGGTTCTTTTTGCCACACCACACGGCATGTGGGATCTTAGTTCCCCAACCAGGGATGGCACCTGGGCTCCCTGCAGTGGAAGCTTGAAGTCTTAACCACTGGACCACCAGGGAAGTCCCAAGGACATTGAGTCTTTGTCTAAGGCTATCGAGTTGTCAAGCTATAGTTCTGAAGAGTGAGGATCTGAGGTCAGAGGTCAGCCTCAGATGACTCATGTCCAGGAAAAGGAAGGGAAGAAACAGCTCAGCCTTTACATCCTCACCATAATCACCTTTATCTCAGATACTCCCTCTTTTCACAGGTTCCCATGGTAGAAGCAGCATTTATGGTCCCTGGACAGGTAAGTGGAAGAAGCCCCTGTACCTACCCAGACGTCATCCCTACCCCTGGTCCTGACACACAGATATAGGAGACAGTGTTGTCCTGGGATTATGGACCCTTAGGTCTGGACCCTGGCATCATCTCAGGCACAGGATCATTAATCAAGGCAGAAGTTGTACAGAGGTGTTCCCATGTGTCCAGTGGAGAAGGTCAAGTGGTGACATGTCCTTGGGCACAGCCTGGAGATGAAACTGAGAGGGGAATGTTCAGGGAACTGCAGGACCCATGACTTGGGCTGATAAAGACTGAAGTCATGAGTCATTCCTGGGATGGGAGCCTGAGGAGCTGGGCCTCTCCTGAAGGGGCGGGTCCATGCCATGTTGGCCGCAGAGGAGGGAAGTGATCTGACGCTGGGTCTGAAGAGGCTGCTCTGCCTGCAGAGAGGAGGAAGATGGTGGTGGTAGTGGGGGTGGGGTGCAAAGGAGCCAGGGGTCCAGTGGAAGGCACAGTCCTGTTGAATGTCGATTGTGGCTGGATCCTGGCAATGGCTCTGTAGCAGGAGAGGAAGTGAGTTTCTCAATCTCATTGGTGGTACACCTGACTTTCTGCTGTACAGGATGAGAAAGAATAGTCTGACATGACCCCAGGATGTTTGCCTCTAAGTGATGGTGGGGATGCCATGTCTGAGACGGGAAGTCAAAAGTAGGAGTAATGGACAGAAGGAATCTCCAGAGTTCTGTGTCCCCATGCTGAGTCTGAGATATTGTTGGGGTGTCTCACAGGAGGTGTCAACTGGGCCATTGGAAACACACCTGGAGTTCAGGGAAGGTGGGGTTCAGGATTGAAGATACCCCTTAGCAGGTGGATGGCATGTGGACCATGTCAGATTCCAGGCCCTCAGGTCATGTGTGGGTGCCATGAAAGTTGTAGGGTGGGGAGGGTGTTCTCCGTGGACTGGCTCATCTCCCTGGGCACAGGGACAGGGGTGGCTGTCATCACTAAGATGGATGAGGCAGTGCAGTGACCATGAGTGTGGGGGGGGGTGCAAGTGGCCTCAGGGGAAGTCCTTGTCGTGGCACAGGATTTGAAAGGGTGGATAAGGTATGGATTCAGAGCAAAGCAGGAATGGAGGTCAGATGACAGGGAGGTAAGGCCTGGGGCATTGTTTCCCCTCCACAGGTTCAAAGTTTTGTGATGACAGTGGTTGGAACCTGAAGAGTGTGAGACTGGATGACAGAACAGCTGAGGGCAGATGAGAGCAGCTGGGACAGCGTCTTGGGCTTGGCTGGGGGGTGGGGGGCGGGGCTTGGAAACAGAGGAGCAGAGAGAGGAAGGGGTGAGTGCTGCGGGGTCAGCACGTGGGACACTGTGGAGGACTAGGGCTCTGGGCATCTGACCCCACACAATGTCTGGGTGCTGATGTGGGAACAGGGATCAAGGCCTTGTGGGGGTATGGAAAAAAGTGCTGGGACCACCTGTAGCAGCGGGTCCTACAGAGGCCTGGGGAAGCACCGCGTGCTGGGTGGCACATGGGGAACAGAGTGAGGTGCCGAAGGCCTGAGGCTGAGGTGGTGGCGTGGGGGTCACGGTCGGGCACATGAGGGAGTTGTGAACCTGCAGCGCTGGGCAATGGAGAGGGAGGGAGTGTGAGCATGGACTCAGGGCCTTTATCCCCACACTTTACTCCAGGGGGCTGAGGACAAGTGTCATTGTATGTGGGATGGTCTGTTTGATCTCAGGAGAGTCGACTCTGAGGAGAGTGGCTGGGGTTTTGTGTGGCAGCCCCAAAGCATCTGTGAGACTGCTTGTCTCCCTCTCTGTTTTAACTGAATGATGTAATTCTAGCAGGTTCCTGTGACATGAGGACCTGGTGTGTCCTCTGAGCTGGGTCACTGGGGTAGACGACCATGATCTGGGGTCCTGGTTGCAGAGGCTGCTGTGAACTCACTTGTCCCCCTCATGACAGGGCCATGTGATCTTTGAGGATGTGGCTGTGTCCTTCTCCCAGGAGGAGTGGGATCTCCTTAACGATGCTCAGAGACTCCTGTACTGTGACGTGATGCTGGAGAACCTGTCACTTATAGCCTCCCTGGGTAAGGACCCCTGTTCCACACCATTGCCCCGTATGGGACTCTGCCCTTCTTTTTGCATGGCTCACTCCATCCTTCCCAGCCTGGACCTTGGACATTGCTTACTTCCCCGATTTCCTGGCACTTGAGCTGCATTCCCCCACCCTGTGTGTGTTCAGCCCTGTACCATAGGCTCTGAAGCCTTTCACAGAAGCCTTTGGTCTCAGAGGCTTGAAGCCTGTCCAGCTGATGCCACTTAGCTTTGCCACTGCTAGGTGTGTTGACTGTTCAGATGTGTGCAAGATCCGTGTCACACATTCTAACCCTTTTTTTGCACTGCCTGTGTCAGGAATTACAGACACTTACATGGTCAGCATTTGTGGTCAACCCTAGATTATTTTTGCAAGACTCCTTAAGGTTCTTCTAGTGATACATTTTTTTTCCTGAAATCTGTCATTGGTTGGTTCACTCTGGGCCAGTGTCTTTCTCCTAATGGCCCTATTTTCCTCTGAGGAGTTTGATCTGGTAGGGCTCATAGTCACCCAGCCTGAGCTGAGAGGTGGAGGCAACCCTGGGTGCCTGACGAGGTAGGCCCCTGTCTAGTCATAGGACGAGGGTTAATTACATCCTGAGCCTGGTGAGCAGGAGCTGTAGGAAGGCATGATATCATTGATGAGTTCTAATCCTACAGGAAAATGTCCTTTGCTCTCTCTTCTTTCAGCGTCAAGACTCATCATGCTCATACTTAATTTCTTTCTTCCACTTCTCCCCATTTTGACACTTTGCCCACTTTTCATTTCTACTGTGATTTCTGACTCCTGTTTTCCACCTTAGTGTCCTCCACACCTCTCCTTTCCCCCTGTTTGCACTGTTCTCCAATTTTATGTATTTTGTATATTGTATATGCATATCGTTAATGTATCATGAGAGATACATGTTTACTTATATTGTCTTTGAACACTGATAGTCCGGTGTAATTGCATTTTCCTGGATTGAGACACGCATTCTACAGAGCTGACCCTTGTCACCACCAGAAAGTCTTGCTGAAAGCCATTGGCCGAGGAGTGGGTTGTTCTAGCCTCTCCTCTCAGCACGGCGCGACATCCTGGTATCCTGTGTTCTTGCGGGTTTGAGACATTTCCTATTCTGTGACCATCAGAGCCCTAGTATTGCACAGTATCCCCTTCTACCACTTGACCCTTCCTCCCTTGTTTTAATAACAAACCCATGGGCTTACACCTACATGTGTCATGCACAAATTTGTAGTAGACTCCTGTACCACCAATGTCTCCATACAGTTTATCAGCATTTTTGTGCTTTCAGGGTGTTGGTGTGCAGTAGGTACTGAGGAGGCTGCTTCTGAACAATGTGTTTCTGTAGAACTAGTGACACAAGACAGGAATCCAAATCCAGACAGATCTATCCTGAAGACTCTTACTTTGGATATGGGTGCCCTGGTAGAGAAATGTGTTTTGTACCTGGCTGAGCACCAAGGAGTGCATTCTGGGCTGAAACCATCCTCTTCTGGGGCCTGTGGGAAAATGTTCACTTCTCACCTACAACATCACCAGAAGCAGCCCAGTGGAGAGAAACACCTCAGAAGCGAGGAAAATGGAGCCTTGCTTATGACAAGCTGCAAAGTCTTTTTACCCAACAATATGTTCACATGCAGAGAGGTTGAGAAGGCATTCCTAAGAAGCTTGGGCTTTCCCCATCACCAGCCGTCCCACGATGGAGAGCACCCAGGTAGAAGCAGGCAGAGCAGGGAGGTCTCTCACCCTGGGCAAGGGCATTATGAGTGCAATGAATGTGGCAAAGCCTTCAGTAAGAAGTATAAATTCATGGAGCACCTGAGAGTTCACACTGGTGAAAAACCTTATGAGTGCAGTGACTGCGGGAAGTTCTTTAGACTCACCTCCAGTCTTACTCACCATAGGAAGGTTCACATAGGAAAAAGGCTTCATGAGTGCCCTAATTGTGGGAAAGTGTTTGCCCACAAATATAAACTTGTTGAGCACCAGAGAATCCACACTGGAGAAAGACCCTATGAGTGTAATCAATGTGGGAAAGCTTTCCTTCAAAAGGATACACTTGTTAGGCACCAAAAAGTCCACACTGGAGAAAGTTCTCATAAGAGCAGTGAATGTGGGAAGCCCTTCCTTTACAAAAAAAACCTCCTTGTGCATCAGAGGAGAAAAGAAAAGCCTTATGAGTGTAGCAAATGTGGGAAGTCATTCGTCTTCAAAAAAAGGCTTCTTGATCACCAGCGAATCCACACCGGAGAAAAGCCTTATATGTGCAGTGAATGTGGGAAAGCCTATGTCTACAAAGGAAGTCTTGTTGTGCATAAGAGAAGTCATACTGGAGAAAAGGCTTATGGATGTAAATGTGGGAAGTTCTTTACAAGCAGCTCTGCCCTCAGTAAACACCAGAATGTTCACACTGCAGAAAGGCCTTATGAGTGCAGTGAATGTGGGAAAGCTTTCAAGGTCAAAATTAAACTTGTTGAGCACCAGAGAATCCACACTGGAGAAAAACCCTATGAGTGTAATCAGTGTGGGAAAGCCTTCAAGCTCAAGTATTCACTTGTTCGGCACCAAACTGTCCACACTGGAGAAAAGCCTTTTAATTGCAATGAATGTGGCAAGCCTTTCAGTTACAAAACAAGTCTTCTTGAGCACCAGAGAATCCACACTGGAGAAAGGCCTCACACATGCAATAAATGTGGGGAAGGCTTTGTCTACAGAAGAAGTCTTGTTGTCCACCAGAGAATCCATACTGGAGAAAGGCCTTATATGTGCAGTGAATGTGGAGAAGCCTTTGTCTATAGAAGAGGTCTTATTGCCCACCAGGGAATCCATACTAGAGGAAAACCTTGAGTGTAGTTCCTTGCAGGCAGCTCCAGGCTCATAAAAAACAAGAAAGTTCACACTGGAGAAATGCCCTCCAGACTTAAACTTTCCTTCACTTGAGTTAATATCTAGCAGCATATAGAGTAGGTGTCATAGAGTAAGTGAAAATTTAACTTACGTGGAGCCAAACTTTCGTAGACTGGTAGTATCCTGTTACAGTCTTACCAGAAGCACCAGAACGTGAGTTCCTGTTCTTTACATTCTTATCAACACTTGGTATGGTCAGGCTTTCTAACTTCAGTGATGTAAGAGGTGTATAGTGGTATCTAGTGATTTTAACTAGTATTTCCCTATTGACATGATGTTGAGTGGTTTTTCATGTGATAATTTCATTCATAGTTTTTTGAAATTTCTGTTTATATGATTTGTCATCTTAATTACTGAGTTTTGACATTTCTTCATGGATTATTGATTAAGGTTCTCTAATGGAAATATCTGACATTATTTTCATCCAGAATTGGTCTTCTCATTTCAGTAGGTTTTCCAGAGAAAAAGTTTTCAGCTTTAATGGAGTCTTACTTGTGCATTTATTCTTTTACTGCTTATGCTTTTGGTGTTCTATCAATAAATGAAAAATGTTTCCCAAATTTAAAGACAGAAGTTTTTCTATGTTTCCTTCTGAAACTTTAAAGTTTAGTTTTTTTTATTGATGTAAATGATTCATATTTAGTTCATTTTTGGAAGTTCTTTTTAAAATATGGATACCCAGTTGCTCCAGTGATACTGACTTAAATACCTTCTCCACTGAATTGCTTTTGTATCCTCATTGAAGGTCAATCATATGTATATGTTTACTTCTGAACTTTATCTTCTGTTGCATTTATCTACTTTATTTATGTCAATCCTTTCATGTGTTGAATAATTTGTTGTTTTAATATGCCTTGAAATCAAGGTGATGTACTCCTTGGACTTTCTTTTTCAAAGTTGTTATGGCCATTCTTACTCCTTTGCCTTTCCATGTGAATTTTAGAATCCACTTGTGAATTTGAACATCCCCAAAACCAACTAGGATTTTGACTGGAATTGCATTTAATCTTTAATTTAGAAAGGCATACTGAGTGTCCCAATTCATAAACATGATAGCTTATTTTATTTAGATCTTAGATTAATTTTTGTTAGCAATGTTTTTTAGTTTTCTGTTTATAAGTCTCGTATGACTTAAACATCCCCAGGTATTTTCTACATAGACTGATATAGTGAATGGAAACTTTAAAAAAATTTTTCAATTTCTGAATTTTTCATAGCTATTACAGTTAGATATTAAACTAAGGATAGAAGCAATCCTTCTTGATCTTATAAACATCTACAAAGAGTTATTAGAGGGACTTCCCTGGTGGTGCAGTGGCTTAGAATCCACCTGCCCTGGTCCGAGAAGATCCCACGTGCTGCGAAGCAACTAAACCCATGTACTACAACTACTAAGCCTGCACTCTAGAGCCCATGAGCCACGACTACTGAGCCCATGTGCCACAACTACTGAAGCCTGCATGCCTAGAGCCCGTGCTCTGCAACAAGAGAAGCCACCACAATGAGCAAGTCAAGCACCACAACAAAGAGTAACTTCCACTTGCTGCAACTAGAGGAAGCCTGCCTGCAGCAATGAAGACCCAACACAGCCAAAATTAAAAATAAATAAATTTATTTAAAAGAGCTATTAGAAATACTATACCTTTGATTGATTATTAAAATATTTGTGTTAGAATAAAAGGAGGACAGCTGCTTATTGTTCTGGAGCAGGCCCAGACCAAGAGTACTCCCTGGTGAGTGCCTTGGAAGGGTGGCTGGGTTGGAGCAGCCCAGGCAGGGAACAGTTTATTGGGGTTTTCTTTTTTGTTTTTTTGTTTTTAATTTATTTGGCTACATTGGCTCTTAGTTGTGGCAAGCAGGATATTCACTGCAGCATGCAGGATCTTTTCATTGCGGTGCATAGGCTCTTAGTTGCACAGGCTTCTCTAGTTGTGGCCCATGGGCTCCAGAGTGTGTGGGCTCAGTAGTTGAGGTGCATGGGCTTAGTTGCCCTGCAGCATGTGGGATCTTATTTCCCTGACCAGGAATTGGACCTGCGTCCTTTGCATTGGAAGGTGGATTCTTAACCACCAGACCACCAGAGCATTCCTTTTATTGACGATTTCTTTTCTCTTTCTTTTTAAAATTAATTTATTAAATTTATTTTTGGCTGCGCTGGGTCTTGTGGCTGTGTGTGGCCTTTTCTCTAGTTGCAGCGAGCAGGGGGTACTCTTTGTTGTGGTGGCTTTTCTTGTTGCAGAGCACACACAGGCTTTAGGCATGAGGGCTTTGGTAGTTGCAGCATATGGGCTCAGTTGTGGCACGTGGGCCCTAGAGCACATGGGTTTCAGTAGTTGCAGGGCGTGGGCTCAGTAGTTGTGGCACATGTGCTTAGTTGATCCACCACATGTGGGATCTTCCTGGACCAGGGATCGAACCTGTGTCCCCTGCATTGGCAGGCAGATTCTTAACCACTGGACCACCAGGGAAGTCCTATTGGCGTTTTCTTAAGCAGTACTTTAGGGAAAATTTATCCCACATTTAACACTTATAGAAAAAAATGTGTCAAATCAAGGAACTCAGATTCCACCTTCAGAAACTAGGAAAAGAAAAGAGAAATCCAGAGAAAGCAGAAGAAATTAATATCAAATCAAATATGAATGCCCTACAACTACTGAGCCTGTGCTGTAGGGCCTGCATGCTGCAACTTCTGAAGCCCATGCACCTAGAGCCCATGCTCCAAAACAAAGAGAAGCCAGTGCAATGAGAAGCCTGTGCACCACAATGAAGAGTAGCCTCTGCTCGCCACAACTAGAGAAAGCCTGTGCTTAGCAACAAAGACCCAACGCAGCCAAAAATAAAAATAAAATTTATTAAAAAAAACAAAAAACAAAAAAATAAAATTAACAAAAAACAACCCAATCGAGAAATGGACAAAATGGGAATTCCCTGGCAGTACATAGGTGGCCAACAGGCACATGAAAAGATGCTCAACATCACTAATTATTAGAGAAATGCAGATGAAAACTACAATGAAGTACCACGTCACACTGGTCAGAATGGCCATCATCAAGAAGTCTACAAATAACGTGCTGGAGAGGGTGTGGAGAAAACGGAAGCCTTCTACACTGTTGGTGGGAATTAAATTGGTGCAGCCACTGTGGAGAACAGTATGGAGGTTCCTTAAAAAACTAAAAATAAGAGCTGTCATATGATCCAACAATCCCACTCCTGGGCATACATCTGGAGAAAACTCTAATTGGAAAATATAGTGCACTGCTATGTTCATAGCAGCACTATATACAATCACCAGGGCATGGAACCAACCCACGTGTCCATCTATAGATGAATGGATAAAGATGTATATGTTAGGAGTATGGGATTAACAGATACACACCACTATATATAAATAGATAAACAATAGGATTTACTGTATAGCATAGTGAACCATATTCATTATCCTGTAATAACTTGCAATGGAAAAGAATCTGAAAGAATATGTTTTACATATATAATTTTGTAAAATATATGTATATATTTTACATATTTTTTCATATTTTGATAGATGTACTGCAAAGCAATTCAGTACACCAGAAACTAACGCAACATTGTAAATCAACTATATGACCATAAAAAGACATTTTTTAGAAAATACACATACCAAATGAAAGTATTAAAATAGATACGAAAATTTTTCTTTTTTACAAGATCCTCAGCAAGTGAAAGGAGAGCCCAGTCTACAAGCATGATAAGAACCTACTAAAGAATAAACTATTAGGCTATTTCTTGGGGTGGAACTATCAGAGTCTGACTTGGGATGGAAAGGGCTTTGAGCCAGGGTTGCCAGTTCAGGATGTGTAGTGAATTCCATCAGTGACCTCATTCTATCCACGTGCTCCCCATCTCCTCCAATGCTGCCACCCCAGCCCTCCCTACAGAGAGAAGGTGACCACCGACTCCTCACCTGTTCCATCTTGCCCTTCCTGCCAACGCCCTGAGTTCTGCCGCCTGCCATGGTCTTCATGGGATAACCCCCATCCAGGCCAGAAGAACTCCGTATGGGTGGGGGAATCTTGTGTGATGGGGCTGCCAAGAACACCTCAGTGGGCCGTACCAGCCACTGCAGGTCTGGGCTGGTCCGGATGGCAGTCACCCTTGGGATGAGGTTGGCACTGGAGCCGGCCAGGTCTATGCACAAGTCCTAGAAGGAAACAGGAGGGGAAAGCTGAGGGGACCAAGCAGGTTCTGGATACAGGTGGAGTGAGAGGGAGGAGAAACTGTCCTGGACTGCTCATTTCTTTTTATATGCCCCTCATCCTCGATGGAAGCTCTCCCCCTTTCTTCCCAAGAATTCTGTCCCCTCATCCTGGATGGAAAGTCTCCCCCTTTCCTCCCAAGAATTCTGTCCCTTCATCCTGAATGGAAGGTCGCCCATTTCCTCCCAAGAATTCTGCCGCGCACTGCCTTTCTCCTCCATCCTGCGACTGCGTTCCCATTATGCCCTCAGCATCACCGGCTCGAAAGGGGGTTCTTATAAATGTACTCGACTTCTGTACTGACGCAGGAGCCCCTCAAGAGTTTCCCGAGTGAACTCGCTTTTTATCGGTGAACCGCCTTACCACCAGCCCGCTTCCCCTCCTCCCCGCCCCTCCTGCCTGCTCCAGGCTGCCAGCGGAGGGAGGGCGCCCACTTTCTGCCGTCTCCCCGGGGAGCCGGGGTCCTGTGAGCAAGTCTCTGCTTGGCACGCGTTTGCTCGGCTCCCGCCGGACACAAGCCACAGCGCGCGGGCCGGAGCGCTCCGAAACAGCCGGCGCGGAAAAGGGACCATTCTTACCGGGACAAGCGTGCGTGCGCTTCCAGCAAGTCCAGGGCTCCCGGGACCGGGATGCTCCGGCCGGGACAGCCTCCCTCCCCGGCGAAGGAGGGACGCCGAACCGCGAGTCCCGCGAGCCCAGCCTTCCTGCGCATGGTCGGGAGAGCCAGTGCCGGAGGACTCGGCCAGGAAGTGACAGCAGGAGGAACCGTCCACGGCCCGGAAAGCGATGCAGCAGCGGGAGGACACCACGTGGTAGCACGCCAGGGGGTAGCGGGCGCTGAAGCGTGGCGTGCGTTGAAGCCGGAAGAATTCAGGGTGGTGGTAGGGTGCGGCTGGAGCGGGGCCGGGGCGGGGCGCGGTCCCTGCCCATCAGGCCGGCGGCTGGGTCCCCGACTGAGGAGCTAGCAGCCCAGAGGCGGGGAGCACTCGGCACCGCCTCCACTCTTTATAACAGTGTTTATGAATGAGACCTTACGTCACGGGGGTAAACCATCGCGGCGCCGGAGGGGTGGCGTGCGGGCCTGGACACATCTGCGCCCTCTTGGCCGCCCTCGCTTCTCTCGCAGCCCCTGCCGCCCGTCTGCCTGTGTTCCTTTATCATACGAGCGTTTAAGTAATGGGGTGTTAGGGTCCCGTGAAGCCCCCTAATTGAGCGAATTCGGGGATGACCTCCCTCAAGAAGGCAAGGAACGTCCGTGAAGCCTGCTGACGTAGACCTCCTTTGGGCATTACCTAATTTGGGGGAGGAACAGGCGGGAGCCGCTCCCGGGTACAGCCCGCCAGAAGATGCAGGGCGAGGCAGACAGGGCCGCGCAGAGCTCCCGGGACACTCGCACGTGTTCAAGGCGGACCCTTGTGCCCCGGGTCTGGTGGGGGCGCCTTTTTGCCAGTGTAGGAAGAGAGCCGGAACAATTCTGGGTCTCATGTATAGAAGAAACAGGTCCATGACTGCAAGGGGGTAAGCCGCGGTCCTGGAAGGAATGCGCCCCGACCCCCATTTCCGATGTTAGTCCTAATTCAGTGCGAACGGTGGAAGCAGACCCTCACCCCCTCGCCCCAAGCCCCCGGGCCCGACCAATACTAGGATTGTCACTGCGTATGGAAGCAGAAAGTCGGGGGTGTCCAAAATAAGAGACTAGGATAAACGACTTCCATGCTGGGTTTTGTTTTGTAAAACTTTTTAAATGGAAACAGCGCATTTATTATTATTTTTCTCGGCCTATGTGAGGATATTAGTGTTACTGTCAAATTCCGGCAGAATTTTCGGAAGCTGCATGCAAGGATGTCTGAGCAGATCGTTAGCCTCGTTCTGAGCTGGGGCTCCGGAGATGCGTGGAGGGGGCACGTTTTGTGGACAAGATCGTCAGCTCTGGGGAACCGGGTGGGGTGAGCTTCTTGGGGGAGCGCAAGTCCGAGCTGGGGAGGTGAGAGAGGTTCGTTCCTCCAGGGTGCTAGGCTGACTGACTGGGAGCCCCCAGCTGGTGATTTTCCAGCGCGGACTTGGGGCGCTGGAAGGACGGTGCACAGCACAGCCCAGGGCAGAGAACACTTACACACACACACACACACACACACACACACACACGCACCCCAAATCCAGAACATGGCAAATTCTGATGGGCAAACGACAGAGCAACTTCAACAAATGAATGGCCCAAGAATTTTAAAAAATGAAGTGATATCTATAAGTGAATTGAGACTTCCCAGATACATCTACTAAAAGTCATATAGATCCATTTTGGATCTGACTACCTTAAAGAACAAACATATTTTTGGGAAAATTGAAAAAGACACTGAACACTGAAAAAATATATATACTTTAAAATGTATTTATTTATTTTTGGCTGCATTGGGTCTTCGTTGCTGTGCGCTGGCTTTCTCTAGTTGCAGAGAGCACGGGCTTCTCATTACGGTGACATCTCTTGTTGCTGAGCATGGGCTCTAGGCACGTGGTCTTCAGTAGTTGTGGCACACGGGCTCAGTAGTTGTGGCTCATGGGATCTAGAGCGCAGGCTCAGTAGTTGTGGTGCATGGGCTTAGTTGCTCTGCCACATGTGGGATCTTTCCAGACCAGGGATAGAACCCGTGTCCCCTGCATTAGCAGGCAAATTCTTAACCACTGCACCACCAGGAAAGTCCTGAAAATATATTTTTAACAACTCAAAATTTTGTCTGAAAGTTATTAGGATTATGAAAGAGTCCTTACGTTTTGGAAGTACATTCTGAGGAGATTAGGCATTGAATGACAAGATGTTGGGATTATAAGTAACACAACCCAGTTATATGCGTGAGGACAGGTGAAACAAGAATGGCCATGAGTTGATCAATAATGATGGGGTTGAGGCTTCCCTGGTGGTGAAGTGGTTAAGAATCTGCCTGCCAATGCAGGGGACATGGGTTTGAGCCCTTGTCTGGGAAGATCCCACATGCCACGGAGCAACAAAGTCCATGCGTCACAACTACTGTGCCTACGCTCTAGGGCCTGTGAGCCACAACTACTGAAGCCCACGTGCCACAACTACTGAAGCCCACGTGCCACAACTACTGAAGCCCAAGCACTTAGAGTCTGTGCTCCACAATAAGAGAAGCCACTGCAATGAGAAGCCTGCACACTGCAACAAAGAGTAGCCCCCACTCACCACAACTAGAGAAAGCCTGCGTGCAGGAACAAAGACCCAATGCAGCCAAAAATAAATAAATAAAACCAATTACTTAATTAATTAATTTTAAAAAAAGAGTTGTCATTTCCAAATTATTTTACTATGTTTTACTCATATATATTCCTGAGGTTATTTGTGACCACTCCATCAGCATGGTGGAAATACATTATAATATTGTTCTACTGCACACTCTTCCCAAATCCATGTTTAGTGCCATCCTTTTGGCAACTTGAAATTGGCCAGGATGGGCATAGATACACCAGAAAAACTGACAAAAACTCTACCTTGTTTATTTGAATGGCTAGACTTACGAAAGTGGTGGAGAATATGTTAGGAAGGTAGACAACGCTTGAAAGTATATAGACTCTGGGAGTGTTACACTCCCAGAATAGCAACAAACAATTGAGAAAATATTCTGATAGTATTCAAAAATAATACTTCCTTTTAGTAAAGATGACACATCATTGCTGAGGAATGAGTGAAGTTCCAACACCTGTCTTTGTTAGACATATGTCTTTTATTTATTAATGGAAAGGGAAACATCAGCCAACATCCATTTCAAAATAAGCAACTGGTAGTAATAGTCGTTAAAGAAGATATACAAGTGGCAAATAAACAGGAAAAAAATGCTGGACATCATGAACATCAGAGAACTGCAATTAAAATCACAGTGAGATGCTATTACACCCCTGTTAAAACAGCTAAAATTAAACAGACTGACAATACCGAGTATTGGCAGGATGTGGAGGAATAGGAGCTCTCATATACTGTTGGTGGGAACACAGAAGTGTCCAACCAGTTCACAATTTGGCCGTTTGTTAAATATTGAAACATTCACATACTCTGAAGTAGTGGCACAAGAGAATTAAAACACATATTCATATAAAGAACTGTATGCCTATGTTCATTGCAGCTTTATTTCTAACAACACCAAACTGGAAACAACCCAACTGCCCATTAGCAGATGGATGGATAAACACATAGTAACATATCCATAGACAAGAATACTACTCAACAGTAAAAAAATGAACTATTCATACAAGCAACATTGATGAATTTCAAAATAATTAGGCAGTATGAAAAATATCAAAAAAAAAAGAGCAAACACTTTTATACTTCAATTCAACTAAAATTCTAGACAATGCAAACTAATTTATTGTTGAAGGCAGTAAATCACTGGACTCCTGTAGGCTTGGGAAGGGCAACAAGAGATTGTAAAGGGGCATGAGGTAAATCATGGTTATGTTCATTATCGTGATTCTGATGGTTTTATGGGTTTATACATATGGCAAAATTTTTCAAACTATACACCTTAAATATGTATAGGTTACTGCATGTCAATTATGCCTCAATAAAGTTTCTAAAACAAATGGTTCAAAATAAAAAATATCTGGACCTCCCCCTCTTTCTGGAAACCATAAAGTTTAACAACTCAATATTGACTCCACTCTATTTTTTTCCTTTCCTCAGGAAGGGCAGCCCTGAATCAGTGCTGGAAATATGGGCAAGCAATGGAGGCCGCTGCAGTCTGGGACAACAGGACCACTGGCTAGACCACAAAAGACACATCCCTGGACAACAGGATCTCCATTCTCTGTTCTCATTTCCCTGCCTTTACAGCAATGGACTTGAGTTGACCAGCCCAGAAAGACAATGAGAATTTACAAAACCTTTAGATTGTTTGCTGACAATGAATTCAGCTATAGGAGGTACACAGCCTTTGGAGGGTCTGTGATTCCTCACAACCACAGTCTCTGGAAGATTTATGGATGCACATTAGAAGAGGCACACTCCATTTAATTTGCTGCATGCTCTTCCACTGACTATTAATCCCACCCAGGATTTTACTACCAAGTATGGTTGAAACCCAGCTCCTGTAGTGTGAGAAGGGATACCAGTCCACAGAATTATGAACATCGGGACACTTGGTTCCTTTGTAGAACCTGGTGAAAAGCTTCCCCTCAACAGTACTGGGCATTATAGGACACGCTCTGGGAATATGAGACAAAGTCATGGCAGTCCCAAAGGCCCTGGAGCTTGCCAAAATAAGTGACCCCTCCTCAAGGTAACCTGTGGTCATACAATATGTAGACTGCCAGGTCCCAAATTAGGACCACAAAGCATTATTTTAGTTCCTAGGAGGTCTTGGGGAGCAATGCAAATTAGGCTAAAACTGGAATGAAAACTATTCTCCTGTCATTATACTGTCCCTGCTGAGGCACAAGAGGCTGAGGACCCATCCCTTCATACAAACAGGCCAATTCTGTTTTCCACCCACCCCCCCACAGTGAATACAACCCCCAAGATTAAAGGTAGATTAAACAATAAGACCTTTATTGCTGCACAAACCAGAGCAATGGGGGGGGGGAGGGGGCAAGGCAATTACCAGTTGGTGACTTTGAGGCAGGAATATCAACCACAAATGTCATGTGAAACCAACAATTTTGATGAAGGGTCAGACTCATACTTAATCAACTGGAAATAGGAAAATGTAAGGGCACAGACTACTCAAGATTTCCTCCAGGGAAAAGGAGAGAGCACAGACATCTGCCTTGTGTGTTAGCACATCAGGGTGACCAATGAAATACTGTGCAAGGCAGGAGAGGTGAGGTGGGTTCTACCAGAGAAAATGTCAGAGATGTAACTCTGACAAGGGCCCTGGGGAGTTTAGAACATGGACTGTAGCTCCTGTAAGCTTCACAGGTCCCTGGAACTCATTGGGAATTTCACCCCTCTGGAAAGTGGGAGGTATGAGGTTCAATTTCAAGGCAGACGGCTCCCTCACAGAAGCTGTCTAGTGCTATTATAATGAATGAGGAGACAGCAATTCCTTGAGGTCTAAGGCCTTTCTCAGAGTGTGGACTTCCTGGTACTAAACAATGTTAGCTGTTTGGAGTAAAGTATTTCCCATACTTCCTGTGTTCATGGGGCCTCTCCCTGGTGTGAAATTTTCGGTGGAGATTGAGGCTGGAGCGCTGGCTAAAGGATTTCCAACATTCGCCACATTCATAAGGCCTTTCTCCAGTGTGAACTACCTGGTGTTGAATAAGGACAGACTTTTGCCTGAAGAATTTTCCACACTGCCCACACTCATAAGGCCTTGCCCCAGTGTGAATACTGTAGTGCTGAATAAGGCTGGTGCTTCTACTAAAGGATTTCCCACACTCGCCACATTTATAAGGCCTTTCTCCAGTGTGAATTCTCTGGTGTTTAGTGAAGATGGCTCTTCTGCTAAAGGACTTCCCACGCTGGCCACACTCAAAGGGTCTTGTTCTACTATGAATTCGCTGGTGTTCAACGAGGCTGTAGCTTTGTCTGAAAGACTTCCCACATTCACCACACTCATAAGGCCTTTCTCCAGTGTGACTTCTGTTGTGCCGATCGAGTTTGGATTTGGATCCAAAGGCTTTCCCACATGCCCCACACTCATAAGACCTTTCACTAGTGTGAACTCTCTGGTGTCTAACGAGAGTGGCTCTTTGGCTAAAGGATTTCCCACACTGGACACACACAAAAGGCCTTGCCGTGGTGTGAATTCTCCGGTGTTGAACAAGCGTGAAGCTTTGTCTAAAGAATTTCCCACATTCACTGCACTCATAAGACTTTTCTCCAGTGTGGGTTCTCTGGTACCGAACAAGATTGGATTTGCACCCAAAGGCTTTTCCACATTCCTCACACCCATAAAGCCTTTCTCCACTGTGAATTCTGTAGTGTTCAATAAGATTGGAGCACTGACTAAAGGATTTTCCACACTGGCCACATTTATAAGGCCTTTCTCCAGTGTGAACTCTCTGGTGTATAATGAGGGTGGCTCTTTGCCTAAACGATTTTCCACATTCACTGCACTCGTAAGGCCTTTCTCCAGTGTGGACTCTCTGGAGCTGAACAAGTGAGTACTTACAGCGCAAGGCTTTCCCATATTTGCTAGACTCATAAACCCTTTTCCTAGTAGAGACACTTGGGTGGTAAACAAGATTCTGTTTGTAGCTGGAAGCTTTCCCACATTCACACAACTTGTAATGACTTTTCCTACCATGAAAGGCCTCCCCACACTTGGTGATTTTGTTGAGTTTCTCACAAGTGGGAGTGATCTGGTGCTGGAGAAGACCCAACGTAGCTGGGAAGTCCTTTCCAACCTTCCTACAGGTGAAGGGATGCCCTGACACATGGAATATGCAACTCTTTACAAATGATGCCCTATCCATGTCACTTTTATTTGCACTGAAATGCTTCTGAAGCTGTCGTAGGTTTGCACATGCCCCAGTCAAGTATGGTTTCTGCCCAGGTAGGTAAGCCAAGTGCAAAATGTCTTTCAAGATTGGGACACATTTCTCACTGGGGTGAGCCTTCTGGCTGATTAGACCTACTTTTGGAGTCCTGACCTGTGACAAAACTTCTAGGGAAACATTTTGCCCAGAATGTGTCTCTTTCTTCTCTGTTCCATGCAAACAAACTGAAAGAAGAGAAATATTTGTGAATCATGCTGATTATGATGGGAGAGTATTAATCATGTTCTTTTATAAGCTTTCTGTATAATATGATGTTTTGACATCTTAAAAAACCTTCATGGGCTTCCCTAGTGGTGCAGTGGTTGAGAGTCTGCCTGCCGATGCGGGGGACACGGGTTCGTGCCCCAGTCCGGGAAGATCCCCCATGCCACGGAGCGGCTGGGCCCGTGAGCCATGGCCACTGAGCCTGCGCATCTAGAGCCTGTGCTCTGCAATGGGAGAGGCCACGACAGTGAGAGGCCCGTGTACCGCCAAAAAAAAAAACCCCAAAAACAAAAAACCTTCACGGCCAGGGAAACAGTGGACTTGAACACTATAAACCAAATGTATCTAACAGACATATATAGAACATTTCATCAAATACAGAACACACACTACTCAAGAGTGCAGGGAAAATTCTCCAGGATAGATCATATGGTAGGCTACAAAACAAGTGTTAACCAATTTAAGAAAACTGAAATCATATCAAATATCTTTTCTGACCAAAATAAGATAAACATAGAAAATAATGACAGGAGGAGAATGGGAAGATTCACAAATATGTGGAAATTAAATAACACACTCTTGAACAACCAATGAGTTAAAGATGAAATCAAAAGGGAAATCAAAAAATATATTGAGACAAATGAAAATGGAAACACAAAATACCAAAACTTATGGGACCCAGCAAAAGCAGTTCTAAAAGGGGAAGGTTTTATAGCAGATACATATCTACACTAAGAAAAAAAGAAAGATTGTAAACACACTATCTTCACACTTCAAAGACTAGAAAAAGAACAAACTAAGCACAATGTTATCAGAAGGAGGGAAACAGTAAAGATAAAAGTGGAAATAAACAAAATAAAGACTAGAAAAACAATAGAAAAGATCAAAACTAAGATTTTTTGAAAAAGATAAAATTGACAAACCTCTTAGACTAAGAAAAAAAAGAGAGGACTCATAAATAAAATTATAAATGAAAGAGGAAACATTACCATTGATCCCACAGAAATACAAGGATCATAAGACACTACTATGAATAATTATACACCAACAAATTGGATAACCTAGAAGAAATGGATACATTCCTAGAAATATACAACCTACCAAGATTTAATTTTGAAGAAATAGAAAATCAGAGAAGACCAATAATGAGTAAGGATATTGGATCAGTAATAATAAACCTCCCCCAAAAGAAAATCCCAGTGTTTGATGGTTTCACTGGTAAATTCTATGAAACATTTAATACCAATCCTCAAAAAAACTGAAGAGGAGGGAACACAACAAAACTCATTTTACAAAGCCAGTATCACCCTTACACCAAAGTCAGATAAGAACTCTACAACACAAGAAAATCAAAGGCCAATATCCCTGATGAACATAGATGCAAAAATCCTCAGCAAAATACAGTAAACCAAATTCAACAGCACATTAAAAGTATCATACAGGGCTTTCCTGGTGATGCAGTGGCTAAGAATCTGCCTGCCAATGCAAGGGACATGGGCTAGAGCCCTGGCCCGGGAAGACCCAACATGCCACAAAGCAACTAAGCCCATGTGTCACAACTACTGAGCCTGAGCTGTAGAGACCACAAGCCACAACTACTGAGCCCATGTGCCACAACTACTGAAGCCTGCGTGCCTAGAGCCCATGCTCCACAACAAGAGAAACCACAACAATGAGAAGCCCGTGCACCACAACGAAGAGTAGCCCCTGCTCACCGCAACTAGAGAAAGCCAATGCAAAGCAACAAAGACCCTACACAGCCAAAATTAAATAAATAAATAAATTTATTTTAAAAAAAAAGTATCATACAGCATGTTCAACTGGGATTTACCTTTGGGATGCAAAGACATTTCAGCAAACACAATAAATGTGATATACCACATTAATAGAAAGAAGGATAAAAATCAGATAGCTGCTGAGCCTGCGCGTCCGGAGCCTGTGCTCCGCAATGGGAGAGGCCACAACAGTGAGAGGCCCGTGTACCACAAAAAAAAAAGAAAAAAAAAAAAGAAACTAAGAACCAATTCCTTTTATGATGATAAAAAGACAAAACAAAAAACACCCTTAGGAAGAGATTTAAACATGGAGGTGAAAGGATCTTTACACTGAAAACTATAAAACATTGATAAAAAATATTAAAGACAGAACTAAATGGCAAGAGGTCTTCTGTTCATGGATTGGAAAAATTAATATTCTTAAATATACTACCCAAAGCTATCTACAGACTCAATGCAACCCTTTTCAAAATGCCAATGGCATTTTTCACTGAAGTAGAAAAAAAAAATCCTAAAATTCATATGGAACCACAAAAGACCCTGAATAGCCAAGGCATTCTTAAGCAAGAAGAACAAACCTAGAGGCATCACACTTCTTTTTCTTTTTTTTTTGCTGTACACGGGTCTCTCACTGTTGTGGCATACAGGCTCCGGACGCACAGGCTCAGCAGCCATGGCTCACGGGCCCAGCCGCTCCGTGGCATGTGAGATCTTCCCGGGCCGGGGCACGAACCCATGTCCCCTGCATCGGCAGGCGAACTCTCAACAACTGCGCCACAGGGAAGCCCCGTCACACTTCTTGATTTCAAATTATATATATTACAAAGCTACAGTAATCAAAATAGTATAGTACTGGCATAAAAACAGACACATAGAACAATGGAACAGAGTAGAGAGCACAGAAATAACCCTCTGCATATATGGTCAACTAATGTTTGCGAAGGGGGCCAAGAATACAAACTAGAAAAGGGTAGCCTGTTCAATAAGTGGTGCTGGGAAAACTGGATATCTACATGCAAAAGAATGAAATTGGACCCTTACCTTACACCATACACAAAAACAACTCAAAATGGATTAAAAACTTACATGTAAAAAAACCCCAAAAAACTTACATGTAAACTCAATATCAAAGAAAACAAACAAACAGCCCAATTAAAAAATGAGCAGAGGATGTGAATGGACTTTTTTCCAAAGAAGACATACAGATGGCCAACAGACACATGAAACAATGTTCAACGTCACTAACCATCAAGGAAATGCAAATCAAACCACATGAGGTATCACCTCACACCTCTCAGAATGGCTGTTACCAAGACAACAAATAACAAGTGCTGGTGAGGCTGTGGAGAAAAGGGAACGCTTATGCACTATTGGTGGGAATGTAAATTGTTGCAGCCACTATGGAAAACAATATGGGGACTCCTCAAAAAATTAAAAATAGAACTACCATACAATCCAGCAATTCCACTTCTGGGTACTTATCTGAACAAAACAAAAACACTAATTTGAAAAGATATATGCACCTCTCTGTTCATTGCAGCATTATTTACAATAATTAAGATATGGAAGCAACCTAAGTGTTCTTACCACACACACACACACACACACACACACACACACCAATTAATAATGATGATAATAATAATAAAGGGGTGGGAGGCAGTGGATATGTATGTTTATGGTCTTGATGGTGGTGATGGTTTCAAGGATGTATACTTATTCCCAAACTTATTGAGTTGTATCCAGGAAATGTGTACACCTTTTTAAATGTCAATCATTCCTTAGTACAATGGTTTAAGTATAATGGTTTAAATATAAATAAATAAATAACTTTTAACATTTACTAAAAGGGACCAATGGTCAAACTTCGTAAACGTAATTATTAGTGGGGCTCAAATTATATGTGAGGATTCCACTACTTTTTTGGCCACACAGCATGCAGGATCTTAATTCCCCGACCAGGGATCAAACCCACACCCCCTGCAGTGGAAGGACAGTCTTAACCACAGGACAGTCAGGGAAGTCCCAGGATTACACTATTTTTACACACCATAACTGTATACTCTTAGGAATGTAACTAAATACAAAACAGAGAAAAATAGGTATGTCTCACTTGAACTGTAGCCTTTCTTAAATTTTCCAATGTCATAGCACCCAAAACTATCCCATATTGGGCACAGCTGCTCTAACATGCTGAATAATAATTTTAAATTAACATAAGTCTTTGACACAAATTGGCTTAATAAAATGGTACCTCACAGGCCACCCAGTTAAAATAGGTAATATAGCCCAATGTATGTTAAAACAGGACCTTCAAGGATTAAAACTTACTATAGAAAATCTAATAAATGAAGGGGTGATTATCCCCACTGTCTTTCCATTCTAAAGCCCAATTATGTCTGTCCTTAAATCTGGAAAAATTAAAGGTGCCTCATGATGGATTACTATAATATTGTGGTCCCATCCATCAGGACCCCATATCTAACATCAGTAAAATATATCATATATACATATTGTTAAATACTAATTATAAATATTATTAAAATTACTGACTCAATCAGAACTCGGGACACCAGGTGTCATGGATCTGGACACATTCATTCTGCCAGAGTGAGGGCAAACAAGGTGAGATGCTTTGTTTTAGGCTGGCTGCAAGACTCCTAAATCCGAGATCCTTCCCTGCAAGCTTGGTGCAACAGGATTTAGAACTACTTGGGGCAGGCAGTGCACACAGCTCAGCACTGGTACCCACAACACATATGCCAAGAAAGTGGGGAAGTTAGCAGAGCCCATGGTCTGTCTGTGGAAAGGGCAGAGCTGCCTCTGGGGGACAGAAGGTAAGATAGAGACCAGGACCCTTGGGTGAGGGCCTTACCCATTGAGGCTGTAAGTAAAAAGTTCTCCAGCATCACCTTGTGGTACAGGCGTCTCTGAGCCTCATCAAGGAGCCCCCACTCCTCCTGCGAGAAGTAAAAGGCCACGTCCTCAAAGGTCACACAGCCCTGCCAGGATGAGGACAGATAATTCCATGATCAACTTCTCTTCTAGAACCCAAGTTCCTTCACCCAGACATCCATCCCCTGCTCATCCTCCTTCCAGTGTTCCCACCTTAGAGGAAATATCAGGCCCTGGGGCCTCAGATACCTGCTCTCTTCTCATGGTATCAAGATCACTGTGTCTGCCCACACCAACAACAAGCACCTGGGCAGGGAGACGCCATCTAAACTCTGAGCCTGGCATTAGGGCATATGTCCTCTTGTCAGGTAATTCCCCTGGAGTCCCAAATTGTGCCTCCCAGAGACAACCAAATGTGGGCTTGGGGTTTCTTCAGGGTCTCCAGGTTCATGGACTGGAAAAATCCCAGGACGCAATCCCAGAGACAAAGGGTGGGTCAGGACCATTGAAGGCCTGGAATATCCTCCACTCACCTTTGTACAGTCCATAAGGACTTCTGTAGTCATGGGAGTCTGTAGGAAGAGGGAGGTCATTAGAGAGATGTAATCATGGCAGGTTCAGTAGGCTCAGGTCTCCCTGTACCCCTGTCCAGCCCTGGAGCAAGGTGACCTGGGATGACTGCATTATCTCTGAGTCTCTGTTCTTCGTGCTCTTACAACTGTATGATCTTGGATAAAAACCCAACCGCCCTGTGGCTCAGTGTTTTCATCCCCTTTCCAGTCTGTTCTTACTCTGAGCAACTTCTGGAAAATTTGAAAAGCCTAACTCACACCATGTGCCTCTTCTATTCACAGCCCTCCATACCGTCCTGAGATTAAAACTCCTCAACTTGCCATCCCAAGTGGGAATGATTCTGGCTCAGTCGCCCCTCCACAACTTTACATAAACCGGTCCCTCTGCCTGTAACACTCTCCCAACATCTCATCACACTGTTTTTTAGATATGGGGACTCCACCCATGAGATACTCACTCTTCTGGACACAGGGATCTATACTGCATAGACATGAGCAGGCGCCCCGCACTTGGGTCTTTAGTGTCTGGTGGGGTGAGGGCGGTCAGGGCCAGTAGGACGAGCGTTTACCTGAGGCGGGTCCCTCGGCGCGGCCGCCGCCATCGGAGTCTGGGAGGAGCGGGGTCTTAGGTGGTGGGCGACAGAGACGGAACTCGTGTACAATCGTCATCTACCGCCGCGGCTCTGCAGACTCGCCGCTGTGCAGTGGGGACAACCTCTCCTCTAAAGCCTCCTCGCTCTGGTCACCCCGATCCTGACTCCGCTCTCCTAAAGTACCCGTATCGCTGTTGGACACTGGAGCAGCCATAGTGACTGCCACAACAGCGGCGCCAGAAGTCCCACCCACATCCTCTGGTCCGAACGAGAAAACGCCCTGCTTTCGGGCGTTCATTGGCTGCTAGTCTTGGCCCTCGGCCTCCGGCATTGTGGGTAGCGTAGTTCCCATGGCCCCACCAGCCACAGAGGAGGGAGCTCACACCGAGATCGCGGAGTCCCGGAGGCCGTGTTAGGGCTCTATGGCCCGGGCGGCGGTCTACCCTGTGGGCCTGTACGGAGGTTGCCTGGAAAGTGTCCGGATGAGGGGTCGGCGACGCTTCGACCCCACATGGGAACCCCTACGCTGACCCGGGTTGTCGCGGGCTACATGGGAGGTCTCCCCCGGCGCGGGGATTGGGGGAAGACACAGTCAGCACCCTTTGCGAAAAGTCCTGAGTTCCCTCCCTTGTGTGAGAGCCGCTCCCACCCCTCTCCGACCCCTGACCGCAAAACGGGCTTGTGATCTGACCAGATCAGGGTTGGCAGGTTTGGCTGCGCCTCCTGGGGTGTCGCCTGGAAAGGTCGGGAGTTGACTTTGTAGGCGAAAATTTGAGACTCTGCCTCGAGGGCGTCAGGCGGGGACTCGGCTTCCGGAGAGCAGCGCGGACTTGTCGCTGGCGACCGGGGTGTGCGCTTGACCTCTGTAGGGGGAGGGGTGAGGACCTTCATCCTGGGACCAGCAGTAGAGACCTCGCGCCTGAATCCCAGCGGGGCCGAGGGAGACCGTCTGGGGGCTCCAGGTTGACCCTTCCCAGTAGGACTCTGGTGAACCCAGGAACCTCCGCGGGGTCTGGAGGCCCTTTGAGCGTCCCTGCAGCTCCCTTCTCTCCCCCGGGGAAAGGCCCCAGGGCAACTGGTAGCCCGCATCTCTCCTGGACCGGCCGGCGCCCCCTGGCGGCTGCGTGTGAAAGTTGGGATTCGGCCCTTAGGTGAAAATGGGGGACCGCAGACTCTGCGGCCAGGAATGGAGACTCAACCCCAAGGGGAGTGCCATTAAAGACGTCCACGGAGGTGCCCACTCTCCCTGGATGTCTCCTCCGGCTCCCGCACCCCCCTCCTCTCTGCCTGAGTCACTGTGAGCCCGCAGCCAGCGTGCTCAGTGACTCAGGCAGAGAGGAGGTGCCCACTCTCCCTGGATGTCTCCTCCGGCTCCCGCGCCCCCCTCCTCTCTGCCTGAGTCACTGTGAGCCCGCAACCAGCGGGCACTGTAGGGTCCGGAGTTGCAGCCTGTCCCTCCTGCCACACCCACTGTGCCTAGGCCTCATTGTCCTCTCCAAGATGCGACCTCAGATCACACATGGCTTCGCTGCCTTGAAGTTCCTGGAGGAAAAGTTCCTGTTCCTGGAGGAAAAGAACTAACGGCGTTCCCTTGGAACACGGGAGAAGGGAGAGATTGTCACAGAACCACCACCCCCCCCAGCGTGGAGCACAGGGAGGACCCTAGACCAGCCTGCGCTTGGGCCAGGGTCCTTCTGAGGGAGGCCCTGCTGCGGATGGGGTAGGCTGGCAGTGGTTTCCCCACCGCCCACACCTGCACGTCTTCCCAGAGTCGGGGTGTCTGGAAAAGCGACACAATTCAATGCGCGATTCTGCTGAAGCATAACTCATCCCGTTATTAAAAGAGAGGGTTGTAAATTACTTGAAGAGAATTCCTAGACTAGGAAACCCCTATGGGGAGGTAGGACACCGTCAAAGCCTAAATGCAGGCAGCTAGGGGATCGTTGCTGCTCTCATTCCCTCCTTGCCCCTCCACCAGCTGCTGCAATGCTGCCTGACCAGGGTAGGAGCATATATATTAGGGCACCCTGTTACTCCTAGGTGAAGCCTTTCTGGGGTCTCCACTGACCACCTAAGTTGTTCAGGGAGGTATCCCCACTCTGGTCGGTCAGGATTCTAATATCACCGGCGCTGTGCAGCCTGTGCAATCTCCGGCCGGTTCTCAGCCCTAGCCGCAGTTCTCTGTGCATCCCTGTGAAGTCTCACGCTGAACAGGCACAGTTTAGCTTTCTTCCAGACACCTTGGTGACCCATGCAGATTTCTCAGGCATCTTCATTGCTCACATACCATTTTCGGTCAGGTCCACACAGGAATTCAATCCTCCTCCTCTGCCCTGAGCTTTGACTGCATGGAAATCCACATAGTACAGCATGAAACTTCCAAATAATTTAAAGGCTGGGAGAAATATGATTTGAGTAGGAGCCCCTTCTAGAAAGAGACTTACTGGAGTTAGGGAAATTATTTTTTGAGCTGAATAAGAGGGGAGGAAAATCCCAAAATGACAGGCTCAAGTCATATTATATACTACATCTGTTCCTAATAGGATATGTCTACATCCTGTTGCAATCAGTTTTGCTATGCGTAGTTTACTCACAGAAAGAAAGATGGCTTTCCCTGACTTATTTGGGGAATAGAAGAGGCACTATGAGGAAAGGAATTTTACATGTGGGCTGCAAGCGCGACTGGGATGGGCACGGGGGAAGAGGAGCCAGGGAGCCTCAGAAAATGGAACAGATAAAGCTTTAAGGAAGTGGTGGGCGAAAGGGAGTTTTCCCGTTAAGAAAGTAGGTATCAGTCCATGTTTGTTCACTGATGGGAGGCCAGAAGAGAGGGGAAAATGGAGGAAAAGGATCATGAAAAACAGGAGTAAATTACTGTAAAATAAAGGATCAATAAAAACAGGAGTAAAATACTCCTGTTTTTCAGTAAAATGTCAACATCATTATACACGTGGGAAATTCTAATCAAAACCGTGAGATACCAGTCTACATCTACCAGGATGACTAGGGGGAGAAAAGGGGAAATAACAAGTATGGATGAGACTGTGGAGAAATTGGAACACTCGGACATTGCTGATGGGAATGTAAAATGCTGCAATGTGAAAAACAGTTTAATAATATGAAAACCGGTTTAGCAGCTCCTCAAAAACTTAATACAGAAATGCCACTGGACTCAGCAATTCCACTCCTTGGGAAACCTGAAAGAATTGAAAGCAGGGACACAAACACATTCGTGTGCAACAATTTTCATAGCAACATTATTCACGATAGCCAGAAGGTGGTAACAACTGAAGTGTCCATTAACACATGAATAGATTTTTAAATGTGGTACATTCATACATTGGAATATTATTCAGTCATGAAAAGGAATAAAGTTCTGATACATGCCACAATATGATGAACCTTCAAAACATGCCAAACAATTAAAGCCAGACATGAAAGGAAAAATATTGTACAATTCCACTTGTAAGGAATATCTAGAATAGAAAAGCTTGTACAGACTGAAAGTAGATTAGAGGTTTCCAGGGGCTGGATGGAGAGGGGAATGGGGGATTATTTCTCAATGGATACACATTTTCCATTTGGTTTGATTTTTTTTTTTTAAGCTAGGGGTGGTAGAAGCAAAATATTGAAAATAATCGGTGGGCTAAAAATTTCGTTTTTTTTTTCTGTAAGATGGCTATAGTAGCACTTAGTTGTCTTTAACTTCATTCGAAACAATGTTGTTAGATCTTATGTGACAGCTGTCATATCAGTATGCATTTTAAAAAAGACTTATCGAAATTGGTGAATTTTTGTGTAGCCATTTGAATATTGAACATGGAAGAAAAAAGGCAACCTTTTGGTATATTATACTTTATTATTTCAAGAAAGGTAAAAACACAACTGAAATGCAGAAAAAGATTTGTGCAGTATATGGAGAAGGTGCTGTGACTGATTGAACATGTCAAAAGTGGTTTGCAGGGGCTTCCCTGGTGGCGCAGTAGTTGAGAGTTTGCCTGCTAGTGCGGGGGACACGGGTTCGAGCCCTGGTCTGGGAGGATCCCACATGCCGCGGAGCAACTGGGCCTGTGAGCCACAACTACTGAGCCTGCGCGTCTGGAGACTGTGCTCCACAACAAGAGAAGCCGCGATAGTGAGGGGTCCACGCACCACGATGAAGAGTGGCCCCCGCTTGCCACAACTAGAGAAAGCCCTCGCACAGAAACGAAGACGCAACACAGCAAAAAAAAAAAAAAAGTAAATTAATTAATTAATAAACTCCTACCCCCAACATCCTCTTTAAAAAAAAAAAGTGGTTTGCAAAATTTCATGCTGGAGATTTCTTGCTGGACAATGCTCCACGGTCATGTAGACAAGTTGAAGTTGATAGCGATCAATTAAGACATTAACTGAGAACAATCAACGTTATACCACACAGGAGATAGCCAACATACTCAAAATATCCAAATCAAGCGTTGAAAATAATTTGCACCAGCTGGGTTATGTTCATCGCTTTGATGTTTGGGTTCCACATAAGTTAAGCAAAAAAACCTTCTTGACCATATTTCCACATGTGATTCTCTACTGAAGCATAATGAAAATGTTCCATTTTTAAAACAAATTGTGACGGGCGATGAAAAGTGATACTGTACAATAATGTGGAATGGAAGAGATCATGGGGCAAGTGAAATGAACTACCACCAATCACACCAAAGGCTGGTCTTCATCCAAAGAAGGTGATGTTGTGTATATGGAGGGATTGGAAGGGAGTCCTCTATTATGAGCTCCTTCCGGAAAACCAAACGATTAATTCCAACAAGTACTGCTCCAAATTAGACAAACTGAAAGCAGCACTCGATGAAAAGCGCCCAGAATTAGCCAACAGGAAACGCATAATCTTCCATCAGGGTACCACAAGACTGCATGTTTCTTTGATGACCAGGAAAAAACTGTTACAGCTTGGCTGGGAAGTTCTGATTCGTCCGCTGTATTCAACAGACATTGCACCTTCGCGTTTCCATTTATTTCGGTCTTTACAAAATTCTCTTAATGGAAAAAATTTCAGTTCCTTGGAAGACTGTAAAAGGCACCTGGAACAGGTCTTTGCTCAAAAAGATTAAAAGTTTTGAGAAGATAGAATTATGAAGTTGCCTGAAAAATGGCAGAAGGTAGTGGAACAAAAGGGTGAATACGTTGTTCAATAAAGTTCTTGGTGAAAACGAAAAATGTGTCTTTTATTTTTACTTAAAAAACCGAAGGCACTTTCGGGCCCATATTTAATGCCACTGAATTGTATACTTGAAAATTATTGAAATGGCAAATTTTTAAAAATAAATTTATTTATTTTTGGCTGTGTTGGGTATTCGTTGCTGGGCGCGGGCTTTCTCTAGTTGCGGTGAACGGGGGCTACTCTCCGTTGCGGTGGCTTCTCTTGTTGCAGAGCATGGGTTCTAGGCATGCGGGCTTCAGTAGTTGTGGCACGTGGGCTCAGTAGTTGTGGCTCTCAGGCTCTAGAGTGCAGGCTCAGTAGTTCTGGCGCACGGGCTTAGTTGCTCTGCGGCATGTAGGATCTTCCCGGACCAGGGCTCGATCCCGTGTCCCCTGCATTGGCAGGCGGATTCTTAACCACTGCGCCACCAGGGAAGCCCACAAATTTCTTGTTATAATTTACTAGTATATATACACACACCAAGAAACTGCAAAGTAAAAAAAAACAAAAACTGCAAAGTGACAGATTTTTGTCCAAATTCCCAAATTAAAAAATTTTCTGTTGGACTATTTCAGAATTTCATGAAATTTTTTTTGATGTAGCTAAAACAGCTAGTTTAATTGTATAAATATTCACCTACAATATTAGATCTCTTATAGGAATATGAATTTTAGGACCTAATTGTTCCCATCTGTATAGAATATACTTTCCTATCAAGAATATGAAAATTATTAGTCAACCAAATATTAATAGATGAGGAAAAAAATTGAATTTCTGTAGAGAATAGAATAAAGTGGTCACAACCAAATTAGCAAAAAGTGTTTTCCAGGCTTCCCTGGTGGCGCAGTGGTTGAGAGTCCGCCTGCTGATGCAGGGGACACGGGTTCGTGCCCCGGTCCGGGAAGATCCCACATGCCGCAGAGCGGCTGGGCCCGTGAGCCATGGCCGCTGAGCCTGTGCGTCCGGAGCCTGTGCTCCGCAACAGGAGAGGCCAAAGCGTTTTCCTTGCCTAGAAGATTAAAAAAAAAACTGCCTTACGAGTGACACGAGTATCACTGCAAATCAGCAGAAAGGGGCTGAATGTTGGGAAACATAAAGACAAAAATATAGAGGTATCCACCAGCCACTGGTCTGGAATAACAAATGAACTCATCCAAATAGACAAAAGAGAAGACAGTGAGTAAAAGGAGAAAAAGGAGCTCACAAGGATTAAGATGGTATATGTGGCTCTGGCCTCAGCAGCATATCTAGAAGAATGGCTGTTGCTATGAATGTGTTGGACTTGATACATGTGCCTGTACAGGGAAAAGACCATGGAGCCACTAGTCCAGACCATGAGGCCTGAACATATGAAGTCTATTGTGAAGAATATGGTTGTAACTACAAAACTTATAATCCTGTCTGGATTCAGTGAGGAACAGTATCCATAATTTACTTTTATATTAGTACTAAAGTTTTCACTGTGCTTTGGATTAGTCATTTGAAAAGGAATAAGGATATTTACCAAAAAATGCAAGATCCAGCAAAGGAAGCAACAGAAGGCAATGCACTTTGGTGATCTCATTCTGAGCTCCATCCACTTAGAGAAATTGGGGCAAAACCTAATGCTTTGGAAGCCACTGAGGATGGAAGTAGTGCTAAGACAAATCCCTCTGGCCACCCTTTGAAAATAGAAGAGAAATTTACATCCAGCCTCACTCAGGAAATATTTTGATCCAAAAGCTGTCATCGTATGAGGGATCCCTCTAGAGAAAAGCACCAAGGAGTTGGCTAGGACTGGTTGATTGAGAATCAAATCTGTGGGTCTGACCTTGTGTCCAGTGAGCAAAGTGAAGTTATAAAGGCAAAGGAGGAATGAGTTCCCGAGGATTCCCACTCCCATCTGAGTGACTAAGATAATTCCCATTTCCCACTTTGAAGAAGCCATCACATCAGTATCTATGGGACATTGATTTTAGTTGGAGCCAGAGGAATTCGCAATTCAACCAACAAAAAGAAATATGTTACCATCACCACCATGCCCAGTAACTTCCAGTGCTAAGTGTAACACAGACTTTCTCAATTTAAATGAGCATTAAGTATGTGTTTATGGGTGCAGGGGTTACTCCTGAAGATTCTGGTTCTACTTGGAAACATGTAATGCCTATTTATGGGATCTGGGTGAATGCATTATGGTCCATCTGTGCAACAGAGTTTTCTACACTTGTAAACGGAGTGAAGAGAATCTCTACACTCTGATCTACAGTTATGACCTGGATGCATTATGCATTGAAAAGCCAGCTACAAAACTGTGTGCAGAGTGTGCTGGAGTTTTTCCAATTATATGAAGGAATGAAAATACAGGCATAGAACACATATTTGTATAGGATCGGGCAGAATTTAAAGCTAGACTTTCAAGGAAAAAACTTGTTAGAGTGTTTTATTTGTACAAGTGTACGTGTTTCGCATAATTATTAAATTATATTAAAGCAAAGTAAATGTTTTAAAACCACTAAATACACAGGTTAAAAACAGTGATTGAATATCCAGTTGTTGGTCTCCATGTGTAAATGAAATACTTCAAGTGAATTGCAAATACAGAATTTTGACTGTATATCCCTAAGGGGAAAATATGAGGCAAAACTACCTACAGGGCTTCCCTGGTGGCTCAGTGGTTGAGAATCCGCCTGCCAATGCAGGGGACACGGGGTCGATCCCTGGTCCGGAAAGATCCCACATGCTGTGGAGCAACTAAGCCCGTGAGCCACAACTATTGAGCCTGTGTGCAGCAACTACTGAAGCCCATGTGCCTAGAGACCGTGTCCACAATGAGAGAAGCCACCGCAATGAGAAGCCTGCACACGGCAACGAAGACCCAACACAACCATAAATAAATAAATGAATAAATAAATATATAAAAACTACCTACAAAGAGACCTTATGTATTGTTTATATATTTTACTATAATGCATTGGTAGAGTATTTTGGAATAAAACATTTTAAAATAAATGGGAAAGAGTTTTTATGTGAGACAAAAGAAATGCAAATATAAAACCAAAGAATTTTAATAAAACTTAAAATCCACATTTGATAAAAACAATACTAACTAGTATAGTATTAGATTTTAAACTGATATGTATTTCGTTTCCCTTTCCATTGAAAAAAAATTCTGGAAAATTTGGACAACCCTACAAAAATGCCTAATTCTAGTACACAGTTTATGGACTCAATATAAGACCCAGTATAAGTAAACAGAGTGTCTTGAGGAGAGGAAAAAATACCTTAATTACATTTAGGACACCAGCTTTCCAAGATAATCCTGAAACTATTTGCCATGTAAGAGAAGCAAGGAAATTGAGCACCGATGTCACAGAATTCCACCTGAAGAAGCTGCTCCTGCACAATTTTGGTACAGCAGTAACTCCAAAAAATTGACGCATATAAATGAAATGTCTATAAATTATATAAAAATAACTACAAAAGTTAATGCTGGGGCTTCCCTGGTGGCGCAGTGGTTAAGAATCCGCCTGCCAATGCAGGAGACATGGGTTCGAGCCCTTGTCCGGGAAGATCCTACATGCCGTGGAGCAACTCAGCCCGTGCGCCACAACTCCTGAGCCTGTGCTCTAAGGACCGTGTGCCACAACTACTGAGCCCACATGCTGCAACTACTGAAGCCCACGCTCCTAGAGCCCATGCTCTGCAGCAAGAGAAACCACTGCAATGAGAAGCCCGCGCACTGCAATGAAGAGTAGCCCCCGCTTGCCGCAATTAGAGAAAGCCCACGAGCAGCAAGGAAGACCCAACACAGCCAAAATAAATAAATAAAAATAAATCAATTAATTTTAAATAAATAAAATAACACAAATTTTGTAAAAAAAATCAGTTTAACAAAATGAACTTGCCTTACTATGTATAAAGTATAATAATAACTATAGGATGCTACTGGCAAAAGCCAAAAAATAGAATAGAACAAGGAGCTTGCTAATTATCTGTGTTTGCAGTTATTTATATGATAAGTCTAGAGAAGTTTATACATGATAAAAGTTGATGAATTAGTTTGGAGAAATGACTTATTTAATATATGCTATTAAAATATTTGGAGATTTAATTAAGACATTAGAGCTATATTTCCAACTTTAATCTTAGAGAAAATAAATAGACACTAGATCTAAACATAAGGAACAGTCAATCTCTTAGGTAAAAATGCTGCAATATATCTTCATAATTTTGCCTGGGCAAAGTATTAATAAGCATGTACCAAACCTGTGGACTTAAAACATCTTTAGCACATTTGTATTTATAAAAATTAGAACTTTTTTCACTTTTATCATACCTATTACTGAAAGATTCCTAAAACAAATAAAAAAGTAAAACTCAATGAAAACATGTAAATATACAGAACAATAAGAGGTGATTATAATCTCAGTGCTTTTTTGGGGGGAAATGTATATGAATAAGTAATTCTTAGAAAAAAAATCACACATTATAAGATATGATTTTCTCATAAACACCAGAAAAAGCCAAGTTGCATTGAAAAGGACATTGAATGTTTCATATATACATTGGAAACTGACATTAAGGTCAGTTTCCTATAATAAAGAATTATGTTGGGAATTTCCTGGCGGTCCAGTGGTTAGGACACCACACTTCCACTGCAGGGGACACAGGTTCAATCCCTGGTCAGGGAAATAAGATCCTGCATACCGGGCAGTGTGGCCAAAAAAAAAAAAAAAAAAAATAGAAAAGAAAAAACAAAAATTATATCATCTGTCTTTTGTATCAAAAACAATAGTCAGGGCTTCCCTGGTGGCACAGTGGTTAGGAGTCTGCCTGCCAATGCGGGGGACACAGATTCGAGCCCTGGCCCGGGAAGATCCCACATGCCACGGAGCGACTAATCCTGTGCACCACAACTACTGAGCCTGTGCTCTAGAGCCTGAGAGCCACAACTGCTCAGGCCCCCGTGCCTAGAGCCCGTGCTCTGCAATAAGGGAGGCCACAGCAATGAGAGGCCCACGCACCGCAGCGAAGAGTGGCCCCCGCTCGCCGCAACTGGAGAAAACCCGCATGAAGCAACGAAGACCCAATGCAGCCAAAACAAAACAAAACAAAACAACCAATAGTCAGATGATTTAAATTTTAGATATTTTTAAAAATTGGCTTGCTACATTGTAAACTGTAAAAATTCAGGTTTTCCTGCTGCCTCAACACCCTCACAGACTGGGCATAAACATCCCACTAGAGTGACCAGGTGCACCAGTGTGGAGGCTGGCCCCTGCCACAAATTCCTCTTTTTGCCCTCCCCTGACTGTGACCAAGGAACATTCAAACCTTCCAGTGAAATCCTCCTTCACCCTTTGTCCCCTCTGGAACTCAATAAAGGCACTAGCCCACAGATTCCTCCCCCTCCTTCTCTTTCCCTCCTCCCCACCTACTTGATTGAGCCCACTCCCTTGGTGACCTCTCCCCATGTGTTCTCCTCTTGCCATGAGTGCCTGTGTCTCTAGGGCTTGTGACTATAATAAAATTTGTTTTCCTGGGCCTCTCTCACGTTCCGTTTTGTAGCTGCATCTGACAGAACATATAAAAGGTTACAAAACAACCAAAAATTTAAATAGTTTTGAAAATCATTTAGCATGATGAATACATACAATTTTATATGATATATTTTTCTAATCTTGTTTCCAAAATGATTGTGCACTTTAGGATTCAGTAAATTAAATGCTTTGTAAAATATATATCAATCATATTTCAGTAACTGAAATAAAGAGAACAATTTGTATTTAAGTGTGAGGACATGCCTCGGTAAACAAACTACAACACTAGTGATAAAATGATCTAGCTGGGGGTGGGGTGGGTGAGTAGGAGAAGAACATATCTTATTACTCATGTCCATTCATATCCCTTAGACATTGATTAGTATGTTGTGTAAGAGACGAAGAAGATGAATTCACTCAGCCATAAAGCAGCAGATGTGATTTAAGAGAAATCTTAGTGACTGAATGTAAATTCTCCAAAAGGATACTTCACTAGGTGAAGCAGAGTTACCTATCTGAGGTGAGACGGTGGAACGGAGCAGGGTAGGGGGTGTCAGAGTGAAGATTCACCTTAAATTTATACACCTAGGGCTTCTCTGGTGGCGCAGTGGTTGGGAGTCCGCCTGCTGATGCAGGGGACACGGGTTCGTGCCCCGGTCCGGGAGGATCCCACATGTCGCGGAGTGGCCGGGCCGTGGGCCATGGCTGCTGGCCTGCACTTCCGGAGCCTGTGCTCTGCAACGGGAGAGGCCGCAGCGGTGAGAAGCCGCGTACCACACACCCAAAAAATTATACACCTATAGATTTGTTAAAATTTTCACAATGAAATTTATAGTTTTATAATTAAATTTTTTAATATTATAATTTGGAAAACACCACTTAAGATTGAAAGGAGAAAATTTGGGTATAACTAATGAAATAAAAATATGAAATAGCATTTATTTTTTTGCCCAAAGGCAAAGATTTGTGAAATTTTAGGAAGAGACATCAAAAAATTAAATATAGGGACTTCCCTGGTGGTGCAGTTGTTAAGAATCCGCCTACCAATGCAGGGGACACGGGTTTGATCCCTGATCTGTGAAGATCCCACATGCTGCGGGGCAACTAAACCCGTGCACAGCAACTACTGAGCCTGTGTTCTAGAACCCGCGAGCCACAACTACTGAGTGCGCGTGCTGCAACTGCTGAAGCCCGTGCGCCTAGAGCCTGTGCTCTGCAACAAGAGAAGCCACCGCAATGAGAAGCCCACGCACTGCAACGAAGAGTAGCCCCCACTCGCTGCAACTAGAGAAAGCCCACGCGCAGCAGCGAAGACCCAACGCAGCCAAAAAACCAAAAACGAAAGTCCTTTCTTTTATGAAATGTGGGTGAGAGTAGATGATAGTTGATGTCTGCGAGATGTCCTCTTTGGACCAAAATCATCAGCAAATCATCCTCTCCCCGACCACTGTGACCATTAAATCCTACCACTCACACTTCCCCCTTACCTCATGTCTACCTTCCTCCATGGCTGTTGGCCCCACACAGCTGCTATGAGTTGTTTCCTCCTTAGTGTAGCACCCAGGAACACATCTCTGGAGCCATTCCACATGGTGTCAAATCCCAGCTCTGCTACTTTTGAGCAGTGTGACCCTGGGCAAGTTAATGAACTCTGTACATCAGTTTCCTTCTTGTTAAAATGGGGTAATATAGCATCTACTGTGCAAAAATGTTATTAGGATAAAATGTTTAAGAGAAGAGTACAGAACACAGCCTGATGCTGTGGGTGAATTAGTGGTTTTTATCCCTGCTGTCATTAGCATTGTGATCATCCTGCCTGATCTCAGCAACTTATGGAAATAAAGTCTATACACTTCTATTCCTTGGTCATCAATTTTAAAGATTCACCTATATCTGTTTCGGAACTTCTCTTTCCCTTCTTGTCCTCCACAGTAGAATTCTTGCATCAGGCCATGGCCAATTGCTATAACAGGGTATGCATCATACTTTCTCATGTTTTCTCTGTGAATTTACTTCATTTATTTCCTGGATCTTCTGTATCTTAGTCATCTCTACTCAACAAAAACTATGCTCCAATTGGATGAAAAATAAAGCCAACAAAAATATTCTTCAGGGATTCCCTGGTGGCGCAGTGGTTGAGAGTCCGCCTGCCGATGCGGGGGATGGGAGTTCGTGCCCCGGTCCGGGAGGGTCCCGCGTGCCGCGGAGCGGCTGGGCCCATGAGACATGGCTGCTGAGCCTGCGCGTCCGGAGCTTGTGCTCCACAACGGGAGAGGCCACGACAGTGAGAGGCCCGCGTACAGCAAAAAAAAAAAAAAAAAAAAATTCTTGACTTTACTCATAAAATCAAGCTATTAGAAGAAGTTGAGTAGTTCTTGAAAGGTAAGTGTGTTGTTCCTTTTTTAAATCCCATTTACTCTTTTTGTTTTTTGGCTGTACCACATGCGGGATTTTCGTTCCCTGACCAGGGATTGAACCCGTGCCCCCTGCAGTGGAAGTGCGGAGTCTTAACCACTGGAGTGCCAGAAAATTCCTTCCACTTACTCTTTATTTCATTTTTTAACTAAAATGTACAATGATGCACACAAATCTTATGGGTTCACTTAAATTTTTACACAGGTATAGACCAAAATATTCTTCACTCAGATCAAAATTTAGAATATTTCCAACACTTCGGTAGGTTCCTGGTGACCCATCCTTGTCAATAGCTCCTCCTACAATGGTAACCACTATTTACACTATCACCATGGATTTTTTTTGACTATAATTGAGTGGAAGTAAATGGTGACCTACAAAATTTTCTCTTTTGTGTTTTCCTTGTTTTGAACGTTATTATGTCTGTGGCATTCGTCTGTTACACATACCAGAATTAAGTTAGGATGAGGTCAGAATGCAGTAGTGTAAGCCCTTAATTCAATATAACTGGAATCCATATAAGAACAGAAAATTTGGATACAGTCCTTAGAAGAGAAAGCCAGGTGAAGATGAAGGCAGAGATTGGGTTGATGCTTCTGTGTAACAGGAATCATTAGAGATTGTAAGCAAATCATCAGAAGTTTTGGGAAAGTCATGAAACAGCTCTCAGAAGGAACCAACCCTGCTGACGTCTTGATCTCAGGCTTCTAGCCCCCAGAGATGTGAGAAAATAGAGGGAACCAGAGACATATGTCACCCTTGTCTACTTGCTTTATGGCTGCCTGATTTTCTTCTCCACATTCTCTCTGATAGCCTGTCTGAATTCCTCTTTCATTTCTGACCAAACTGACTGATCCTCACATCCATTCTAAAGCCTTCACTCCACATGCACTGAAGATCAGTAAAGAGTGTGTTGAACTCACAGCTACTGAGCATTGTTTTAGCATCTCTATAGCCATTGTTTACATACACTATTAAAAATTATTTTCCAGGTGCAATTTGCTAGTGGAAGTTGATAGGAATTTTTCTCTAAATTTCTCTCATCACTGAAAGAGATGATCGTCCTTTCCCATTTTGTGAACTGAAAGAGTCACATAAGAAAAACATGACTGAATGTTTGCAAGTTTCAAATGGCAGGAATGATCAGGGATGTGAAGAATTCCCAGATATAAATGTTACTGTGAAATAGAAGCATGTTTTATATGTACTTAATATCTTAATTCCAATAATATCTCACCTCCATTCAGTATAAAGATCTCAGATACTTCTTGGTTCTTAGTGTACCACTTACAAGACATTAAACAGTTTGGTTCAACCAATATTCAGACCACAAACACTGTGCTGAGTATCTTCATATCCCTTTCTTGGAGAGAGGCATTTTTTAAAAATAAATTTATTTATTTATGGCTGCGTTGGGTCTTCGTCGCTGTGCACAGGCTTTCTCTAGTTGCGGCGAGCAGGGGCTACTCTTCGTTGTGGTGCATGGGCTTCTCATTGCTGTGGTCTCTCTTGTTGTGGAGCACGGGCGCTAGGCAGGCGGGCTCTAGAGCGCAGGCTCTGTAGTTGTAGCACACGGGCTTAGTTGCTCCACAGCATGTGGAATCTTCCCCGACCAGGGCTCGAACCCGTGTCCCCTGTGTTGGCAGGCAGATTCTTAACCACTGCGCCACCAGGGAAGTCCGGCATTTTCTTAATTAACTCCAATTACACCCCTGTAGAATCTTTTTAATCAGAGGAATGTTAAGAGCCTTTATTTGTTATTGAATGACTGCAGTTCTTAAGGGTCAGCTGTGGTCAGTAAGGAGGGCAAATTTTGGATTTAAAAGCCTTTCTTGTCTCTAATACAAACTGTTTATTCCTACTCTAAGATGGTCAAACTTTTTAACAAATTTATTTCCTAATTTCTCTTAGCAGTAGTTCTGTTTCTTTCCTTATAGCTCTTACTATATTTCGCTTCATCAATATAATTTTTTGGTATTACTATTCTACTAGTCATCTCTCTTTTCTGTTTAATTTTAGTATTTAATTAATTAATTAGTTTATTTATTTTGGCTGCTCTGGATCTTGGTTGTGGCACGTGCTGTCTTTGTTGTGGAATGTGGACTTCTTAGTTGCAGCATGTGAAATCTTAGTTGCAGTGTGCGGGATCTAGTTCCCTGACCAGGGATTGAACACCGGGCCCCCTGTATTGTGAGTGCAGAGCCTTACCCACTGGACCACCAGGAAAGTCCCCTCTGTTTAATTTTTTTTGTATGTGAATGTTTATAGTGGCTTTATTCATAATCTCCAATAATTATAAACAAACCAAATATCTTTCAATGGGTATATTTTAGAATAAACAGTGATACATTGATACAATAGAATGCTGACTGACAATAAAAAGAACTACTGAACCATTAAAATGTGAACAAATGTCACAGATATTATGCCAGAAAACATATTACCTGATGTTCTGGAAAAGACAAAACTAGGAAAACTAAAATTTGATCAGTGGTTACTAGGAGTGGAAACTGACTTTTGAAAAAACATGAAGGAACTTGGGTGATGGTGGTGCTTCCCAAACTGTATAGATACCACAGCACTGCACACAAAAAAATCAATTTTACCAAATGTAAATTATCAATAAAACCAACTTTAAAAACCCATCAGTCATTTTTCACCTATCTATTGCCAAAAATCCAAGTCTAATGACCCATCATTTTAGGGAGCCTGTAGGATAACGGGCACTCTTATACATGAGCATAAATTGGTACAACCTCCATGGAAAGCAGTTTGGCACCATCTACCAAAACTGCCTAAATCCTTTGACTCAGCAAAAAGCTAATTCTTACCTGGTACTTGCTCATCTGTATGCACACTTCAAGTTACTACATCGCACTCCGGTACCCAGTACTTTCTGAAAGTTTGCTTTAACCGAAAGAACTTCATTCGTACCTGTCTTTGTTAACTGGAAAAAAATTGAGATTTTCACATTTATGAAAAAAGGCAGAGGGGGAAAACAGCAGTTTGTTTTGCAGAGAGCCACTAGAGACGGCAGCATGTCTGGGCAGTGGGAGTGGCACTGCCAAGCTCTTTCCCTGGGAACTACTACACTCTGGCATCTCAGCATCCAGAGCCATCACTTTGAATTGTCTGTGAGCATCTGTGTTTTATCCCATTTTATGCCTCTGTTAGCAAGATGTGTCATAAGGCAATTTCTTCAATTTTTGCTATTTTGGCTTACAGAAGGTTTCAGAGGCATACTCCACTTTTGGATAGCAGGGGAAACCTGTATAATTACAAATAATGGAAACCCAAATATCCATAGAATGCACTACTATACTATGCATCAGTAAAGATGGACACTTCCTATGGAATAATCAAATTCATTTGTTATCTGTATAACAGCATGTACTGCACATGGGGTTTTTGGTTAAAAACGGGGAAAGGTAATTATACTAATTTGTTGTGTATGCTTTAAGAAACTAGATACACAAGAAACTAATAGTAATGACTATGGAGAAAGACTGAATTGGGCAGAAATGGATGTTAATTAATGGAAAGGGAGGGAAGTTTGTGGCCTGAAGAGCCCACAGTTGTTTCTTATCCATGTACAGTTAGTACGGACTTGTTCAGTGATCGTTGGGGAAATGCCACTACTTTGTATTTGTAGGTGCTTTGTGAAAAACTGAGAAGACACTTAGGAAGCTAAGAATGTTGATCCAAAGAGGGAATTCCACTGCAGCTGATAGCACTCCCCTCCAATCCCACTCCTCTTAGTAGAGGCTAACATCCCATCAAATTGGCTGAGTCATACCATACCTTCAGGCAGATTTAAAAAAAAAGAGAGAGAGAAAAGACACAAAGGAAATGGACTGAGTTATTTAATTAGGTTCTTTGTAAGAAGTTTAGAACACTGCTTTGTGAGGATAAATTCTGTTTGTGAGAGCAAACACAGAGAGGAGGTAGCCCTGGAGCTGAGGAACAGCTTTGATTCTTCGCAGAATTTGTGAGTCCACATCTTTTTGATCAACCTTGCGCTGCTCTGTAATCTCGTATTTCTCTCTCTCTGTGTTGAAGATCTCACCTTCCTGGTGCCTGGGCTTATGCAGCTTCTTCTTGAAGTAAGCGTCAGTGAGATGTTCTGGGATTTTCACACCACTGATATCAATTTTGGTGGAAGTGGCAATGACAAATTTCTGGTGTGTTCTCCGCAGAGTATCTCGATTGAGGGACAGAGGCCCAGTCCCAAGTAGCAAGCCACAGATCAGCTGCTTCAGAAAAATGACCCTCTTGCCTCTGTGGTGCCCAGTGAGGATAACCAGGATGGTCCCAGGAGTGATGCTGGCGCAGTTTTCTCACATGCTTACTGAAGGGTTTTTTGCCGTGACTCAACAGCTTTCAAGGCACATCTTCAGTAGGATAATACCCAGGCATTTTGCGAAGTTTAACCACCTGGGTAACACCATTCTTGTCACCACCAACTGGTTTTGTGACAGTAGCAAGGACCTTCACCTTCTTTTTCTTTTCAACCTTGGATTTAGATGCTGAATACTTCCTCTTGTACAAGGCCTTTCTGGAATACATAGCCGATCAGGAATATCTGCCAATTCCTCTGACCAGGACAGGGTTTCGGCTGCAGTGGGGTTTCCCCTTCTTAACCTGCTTCACCTTTTGAACCTTGTCACCAGTCTCAGCCTTCTTGGCTTCAGGTTTTTTCTCCTTAGTATCTGGCTTCTCAGCCTTTTCACCTGCCATCTTGCAAGATGGGAAAGAGCCCCTCTGTTTAATTTTAAAGAATGTTAATAGGTTCATCATTTAGGCAGGGTGCTGAAGCAGTCTTGAGGTTTCTACTCCCTACATTCTTCTGCGATTTATTCTGATTCTCCTCTCTGCACTGCTGTTACCTCCCATTAAGCCCTCACCCTCTCCACCTGGAATATATATTTAAACTTGACATATATGTCATGTGTTACCATCAAATGCAGGTATGTGTTAAAACTGGGGATATAGTCGGGCACAAAACATAAAAATCCCTACCTGTCCAGTGGTAATGAGCTCCCTTCAGCTTTTGTTTATCTGGTAATGTCTTTATTTCTCCCTCATTTTTAAAAAAATTAATTTATATTTATTTTTGGCTGCGTTGGGTCTTCGTTGCTGCACGCGGCTTTCTCTAGTTGCGGCGAGTGGGGGCTACCCTTCATTGTGGTGCCCGGGGTTCTCATTCTGGTGGCTTCTCTTGTTCTGGAGCATGGGCTGTAGGTTCGCAGGCTTCAGTAGTTGTGGCATGTGGACAACTGGGAAAAGTGAAGACTATGCCCAGGGAAGCCCTCTCCTTTTTTTCTTTTTAAAATACATATATGCTCTTTTTTTAAGTAAATAAATTTGTTTGTTTATTTATTTATTTATTTTTGGTTGCATTGGGTCTTTATTGCTGTGCATGGGCTTTCTCTAGTTGTAGCGAGCAGGGGCTACTCTACGTTGCCGTGTGTGGGATTCTCATTGTGGTGGCTTAGCTTGTTGCGGAGTATGGGCTCTAGGCAAGCGGGCTCAGTAGTTGTGGCTCACAGCCTTTAGAGCGCAGGCTCAGTAGTCGTGGCGTGCCGGCTCGGTAGTTGTGGTACATGGGCTTAGTTGCTCTGCGGCAGGTGGGATCTTCCCGGATCAGGTCTCGAACTCATGTCTCCTGCATTGGCAGACGGATTCTTAATGACTGCGCCACCAGGGAAGTCCATCCCTCATTTTTTAAAGGGAGTTTTGCCAGGTATAGAATTCTCAGTTGACAGTTTTGTTTTTAATCTCTGTGGGGGAAAGAGGGCTTGGAGCTTACTAGTCCACCATTTTGCTGATGTTACTCCTCACATAGTGTTTTAATTGAAACTTTTTTAACTTAAAAAAAGAATGGGTCTAACAACCTGGATTGGATGACCTGGTAACACAGTAAAAACTTGGTCAGAACTAGGAAAAAACTAGGAAAAAGAGCACACTATGTTTTTGCCTTTTCCTGTTTGCACATCTGTCCATATGGCATTTCTTTTAAGAAGTTTTTAGAAACAACATGTATGTAATTTCAAAATTTAAATAAATTTTTTACTCAAAATATTATCATGGAAATGTTTGATCTTTATTTCATTCTCTTATTTATTAATGTAGAACACTGTCATATTAACTTTAGTTTTCATTGGAAATAATTCCTCTTTTTTGGTTAAATCCAAAGTTTGTTACACAGGTTTATTTTAGTTTTGTTTTCATTTATGTGACTATATCTTAAACTATTTTGTTATATCTATTCAGACGCTATAATTACATAATTCTAAAACAAAAACAAAACAAGTACATTCTGAGCGCTATAGTTTCATCCTTTCTCCTCTGTCCTCTTCCTTCTCCTCATCTCACCGGTGCTCCTTGTATACAGTTTTTATTTTTCCATTATTAAGATATAAATGCATAAATATATAGAAATGCATAAACTATATGAATTATATTCACTTTCTTGCCAAAATAAAGCTAACTGCACAAAGTATTCTGATAGTTACTGACAGTTTAGGTCTGCATAGTTGAAATAACTTACTCCTCATGTCCACAACTGCCCAGTGCTCTCTTAGGAGGATGCACCCTGATTTATTCAATCTTGGTTATTACCAAAAATGCTGCAAAAATAGTTCTGTGCTTGTGAAAAAATCTTTTAAGTCTTTTTTTTTTTTTTTTTTTTTTTTGCTGTACGCGGGCCTCTCACTGTTGCGGTCTCTCCCGTTGCGGAGCACAGGCTCCAGACGCGCAGGCCCAGCGGCCATGGCTCACGGGCCCAGCCGCTCCGCGGCATGTGGGATCTTCCCGGACCGGGGCGGCAGGCAGACTCTCAACCACTGCGCCACCAGGGAAGCTCCCTCTATTGACTTGATTCTTAATCAGTTGGTCACGGCCAGCTCTTTGGTGCTTTCCTTCCAAAGAAATCCCTCAGATAATAGCAGCTTTTGGATGGCAATATTGCCTGTATGATTTTGGATGTAAAGTTCTACTTACACTGAATGGGCAGAGGGGTTTCCCTCAGCATCACCTGCCTCTTGAGTGACTTCTAGGCCATTAAGCTTTGTCCAATTCCTTTACCACCTGTCACACTTGGGGCAGACTCTCCACTTTTCCCAGTTGTCCAAGCTGGCAGAGGGGTCCTGTGTGGGGGTCAAGCCATCAGAGTGAGCCCTGGACTCTGGCTGAGAACAGTGCCAGCCCTTTACCACACAACTGCTGAGACAATCTCGGGACTGGCCTGAGGGAGCAGGACCTGTCCAGGACAATGTAACCATCACCGAGGCTTCCTGCTATCCTCAAAGTACTGTGGCCAAATGCCGCCCCAACCTTGCAACCCAGACTTACCTGCGTCCCAGGACCCTAAGAGGACATCTTCACCTATTCTCTTTCATTCTAATGTACTTTTAATTTAGCACTTCTTTCATGTTTCCTGTCTGTGTTCCTTAAATGGTCGAAAACTCACAAGGACAGGCTTGTCTGTCTTGTTTTCTGACTTTTCTTGTGCACCTACAGTAGTGCCTGAAACTCAGTAGATGCTCACTGAACATTTATTAAAGAACTTAGGGACTTGCATGGCGGGCACTGGTTAAGAATCCGCCTGCCAATGCAGGAGACACGGGTTTGATCACTGGTCCGGGAAGATCCCACATGCTATGGAGCAACTAAGCCCATGCTCCACAACTACTGAGCCTGCACTCTAGAGCCTGCGAGCCACAACTACTGAAGCCTGCACACCTAGAGCCTGTGCTCCACAACAAGAGAAGCCATCGCAATGAGAAGACCGCGCACCGCAATGAAGAGTAGCCCTTGCTCTGGGCAACTAGAGAAAGTCCGCACACAGTAATGAAGACCGAAAAATAAATAAATAAAATAAAATAAAATTTATTAAACATGACACCCTAGATTCCACATCCATTTTTGCTTTTTACTGTTAAGCCTACTTTGAAAGTCCTTTTAAGCTATACTTCAAAGTATTAATATTTTCACGAATGAAAAAATAATCACATTTCTAAAACAAAATCCTGAGTGGCCAAAGTTTCAGCATAGCCACTGCTCAGATAACCGTCTCTTCTCAGACTCCAGTGTGTCCTGTTCAGTTTTCTTTGAGATCTTAACTTTTGTTTTCTAATCCTCTACTGATATTTTCCCAGAGCTATCCAGCCATTATCTTTAAATAAGTACATAATCATTAGTGGCTTTCAGTGATTTTCATTTCACAACTTTTTCTGGAATAATCTCAACTCCTCATGCCCATGCAATCCCTGCTATAACAGTAAGAATGATAATCACTTCTCATCAAAGAGATCAGATTTTGTGTCCCCTCAATATTTGTTTCATTTTGTTTTTTTCCACACTTTAATGTATTCATTTTTCAATAAGTTTAAATCCTTGAGGTGTATGGCATCACACAGATTCTGTGTCCACGGCCTTGGCAGCAAGGTTGTTTGGGAATTCGGCACGAACCATGCCACTGTCTCCGTGAACACAAGCTACCTTTCCCCAGGTTACTCTGGTTTTGTTCGGTTTTCCACCAGGAGTTACTTTGTTTTCTTTGCTTTGTACACGTAAGCACGTCTCTTGCCTAGATATTTAGAATTCTCTTTCATTTCGAGCATAGACCCCTTCAATTTTTTTTAATATAAATTTATATATTTAATTTTGGCTGCATTGGGTCTTCGTTGCTGCGCGCGGGCTTTCTCTAGTTGCTGTGAGCGGGGGCTACTCTTCATTGTGGTTCTCTGGCTTCTCATTGTGGTGGTCCCTCCTGCTGCGGAGCACAGGCTCCAGGAGCACGGGCTTCAGCAGTCGTGGCATGCACGCTGAGTAGTTGCAGCGCACGGGCCCAGCCCCTCCGCGGCACGTGGGATCCTCCCAGACCAGGGACCGAATCTGTGTCCACCGCACCGGCAGGCGGACCCTCAACCACTGCGCCACCAGGGACGTCCCAGACCCCTTCAATTTTAAGAACACCAGGGAAGTCCCAGACCCCTTCAATTTTAAGTGCTATATGCTCCCTCTGGTTCCGGAGACTGAGCTTATAGCCAGCAAAATGGCCTTGGACCACAGCCTTCCAGGCATATTTGTCCTTTCAGAAGTCCTGTTCCAAGCGGGCCTCCACAGTCTTAAAGATGATTGAAACAGAAAAGCCTATGTCCCAAACTTTTATCTCAGGGTTCTGGTATCTTTGCACAGGTGCTCTAACCGGGCCACTTTACCGGGAGGTCCAGGTAAGCAGCGCTCCACTCTCGGTCCCAGAGTTGTTGGAACTACATTTCCCAGAGGACGCTGCGCCGGGGGCCTTCGACGATTAGCCAATTAAAGCTCAGGAGGAGGGCACTTCCCTGTGAGAGCACCGCGTAGGGGCAGGACTTCCGGCATTCTCCTCGTGGCGGTCGTTTTGTAGGTGCTTGGGGTATGTTCGCTCCGTCTCAGGTTCCACAGCGGCGAGTCGAGACCGAGAAAGTCGGAGAGGAGACGCTGTCTGCGCCAGGCCTGGGGTAGGGTCCACTGTGCCCGCGTCCCCCCTCCTCTCCCGCCGTTCCCCACCCCGTCCACAGTCCGATGGCGGCGGCGGCGCTGAGGAACCCGCCTCAGGTAAACGCTCGTCCTCCGGCCCTCACTGCCCTCACCCCACAAGACACTAAAGCCTCGAGTGTGGGGCGCCGGCTCACGTGCCCGCAGCCCAGACCCCGGTATTCAGGACGGTGAGGCGGCCGTGGGTGGGGCCCTGTTTCTGACAGACGGTGTGACGGCGCGTTGCAGAGGGTCACAGGCGGAGAGACCGGCAGGTGCAAAGGCTTGGAGGTCGGGTTGAGCCGGGAGGATTCGGGAACTCCGAGATCTGCCTTGTGTGTTCAGGGAACAGAGAAGGTGAGGCAGAGTCGCGCTTGAAATGCCAGGCTGCCATTTTCAGGAGGCCGGGAGCATTGACATTTGTTAACAGAAAAGGACTCTCCTGATTTAGGCTTTCAGAAGTTTTCCAGAAGCTCTTCAGAGTGTTAGACTGGTTGCCTCGCGTATAGGTACCAGAATGTGCAGGTGCTTGCAAGGGAGACTGAGCTAGTTCAAGGGAATCTCAAGTCTCCTTTGTTTCTCATGAGAACAGAGAGCAAGGGGGCAGGAGTCAGGCCTGGAATGGCCCTCTGAGAAGTTGAGTGTCTATTCTGCAGGTGATGGGAACAATGGGAGGTTTGGAGCGGAGGAGGGAGATGATCTGACCCAGCTCTTATCAGGCTTCCTGTGACTGCAGAATGGAGAACCGAATGGGGCGGGGGGTGAGGAAGGTGGTAGGAAAACCAGGGAAGACGCTACTGTAACCAGTCCAGGAGAGTCTTGATGATGTGGACCAGTGTGGTGACCTTGGAGGTGGTAGACATGATTAAAATTCTGAATTCAGTTTTTTCATTAGATCTGCTCAGATTTTCTGATTTTGTGAAAGTAGAAGTCAGGGATGACCGTAAGGTTTTGGGGTGTAGCAGCCAGAGGGATGGAAGCTCCATCAGTTGGGATCTGGAATTTGGTAGTAGGATTAATTTTCTTTTTTTTTCTTTTTTTTTTTTTTGACTGCGTTGGCTCTTCGTTGCTGTGCCTGGGTTTTCTCTAGTTGTGGCAAGTGGGGGGCTACTCTTCGTTGCGGTGTGCGGGCTTCTCATCGTGGTGGTTTCTCTTGTTGCAGAGCATGGGCTCTAGGGACACGGGCTTCAGTAGTTGCAGCTCGTGGGCCCTAGAGTGCGCGGGTTTCAGCAGTTGTGGTGCGCGGGCTCAGTAGTTGTGGTGCACAGGTTTTGTTGCTCTGTGGCAAGTGCGATTTTCCCGGACCAGGGATCAAACCCCTAACCCCTGCATCGACAGGCAGATTCTTAAGCACTGAGCCACCAGGGAAGCCCCAGGATTAATTTTCAATCAGTATTAGGGGTTTTGTTTTGGTCATGTTAAGTGTATGAGATGTTTCAGAGAACAAATCAGTAGAGGTATTAAGTGGGCAGCTGGACACACAGGTCTAGGTCTCTGGGGAGGGTTTCAGGACAGACACCTGAAGAAGGTGGTGGATAGTATGTGGACCAGGGTGGAGCTGTGTGTCTTGGCTTAGACGGCTAGAATAGAATACTTTTTATTTCTCACAGTTCTAGAAGCTGGGAATCCAAAATCAAGGTATTGGCAGGTTGGATTCCTGGTGGGGGACTCTGTTCCCATCTTGCAGATGGTTCCCTTCTCCCTGTATCCTCACGTAGACTTTTCTTGGTACAAGGAGGTGGACAGAGCAAGAGATGCCTGTCTTCCTCTTATAAGGGTTCCTTCTTACAACCTAATCTAAACCTGATTACTTCCCAAAGGCCATGCCTCCAACTACCATCACATTTGGGGTTAAGGCTTCAACATAACAAATTTTGGGGGGATGCATACATTCAGTCCATAACACTGTGGGTCACATTTAGTGGCGATAGTCTTGGTCATGATAGTGTTAATAATAGCCCAGGAAGGGGAGAGTGGGGTCTGAGGGCTGGGCCTTGTCCTTGGGCACCAAGGTGGAGGATGATAGTCATCACAAACATAGGTGAAGGAGATAAGTGGTCATGGGAACAGTGTGGGAAAGAGGATGAGCTACTAGGTGATTTAGATTTCTGAGGGATGAGTGCACATGAGACAGAAATGATGGCAAAGGAGCAGTTGAGGCAAGATTGACAGTGAGGCCAGGTCTACTGCTTATTCACTGCTCTATGGGCTCACCAGGGTTTTGCTGTGACCTTCTGTTTCTGGGGGGTTTTAGTCAGGTTGGTGGCTTAGTTTAAGGGGCACAAGTGGTCATCTGGGAGAGTCACTGGACCTGGGGTGGAAAGTGTCTGGGACTCTATTTTGAAGGATGGTTAGGAAAGGAGAGGAAGTCTGTGACGGGAGAGCACATCAAGTGTAGCTCATGTGGAAGAGGGACATGACTGTATGAGATGCACAAGTGGTTCTGGGTGGCTGAGGTTGAAGCAAGGAGCAGAGTCAGGCAGGACTGCCAATGGCAGTGGGGACCAATGGAGGTCTGGGTAGTTGGATCCTGCTTGAATTTGCTGAGCACTCTATATGCCATGTGTTCCATGACACGTAGGAAGGAGAGGCAGATGCCTGTGTTGCAGGGCAAGAAAGAGGTGGTGACTGAGAGAGACGTTGTACAAAGAGTGATGTGGAAAGGGAGTGTGAGCTGATGGCCTGAGGGCCCTGGCACTGAGGACATAAGGTTAAAATGTGAGCCCACACCCTTGGTTATGTCTCGGAGGCATGATCTGGGACATCCTAGGAGAATTGCCTTGTAAGAGGTAGTCCTTCCCTGTGTGCCAGGCCCAGAGCATAGATATCATCTGTCTGTCCACCTGCCTGGTGCTGTGGGTGGACAGGGTAATCAAAGGGACCATGAGAAGAGTGTTCACATCAATGACACCAGGGCCTGGTATCTCCTCTGAGATGAGGAAGTGGCGGGGGGCAGTGATCAGGGTATGAGTGGGTGGGTGGAAGAACTTGGGGTCCTGTGAGAGAAGCTGATCATGGAACAAACTGTACCCATCATGGCAGGCCTGTGTGACCTTTGAAGACGTGGCCATTTACTTCTCCCAGGAGGAGTGGGGGCTCCTTGATGAGGCACAGAGGTTCCTGTACCATGATGTGATGCTGGAGAACTTTGAACTTACAACATCCCTGGGTAAGGCCTTCATATTCCTCCCAGTGTCCTCAACTGTCCTCTGTCTTTCCCCCATCCAAGAGGCAGCTCTCTCCATTCCATGGCTAGACCATTGTCTCTGCTAACTTCCCCACTTACCTGGCATATGTGCTGTGGATGTCAGTGCTGAGCTGTGTACACTGCCCCAAGCACTGTACTCCTCAAGCAGCCCCAACGTCTGATACCCCGAGGAATGCAGGGAAATGTCTGGGAGTCAGTCTGGCAGTCAGCCTAATAGAGCTCACATTTCTTGTCCTCTCCTTGGCTAGATGACTGTGTCCAGATCTATGGTACCTTGTGTCCCAGATTCTTCCCCTTTCCTCTTTTTTTTGAGATGTAATTGGCATAGGACATATTAGTTTCAGGTGTATTACATAATGATTTGGTATTTGTATATATTGCAAAATGCTCACAATAGTAAGTCTAGTTAACATCTATCACCATATAGAGTTACACATTTTTTTTCCTTGTGATGAGAACTTAATTTTAAGACTTCCTTGTGACTGTATCAGGATTGCAGGTATTGTCATTGGCACTATTTATATATAAGCTTTTCTTGAAAGACCCTGTTTTGGGATTTTGTTGTAATAGTCTTTCCTTTCCCGGGGTCTGCTGTTTCCTGAGTTGCTCTGAGTCAGTGCTGACCACTCACATGTCCTGTCTTTCCCTAAGGACTTGTTTCGTTCCAGTCTCACGTAGTTACAGAACAGGGGGTGTGTGGGGAGAGCCCTGATTACTTTACAGGGTGAACATGGTAAGTTGGTCTCAGAGGAGACCTGGTCCTGGTGACTGGCAACTGGAGGGGGGGCGAGGGGAGGGCATGAAAATGAGGCTGTGTTTAGTCATACCGGGAACCTACCCTGTATCCACCAGTGTTTTGGTGCAAGTGCCACTTGAGGCAAATTATTTCTACACTTTCTTCTGCATACTTGACACTTTTCTGATTTGTCATTTCCAGTTTCTGACTGTCCCCACCTTTCAGAGCTGTATGCATCATGTCCCTCTCCACTGCACCATCTGTAGTTTCTCCCACAGTGACTTACGCTTATCCAGACACCTTGGAGATGTGGGTTCAGTTCCAGACCACTGCAATACAGTGAGTCACGTGAATTTTTTTGTTTCCCACTGCATATAGAAGTTATATTTATATTATACTTTAGTGTATTAAGTGCAGTAGAATTATGCCTAAGAATCAATATACTTACCTTAATTTGAAAGTACTTTTTTGCTAAAAAATCCTAACCATTGTCTGAACCTTCAGTGAGTCATAGTAGTAACATCAAAGATCACTGATCACAGATCACCGTAACAAATATAATAATAATGGAAAAGTTTGAAAGATTGTGAGAATTATCAGAATGTGACACAGAGATACAAAGTGAGCAAATGCTGTTAGTAAAATGGCACCGATAGACTTGCTGGATGTAAGGTTGCCACAAACCTTCAATTTGTAAAGAAAAAAACCAGAATGCAGTATCTGCAAAGGGCAATACAGCAAAGTGCCATGATAATGACATATGCCTGTAAAGTGTTGTGAGGTGTGCACACATTCTTAAATAGTCCTTGAACACCAGCTACACAGTTCCAATTGTATTTCCCTGGGCCTGGACACAGTCATCTTTCTGCATAGTATGGACATGTTCCCAGCTGACAAGATCTAGCTGAAGGCTGTTGGCAGAGGAAGGAGTAAGTGATACTGCCTCTCCTCCATGTTTTACACCCTGTATTTGTGCCCTTTGTCCTGGAAAGTTACCCCCCTTCTGTGAACTTTAGAGGCCCAGTACTGCAGAGCAGCCCTCCCTTCAAATTAGTGCCTCATCCTGAAAACATTCCCATGGATTCATTAGCACTTTATTAGCATTCCTCTGCTTTCAGATTGTCAGTGTGGAGCAGAGGATGAGGAGATCCCTTCTGAGCAGAGTGTTTCTGGAGGAGAGTCACAGGTCAGGACTTCTCAGTCAGTTCCATCAAACCAGAAGACTCATCCCTGTGAGAAGTGTGTCTCAGTCTTGAAAGACATTTTGCAGCTGACTGAGCTCCAGGCAGCATATCTTGGGCAGAAACCATACTCTGGTGGGGGGTCCAGCAGCTTCTGGTTGAATGCAAGCCTTCACCAGTATCAGGAGCATGACAATGGAGAGAAAAACCTTAAAATGGATGTGGACAGGTCCTCGATTGTGACGAGCTGCAGACTCCATGTGTCAGGGAAGCCCTTCCCCTGTGGGGAGGATGGAAAAGACTTCCTAGCTACCTTGGGACTTCATCAGCACCAGGCCACTCCCAACAGTGAGAAGCCACACAGCAGCATTGAGTGTGGGGAGGCCTTAAACAATGGAAAAAGTCATAACAAGTGGATTGAATGCAGGGAAGTTTTTGGCAACACTCATATACTTCACCACCAGAGAGTCTGCACTGGAGAAGGTCTTGATGAGTGTAGCAAATGCAAATACAGATTTGTTCAGCACCAGCAAATTCACGTTGGAGAAAGGCCTTATGAGTGCAGTGAATGTGGGAAATTCTTTAGCCGTAAAACCCACCTCATTCGACACTGGAGGGTTCACACAGGAGCAAAGCCTTATGAGTGCAGTGAATGTGGGAGGTCTTTTAGCCAGAAATCTGACCTCATTCAACACCAAAGAGTTCATACTGGAGAAAAGCCTTATGAGTGCAGTGAATGTAGGAAATCTTTTATCCAGAAATCCATCCTCATTAAACACCAGAGAGTTCACACTAATGAAAGGCCTTATAAATGTGATCAATGTGGAAAATCGTTTAGCCAAAGTTCTGGCCTCCTTCGACACAAGAGAGCTCACACTAGAGCAAGGCCTTATGAGTGCAGTGAATGTGGGAAAGCCTTTAACTGTAAAACCCACCTCGTTCGACACTGGAGAGCTCACACTGGAGTTAGGCCTTATGAGTGCAGCGAATGCGGAAAATCTTTTAGTGAGAAATCTGTCCTCATTCAACACCAAAGAGTTCACACTGGAGAAAAGCCTTATGAGTGCAGTGGATGTGGGAAAGCCTTTAGCCAGAAATCTGTCCTCATTCAGCACCAGAGAGTTCACACAGGAGAAAGGCCTTATGAGTGCAGTGAATGTGGGAAATCCTTTAGCCGCAAAACCCACCTCATTCGACACCAGACGGTGCACACTGGAGCAAGACCTTTTGATTGCAGTGAATGTGGGAGATCCTTTACTCAGAGCTCTGGTCTCCTTCGACACAGGAGAGCTCATGTGCAATGAGTATAGGAAATCCTTTACCTGCAAATTTAACGTCGGTCAACACCAAAGAGTTCACACTGGAAAAAGTCTTGCACATGCAATGAATGTGCTTCTTTCTTACTTAGCATCATTGTGTTGGAGGAAAGCCTCTGTGAGGAACCATCTGCATGAACCGAATCTCATGTTGAGATATCCACAGACTAGGGATTGATTCACCATAAATTTCACGGATGTGTTGGAAGCATGTGTAACCTGCCCAAGGTCACTGCCAGTTTCTGTGGCAGAAACTATCTCACCTCTAGCATCTGGCAGGCCCTCACAGTTGGCATCAGTCACAAGCCTAGTATGCTCAGAGCAACTGGCCTCTGTGCTGTCCCATTTGTTGGAGGAAATCGTGAATATCCTGAGCCCTTATGGAGTCTTCATTCCCTTTTCTCTGACAAGTTAGGGCATGGACCTGACCTGTGTTGGCCCTGAGAACGCTATCTGAGTTCTGCTGGCAGCTTGCAGAGAAGAACTAGCTTTTTCAGGGACACAGTTGGTCTCGGGTAGTTGTGATGAATATTTCCAGCTTCCAAGTCACCCAACTAGAAATTGCCTGTTGCACGTTGCTCTGGTTTGTGTAATAGTAAAGACCTTTTTGTTTAAGCACCTTAATTTTGGAAATGCTCTTCACTGTGTGGAATAGTTTGAAAGCACAATAGGACCGTCAACTTGAGGGATAAATGACTTTTGTGGAGATCCAAACTTTGGGTGCCTCAGAGGACATGGTATGATGGCCAAATATAAGGCTTTCATTTTGGCCTAGTTTGCATTGCTGCCAAGGCCTCCTAGGAAAGAATACTTTGTTATAATTTTTTGCCTGGATACGAGAGTTCTGTGCATTCTAGTGCTTCTGGAGACAACATGGATTCTTTTTTTTCTTGCCCACAGGGGATAACACACAATGGCCAGCACTACTGAGGGAAATCTTAACCCCAGTTCTCCTCCAAAGCAACCATATATACCCTGATACCTGGAATTCCACAGGCTAGTGTCCATAGTTGTAAGGCTGCAGGGGCAGGGAAGACCACAATTGGTACAGAAACACTGGTTACTAGGGAGTGGAGGAGACTGCAGCAAGCTACGTGGAACGTACCACTTCTAAAGGTACATCCACAAATGTTCAACTGACGATGACTGCAGGATGAGTGTGTCCAGAAATCTCAGGACCTCCAGGTATGTTTATGTTGTGAAGTCATTGGCAGACAAAATAAGGGTTTTGGGGGATTCCTCTAGCCTTTCTGAGCTGTTGACCTCAAGGCCATTGCTATACAGGCAACAGAAGAAGGATGGTGAGATACTGTGGTCCAGGCATGTGGTTTTTGTGACCCAACCAGCAGTCCTCTTGACTCAGCCGGAAATGGCCTTCACTGTTTGCCAGTATTTCCTGTCCCTGAGGAGAGGCTGCCCCTCAAGGCATGAAGAATGAGGTAGTGGAGTAATTTTCTGAAGAGTGGTATATTTAGATTTTTATTATGAACCACTTTTTAAACCTGCATGATGGTATAATGGGCATAGAAATGTTGTACATATTTAAAGTGTACAATTTGATAAGTTTTCACATGTATACACTTGTGAAACCATTATTATTATCATGATAATGAGCTCTCTGTCACCAGCATATTTTCCTCATGCCCTTTTCTAGTCTCCTTGCTCTCCCTGGCCATACAGACAACCATTTATTTACATTCCTTTACAATAGATTGCATTTTCTAGAATGTTATGATTGATCATAAAGTGTTTACTTTTTTTTTCTGGCTTCATTGATGCTACATAATTACTTTGAGAATAATTCATTGTACTGACATGAACATTCTTATTTCTAAGAATGCTTAGAAATGGAAGCTTTCTCTTCCATGTATAATTGACTATGTTCATACATTCATCTGTTTATGGGTATTTCAGTTATTTCCAGTGTTTAGCTTTTATAAATAAAAGCTGATATGAACATTAGTTTACAATTACTTATATGGATATGTTTCATTTTTCTTGTATTAATAACTCAGTGCAGTACCTCAGTCATGGGGTAGGTGAATAGTATAACTTTTTAAGAAATTGCCAAACTGTAATCTAAAATGTTTGTGTTTTTTTGCATTCCCACCAGCAGTGTGTGAGACTTCCAATTCCTTCACACCATTGTCAATACCTGGTAAGGTTACTTTTTAATTTTACCCTTTTAAAATAAGTGTGTAGAGGTAATCCACTGGTTTTAATTGCATTTCCCTAAGGATTTACAACGTTTAGCATTATTTCATGTGTTTGCTGTATATCTTCTTTAGTAAGATGTCTATTCTTTTCTTTGTCCTATTTTCTATTTTGTGAATTTGGCTATTTGCTTTTTAGTTACAATAAGACAAACAACAAAGACATGTTGGTATTTTACTTATTCTTCAATGATGTGAGTGACTTCTTTGCTGCATGGAATCATTGTTGAATACTGGAAGAATATTTTGTTATTTTTTACTTTTTTTTTTTGATGGAATGCACAGTGTATGGACACCTATACCAAACATTTAAGTTTCATCAGCATTATTAACATATTCTCCATCACTTTTCTAAGTGTAGACATTCAATATACTGCATTCAGTAATACTATAAATCAAGCCTTGGTTTGTAGTGTTTGCCAGTTTCTTTGGTATAAATACCATGAACAATTTCAAACTACCAACCTGATGTCACTGAATAGAGTTGGGAAGAGTTGGCAGTATCACATCATTCTAAACAGAGAAATGATTAGAGAGTGATGATGTTTCAATATTTGTAACTTAAAAGAGTTTAATTGATATATAATTGATTTATGTATATATTAAAAATGTCAATTTTGATGGTTTGATGCATAAAATTTCCTTACGCCCTTTTTAAATTTGTGCTTTTCAACTTATAAGATTTCTGATACAGGATATAGTCTACTGTTTGTAATTGCTATTTTCAAATATATACAAAAGTAGAAAAGACTGTCTTATGGATTCCCAATCTTCTGTCATTATTTATAGTCATTCGCATTTCATCTCTCATGCACATTGGTGGGTTCTTTTACTTAAAACCCAGAGATTGTGTCGTTTAATGCATAGTTTCTTGAGAATGCTTTTCTAAAATGTAAGAGTATTTCCATAATGACAATAACTTTCTCACACAAAATAAAAATATTTCAAAATGTGATAAATATTTATCAGTGCTGAATTTTATCAATTTTCTCAAAAATATATTTGTTTTTTAAGGCAGACTACAGATGTATCTTGTTTTATTGTGCTTCACAGATACTGTATTTGTTTTTAGTAAATTGAAGTTTAGTGGCAAAACTGCACTGAGCAAATCTATCAGCACCATTTTTCAAACAGCATTTCCTCATTTTGTTTCTTTGTGTCACATGTAATTCTCACAAGTTTTCAAACTTTTTCATTATTATTATACTTCTTATGAGATCTGTGATTAGTTATCTTTGATGTTACTTTTTAAATTTTTTTTGTCTGTGCCATGCAGCTTGTGACATCTTAGTTCTCTGGCCAGGCATTGAACCCGGGCCCTCGGCAGTGAAAGCACAGAGTACTAACCCCTGGACTGCCAGAGAATTCCCAGCTGGTTTTTTTTGTTACTTTGTTTTTTGTTTTTGTGATGTTACTATTGTAATTGTTTTGGAGCACCATGAGCTGTACGCCTGTAAGATGGTGAACTTAATCGATAAATGTGCGTTCTGACTGCTCCATTGATTGGCCATTACCCTGTCTTTCTCTCTCTCCTTGGCCTCCCTATTCCCTGAGACACAACAATATTGAAATTAGGCCAACTAATAACCCTACAATAACCTCCAGTGTTGCAGTGAAATGTTAGAATCACTTCATGTCTTTCACTTTAAATCAGAAGCTAGAAATGATTAAGCTTAATGAGGAAGGCATGTCAAAAGCTAAGAGCTTGTACGTCTGTCGGGAGTGGGCCCAGAACAGTATTTATATACTTTTTTCAAACTTACATACATATATATATATATATATACATATATATATGTATATATATATATATATATATATATATATATTTTTTTTTTTTTTTTTTGCAGTATGTGGGCCTCTCACTGTTGTGGCCTCTCCTGTTGCAGAGCACAGGCTCCGAACACGCAGGCTCAATGGCCATGGCTCACGGGCCCAGCCGCTTGGCGGCTTGTGGGATCTTCCCGGACCAGGGCACGAACCCGTATCCCCTGCATCAGCAGGCAGACTCTCAACCACAGCGCCACCAGGGAAGCCCCAAACTTAAACTTTTGGCATTGCTTGGGCCATGCACCTTTATAGCAATATGTGTATTTACTAGGAGAGTCAGGATCCAGCAAAAGGAACAGCAGAAGCCAATGTAGTTTGAGATTCTAATTTTGAGCTCCATCCAATTAGTGCTACTGGGACAAAGCTTTAATGTTTGGAAGCCACCAAGGAGGCGGGTAATGCTGAGGGAAACCCCTCTGGCTACTCTATGAAAATAGAACACAAGTTTATATCCAGCAACGACCAGGAAATATTTCAGTCCAAACACTGTCATTTGATGAGGGATCCCTTTGGAGAAAAGAACTAAGCAGTTGGCTAGGACAAGGTGGTTGAGGATTTGGTCTCTGGGTGTGAGACTTCTTCCAGTGAGCGAAGTGAAAGTAAAAAAACAAAGAAGTGAGGAGTTTCCCAGGATCCCAACTTTCATCTGAGTGAGGAGGATAATCACCCAGTCCAGGTTAGTAGAAACCATCACATCAATAACTTAGGGATAATGTTTAATCGGAGTCAGAAGAATCAAATTGATGTTTGATGCCAGGACAGTAACTGCAGGGGTAGCATCCATGCAAGTGTGGAAAGGAGTCATCTGGACACTAATGCAGTCACCCAGAGGAAGAGCTCTCCCCCAGTCCCTGGGGCTCCAGGTATTCCTGCATGCTGGCAGGTTGTGTTCCTTTCTGGAGGCTCTGGGGAACCAGATTCTTGCTTGGTTGGGTTGTTGGCAGAGTTCAATTCTATGTGGTTGTAGGACTGTGGACTCTCAACTCCCTAGATGCTCTCTGCTTATGTTGAGGGTATCTGCGAAGTCCCAGTTTCTTCAAAGAGGTTTTTTTGTGACTGACAGCTCTGACCTTTCCATCTTGCTGAGTCAGGACTAAGGTTACTGGCTGTCAGACGTGTACTGTCCTTAGCTCCTACGGTTCCTCTCCCGTCCTAGCACAAAGCTGTTATCTCAAAACCATCAAACGCCCTTATCATACCGCCATATCTCTGACTCTGATGTCTGCAACTTTATCCCTGCAGCTGGGATAGTTTCTCCACTTTTTAAAATTACTTAATTAATTAATTAATTTATGTTTTTGATGGGTTTTGCTGGACGTTACAAGTACTTTTTTTTAAAAATTAATTTTTATATTTGGCTGCATTGGGTCTTCGTTGCTGTGCGCGGGCTTTCTCTAGTTGCAGCGAGTGGGGGCTACTCTTCATTGTGGTGCTTGGGCTTCTCATTACAGTGGCTTCTCTTGTTGTGGAGCATGAGCTCTAGGCACCCAGGCTCAGTAGTTGTGGCTCACAGGCTCTAGAGCACAGGCTCAGTAGTTATGGCACATGCGCTTAGTTGCTCCGCAGCATGTGGGATCCTCCTGGACCAGGGCTCGAACCCGTGTCCCCTGCATTGGCAGGCGGATTCTTAACCACTGCACCACGAGGGAAGTCCTAGTTTCTCTACTTTTAAAGACTTATCTGTATTTTTTTAAAGATTATTTTCTTTGTATTGTAGTAAAAAATACATAACATCAAATTTATCATCAACCATTTTTAAATATATATGTAAATATATTTATTTATTTTTGGCTTGTTGGGTCTTCGTTTCTGTGCAAAGGCTTTCTCTAGTTGCGGCAAGGGGGGGGCTACTCTTCGTTGTGGTGCACGGGCTTCTCATTGAGGTGGCTTGTCTTGTTGCGGAGCACAGGCTCTAGGTGTGTGGGCTTCAGTAGTTGTGGCTTGCAGGCTCAGTAGCTGTGGTGCACGGGCTTAGTGGCTTCATGGCGTGTGAGATCTTCCTGGTCCAGGGATCGAACCCGTGTCCCTTGCATTGGCAGGTGGATTCTTAACCACTGAGCCACTAGAGAAGTCCCCCAGCACCATTTTAAAAGCCTTGACATAAGTGACTCCATTTTGTTTCACATTTCACACTTGGGATTAGAACAAAAACACTGACGGAGGAGACATGTTCCTATGAGACCTCAGTGCACATGATTTAAAGTGTTCCTTTTTGTCCTGTTAATCTGTCTTGTGTCAGGTTTTGTTTTTTTTTTTTTGACCACACTGCACGGCATTCGGGATCTTAGTTCCTGGACCAGGGATCTAACCCATGCCCCTTGCAGTGGAAGCACAGAGTCTTAACCATTAGACGGCCAGGGAAGTCCCTTGTGTCAATTTTATTATTAGTCCAGCCACAGGAACTCAAGAGGAGTAGAGGGGGAAATTTCTCCCTCCCTGACATAACCTTGTCTCAGTCTCCCATAGTCACAGTACCCATTTATTTCAGATAATTCCATATTGGGCATAGATGCTTTGGCACAATAGAAATGGATTAAAATCAAGACTTTGACATTTACAAATTGGCTTGATAAATGTGACCCCATGTAAGTCAAAACAGGACCTTCAAGGATTAAAACTTATGTGTAATAAAATGGTGATTATACCCCACTGCTTCTCCATTTACAGTCCAATTTTGCTTGTTCTTAAATCTGAAAAAAATGAGCACCACTTGATAGATTACTACAACCTTAATGCTATGGTCCTGTTCATCAAGGTTCCATATCCAATACCCAGTAAAATTTACTGATTCTGTTCAATCAATAACGGGTGAATATTTTTTGCTCTATAGATTTGGCTGACATGTTCTGTTCAGTGTCTGTTTCAATAGCCTCTACTGCAGTTTGTTTCTATCTTAAGAGGGATACAATACACATTTTTCTGGCTACTCCAACATATTCGTCATTACAAATTTTACTTCCAAATTAAAATCAGCAGGCATTCCTGATAGTGCCCTCAGAAACTCTACCATAGAGGATTTGGCCGTTTCTCCTTAAACTTGCTGGAGTCTGGACACATGATGGCTGTAAGTTGACCAAGGGCTTCTGATACAAGAAGCTGGCCTTCTCTGCCCATGCTGTCTGCCATTAAAACCACCAATGGGGCTTCCTTGGTGGTGAAGTGGTTGACAGTCCGCCTGCCGATACAGGGAACACGGGCTCGTGCCCCTGTCCAGGAAGATCCCACATGTCACGGAGTGGCTAGACCCGTGAGCCATGGCCGCTGAGCCTGCGCGTCCGGAGCCTGTGCTCCGCAACGGGAGAGGCCACAACAGTGAGAGGCCCGCATACTGAAAAAAAAAAAAAAAACCACCTATGACTGTCTACCTCCTGTGTCTTCTGGAAATAGAGGCTCTCACAGACCCTGAGCCTGTGACTCTCTGTATTCAGCTGCCCACCATACTTTGAGTCATGGAAACAACACAGTCCAAGCTCAGCACAGCTACTGAGGCCTCCGTAGATTAAAACAGCCTGGAAACAAACCTGGAACCTCTGGCATATTCCACCTGTAGGAGTGGTGGCATCCTCTGTCTTTAGTTACATGCCAGATTCCATGGTGCTGGAAGGTCACCTCCATTCAGGCCCCTTGCCTACCTGGAGAGCCCCTTGGGATTAACTGAGTGAACTGCAGTGGAAGATGAACAGCACTGCCAACCATCAGACATGGTGGAGCTCAGTGAAATGTTGCTTCTTTCCATCCTTTAGCCAGGACATCCCTGATAAAGCACAGGACCCAAGGGACAACACCCTTGGGCAAACTTCAGGCAAGAATCTTAGCATGGGATGACCTGGCTCACAATGGCCACATCTCCACATTTATTATAAACTGTTGGGTCATTACTTAAAAATTGTCCCCTTGGTAAAAATAGCAAGAACCTCTAGGAATCTCTTGTCTCACAGTTAAATCAAAATCACATGTCTCAACCTGTATTAACGCCACAATATGAGGCCTTGCCAGGACATTCCTTTTTCACTTCAGAGTTATAATTTAAACCTAAACTTCCTCCACAAATAAACCAAAAACCTGTCAAGTGCAGCTACACACCATTCTTGTGACTTGATTTTTCTGCTTCTGGTCTGAGTACTTTTATCAATTTTCAAGAAGCTCCAACCCTCCAAGGAAGCCATTGTTTCAACTAAACATGGCAAATGCTGAGGTCCACATCAACTCAAGCAGGTACCCTCTTAGAATGGACAGTCCCATCCAACATCCCAGACAACATCATCCTGACCCAGGAGCTTGTTGCTGGAGATGACATCACCTCAGATGATAACAGTTCAAATGACGTTGTCCCAACCCAAGACCTCAAAGTTGGAGTTGACTTCACCCCTTACACTAAAATCTTCACCCCGGCAATGCCCATGGACTGCCTCTCCTAAGGCACAAATTGGATGCAGGACATGTATTGCATTTCTTCCTTTCTTTTATTATTATTATTTATTTTTTTTATTTTTAAAGACATTTATTTATTGAGGCTGCGTTGGGTCTTCGTTCCTGCACACAGGCTTTCTCTAGTTTCAGAGAGCAGGGGCTACCTTTTGTTGTGGTGCGTGGGCTTCTGATTGCAGTGGTTTCTCGTTGTGGAGCACGGGTTCTAAGGCGCGTGGGCTTCAGTAGTTGTGGCGCAGGGGCTCAGTTGCTCCGCAGCATGTGGGATCTTCCCGGAGCAGGGCTCGAACCTATATCCCCTGCATTGGTTACGTGCATGTAAAGAACAATAAATAAAAGCTGTGAATCAAGTTTATTCAGTATCTTACTGAGAACTACCGCCCAGGAGACAGCCTCTCAGATAGCTCTGAGAAACTGTTCTGAAGAGAAAAGGGAGGTCAGGGGACTTCCCTGGCAGCCCAGTTGTTAAGACTCTGCACTTCCAGTTCAGGAGGTGCAGGTTCCATCCCTGGTCAGGGAACTAAGATCTCACATGCCTCTAGTCACGAGGAATTTTAGTTAATGGTTTTGGTGTTTTTCTAAGTATGGGAAGATGCAAGAATCCAGGTTCATAAAAAATTTCTCCTCAAAAAATGTAACTTTCTGAAAGCCTGTTCTGCCAGTTTTCCCAGAGCACAGAGTGCCTCATTCCTTATTTCTGCCCTGATCTTTCTTCAGCGTGTGCTGGGGATCAGTGACTGCAGTGGCTAATGACTCAATCCTTATAGATCCAGATGGCTAGCAGCATTCTTTAGTTGGCACTAACAATGTACATATTTTATGTCCAAATGACTTTATGGAATTGTTTGTCCATTTGTATCTGTAGACTCTTCATTGGAGTATAATTGCTTGACAATGGTGTGTTAGTTTCTGCTTTATAACAAAGTGAATCAGCTATACATATATCCCCATTATCTTCTCCCTCTTGCGTCTCCCTCCCACCCCCCCATCCCACCCCTCTAGGTGGTGGTCACACAAAGCACAGAGCTGATCCCTCTGTGCTATGCGGCTGCTTCCCACTAGCTATCTATTTTGCATTTGGTATTATATATAAGTCCATGCACTCTCTCACTTCATCCCATCTTACCCTTCCGCCTCCCCTTGTCCTCAAGTTCATTCTCTACATCTGCGTCTTTATTCCTGTCCTGCCCCTAGGTTCTTCAGAACCTTTTTTTTTTTTTTTTTTTAGATTCCATATATATGTGTTAGCATATGGTATTTATTTTTCTCTTTCTGACTTACTTCATTCTGTGTGACAGACTCTGGGTCCATCCACCTCACTACAAATAACTCAGTTTTCATTTCTTTTTATGGCTGAGTAATATTCCATTGTATATATATGCCACATCTTCTTTATCCATTCATCTGTCGATGGACATTTAGGTTGCTTCCATGTCCTGGCTATTGTAAATAGAGCTGCAATGAACATTGTGGTACATGATTCTTTTTTTTTTTTTTTTTTTTTTTAGCCGTACGCGGGCCTCTCACTCTGTGGCCTCTCCCGTTGCGGAGCACAGGCTCCGAACGCGCAGGCTCAGAGGCCATGGCTCACGGGACTAGCCGCTCTGCAGCATGTGGGATCTTCCTGGACCGGGGCACAAACCCGTGTCCCCTGCATCGTCAGGCGGACTCTCAACCACTGCGCCACCAGGGAAGCCCACATGATTCTTTTTGAATTATGGTTTTCTCAGGTTATATGCCCAGTATGTATCTGTAGACTTTGGGAACACTTATAATATTACTTTTACCGTCTGGGAACATGCTTAATGGGGTCTGAAATAGTGTTTCTGAAAACTTTTAGTGATTACTTGCAGACAACACTCCCCATAAGTCTCCCTACAGCCACTCTAAGAAGTAACGAAAGTCTCCTCTCCAGCCTAGTTAGACCCCTCGCAGTGCTTCTGGATTTGTGGGGGTGGGACCACCAGCTGGAACCCTAGCTAGACCTCTGAGAACTACATTTCCTAGAGGACAGTGCGCCGAGAGGCAGTATGTCTAAGCCAATGAAAACCCAGGGTAAAGACATTCCTGCGCATGCGCTTCTCATCGGAGAGGGACTTCCGGCCGCCTCCTCGTGGCGGCCATTTTAATCGCTCTGGATTTGTTCTAGTTCCAGAGCGCTCCGTGGGGGCTGAGATGACTGAACTAAGGAGTTCCGAGTGGAGGTGTCCCCGTTGCACAGAGGCGGGTCTGAAGTTCAGCGACACCGCCCGAGGTGTCCCGCGTCAGCCCCTGGATAAGGCCGGCCGTGGCTGGGTCCCCTCTGTTCTCCCGCCGCTACCGGCCCAGCTCCACCCACAGAGTCCGAATGCGGTGGCGGCGCTAAGGGACCCGCCTCAGGTAAACGCTCGTCCTCCGGGCCCTCACCCTCTCACCCCACCAGACACTAGATCCCCTGCCCACGTGCCCGCAGCTCAGGCCACTCTGTCCAGGACGGTGAGGCGGTCGTGGATGGGCTCTGTTTCTGACAGTGTGATGGTGCGTGGGAGAGCGTGACAGGCGGGGGGACCGGCAGGTGCAAAGGCTTGGAGGTGGGACTGAGGAGGGAGGATTCGGGAAACCTGGAACTGTCTTGTATTTGCATGGAGTGGAGAGTGTGTGGTGGACTCGCACCTGCACTGTCAAGCTGAGGGGTTTGTACCTCCGTTCTGAGGACCCTGGCAGCCATGGTGGGTTGTGAAGAGAAGAGGGATATAGTCTGATTTAGGGTTTTAAAAGCTTTCCAAGAGTTACTCTGAGGGAGAACAGATTGGAATGGGGGTGATGAGGGTAGTGAGGCACAGGGAGGTTGAGTCCTTGTCCAACATAGAACTGGGAGGAGGCAGCACTGAGGTCTGAAGCAGAGAGTTTAGTCTTTTAGCCCAAGGTCATCTGGCCTCCAGGGCTGGCGAGGTGTACAGGGAGTTTTGAGCCCCTTGGAATACACCTTTATGGCTTGCTTCTGCCCACAGGTCCCCATGACTGAGGAAGCACTTAGGGAACCTACACAGGGAAGTGGAGGGTGTCCCAGGCCCTCACTGGCTTGGATCTCACTCGTATGAACTTGAGATTGTGGTGTCGTGGGACTCTTCACCTGCCATTTCCCCAGCCCTTGGGTTTGGGGATCTGGGAGAAATCCTCTAAACACATTCTAGTCCAGGCCAAGGGTTTCATGGAAGAGTTGCTTTCTGGTCATCTGTGAAAAATGGTGTAGAAGGTTATCCCAGAAACAAGTACCAGCATGTTCAAATGTTTGGTAGTGTGTCCACAAACTGGGAACAGAGCACAGCATGTCTCCTTTCTTTTAGCAACAGAGAACAAGGGTACAGGAGTCAGTCTTGTAATGTGGCTGTCTGAGAAGTTGGGCATCTGTTGTGGAGGTAATGGGAGATTTGGAAAAGAGGAGGGAGATGATCTTACTTAGGTCTAAACAGGCTCCATCTGGTTACAGAGTGGAAAACAGACTCTGGGAGGAGGAAGGATGACCAGGGAGGAGGGTACTGCAGAAGTCCTAGTGCGTGTTCATGGACCAGAGTAGTGGCTGTGGAGTTGGAAGAAGTGGTTGGATTCTGGATCCATTATTTAAGAAGGGCTGCCCAGGGCTTCCCTGGTGGCGCAGTGGTTGGGAGTCCGCCTGCCGATGCAGGGGACACGGGTTCGTGCCCCGGTCCGGGAAGATCCCACATGCCGCGGAGCGGCTGGGCCCGTGAGCCATGGCCGCTGAGCCTGCGCGTCCGGGGCCTGTGCTCCGCAACGGGAGAGGCCACAACAATGAGAGGCCCGCGAACCGCAAAAAAAAAAAAAAAAAAAAGAAGGGCTGCCCAGATTTTCTGATTTTGAGGGTGGGAGAGAGAACGGTAAGAGTCAGTGATGGCACTAAAGTTTTGGTCTTAGCAGCTGAAAGACTGGAAGCTTCATTAACTGAGATGAGATAATCAGTAGTAAGAGTGATTTTCATTGGGGATATCAGGAATTTTGTTTTTGGCTGTGTTAAAATTATGAGATTTCTCAGAAAACAAAGGAGTAGTGACATCAGGTGGGCAGAACAGAGGTCTGGAAATCTGGGGTGTGGTTCGGGATGGAGACATCTGAAAGTGGTGGCTAGTGTCTGCACCAGTGTGGAACTATGGATTGTATTTAGAAGGTGGAATTCAGGCCATGGTGATAATGTTACTAGCAGGTCAGAAAGAAGTGTATGAGTTCCAAGAATTGATCTATTGCTTGGGCACCTTGTTGGGGGTTATGGACATCATAAACACAGACGTGGGAGAGAAATAGCCGTGAAGCGAGTATGTGTGGGGCCGGAGGTGTTGGCAGGTGTCCAAGACTTCCAAAGGAAGAGTAGACCGACAGATGCAGAGGCAGAGAACTAACAGAGATAAGATGCATTTGCTAGAATTTTGTGGTGAGTTTTGGTGGGATGTTTCAGTAGATAATGTATATAACATAAGGGCAAATGTGGTTATCTGTGAGAATCACTATGCTTAGTGTGGGTAGCTTTGTGGCTGGGATTTTAATGAGGGTTAGGTGGAGAGAAGAGGATTGTGGCTGCTGAGGGAATGAGTACAACCTAGAAGTAGGAGAGGGTTATGGGTATCTGAAATACACATATGGTTCTGTATGACTAATGTTGAAGCTAGAATTAGAAACAGGCAGAAAGGCCTTCAAATTGTGTTGGGATCCATCAGAGGTCTTGGGTAGAATTGGATTCTGTTTGAATTTGCCAGGTTCTCTGGGGTGAGTCCAGGAAGATGACTATAGTGTGGGACAGAGAGTTGGCAGTGGCTGCGAGGATGCAACCGTTGGGTCTGGAGACGTGAGAGAGGTACATGTGGAGAGAGGGAGCATGAATTGATGGACCTGGGCCCTGGTACAGGGGACTTAAGGGTGATGGGTGACTCCACATTTTATTGTGAGGCATGATATGGAAGACCCCCTGGAAATTGCCCAGCAGGAAGAGATGGAGCCATGCAGTTCTGTCCCTGAGCATCTCTCTGATGGCATCTCTCTGCCTACCTGTCTGTAGTTGCTGAGGGCTGGGCACAGTGATTAGTGGAACCATGAGGAGAGAGCAGTACCAATGGCATCAGGTTCTGGTGTCTCATCTGAAGTAGGGAGCCTGGAAGAAACTTGGGCATGGGCTGGATGTGTGCAGGATGGATTGTGGGTCCTCAGGAGAGAGGACCAGTGGTTTCATCTGTCCCCATCATGACAGGGCAGTGTGACTTTGGAGGATGTGGCTGTGTACTTCTCCTGGGAGGAATGGAGTCTCCTTGATAAGGCTCAGAGACACCTGTACCATGATGTGATGCTGGAGATCTTTACACTTATATCCTCACTGGGTAAGGCCTGCACACCCACCCCTATGACCTGGGCTAGACTTTGCCTTTCTGCTTTTCCTTAGGGGCTGCTCTGTCCTTCCTGCATCCAAACCATGGGGACTATTTCCTTTCCTAATTCCTTTGGAAGGTGCTGCTGTTGCTAGGGCTGGGTTGTTTGCACTGCCCTTTTCTCTCCTTGGAGACCTAATACCTGCTTTTCTGAAGCCTAGTAGGAAGCCAAATGGGTTCATCTTGCTTACCTCCTCCCTAGTTGGGTGACTTTCCAGATCCATGGTTCCTAGGTTTTGCTCCCTTCTTCTGACTGTTCTTTCATGCCTGCCTGTGCCAAGAATTGTACGTCACTGGGCATAGGCACTAGTTAGGTGCACCATGAGCTGTGTTTGTGATACCCTCATCTGAGGTTCTTTTTGTAACATTTATTTTTCTTTTCTGTGCTCTGTTATGTGATGTTTCTTTGGGCTGGAACTGGCCACTTGCCTGTCCTGTCTGTCCCTTAGGACTTGAATTTTCTAAGTCTCATGTAGTTAATGTGGGTTGCAGGGGAGAGTCCTGGGTGCTTCATAGAATGGCCCACTGTGGCATGATGGGCTAGAGGGGACCTGGCAAGGACATGACATCAGGGTTGTGTTCACATCATACCAGGAACCTGTTCAAACTAGTGTTTTGGTGCCACTGCTGTGTGCCACACCTCATTTCCATCTCTTCTTCCCCGTTCTTTATACTTGGCCAGCTTGTCACTTTAACTCTGACTTCTGGCCCCTGGCTATACCCAACTTTCCTTCCTCCACCTGTTACCTATTCTTCTCTACTGCTGCATCTGCAGTGTTCTCCAGTGTTGGCTCACATGTAACAGGTGGTGTGCACATATCCTTGATAGTCCTTGAAAACCAGTTAGTCATTTTCAAATGGATTTTTCTATCCCTGGACAAAAATTTCTGTACAACACTCACATGTTAGCAGCAGCTAAAGCACTGCTCAAGGTGTGAGGAGTGAGTTTAAAATTGCCTGCCTCTTCTCACTCTGCTGCATCACGTTCTTAAAAGTTTTTCATCTTGTGAGGCTTCCCTACTTCTGTAAACTTTTAGAGTCCCAGTACTGCAAAACAGCCTCTTCCTCGTCCTGACTCCAACTCTGTCATCCTGAAAACCACCTCACGTATTCATTCTTTGGTGTGTCAGACACATATTTGTGATGCGGCTGCCACCAGTCCCCAAAGTGAAGTCCCCACGTACTTCATTAGCATTTTTCTGTTTTCAGGTTGTTTGTGTGGCATAGAGAATGACAAGGCTCCTTCAGGACAGAGAGTTTCTCAGGAAAGAATGCCACAAATCAGGACTCTAAAGCCAGATCTGTCAACCCAGAAAGCTCATCTCTGTGAGATGTGTGTTCCTGTCATGAAGGACGTTTTGTACCTGGCTGAGCATCAAGGAACATATGCTGGACAAAAATCGTGTACATGTGTAGCATGTGGGGAACAATTCTGTTTCAGGGCAGATCTTGACCAACACCAGAAGGAGCACAGTGGGGAAAAACCCTGCAGCAAGGGTATGAACAGGACCTCCTTTGTGAAGAGCTATGGAATCTATTTGTCAGGGAAGCCTTTCACCTGTGGGAAGGGTGGAAAGGACACTGTGGGCCTTTTCCAGTACCAGGCCACTCCCAAAGCAGTACTGAAAATACACAGCAGTACTGGCTGTGAGGAGGCCTTTCACTGTGGAAAAAGTCCTTACAAGTGTGGTGAATGTGGGAAAGCCTTCCGCTGCAAACGTACACTTGTTCAGCACCAAAGAATTCACTCTGGAGGACTGTATGAGTGCAGTGAATGTGGGAAAACCTTCACTTACAAGCACACATTTCTTCGGCACAAGACGCTTCATACTGGAGAAAGGCCTTTTGAATGCAGTGAATGTGGGAAGGCCTTCAGGTTCAAATATAAACTTGTTCAGCACCAGCATATTCACACTGGAGAAAGGCCTTATGAGTGTGCCGAATGTGGGAAAGCTTTTGGCTGCAAATCCAAACTTGTTCGGCACCAGAGAATTCACACTGGAGCAAAGCCTTATGAGTGTACTGAATGTGGCAGACTCTTTAGACAAAGTTCCAGTCTTGTTCAGCATCAGAGAATTCACACAGGAGCAAGGCCTTATGAATGTGGTGAATGTGAGAAATCTTTTAGCCAAAGCTCCAGCCTCATTCAGCACCGCAGAATTCACACGGGAGAAAGGCCATATGAGTGCAGTGAATGTGGGAAATCCTTTAGCCAAAGCTCCAGCCTCATTCAACATCGAAGAGTTCATACAGGAGCAAGGCCTTATGAGTGCAGGGAATGTGGGAAATCCTTTAGCCAAAGCTTCAGCCTCATTCTACATCAGAGAATTCACACTGGAGAAAGACCTTATGAATGCAGTGAATGTGGAAAATCTTTTAGCCAAAACTACAGCCTCATTCAGCACCATAAACTTCACACTAGATAAAGGCCTCAAGAGTACAGCCAACATGAGAAAGCCTTCAGTTACCAGTCTGCTCTGATTCAACACCAAAATCTCACAACTCAGTTCTAAGTTTTAGGAATTCAGCTAATGTGGAAAAAATACCTTCTGTATAAGGAAATCTACATAAGATAATGGCCTTTGAACTTCAGGGAATTTGCTGTCTCTTTGCTCAGTGTGATAGCACTAGAGAGCCTCTATGAGGAGCAATCTGCCATGAGTTCCAGGTATGTGAGAAATTTTCAGGAGCGGTATTTCATATTTTACCTGCTCAGGAACCTTGCCATAATTAAGTCACTGCCAGATTCTGTGGCAGAAGTCAACTCGCCTCTACCATCTGGCAGGTCCTCATAGTGTGCATCAGTCACCACAGCATGCTCAGAGAAGACAGATGTTGGTACTCTCTCTCCCATTCTCTAGAGGAAATCGTAGTCAAAACCCCTAGGGAGTTCCCATTCCCTTCTCTCTAACTAGTTATGGCATGGACCTGACCCAGTTTGGGACCAAAGGACCCAGTCCGGGAACTGCTGCTGGCTTGTAAAGTTTTCCTTCTTCACGGCATTGTTGGTCTTAGGGGTGAAACTTTTGAAGCATTTTCTGTCCTCCAAGTCGCCAACCTGGGAACGATCTGCTGCATATTGCTCTGATTTGTACAATAATAAAAATCTTATTGTTTAAGTCACCTTTAATCTTAACAGTTTTATTCACTATGTGGGGTAGTTGAAAACAGAATTTGAAAAACAAAATGAAAATAGAATTTGGCTTTGCTAGTGTGAACAGGTGGACAGGTTTCATGAGGGTCTCAGGGAACAGTATGGTGTATGAAAGTCTGTCTTACTGCAGTTTTTGTCTAAGCTGTATTCCTGTCTGGTAAAATAAAAAAGTAAATATTTGATGTTTGTCCCCAGTTCCTGGCAGAGATCTTCTAAAACCCTTGGAATTTCCTGAGTAATAAGAGTTTTTTTGTGTGATAATGAAATGACTCAAGGTGGAGACCTGTACAGATCTTCAGCATGGGGGCTGGTCACCAGATATTAGAGGGTTAGAACTTTTAAGCCCCACCCCCGACATCTGGGGGGGGAAGGAGCTGGAGATTGAGTTCAGTCACAATGGCCAGTGATTTAGTCAACCGTGCCTATGTAGTGATACCTTAGTAAAAAATCCCTAAACAGTAGGGTTTGGGGAATTTCCATGTTGGTAAACACATCCAACCAGGAAGGGGGGTATACCCTGATTCCACTGGGTTAGAGGCTCCTGTGCTTGGGGTTCTTTTGGACCTCAATTTATCTGGCTGTTGACTTGTGTCCTTCATAATAAACTGTAATTGTAAGTATAGCATTTTCCTGAGTTCTATAAGTCATTCTAGCAAATTATCAAACCAGATTTGTAGTCAACTTGGCAGAAGTGGGGGTAGCCTTGGGACCCATTTTGTGGTTGGCAGTCTTATGGGACTGAGTCCTTAATGGGTGGGGTCTGCACTAACTCCAAGTAGTTAGTGTCAGAATTGAATTGAATTGTAGGATACCCAGTTGGTGTTGGAGAATTGGTGATGGAATGACATATTTGGTGTCAGAAGAAACCATACAATGTACAAGGCATTCTGGGAAAGACTGCTGGCATCTGTGGTCCTAATAAGTACCTTGGATGTCAGGGTTTTTTTGTAGGCCCAAAGACCACCCTCAAGAGAGCACAGCTGTTACAAACTACAATACTTTTGGAACTGCAGTATCTAGGATGTGATAATTGTTCTCAGGTATAGTGAGAAATCAGTAGCACTTAGATTATGCAACATGACATTATTGAAGCCTGATAATCTAAAGTGAATTCAGAAAATACAAAGTGCTGATTAATCTTTCTTTGGCTCTGAAATTATTGTGAGATTCTTAAATATTAAAACCAGTTTTAAAAATCTTCATATCAATATTTACCATTAAACTTGGAGTTAAATTTTAGGATCATCTCTGCATGGAAATTTTATTAAGACCATAGATGATGACTTCCTCATTGCACAATTTCCACCTACACTTTTATCAGCCCAGAGAACCTTTGCTGCAGTCTCCATGTTCCATTTGCTCAGCCACCATCTCTTACAAAGAGCCTCACTATAGGCGTACCTCAGATGTTGTGGATTCGGTTCCAGACCACTGCAGTAAAGCAAATATTGCAGTAAAGGAGGTCACATGAATTTTTTGGTCTCCCAGTGCTTATAAAAGTTATGTTTATACTGTAGTCTATTAAGTGTGCAATAGCATGATGTCTGAAAGAACAATGGACATACTTTATTTAAAAGGTACTTTATTCCTAAATAAAAAATGCTAACCATCACCTGAGCCTTCAGTGAGTCACAATTTTTTGCAATAGTAACATCAGAGACCACTGAGAAAGATCATAACAAATATAATAATGATGAAAATGTTTGAATTGTTGCAAGAATTACCAAAATGTGACATAGCCATAAAGTGAGCAAATGCTGTTGGAAAAAAACAGCACCAATAGACTTGCTTGATGCAGAGTTGTGACAAACCTTCAATCTGTAAAAAAAAACTCGGTGTCTGCAAAGCACAATAAAATGAGGTATGCCTATAAGTTGCCTTTTGTTTGAAGGGAACACATATTGCAGAGCTGAACTGTAGTTCTAAAATATTTTTTTAATCTTGTTTTTGTTTTATAGTATTTATTTTTTAATTAATTAATTTTGTCTGTGCCAGGTCCCAGTTGTGGCATGCAGGATCTTAGTTGTAGTAGGCAGACCTCTTAGTTGCAGCATGCATGCAGGATCTAGTTCCTTGACCAGGGATTGAACCTGGGCCCCTTGCATTGGGAGCACGGAGTCTTACCCACTGGACCACAAAGGAAGTCCCTATTTTTGTTTTTTTACCCTAAATCTGCACTCTTTGATCTGACATCCAGAATGCTAAGGGCTTCTTAAAATCTTAGTTTTGCTTTGTAGACTCACCCCACTTGAATTCTTATTATGAACTCAGTAGCATCTTCATGGTGTGTCATAGGCCATTTATAGTGGAACATATAATTCCTATTTATGGTTCTAATGAGAACTGTCCTTACAGCACAACCACTAGATCCCAGCAGTTAGGGAAGTGTACTTGTACCCTACCCCAATAACCCTTGGCCCAGTTGCACATGCTAGCCACTTACTGCAGGGAGCATAAGATGCAGATACAGTGGAAGGCCAGATCCATCATCAGGTTCACAAACACATTCTCTGCTCTTCAAAGCTACATAATTCCTGAACTCAACAATCACTGCTCTAACATTCCATTGCTCCTGTTGGCTAAAAAGACTCTGTATTTCAATTACTTATTAGCCTTACTAACTGCCACCACCTGCAAACTTCACATCACTTAGTTGGGGAATGTCCAGATAACCTAGGACCTCTTCTAGCCTGAATTGTCCTACTAATTATCTATAAATGTTTAGTCCATCTGCTTAAAGAGCTATCATTACTGATCTCTCATTTAAAAGATTCCAAATCCTGGTCAAGGACTTAACCTGAATGCTCCAGTTGTCCCCTATTCCAGCAGCACCTTCCCCACTTCTGCTACTTGCCTGTCCAGCTTGGTGTTCCTAGCTTAATATATTCACCGAAAACCTCAACAATCTCAAAACTATTTGTTACTTCATATAAAGTTCCCCCAGGATTACTTCTATATTAACATTCTGCCTTTATACAGAGAAAAGAAAATCATTATTTGATTTTATTTGACAATACCCTCTGCCTCCCAAATCTAAAACAAATATCTTATGGGCTCCCTTATGTTGAGAAGGTAGTGATGCCTCCCCTGAATTTAGAGTCAATCCCTCCATTAATGCCATCTAAGGATGATTTTCCCATGACTTAGCTTCTGAGGGGTTTTGTTCTTGGTTTTGTAAATCTATTGATGATAAACCACCCATCATTAATCTTCAGTCTTTTAATCTGTTTTACAAATAGCATCAATAAAATTTGTGTACTTCATAAAATAGCTACCCTTCACTCTATGATCTAGTACATTTTCTGTTCTACCATTTCTCTTCCTCATGCTTTATGGCTAAACTTTTATGAGCATTTTCTCTCTCTTTTTGTTTCTATTACCGCAACTCCTATGTAGTTCTCTAATCGTTCTAATGAGAGTTTTTATCTTCACAACTCCATCATCATTAATGAATTTAAGATTTTCCTTAAAGTTCCTTTCAGGAGCTTTTGACACCATTTTTTTTTCCTTTGTATTCTTAATATACTGGATTTGTTTTATTTATTTATTTATTTATTTTGCGGTATGTGGGCCTCTCACTGCTGTGGCCTCTCCCGTCATGGAGCACAGGCTCCAGATGCGCAGGCTCAGTGGCCAGGGCTCACGGGCACAGCCGCTCCACGGCACGTGGGATCCTCCTGGACTGGGGCACGAACCCATGTCCCCTGCATCGGCAGGTGGACTCCCAAGCACTGCACCACCAGGGAAGCCCTGGTTTTTTAATTTTTTAATTAAAAAAAAATTTTTTTTGGCTTGTTGTGCAGCTTGCAGAATCTCAGTTCCCCAACTAGGGATTGAACACGGGCAACAGCATGAAAGCCCAGAAGGAATCCTAATTACTGGACCACCAGGGAAGTCCCTGGATTTGTTTTTCTTAAATGCATTCCCTTAATATTGTAATAAACAGGAGCTCAATCAGCAGTTATTTCTCTCTTCACAACCTATACAGAGACAGGAGAAGATGGCGGAAGAGTAGGACGTGGAGATCACCTTCCTCCCCACAGATACATCATAAATACATCTACACGTGGAACTGCTCCTATAGAACACTGACTGAACGCTGGCAGGAGACCTTAGACCTCCCAAAAGGGAAGAAACTCCCCCACGTACCTGGGTAGGGCAAAAGAAAAAAGAAAAAACAGAGACAAAAGAATAGGGATGGGACCTGCACCAGTGGGAGGGAGCTGCGAAGGAGGAAAGGTTTCCACACACTAGAAGCCCCTTCGCGGGTGGAGACTGCAGGTGGCAGAGGGGGGAAGCATCAGAGTCACGGAGGAGAATGCAGCAACAGGGGTGCGGAGGGCAAAATGGAGAGATTCCTGCACAGAGTATTGGTGCTGACCAGCACTCACCAGCCCGAGAGGCTTGTCTGCTCACCCACCGGTACAGGCTGGGGCTGGGAGCTGAGGCTCAGGCTTCGGAGCTTAGATCCCAGGGAGAAGACTGGGGTTGGTGGTGTGAACACAGCCTAAAGGGGTTAGTGCACCACGGCTAGCTGAGAGGGAGTCCAGGAAAAGTCTGGAGCTGCTGAAGAGACGAGACATTTTCTTGCCTCTTTGTTTCCTGGTGCGCGAGGAGAGGGGATTAAGAGCGCTGCTTAAAGGAGCTCCAGAGATGGGCATGAGCCACAGCTATCATTATGGACACCAGAGACGGGCGTGAGATGCTAAGGCTGCTGCTGCGGCCACCAAGAAGCCTGTGTACGAGCACAGGTCACTTTCCCTACCTCCAGTCCCCAGAGCCTGTGCAGCCCGCCACTGCCAGGGCCCCGTGATCCAGGGACAACTTTCCCAGGAGAACACATGGCGTGCCTCAGGCTGGTGAACCGTCATGCCAGCCTCTTGTCGCTGCAGGCTCACCCCATACTCCGTACCCCTCCTACCCCCGGCCTGAGTGAGCCAGAACCCCCGAATCAGCGGCTCCTTTAACCCCGTCCTGTCTGAGCTAAGAACAGATGTCCTCAGGAGACCTACATGCAGAGACAGGGCCAAATCAAAACTGAACCCCGGGAGCTATGCGAACAAAGAAGAGAAAGGGAAATTTCTCTCAGCAGCCTCAGAAGCAGTGGGTTAAATCTCCACAATCAACTTGAGGTACCCTGCATCTGTGGAATACCTGAATAGACAATGAATCATCCCAAATTGAGGAGGTGGACTTTGGGAGAAAGATAGATTATTTTCTCCCTTTTTCCTCTTTTTGTGAGTGTGTATGCTTCTGTGTGAGATTTTGTCTCTATAGATTTGCTTTCACCATTTGTCCTAGGGTTCTGTCCGTCCATGTTTTTTGTTTGTTTTTTTCCTTTTTTTTGTTTGTTTTTTTACTTTTTAAAAATGTTTTCTTAATAATTATTTTTATTTTAATAACTTTATTTTATCTTATTTTATTTTATCTTCTTTCTTTCTTTCTATTTTTTCTCCCTTTTATTCTGAGCCATGTGGAGGACAGTCTCTTGGTCCTCCAGCCAGGCGTCAGGGCTGTGCCACTGAGGTGGGAGAGCCAACTTCAGGACACTGGTCCACAAGAGACCTCTCAGCCCCACATAATATCAAACGGCAAAAATCTCCCAGAGATCTCCATCTCAACACCAACACCCAGCTTCACTCAACGACCAGCAAGCTACAGTGTTGTACACCCTATGCCAGATAACTAGCAAGACAGGAACACAGCCCCATCCATTAGCAGAGAGGCTGCCTAAAATCATAATAAGGTCACAGACACACCAAAACACACCACCAGAAGTGGACCTGCCCACCAGAAAGACAAGATCCAGCCTCATCCACCAGAACACATGCACCAGTCCCCTCCACCAGGAAACCTACACAACCCACTGAACCAACTTTAGCCACTGGGGACACACCAAAAACAATGGGAACTACAAACCTGCAGCCTGCAAAAAGGAGACCCCAAACAGTAAGATAAGCAAAATGGAAAGAAAGAAAAACACACAGCAGATGAAGGAGCAAGGTAAAAACCCACCAGACCTAACAAATGAAGAGGAATAGGCAGTCTACCTGACAAAGAATTCAGAATAATGATAGTAAAGATGATCCAAAATCTTGGAAATAGAATAGAGAAAATGCAAGAAACATTTAACAAGGACCTAGAAGAACTAAAGAGGAAACAAGCAATGATGAAAAACACACAATGAAATTAAAAATACTCTAGAAGGGATCAATAAGCAGAATAACTGAGGCAGAAGAACGGATAAGTGACCTGGAAGATAAAATAGTGGAAATAACTACTGCAGAGCAGAATAAAGAAAAAAGAATGAAAAGAACTGAGGACAGTCTCAGAGACCCCTGGGAGAACATTAAATGCACCAACATTCGAATTATAGGAGTCCCAGAAGAAGAAGAGAAAAAGAAAGGGACTGAGAAAATATTTGAAGAGATTATAGTTGAAAACTTCCCTAATATGGGAAAGGAAATAGTTAATCAAGTCCAGGAAGCACAGAGAGCCCCATACAGGATAAATCCAAAGAGAAACATGCCAAGACACATATTAATCAAACTATCAAAAATTAAATACAAAGAAAACATATTAAAAGCAGCAAGGGAAAAACAACAAATAGCACACAAGGGAATCCCCATAAGGTTAAGAGCTGATATTTCAGCAGAAACTCTGCAAGCCAGAAGGGACTGGCAGGACATATTTAAAGTGATGAAGGAGAAAAACCTACAACTAATATTACTTTACCCAGCAAGGATCTCATTCAGATTTGATGGAGAAATTAAAACCTTTACAGACAAGCAAAAGCTGAGAGAGTTCAGCACCACCAAACCAACTTTACAACAAATGCTAAAGGAACTTCTTTAGGCAAGAAACACAAGATAAGGAAAAGACGTACAATAACGAACCCAAAACAATTAAGAAAATGGGAATAGGAACATAAATACCGATAATTACCTTAAATGTAAATGGATTAAATGCTGCCACCAAAAGACACAGACTGGCTGAATGGATACAAAAACAAGACCCGTATATATGCTGTCTACATGAGACCCACTTCAGACCTAGGGACACATACAGACTGAAAGTGAGGGGATGGAAAAAGATATTCCATGCAAGTGGAAATCAGAAGAAACCTGGAGTAGCAATTCTCATATCAGACAAAATCGACTTTGAAGACTATTACAAGAGACAAAGAAGGCCACTACATAATGATCAAGGGATCAATCCAAGAAGAAGATATAACAATTGTAAATATTTTTGCACCCAACATAGGAGCACCTCAATACATAAGGCAAATACTAACAGCCATAAAAGGGGAAATCGACAGTAACACAATCATATTAGGGGACTTTTACACAACCTATACACATTCTATTAGTAATCTTATGCAATGGCATGGTTGTAAATATCATTTTAAGCTCAAAACTTCCAAATGTATGTTTCCATCCAAAAATCCAGTGATTGTCTAATGATCTACTTTGTAACCTATTCCTGGACATCTGGTAGACATAACACACTCAACATCTTCAAACTTCTCAGCTTTCATTTTTAAAATTTTTTTAAACTTTATTTATTTAGAGCAGTTTTAGGTTGACAGCAAAATTGACAGGAATGTACAGCAATTTCCCGTATATCCCATGCGCCCATATATGCATAACCTTCCCCATTATCAACACCCCCCACTAGAATGATATATTTGTTACAATTGATGAACCTAAAATTACACATTTTCACCCAATGACCATGGTTTTCATTAGGGTTCACGCTTGGTGTATATTTTATGTGTTTGGATAAATGTATAGTGGCATGTATCCATTGTTCTGAGCTGGTCTCAGTCTGTCAGTGAGGAATGTTGTGGTTGGACTGGCTCTTGTGGTTCTCATTGTGATTGCAAGATGCCCTTCAGCAATATCCAGGAAACTGAAAAAAATACAGGTTTATTATTCTTTTAAAACAGTTTTTTTTACTACATTTATTTATTTATTGATATTATTTGGCTGTGCAGCATGTGGGATCTTAGTTCCCTGATCGGGGATCGAACCTGCACCCCCTGCAGTGTAAGCGTGGAGTCTTAACCAATTGACTGCCAGGGAAGTCCATATAGGTTTATTATTTACAAACCTGGAAATTACATACAACATCTGAATCCACATAGCAAGGTCGAGGTGAGAAAGAGAGTTCATGGGCCTGGGGTTCTGCTTTTATTGTGGTCTAGAGTGGGGGTGTAGGGTTTCATGGGCTCACTCTTTATTGGGGAATTAAAAACATAAGAGTAGGAGTTTATAGCACAGTAAGAGAAAAAAACAAGTAGCCCAAATTGTCAGTTACTGAAATCAACCAACAGCTCCTAAAGCAAAGGAGCCGCAGTGGGAAAGGCAGCCTGGCTGTTTATCTAATCACTTGGCTGACAATGTTGTTTATTACAGATAGACATCTTTGAAGTGGATGCCTCTTTGATGCCTTGGCAAAAAAAGTTTACTGTCAGGCACTTGCGTTACAAAAAATAAAATAAAACAACTGTCAGGGCTTACACTTGAATCCACTATTAGAGTTCCATTCAGATGAGTTTCACTGCCCTAGAAATTCTCCACCTTTTTATCCCTCCCTCTTGCCTAAGGCCTGGTAACCACTGATATTTTTACTGTCTCCATAGGTTTGCCTTGTCCAGAATGTCAGAGTTGAAATCATACAGTACGTAGCCTTTTCAGATTGGCTTCTTTGCCTTAGTAATATGCATTTAAGTTTCCTCCATGTCTTGTCGTGGCTTGATAGCTCATTTCTTTTTAGAGCTGAATAGTATTTCCTTGTCTGTAGGTACCACAGTTTATTTATCCATTCACCTCCTGGACATCTTGCTTGCTTCCAAGATGGAACATTGGCAGTTATGAATTAACTTGCTAAAACCATCCATGATGTGCAGGTTTTTGTGTGGACAAACGTTTTCAATTCCTTTGGGTAAATACCAAGGAACAAAATTTCTGGATTGTATGGTAAGTCTATGTTTAGTTTTTTAAGACACTGCGAGACTGTCTTGCAAAGTGGCTGTGCCACTTGCATTCCACCCAGCAATGAATGAGAGTTCATTCAAAAACACCAGCATTTGGTGTTTTCAGTGTGTGAGCTTTCTTTTAATTCTGCTCTGGTCACAGCTTTCCCATTTTCAGTCGATGCCAACCCCATCCTTCCAGTTGCTGAGACTAAAAATTCTAGGGATCATCCTTGACTCCTTCTTTTTCTCATAGCACAGAACCAGCCCCATAGGAAATCTGATTGGGTCCACTTTCAAAATATATCTTGAGTCTCACCACTTTTCATCACCATGTCTGCCCCCAGCCTGATTAGCACCATCCTCTAGCTGGATTTTTGCAGTGGTCATCTAACTGATTTTCTGTATCCTAAGCTTATTTTTTTGCAGTCTATTCTCAACTCTCCAGCCAACATGACCCTTCAACACTATGAGTCAGGTAGTGTCCATCTTTGATTAAAATCCTGGAAAGACTCCTCCTTTTACTTAAAGAAAATTCAAAAGTTTTGCAAGACCCTGAGGCACTTCACAGGCCTTTAGCCCATGTTCCTCTCGACCGCCTTTTTTTTGAATTAAAAAAGGATATTTATTTAGGGCTTCCCTGCTGGTGCAGTGGTTGAGAGTCCACCTGCTGATGCAGGGAACATGGGTTTGTGCCCGGTCCGGGAAGATCCCACATGCCGTGGAGTGGCTAGGCCCGTGAGCACGGCTGCTGAGCCTGAGCGTCCAGAGCCTGTGCTCTGCAACGGGAGAGGCCATAACAGTGAGAGGCCTGCGTACCGCAAAAAAAAAAAAAGAAAAAAATTATGTATTTAGGCTGCACTAGGTCTTACTTGCAGCATGTGGGATCTTTAGTTGTGGCACATGTGTGGGATCTAGTTCCCCAGCCAGGGATGGAACCCAGGCCCCCTGTATTGGTAGCGTGGAGTCTTACTCACTGGACCAACATGGAAGTCCCTCTGACCTCTTTTTTCTTTTTTCCTATAAATTTACTTATTTATTTTGGCAGCCTTCTCATTGTGGTAGCTTCTCTTGTTGCAGAACATGGGCTCTAGGCACGTGGGCTTCTGTAGTTGTGGCTCACAGGCTCTAGAGCGCAGGCTCAGTAGTTGTGGCACTCGGGCTTAGTTGCTCCATGGCATGCGGGATCTTCCTAGACCGGGGCTCAAACTTGTGTCCCCTTAATTGGCAGGATGATTCTTAACCACTGTGCCATCAGGGAAGTCCCTGACCTCCTTTTTAAAACTCCCTTCCTCACTCACCTAATTCCATGGGCATCAGCATCTAGCTTTGCTTAGGACATGACACTGGCTGATACAGTTCTTGGATATGCACAAAAATGCCACATGATTTAATTAATCATTTTTCAAGTCTTGCCTGAAGTATCCATGAGGTTTCTCATTACTACTCTATTTAATATTACACCGTCTCATTCCCTGCTCTTCCCCGAAATCCAGCTTTTTTCCCAAAAGGCACCTATCATCATACAGCATATCGTATAATTTACTTATTTTTTCATATTTGCATCTTTGCTTCTCTCTTCCATCTGTAAGTATTTTAAAAACAAGAAAATATGAGTTGACTCAAAGTGACATTTGAAGTGGTGTGTCCATTAGGTTTTATAGCTTTGGGGAATATCTGAGAGAACATTTCTAAACATTTCTTCGATCCTTGCAGTGTACACTACACGGAAACTGGGCGATGGCATCTTAAGAAGAGTGAAGCTCCGCCCCGTCCTCGGAGCCGCAAGGCCCCAGCGTCCCTTGCGGTTCCACGCGAGGGCGTCAACGAGTCGCTGCGGCCGATGGCTCAGCGGGAACTACATTACCCAGGAGCCCGTGCGCCGCGCAGCGGCGGCACTCTTAAGGGAATTTCCATACGTGCGGAAGTCTTCTGGGAGGGACTTCCGGTATCTTCGCGGCGGACATTTTGTTGGCTCTTGGTCGACCCATCAGAGCATAACATCGGGAGCTGTGGTTCGATTCAGAGGTGACGGAAAGTGAGAAGGCGCGAGAGGCTACCCTGTCCTCGATGCAGAGTGGCTCGGTGGTGGCAGCGCTCGCGAGAATTCCGCCGCCTGGCCGAGCGACGGCTATGCCCGGTTTCCGACCTGAGATCCCTCCCGAATCTATGTGGTCCAGACTGTGATGGCGGCGGCCTTGGGGACGGACCGGCTTAGGTGGGTGCTGCGTTTCCCGGATCTTGACGCGTCCCGCCCCCCACCTTCGAACCGTAGGACCCCGAGTGGTGCCTATTGAGGCTCTTCTGGTCCAGACTCCAGGGCGTTTGCAGATGGAGCTGCCATTTCTTTTTTTTCTTTTTCTTTTTGCGGTACGCGGGCCTCTCACTGTTGTGGCCTCTCCTGTTGCGGAGCACAGGCTTCGGACGCGCAGGCTCAGCGGCCATGGTTCACGGGCCTAGCCGCTCCGCGGCCTGTGGGATCTTCCCGGACCGGGGCACGAACCCGTGTCCCTTGCGTCGGCAGGCGGACTCTTAACCACTGCGTCACCAGGGAAGCCCAAGCCGCCATTTCTAATAGCCAGTGTGGTGAGACGTTTAAGAGTGGTACCCCGCCGAGCCACTAGCAGAAGCAAAGATTTGGGGTTGTCACTGAGTCGGGAACTTTCGGGAAACTGGGGTGTTCACATCTTAAGGAAGCAGAGAGTGTGAGTAGTAATGCCTGGAACGTCAGGGTGAGGCGAGTGCTTTCATTAGGAGGACGTTGGGAGCCGTGGAAGAACATGACGTGATCAGGGATTTTTAAAAGTATTCCCAAAGCTCAGGGGAAAACAAACTAGGGTGGGGTGGAGATGATGAGGATGGAGGCAGGGAGACCGGTGAGGAGGCCACAAACTCCAGGAACGTTGTGGTGGTGACTGTACCAGAACAGTGGCAGGGGAGGGATTGGGACTGGATAAATCATTAAATTCTGGAGAGATTTTAAAGATAGAACCAACAGAATTTTCTGGTGTGTTAGATACGGCTGTGAGTGAAAAAGGGATGTGAAGGACCACCCAAGTTTTGTTTTGTTTTTCCCTGAACATCTGAAAGAATGGAAATGGGTAAGTTGGACGAGGGAAGCACCTTTCAGGGGGAACAGGAGTTGGACTTAGGACATGGTAAATCCATAGTGTTTCACAGTATTGGCGTTACATAGGCATTTGGATATGCTGGTCTGGAGTTCTGCACAACAAGCTGGGCTGGAGACCTCTGAGGAGTGAGGTCTTATCAAAGCCTGGAGATGAGGTTTAGGGGGAGAATGTTAAGGTTGTTATTTTATGTGGTCCCTGAGGTGAATGAGTACTGGGAAAAGGGATGGACGTCCCTGAGATTTCCTCCAGAAAGGAGAGGTCCTGGAATATGAAAGGGTTATGGGTGGTGTCAGCAGGAGAGAGGGCTGTAGGGTATTAGGAACCTGACCTGAGATGGAGAGCAAGGTGTAAGGTGCTATAAATTTGTCACTCTGTGGACTCAGCATGCCCCTCTGTGGAGCCGAGGAAAAGTCAGCCAGGCTAGTGGAGCAGCCCCACCCCAATCCAGGGCACTGTTACATCAGTTCCCTGACTTATCAGGTGAGGAGAGATGATGAACACCTCTAATGAAGGGCCACCAGCATGCTCACCTTCAGAGGAATATATACCAGGTAGGCTGGTTTGGTGAAAGGATCTAGTGTATACCTGGCAAGTATACGTTAGCAGGCAGTTAAAAATTAAAAATGTTTAGGTATGATAAATTTATACCACTGCTTAAATAATTGAAAAACTTGTCTCTAAGTATGTGATTACAACGAAAAGTCTTAAATATCAAGTTTTATTAAAGACTTAAAAACAAACCCAAAACTTACAAGAACCTATTATGTACTTCATTCAAGCCAAAAACATTTGCAAAACTGTTAAGAATGTGGACGGTAAAAGTGAATTCAAAGGTACTTGACGCCTAACACATCTGATACAGACAGACCTGTTAGGTGGATACCACCATTATCCCTGCTTTGTACGTGAGAACACAGAGAAATCTTGGATCATGGTTACATAGCTGGTAGGAGGCAACACTAAGGTCTGAGTATCTTAAGTTAGACAATCTGAAATCATCCTCACCAAAGGGCAAGGTAGGGATGAGAGGAACAGTTGTCTTTGAGATCCCACTGTGGTAACCTGCCACTCCCAGCTCCCTCTTCCTGCCAGATTGCTGTGGTGGCAGAAGTGGTTAAGATCCCTGGATAGGTGAGTGCAAAGTGTACAGGTCCTCAGTCAACCATGATCTTGGCAACCCATTATGGCAGATAATGGTGTCTTGGGAATCTTAACCTACCCTTCTGCCTGCCATTGGGTTTGGGGATCCTGGTGTCACCAGAGGCCTTGTGCCCTGCAAGCTATTCTGGAATTATATGGAAGGGTTTCCATTTTCAGCAAGTAATGGGAAGAAGTATGGAACAGTGCCCATGGGAACCAGCATATGCAAATACATCACTTGAGACTGAACTGGTCTTGTTCGGGGAACTTTAATTCTCCATTATGTCTAGTGATCAGAGAGCAGGGGACAGGTTTCAGCTCTCAAATGGCAGCCTGTGGAGCTGGGCTTCTGTTCTGAAAGTGGTGGGACCCATGGAAAGTTTGGACCAGAGAAGGGAGTGATCTTATTCTGGTCAGGGTTTCTGTGGCTGCACAGTGAAGAAAAGACTATGGGGGTAGTAAAGAGGACTGCTGATGATGGCTGGGCCAGAGTGGTGACTACAGGGGTAAGAGACAAGTGCTTGGATTCTGGTGGGGTTTGTTTGTTTGTTTTTATTTTTAAAGTAGGACCAACCAGATTTTCTGATGTGGAGTGTGAGAGAAAGATGGGAAAGGGTCAGAGATGACCCCACAGTTTTTTGCCTGAGAAGACATAAGGAAGAAGAAGTTCTCAATTGAAATAGTGAAGTTGGTGGTGAGAGTAACTTTCAGAGGTAATATCCAGGGTTAGGTTTTTATTTTTATTTTTTTTTATTTTTTGCGGTATGCGGGCCTCGCACTGTTGTGTCCTCCCCCGTTGAGGAGCACAGCCTCCAGACGTGCAGGCTCAGCGGCCATGGCTCATGGGCCCAGCCGCTCTGTGGCATGTGGGATCCTCCTGGACTGGTGCACGAACCCGTGTCCCCTGCGTCGGCAGGCAGACTCTCAACCACTGCGCCACCAGGGAAGCCCCAGAGTTAGGTTTTGATCATGTTGAATCTGCAGTGGTCCAAAGACATCTGAGTTGACGTATCAAGTGGACAGGTGGACACATGGGTATGGAGTTCAGAGGAGCGATTCAAGTTGGAGACATCCACAAGGTAACAGCCAGTATGTGATTAGGGTAGAGCTGTGTATCAGATTTAGAGAGAGAACCTTTATGTCATGGTGGCAGTGCCTTTGGGGGTCTGGAAAGGAAGTGGGCACAGTGGAGTGGAAGTAAGAGTTACCTTAGAGGCAAGAAAAGGGAGGTTAGTGTCCATGGTGAGCAGGGAAAATAGGATCTGGCAGTTGATGAAAGGGAGAAAGTAGATATGAGATAATTCTGAAGTAAAGCAGTAATAGAGATGACATGAAAGACCAAAGCTGGTCCTTCTTCCCCTCTCCGTGTGCTTTTCAGGTTTTTGTGGTGACCTTTGGTGGGGACTGGGGAGTTTTAGTTGAGCTGGTAGGTTAGTTCAGAGCTAAATTGGATCAGCTGCAGAGTCACTATGCTTGGGGTAGAAGGCCAGTGGGTATGGGCTTTGAATGATAGTTTAGTGGTAAGTGTTAAGCCTGTGACTGATGAGGGTATAGTATCCCCAGCATGCAGTAGCAAGGTGGAAAAGGTCTGGCTTTATCTCATAATCTGCATGTGCTTCTGAATTGCTGAAGTTTAATCAAGGAAGGAAGAAATTAAAAGCTGAGTTTGAAAATACCTATGGCAGTGGAGGCTGTTGACTGGTGATGGATGTAACCCTGGATGCATTAACCAAGCATTCTCTGAATGCCATGTGCAGGTTTACATCTGGGAGGTACCTACTTTGGGAACCTACTTAGATAACGAGGGAGGTGTGGTCTAAAGAGTGATGTGTCCATGGAGATGGAATCTGAATTCATGGCCTGGGGGCTCAGGTCCTGAGGGATTTAAGGGGAACGTGGAGGTCAAATTTGTGTATGAGAGGCATAATCTCTGGATCCCATGGGAGCTAGCTGGCTGAAGAAGGGTTGGTTCCTGCCTGCCAGGCCCAGACTATACAGTGTGTCTATCTGTCCACTTGCTTTTTGTTCTAGGCTGGGTGAAATTATTAATGGAAAATGAGGAAAGAGGTGGCATCAATTACACCAGGGCCTGCTGTATTGTTTTGCTTTGGGGGCCTGGGGAGGAATGTGAAATTGTGGTGGATACACTGGGAATCCTGGGGAGAGAGGCTGCCCTTGTGCTATTGTGCTGTTCATGTAGGATCATGTGACTTTTGAGGGTGTGTTTGTGCATTTTTCCTGGGAGAAATGGGGACCTCTTGATAAAGCTCAGAGACTCTCATATCACAATGCAGTGCCTTCTATGCTTTGCTCTTATGGTTTTCCTGGGTAAGGCCCTGCATATCCCAGTTTTCTGGGCTATGTTCTGCTCTTCCTGTTTTTCCCCTAGACGTTGCGATTTCCTTCCTATATATCTGGACCGTGAGCACTCCCTCACATACATCCTCTGGGTGCCAGGTCTTGGCTGGGTATGCTCCCTATGCTTCCCGACTTCTGTTGCCCCAAAATTGCCAGGAAGGATTTGAAGGTCAAGAGTCTTATGGTCAGCCCAGTGGATACTATCCTGCCTGGCTTCTTCCTGGGTGGATGGCTCTGTCTACACTCATGATGCCTTTTTGCTCCAGATTATGTCCCCTTTCTTTGATTGACATTCCCTTGGGCCTATCTCTGTCATGAATTACAGTTATGGTCACTGATTGTGGGGCCCATAGGTTGTTCCTTTAAGGTTTTCATTTTGTATTTAATCTCTCCTGGGCGGGCTACCCTGGGTCATTGCTTTCCTCTTCGCTTGCCCTGTCCTTCCTGTGTGACTTGTATCTTCTAGATCCTCTGTTGTTGCTGAACTGTAGCAGGGGAAAGATTAGTGCCTGATTGAGAGGTCCTGACTAGCCACAGCAAAAGAGACATGGACAGGCCCTGGTGAGTGGGAGCCTGGGCAGGATATAACTTCAAGGATGGATGCAAATAGCACCAAAAACCTGTCCTATGCCCACTGCTCTTTGGTGCCCAGGCTATAGGCCATACCTTATTTCTCTTTTCCTCCCAATTCTGGACTCTTTACATACTTTTCACTTCTTTTCTGATCTGTGACCCAGGGCTGCCCACCCCACTCATCAGTGCTCTCTACTGCTCCCTCTGTGGTGCTCTCGTCTGTTGGACAGTGTTAATGTGTCATGAAACATAAGCATGTACTTAAATAGTTTTTGAATACCAGTTACTCATTTTAAATCACATTTTCTGGGCCTGGACATAACATTTCTGGATAGTACTCACCTGTCACCAATAGTCAGTCAAGGCCCTTCTAAAAGTCATTTGCAAGGTGTGAGTTGGAGATCTTGCCTGCCTCTTCTCTCTCAGCTACACCCCATCCTGTGTCTTTGCTGTAAGACCCTCCCCATTCTGTGACCCACAGAGTCCAGTACTGCACAGCAGCTCTTTCTTTAACCTAATCCCAAAGCTGCTGTCCTGCCACCAACCCTGTGGACTCAATCCTGGGTATGCTAGATGCTAGATACACATTTGTGATGGGATTACCCACTCCCACTGAAGACAGCATGCTGTTCAGCAGCATTTTTCTGCTTTCAGGTTGTTGGCATGGAGTGGAGAATGAAGAGGAACCTTCTAAGCAGAGTGTTTCTGTAGCAGTGTCACACGTTCATACTTTCAAGGCAGATTCATCGACCCAGATGGCTCACCCCTGTGACTTATGTGGCCCAATCTTGAAAGATATTTTGCACCTGGATGAACACCAAGAAACACACCATGGACTGAAACCTTACACATGTGGGGCATGTGGGAGACAATTCTGGTTCAGTGTAAACTTTGACCAGCACCAGAAGCTGTACAATGTAGAGAAACTCTTAAGAGGAGACAAAGGCAAGACCTCATTTGTGAAGAACTGTAGGGCCTGTGAAGAACCTCACCTGTCAGAGAAGCCCTTTGCATGTGAGGAGGAGCAGAAGAACTTCCAGACCAGTTTGGGCAGTCACCAGCAAAAGGCCACCCACAGTAAGAGGAAAACAAGGAGCACTGAGAGTGGGGAGGCCTATCATATTAGACAAATGCATTACAAGTGCAGTGAATGTGGGAAAGCTTTCAGTCGCAAAGATACACTTGTCCAGCACCAGAGAATCCATACTGGAGAAAAGCCTTATGAGTGCAATGAATGTGGGAAAGCGTTCAGCCGCAAAGCCACACTTGTCCAGCACCAGAGAATCCACACAGGAGAAAGGCCTTATGAGTGCAGTGAATGTGGAAAAGCCTTTAGCCGCAAGGACAACCTTACTCAGCACAAAAGAATTCACACTGGAGAAATGCCTTATAAGTGTGGCGAATGTGGCAAATACTTCAGCCATCACTCCAACCTAATTGTACACCAGAGAGTTCACAATGGAGCAAGGCCTTATAAGTGCCACGATTGTGGGAAAGTCTTCAGACACAAATCCACACTTGTTCAGCATGAGAGTATCCACACTGGAGAAAATCCTTATGTTTGCAGTGAATGTGGGAAATCCTTTGGCCACAAATATACCCTTATTAAACACCAGAGAATTCATACCGAGGCAAGGCCTTTTGAGTGCACTGAATGTGGGAAATTCTTTAGTCGAAGCTCTGACTTTATTGCACACCAGAGAGTTCACACAGGTGAAAGGCCTTTTGTGTGCAGCAAATGTGGGAAAGATTTCATCAGAACCTCCCACCTTGTTCGGCACCAAAAAGTTCACACTGGAGAAAGGCCATATGAATGCAATGAATGTGGGAAATCGTATAGCTTAAGCTCCCATCTCATTAGGCACCAGAAAGTTCACACTGCCGGAAGGCTGTAGGAGTGCTTCCAACACAACAGAACTCATGGCGAGGAGCTGTGTCTGCCTTTAGAGAGGGAGACATCAATCATGTGTCAAACCACATATATCTGGACATTAATACTGTGGTGTATTTTATGAATGCCAGGTGCAGGGGAAGCTTTCAGAAGCTATGTTGCACTTTCAGACCTGCTCAGGTTCGTTGCCAAATTTGTTAGTGCCTGTGGCTGAAACCATCTCAACTCAACCAGCTTACCCTAATATTTTTAGGGGAGGCAGAACTTCATGCTCCCTTCAATCCCTGGAGGAAATTATAAGAAATCTGAATTAAATGGTGGTCCTCATTTGTTTCCCTCTGACCGGAAAAGGTATGGACATGATCCACCTTTAGCCAAGATGATCTAAGCTGTGCTCTGGTAGCAGAAAAGTTTTACTTTATTCATGGACATTGTTGGTCTCATGTGATACTTGTGATGAATTTTTCCAGCCTCCAAGTCACCCAGGCTGGATAACTACTTGACTCATGTTGCGCTGGTTTGTGTGGTAATAAATACCTTATTATTTAAGCCACCTTTAATCTCTGAGGTTCTTTTTAGTGTCTGGAGTGGTTTAGAAACCGTTAGACTCTGCCAAACTGAAGAGGTAAACTGTTTGTGGTGGGCTCCCTACTGTGTGCCTCAAATAGAACAGGTTGACAGAGAACAGTTCTCAGTCCAATCTTGGTGTTAATTTCCATTGCTGACAAAAGCTTGGGTGAGAATTCAGGGCTTTGTGGGCCTGATTTTGTCTAGATTTCAGTTATTCGAGGGTCCAGACATCACCTTGAGAAGGGTGGTATTGTTAACAACCTACAACATGTTTGGGAGCAGCATGGCTTCAGTGTCTTGTTTTCACCATATATGCCACATTCCCTGGCACTGTTGAGGGGCAGCTGTTCCTTAGGACCTGCCAAGTGCCATATGCCCTGAATCTGGTACAGGAGTCAATGGCTGTAAGACTTACTGTGTCCAGGAAGGAAACAAAATTGATGCAGAAACACTGGGTGTGAATAATTGAGATTGGAGAGACTGCTGCAAACGAGAATGGGTGTGTCCATGCTAAAAACACATCCATAAACATTCAAGTCACTATCGCTGGATGAGATCATGTATGGAGATTGTCATGCTCTCTGGGGCTGTCTCATTCTTATGACCAGGGTCAGTGGCAGAGCAAAGAATGTAGTTTTCCTCAATTTCTGTGCCTCCTTGGGCTCTTCAGCTGATGCTGCATGGGCAGGAACCCTGGGAATGAGAATAGAACTGTAGTCAACATGCAGTATACTGCACACACTGTACAGTTTGGTAAGCCTTAATATATGTATACACATTTGAAATCGTCTAATCATGATATTAGATATATCCATCACCCTTTCTCAGTGCCTTTTCTAATACTTTACCTACCACCCCTAAGCAACCATTGATTGACTTTCAGTATAGATAAATTTGCCTTTTCTAGAATTTTAAGTGGAACCTTAAAAGTTTACTTCTGTCTGCTGTCTTGCAACATGATTATTTTGAGAATCATCTATAGCTCATTCTCTTTATTGCTGAGTAATGTTCTATATGGATATACCACACCATATCAATATATCTTAAATGATATTTGGAGTCCCCCCCCCCCACAGATTCTAAATATAAAAATAAAGCTGCTGCAAATATTCATGTGCAAGTCTTTTTATGGACATTTAGCTGAGGACATTTCTAAAAAGTGTTGAAAGTTGTGGCCTCATTTCTTCTTACTGATTATAGTAAAATGTGATAGGGAAAAGTAAATATAGGGAAGACGTGAAAAACAGAAAAGACCCAAGACTTGATGATTTGGGAAATTCTCAGCAAATTTTTTTTTAAGACCTTTTTTTTTTTAAATTTATTTTTGGCTGCCTTGGGTCTTCATTGCTGCATGCGGGCTTTCTCTAGTTCAAGTGAGTGGGGGGCTACTCTTCATTGCAGTGTGCAGTCTTCTTACTGCGATGGCTTCTCTTGTTGTGGAGCATGGGCTCTAGGTGCGTGGGCTTCAGTATTTGTGGCACGTGGTCTCAAGTTGTGGCTCATGTGCTCTAAGCCCATGCGCCACAACTACTGAGCCTGAGCTCTAGAGCCTGCAAGCCACAACTGCTGAGTCCAGATGCCACAACTACTGAAGCCTGTGCACCTAGAGCCTGTGCTCCACAAGAGAATCCAGGACAATGAGAAGCCCACACACTGCAATGAAGAGTAGACCCCACTCACTCCAACTAGAGAAAGCCCATGCACAGCAACGAAGACCCAATGCAGCCATCCATAGATAGATAAACAAATAAATAAATAAACCGTGCCCTTTGATTTAAAAAAAAAATAAAAAATTTAAAAACCAAAGTAGGCAAAAGGAAAGAAAGGATAAAGAGCAGAAATTAATAAAATAGGAAACAGAAAAATCAGCGAACTCCAAAACTGTCCTTCAGATCAAGAGAATTGATAGATCTCTAGGTAGATTGATCAGAAAAAAAAAAAAATTACCAATACGAAGAATGAAAGGTGGGATGGCACTAAAGACATTAAAAGGATTATATGTGATATTTATTTATTTTGTTGCACCAGGTCTTAGTTGTGGCAGGCAGGCTCCTTAGTTGCAGCATGCAGACTCTTAGTTGTGACATACATGTGGGATCTAGTTCCCTGACCAGGGATCAAACCCAGGCCCCCTACCTTGGGGGCATGGAGTCTTAACCACTGTGCCACCAGGGAAGTCCCTATATGTGATATTTTAAACAATTTCCAACAACTCTACAAAAACCAGAAATTGAGAAAAAAATTTCTTGAAATACTCCAACTACTCAGGTTCACTGAAGAAGAAATGAGTAATCTGAAATGCCCTCTATTATAGATATTGAATTGGTAGTTTAAAAATTTCCTACTATGATTTCATGCCAAAATGACTAATGACTTCTAGACATTTAAGGAAGAAATAATTCCAATTCCACTCAAATTATTATTTTTTTTCAGATGGAAGTCTTCTCAGCTAGTTTTGTGAGATTATCTTTAACTTGATACCAAAATCAGGCAGTACTGTTAATAGCAAACTGCAGACCAACACCCACATGTACATAGATGAAAAACATCCTTAACAAAATATTAGGAAATTCAAAACCCTGTCATAATTTGAGATAGAAATGATCATCTTTCAGGTGATTAAAGATGCAATTTACTGTGAAAACATGGTAATACAATACCTGCATGTACCAAAACAGCTTCACGTGGGAAAAGCACAAGGGATAGAACTTCCTGGAGAAAATGACCAATCTGGATCTGACCCTGTGCTTGATCAGATCTCCTTTGATTTGAACCACTGATGCTCTGTTTTTTTCTTTTACAAACTGCATTGTAAATACTGTCTTTTCTATAAACAATAGTCTGCCTACTCCTTGGCCAAATATGCTCCTTGCTTCTTTCATGTCTCTTACTTTTGTGTGACAGTTTTTCAAGAGACTTTTCTGTATTCCCTGTTTTCCTATCCTGAACTCTTATTTCATTTCTGTGGGATCTCACCCTGTCTTATGACTGATATACCATCTAACAGTTCTCAAATGGATGTATTCAGCCAAGTTACTTCTCCCAAATTTCAGATTTGTACCTAACTCCTACTGGACATTATCCTTAGATGTCTGGCAGGTACCTGAGACTGAATAGGTTCATAACCAAGCTCCTTCTTTTATTTTTCCAAATCTTGACTTTATTTATTTATTTATTTATTTTGCGGTACGTGGGTGTCTTACTCTTGTGGCCTCTCCCATTGCAGAGCACAGGCTCTGGACGTGCAAGCTCAGCGGCGATGGCTCACGGGCCTAGCCGCTCTGCGGCATGAGGGATCTTCTCATACCAGGGCACAAACCCATGTCCCCTGCATCGGCAGGTGGACTCTCAACCACTGTGCCACCAGGGAAGCCCTTGACTTTATTTTTTAATATAGAAAATGCACTTTTGGAAGCCAACACTAATTTTCCCCCTAACATAATTCTTTACCTGTTAAACAAAATAAAGTACTGGGAGTTCCCTGCCAGTCCAGTGGTTAATACTTGGCCTTCCAATGCAGGGGGTGCAAGTTCAATCCCTGGTTGGGGAGTTAAGATCCCACATGCCTCGGGGCCGAAAAACCAAAACATAAAACAGAATCATATTGTAACAAATTCAATAGACTTAAAGTACTAATTCTATATACATCACATGTACCATACAAAAATGTATCCAAAGTTTCTATTTCCCTAAAAACCTACTCCAGGGGCTTCGCTGGCAGTCCAGTGGTTAAGACTGCACTTCCACTGCTGAGGGCAGTGGTTTGATCCCTGGTCAGGGAACTATGATCCTGCAAGCCACGTGGTGTGGGCAAAAAGAAATAATAATAAAAAATTTAAAAAGTAATAAAAACCTACTCCAACTTCAACCTCCCCTATTTCTCTCAAGAGCACCTCATATTCCAGTTGTCCAGGAAAAAATTCTCAGACTCATCCTCGAAGCCTCTGTTTCTCTCCTCACGTCTATCACATAGGAGTCCCATTGCCTTCACCTTCCAAAGCTACCAGGGTTTGACTACTTTTCATCATCCACCCTGCTCCCTCCGAGTCACAACCACCATCATCTCACACTCAGAATCTTCTACATGGTTTCTGTGCTTCCACCTAGCCCCTTCCACAGCATTTTAAAAAATTTATTGGGGCTTCCCTGGTGGCGCAGTGGTTGAGAGTCTGCCTGCCGATGCAGGGGACACGGGTTCGTGCCCCGGTCCGGGAAGATCCCACATGCCGCGGAGCAGCTGGGCCTGTGAGCCACGGCCGCTGAGCCTGCGCGTCCAGAGCCTGTGCTCCGCAATGGGAGAGGCCACAGCAGTGAGAGGCTCACGTACCACAAATAAATAAATAAATAAAATATTAATTTATTATTTAATTTTTGGCTGCGTTGGGTCTTCGTTGTGCATGGGCTTTCTCTAGTTGCATGGAGCAGCGGCTACTCTTCGTTGCGGTGCATGGGCTTCTCATTGCGGTGGCTTCTTGTTGCAGAGCACGGGCTCTAGGCACACGGGCTTCAGTAGTTGTGGCACGTGGGCTCAGGAGTTGTGGCTCATGGGCTCTAGAGCACAGGCTCAGTAGTTGTGGTACATGGGATTAGCTGCTCCACAGCATGTAGGATCTTCCCGGACCAGGGATCGAACCTGTGTCCCCTGCATTGGCAGGCGGATTTTTGACCACTGCGCAACCAGGGAAGTTCCCTGCACCCTGATTTTTATTGCAATTAAAATACGTTTTGATGATAACTCCATAGTAGTGTAGATAATTTCCAGATTAATTTGTTACAGCTGCAAAGTTTTACAGTCTGTGTATATGGCAGAGTATGTCTGCTGGTACCCTACTTTTACATTGTTTTCAGAACTGTGCTTTTACATAAAGTACTTCAATAATAATTTAAAAAACCTTTGCTTTCATAAAGACATTCTAAGGTTTTTTTGTTTTAAATTTTATTTATTGGTGGCACCAGGTCTTCATTGCTGTGCACAGGCTTTCTCTCTAGTTGCAGTGAGCAAGGGCTACTCTTCATTGTCATACATGGGCTTCTCACTGTGATGGCTTCTCTTGTGTGGAGCACAGGCTCTAAGTGCGTGGGCTTCAGTAGTTGTGGCTTGCAGGCTCTAGAGCGCAGGCTTAGTAGTTGTGGTGCACGGACTTAGTTGCTCCACGTCATGAAGGATCTTCCCGGACCAGTGATCGAACCCGTGTCCCCTGCATTGGCAGGTGGATTCTTAATCACTGAGCCACCAGGGAAGCCCTCAGTTTGCTTTTAATGTCAGATTAAACATTGAACACTTTTGGGAATAAGATTTAATATAGTCTTTCTTTTCTTTTTCAGATTCTTCTGACTACAATTAAACATTATCCCTCAGGTACTGATGTGATGGTTTCTACTAACCTAGACTGGGTGATTATCTTCCTCACTCAGATGAAAGTTGGGATCCTGGGTAACTCCTCACTTCTTTGCTTTTATACTTTCACTTTGATCACTGGATGAAGTCTCAGACCCACAGAACAAATCCTCAACTAACTTGTCCTAGCCAACTGCTTAGTTCTTTTCTCCAAAGGGATCCCTCATGAAATGACAGTGTTTGGACTGAAATATTTCCTGGTTGTTGCTGGATATAAACTTGTGTTCTATTTTCACAGAGTAGCCAGAGGGGTTTCCCTCAGCACTACCTGCCTCCTTGGTGGCTTCCTGAGGGGAGGGGGAAGCTGGGGTGAAGTGAGAGTAGCATCGACATATATACACTACCAAACGTAAAACAGATAGCTAGTGGGAAGCAGCAGCATAGCATAGGGAGATCAGTTCGGTGCTTTGCGATGACCGAGAGGGGTGGGATAGGGAAGATGGGAGGGAGGCTCAAGAGGGAGGGGATATGGGGATATATGTATACATATGGCTGATTCACTTTGTTGTACAACAGAAACTAACACAGTATTGTGAAGCAATTATACTCCAATAAAGATATATTAAAAAAAAAACAGGGCTTCCCTGGTGGCGCAGTGGTTGAGAGTCCGCCAGCAGATGCAGGGGACACGGGTTCGTGCCCCGGTCCGGGAAGATCCCACATGCCATGGAGCGGCTAGGCCTGTGAGCCATGGCCGCTGATCCTGTGCGTCAAGAGCCTGTGCTCCACAACGGGAGAGGCCACAACAGTGAGAGGCCCGAGTACCGCAAAAACAAAACAAACAAAAAAAACTTTGTCCCAGTAGCTCTAAGTGGTTGGAGGTCAAAATTAGAATCCCAAAGTACACTGGCTTCTGCTGTTCCTCTTGCTGGATCCTGAATCTCCTAGTAAATATGATGTTGCTATAAAGGTGCATGGCCTAAGCAACACCAAAAATGTAAGTTTGGGAAAAGTATATGAATACTGTTCTGAGCCTACTCCAGACAAACTTACAAGCTCACTTCTGGCAAGGATAATATTTTTCATTGACTGTGTTTTTGTGTCTCATGGTCTGGGCTAGTGGCTCCACGATCCTTGTCCTGCACAGACACAAGCAGCAAGTCCAACACATTCACAGCAACAGCCTCTCCCTGGGACCATCCCACGAGGCCAGAGCCACAGGCACCATCCCGATCTTGGTGAGCTTCTTTGTTTTACTTTATTCTCTTTCTTCCATTTTGACTTTCTGTGTAGTCTTAAGTGTGAATCCAGCCCAATGGCTGGTGAACACATGTGTGTTCATGGCTTTATGTTTCCCGACTCTCAGCCCCTTCGTGCTCATCACCCATGACACGCGTGTCTCTAAGTTACGCTTTGCGAAGATTGCTTTTTTCTTCATGGGGTGTAATATGTCCTCTACAGGGCACTAAATTACCCTTTTCCTTCTTTATTCACATGCAAATGTCTACCAAGTGCCAGTTCTCTGAGGTAGCACTGCTCAGTTTGTGGGATCTTAGCTTCCCAACCAGGGATCGAACCCATGCCCCCAGAATGGAAGCACAGTCCTAATCACTGGACTGGCAGGGAAGTCCCATCTCCAAGGCAGTTTTTTTGTTTGTTTTTCTTTTTAATTAATTAATTAATTAATTAATTTTTGGCTGTGTTGGGTCTTCGTTTCTATGCCAGGGATTTCTCTAGTTGCAGCAAGCGGGGGCCACTCTTCATCACCGTGCATGGGCCTCTCACTATCGCGGAGCACAGCCTCCAGACGCACAGGCTCAGTAGTTGTGGCTCATGGGCCTAGTTGCTCTGCAGCATGTGGGATCTTCCCAGACCAGGGCTCGAACCCATGTCCCCTGCATTGGCAGGCAGATTCTCAACCACTGCTCCACTAGGGAAGCCCCTGAGGCAGTTTTGATTAAGGTAATGTATTAAAAATGGAATTATAAAAAAACAACAACAAAAAACAGAAACTGCCCTATTAGATTTAGCCAAATCGGGACCTATAGGTAAATAGTTATACAAAGACCGTGAACCTAGTTTTACCACGTCCTTCAGAAATGGCTGAGGATATTTAGAAATAGTATAAAACTTCCCTGGTGGCACAGTGGATAAGAATCTGCCTGCCATTGCAGGGGACACAGGTTTGAGCCCTGGTCTGGGAAGATCCCACATGCCACGGAGCAACTAAGCCTGCCAGCCACAACTACTGAAGCCCATGTGCCTAGGGCCCATGCTCCGCAAAAAGAGAAGCCACTGTAATGAGAAGTCCGCGCACCGCAACAAAGAATAGCACGACCCCCCGCCCCACCGCACCTAGAGAAAGCCTGCACGCAGCAACGAAGACCCAACGCAGCCTAAATAAATAAAAACAGAGATAGTATCCCTTGTCAGGGAACTAAGATCCCACATGCCCATGCAGTGTGGGCCTCCCCCACCAAAAAATTTTAAAAAAAAGTGTTTCAATTTAAGATTTTATTTTACGTAAGATACTCAGGGATTTTATGGCACTATTTTTTTTTTTTGGCTTTTCTATATTACCACTGGAATTACATTTCATTTTTCTTTTTAAGTTTCTTTACTCAGTTTTATTCTCCTGTGGATATACAGGGGAGTCTTCCAAAGACTTCATGGGATATTCACAATTAACTGTGTGAGGCTGGAATTCCTCTTTGTATTTCAAACAAAACATCCTATTATATCAGATTGAATGCAGAGGCAATATATTTCATTTCTTGAGAATGTATATACACACACATGTGTATACAATTGTGCACCAAATTTTTCCACTATAAAGCTTGTTCACACTATTTTGGGTTTACCTTTTCCATTTTTTTAATAGAAGTTCATATATTCCCTAATATTCTTTTTTTAAAAATTGAAGAATAGTTGATTTACAGTGTTGTGTTAGTTTCAGGTGTGTAGCAAAGTGATTCAGTTACACATACATGTTAATATGTATCTTTTTTTTTAATTCCTTTTTCTTATAGGTTATTACAAAATATTGAGTATATAGTTTCCTGTGCTATACAGTAGGTCCTGGTTGTTTATCTCTAATATTCTTTTTGCCTGTGAATACACAGTAGACAAAGAAGAATCCTTAATTCTCCCATTACTTCAAATCTCACAGGACTTAGGTTTGGGAGAGGAGTGAGTACTTTTCATGTCAAACCAATCCAAATGCTTTCCAGTTAGTAAACCAAGGTTGCCAGATGACATTTGCTGACTGCAAACATTGGGTCACTTTCTACTCCAATTCATAACTATAAAGTGAAAATTGTGGTCTAGGGCTTGATCCCGCTCAGATTAATCTCAGTTTACATGGGAACATGACGCACCCCTAGAGGAAACGATTCCTACCCTACCTTGATGGGATCCCCTCCCAGGCGAAACCACCTCAAAGTAACAGTAAATACTGACTTTGCTCAGACCCCTTCTTACTCAGTCCTTGCTACTCCTTACTTCTATATCCTTTCCTTGTTCATTTTATATTTTCTAGCAACAACAAGATCTGCTCAAAAGAGATCTTAAAAACTCTCAGATGGGGACATCCTGAGTGGTCTGTGGGTTAGATTCCTGGTCAGGGAGCTAGGATCCCACATGCCTCGGGGCCAAAAAACCAAAACAGAAGCAATATTGTAACAAATTCAGTAACGACTTTAAAAATGGTCCACATTAAAAAAAAAAAAGGGACTTCCCTGGTGGCACAGTGGGTACGACTCCACACTCCCAATGCAGGGGGCCCAGTTTCAATCCCTGGTCAGGGAACTAGATTCCCCCATGCATGCCACAACTGTAAGTGCACATGCCACAACTAAGGAGCCCACCTGCCACAACTAAGACCCAATGCAACCAAATAAATAAATATATTTTTTAAAAAAACCCTCTCAGATGTAGTTCCTGTCAATTTGGAAAATCACACAAAACTTACCTGGTATTTGGAGATTAGTGAGGTGCCCTATAGTTTGCTCTTTTTTATCCTGTTAGATTCCAAGACACAGTACCAGGTTTTCAGGGTGTAATCAAAGCTCTTCCTCATGGTATAGGGGTCACAACTCTCAGAATCACTTTTTTGAGAATCCTCAGTAAGGTATGGCACTGTAGGAGACGCTGCTGTTACACATGCTGCGATGACCCTGGGAGTTTATAGACTGTGAAGCAAAACGGAAATTCGATTAAGCCTGACAAATAATATTTAAAACTAATGAACTTAAATTTACGTTTAGTTACGTATGGAATGGACAACAGTAAAATGCATGAACTCTTTCTCCCCTGCATTAAAGAGAGATTCAGATTTGCACAATTGTCCATAATATACAACATGATTTTCACTGGGCACAAAGGTAGACCAACAAACTTGATTCTTCATCAAGTTGCTTCAGCCAGACTTTGTTATTTTCTCAGAAAGGATCCCTCACACAATGGCAGCTTTTGGATTGAAATACTTCCAGTAAACTCTTCTATTTTCTCAGAGTGGCGGGAGGGGATGTCCCTCAACCCTATCTGCCTCTTAAGTGGCTTCCAGAGACACAAGAGAGGCCTCAATCATCTATTTTTTAGGACATCATTTAATGGTTTTTCCTGATAGTGTTCCCTGTAGTGTATAATTCTTCGACATATAGTCGAAAATTTCCTGTATTATACCTTTGTATAAATGCAATCATATCTTATGGAATCTGTTTGGTCTAACTTCTTTCACACAATAAATCTCTGTAAGACTCATCCACGTCACTGCATGTTCTCTGTCTTACTCATTTTCACTGCTGCTAAGAATTCTATTGTCATAAATTATCTAGCCATTCTCCCGCTGCTGAGCCTTTGGGTTGCTTCCAGTTTGGGACAGGTACAACAATGATACTATACATGTTTTTGTCTACGTATTATAATGCATATAAGCAAATATTTTTCTAGGCTAGAAGTTCTCAAAACTTTTGATCTCAGAACACTTTTTAAACCCTTAAATGTAATTGAGAAATTCAAAGAGGTTTTGTTCATATGAATTATATCCATTGAGTGTTTTTTCCATTTAAAGATAAATCCCTCTGTAATCTATATGCAATCCATCTGCAATTGATTTTTTCCCTTATTTTATTGTGAAGGTTTCAAATAAACAGCAAAATAGAATAAATTTCATAAGGGACAGCTAACTGTAAACTTAGCACCTGGCTCTATCCACCCATAAATCCATCTTATTTTTTTATACATTCAAAGTAAATTACGCACATCTGTACACTTCCCTTAAATAATTCAGCATGCTAATCACGGAGTTCAATATTTGTTTACAGTTTATTTATTTATTTATTTTGGCTTTGCTGTGCGGCTTGCAGGATCTTAGTTCCCCAACCAGGGATCGAACCCAGGCCCCCAGTAGCGGAAGCCCAGACTCTTAACCACTGGACTGCCAGGGAATTCCTAACAGTCCATCCTTTTGATATAAAATATAGATACAGTGAAATCCTCTAATTGTAAATGGATATTTACTGAGTTATATAGAACATTACCATCACCTAGGGAGTCCTCTCATGCTCCTTCCCAGTCAGCCCTCACCCCAAGTCCTAAAGAAAACAATGGTTTGAATTTATTTTTCCACCAAATATTAGGTTACTTATTACAGAACTCTATATAAATGGAATTATTTTGTATGTACTCTTGTTGGTAAGGCTCCTTTCTCTCAGCAGTTTTGAAATCCATCCATATCAATGTAAATCATGGGTCCATCTCTCTCTCTCTCTCTTTTTTTAAACATTTTATTTATTTATTTGACCGCACCATGCCACTTGCAGGATCTTAGTTCCCCAACCAGGGACTGAACCTGGGCCCTCGGCAGGGAAAGTGTGGAGTCCTAACAACTGGACCACCAGGGAACTCCTGAGTTCATCTCTTTTCATTGCCAAGTGACAATATGTTATTTGGATACATCACATTTGCTTCTCCATCATCCTGTATGTGTATGTGTGTATATCCACATATATGTACATATACACACACACATATGATTTTTATTTTTAAATTTTAAATAATTGTAGGTTCATATGAAATTGCAAAAAAAAAAAAAAATGTACAGGGATGTCCCATGTACTTTTGTGCTGTTTTCTGCAATGGTAACAGTTTACAAAGATGTACTAAAATATCAAGGATGGGGCTTCCCTGGTGGCGCAGTGGTTGAGAGTCCGCCTGCCAATGCAGGGGACACGGGTTTGTGCCCTGGTCCGGGAAGATCCCACATGTCGCGGAGCGGCTGGGCCTGTGAGCCTTGGCCGCTGAGCCTGCGCGTCTGGATCCTGTGCTCCGCAACGGGAGAGACCACAACAGTGAGAAGCCCGTACCGCAAAAAAAAAAAACAAACAAACAAAAAAAACAAAAACAAAATATCAAGGATGTTGCAAAAAACCTGCAAAATAACCAGGTTTTTTCAGATTACACCAGTTTTATATGTACTTGTGTGTATGTGTACCTGTGTATAGTTCTATGCAATACCACCAAATTCAAGATGCAGAACTTTCCTGTCACCACAAGTTTCCTTTGTGCTACAATTATAGCCTCACCTTACCTATTCCCCCCGCTGCCACCCCCACATTCCCAGTCCCAGGCCACCACTAATCTGTTTTCCACCTCTATAATTTCGTTGTGTTATACATGTTATACAAATGGAATTTTATAGTTTGTGACCTTTTAAGCTTGGTTTTTTAAATTCAGTGTAATGGACTTATGATCTGTGCCAAGTCATTGCGTGTATCAACAGTCATCCCATGTTACTGCTGTGTAGTATTCCATGCTATGGCTATACCATTATTCATTTAACTATTCTCTTGGTGAAGGATAACTGAGTTATTGCCAGTTTGGGACTATCACAAATAAAGCTGCCATTTGTACAGTGTGCAGATTTTGTATTATTATGTTTTCACTTCTCTGGGACAAATACTTAGGAATGCAATTGCTGCGTCATAGGGGCAGTGCATTTTTACTATTGTAAAAAACTTCCAAACTATTTCCACAGTGGCTGCATCATTTTATATTCTCACAAGAAACGTATAAAACTTTCACTTTCTCATGTTCACCAGCATTTAGCGTCATCACTATTTTTTCTCATTTTAGCCATTCTGATATATGTATCTGATTCTGGTTTTAATTTGCATTCCCTAATGCCTAATAATATTGAATATCATTTTATGTGCTTATTTGTCATCTGTTTCTCTTCTTCAGGTTCTGTCTTTTGTTTATTTTCCTATTGGACTGCTGTTGAATTTTAAGAGCTCTTTATATATTCTAAGAACAAGGCTCTTGCTGAGTATTCTGTTTGCAAATATTTTCTCCTACTCTGTAGCTTGCCTTTTCACCCTCTTCACAGTTCTTCAATAGAGAAAAAGTTTTTAAATTTGAGGAAGTTTAACTTTTTTTCCCCATAGATTTTACTTCAGTTGCCATGTCCAAGATCTCTGCTTAGTCGTAGGTGAGAAAGATTTTTTTATGTTTTCTTTAAAAAAATTTTTTTAATTACTTTATTATTATTTTATTTTTAGGAATTTAAATGTTTTCTTTTAAATTTCTTTAAATTGTTTTACAATTTAGATTCAAACCTGTGATTTATTTTGAGTTAATTTTTGTATATTGTTTGAGGCTTAGGTTGAGGTCGGTTGTTTTTTTTTTTTTCCTATGAATGTCCAATTGCCCCAGCTACATGTGAATTGTTGTGTAGGATATCATTCCTCCATTTAATTGATAATGCAACTGTAAAAAATCAGTTGGGGGCTTCCCTGGTGGCACAGTGGTTGAGAATCCGCCTGCCAAAGCAGGGGACACAGGTTTGAGCCCTGGTCCAGGAAGATCCCTCATGCCATGGAGCAACTAAACCCATGCACCACAACTACTGAGCCTGTGCTCTAGAGCCTGTGAGCCACAACTACTGAGCCCGTGTGCCACAACTACTGAAGCCCACATGCCTAGAGCCCGTGCTCTGCAACAAGAGAAGCCACCACAAAGAGAAGCCCATGCACCACAATGAAGAGGAGCCCCCGCTCAACACAACTAGAGAAAACCCACATGCAACAACGAAGACTCAATGCAGCCAAAAATAAAATTAATTAATTTTAAAAAATCAGTTGGAATCTATATGAAAAATTAACTGGAATCCTTATGAAATTCATCTAAATTGATTTTTTTTACATAAAGGCTGTTGTTTGAATAAATGATGCACCATTCACATACTATCTTTCTCTACAGGCATAATTTGAATGAAGGTCCTCCTTACCATGCCCATGCGTGATGTTACCTTCAGGAAATATTCTTTTGTTTTCTTTTTTTTTTTTTTTGGCCACGCAGCATGCAGGATCTTAGTTCCCTGACTAGAGATTAAACCTGTGACCCCTGCAGTGGAGGCGCAGAGTCACTGGACCGCCAGAGAAATCCCCAGGATATATTCTTAAGGGAAAAAATGGAGGTGAGTTATATCCACAAAAATTCAATTAACTATCAAGTTAAAAAGAAAAAAAGAGAATTTTATTCAAGCCAAACTGAAGCTTATAAGCTGGAAAGCAGATTCTCAGAAAGGTCTGAGAACTGCTCTGCCTGTTAGAAGTTGAAGGCACAGTCATATACATTTTTGAGAGAAAAGATTGTACATCAAAATGACATATATTTTACATAAAGTCCACCAAGGATACAAAGTCCAGGTAAGCACATACAAAGCAAACAGCAAGTCATCATGACCCCCTAGAGAGCTGGGAATGAACACCATTTTAAGAAGTAACACTGCAGAAGAAAGGAAAAAATTGATCATTACGATTGAGCAGGCACTTCCACCTTGAGGAGCTCTGGTTAATGTGTAATGCAGATGCACACTGCACATTTGGGAGGGACGGAGGAGGCTCAAAAAAACACAAAGAGAATTTTATGTGTAATTTTTCTTGTCCTGTCTTAAAGTATAAATTTTACTTCTGGGACTTCCCTGGTGGCGCAGTGGTAAAGAATCTGCCTGCCAATGCAGGGGAGACGGGTTCAAGCCCTGGTTCAGGAAGATCCCACATGCCGCAGAGCAACTAAGCCCGTGTGCCACAGCTACTGAACCTGCGCTCTAGAGCCCTTGAGTCACAACTACTGAGCCCGTGTGCCACAACTACTGAAGCCCGTGTGCTTAGAGCCCATGCTCTGCAACAAGAGAAGCCACTGCAGTGAGAAGCCCGCACACTGCAACAAAGAGCAGCCCTGCTCACCGCAACTAGAGAAAGCCTGCGCACAGCAACGAAGACTCAACACAGCCAAAAATAAATAAATAAAATAAATAAATTTATTAAAAAAAAATTTACTTCCTCAGGTAGAGTGTACAGTATTCTACAATTATTCTTATGATTATGAAGGAATAAGAATATAAATGTAAATAAACACACATGCACATATATACAACTGCATTTTAAATACATATTTTAATATTTTAAAATATTTAAGAATTAACTAGAATCTTAAAAGAGTGATGGGGCAGAGACAAAACAGTATGGAGGAACAGGAATAGAATCTAGACATATGCAAATTTACCTGAGTTATAGTTTTGAATTTTGGACAAAAATATTTTATATATAATTATCAAAAAATATACCAAAATGAAATTAAAACAATCAAATTCAATGACAAAATTATGACAAAACATATAAAATTGACCATATAATAAATCTGTAGTTTATCCATACAAAATTGTAATATTTCAAGTATATTTTAAAATATAAATTTTGATTGTATATTTCTACTGAAATACATGCACTGAAAATACCTATAAAGATCTTAACATTTTATGTGTAATTTTATTTTACATAAAATATTGATATTAATATTTTGGTATTAATAAGTAAGTACAATACACAGTGGAAACTGGGGCTTTGATCAAAAGGGGAAAAAAATTGAAAAGAATTAAAGTAAACACTGTATAACTTTAAATTTGCTTAGAAGAATAAATATTAACTTGATCTGTATTTGATTTAAGCCATGTATATTTATTTTACCTCTTTCCATTAAACACATCTACATATGATGGTCCTCTCTGGAGTAATTACCATCCCAATTACTCAGGTGTGTTATTCAAATGCAATTTCTCACTCAAAGAATATAGTGTATTTTTAAAAATTGCCAATTCCAGATCTGAAGCAGGAAATGTTCAAGATAGAACATCTAGGGCTTCCCTTGTAGTGCAGTGGTTGAGAGTCCGCCTGCGGATGCAGGAGACACGTATTCGTGCCCCGGTCCTGGAGGATCCCACATGCCGCGGAGCGGCTGAGCCCGTGAGCCATGGCCGCTGAGCCTGCGCGTCCGGAACCTGTGCTCCGCAACGGGAGAGGCCACAACAGTGAGAGGCCCGCGTACCGCAAAAAAAAAAAAGAACATCTATTCAAACCAGGACACAAGGAAACTATCAGAGAACTGGGGTGAGGATGAGGATGCCACAAGATTCAACTTGAATAGAATCCCATTCCCCAATAAACATCAAAGAAAAGCACCTGAACAAGATTTAAACACAGCAAGTATTTTAATATCCACATTCTCCTAATTGATAGAAAGCTACATTGTTTAAGGAATTGACTAGTTATTCTGGAATCTGAAAAATAAAGGGAAAATAGGAATCATTTCTCCTGCTTTTCTAGTACAGACTACTTTAGGGTAACCAAATAGAGAATAGGGAAAAGGTCTTCTTTACAGAATTCTAAGTGAAAATTCACAACTAGAAATAAGATATCAACATTTTGCTTCCTCTAATAATAGACCTACAGAATGATCATCAGTAACAACTGAAACCAGCAAACAACAGGTTGGTGGGAAACTGGTATTGGGGAAGCACATGGACTGATCAATCGTCACATCACAGAAAGAGCTATGTACATGTCATAATGGCACCCAGTTGTAGGCAATGAAAAAGACACTGCACTACCTCTGAAGTATCAATTGACAAAAAGCTGAACTTGATTTAGATTATCCTCTAGAGTTAATTCTGCATTTGTTGGCAATTTGAGAGAATGCGTTAGGCAACATCAAAAGGCAGTAGTTACGGAATTCCCTCGTGGTCCAATGGTTAAGACTTGGGCTTTCACTGCCATGGACTCGGGTTGATCCCTGGTTGGGAAATTAAGATCCCACAAACCGGGCTGTGCGCCCCCCCCCCCCACAAAAAAAGTTGCAATTAGCTAATATACTGGTGGAAATGATCCTAAACAAATGATCCATTTTCTTCTTCAAAAAAGAAAACAAAAAAAAAAGTAAGAAAGAGAGAGAAAAATTAAAAGAGGCCTAAAAGACAAAATAGGTAAATGCAATGTAGGTAACAATGCTGAGATCCTGATTCAAATGATCTAAACCTTTAAAACATTTTTCTTTTGATAAATTTGGGGAAGTGTGAACCCTGACTGTGCAATTTGAAATTGCAGTCTGAAATGCAAGAAACTGAAATCTGTTCCTGTGGGCTCTATACTTGTCAGCCCTGCAGAGGAAAGAGCAGGGAGTGACGGAGGTGAGATCCCTGTCTTCAAAAGTTCACATCCAGTAAATAATGTGAGACATTCTTCTGCTCTGTCCATGCAGAGGTGATCATAGTTAATTTCATTTCAAACACAGAACAACACTACCGCGTGAAGACATTTAAATACAAGTGAATAGTGTAACTGGCACTCTCCTTGCCCCACCAGACACAACTAACCCCCGTTAAAATGTTCATGTTTACATCCTGTCTTTCACATAATGTGCTTTACTATGGCAAATCAGCAAATTGTAGGAGCACCTACATAAAAATTTTATGTATGTTCAGCAGCAGCTCTCAAATCTTCATATTGTCTCTGTCCTCCCATTGAGAATTCCAAGGAGGCAATTTTAAGCCTTAAGGTTCATTTCATTTCCATACATAATGTAATCTTACAAGGGAAGGTGGGAATGTAGTTAATATGGGCAGACATAAGCCCATAAAGCAGGGGCGAATATATTCAAGCGGAAAACTTGTAGTTTCCAGGCAACCGCACATCCGGGTTCCGGTATCCACAGGCTCCACCCAACTCCATCTTTTAAAAAAATATCTGTTTATTTTTATTTTTGGCTGCATTGGGTCTTAGTTGTTGCCTGCGGGCTTTCTCTAGTTGCGGCGAGTGGGGTCTACTCTTCATTGCGGTGTACGGGCTTCTCATTCTGGTGGCTTCTCTTGTTCCTGAGCATGGGCTGTAGGCACATGAGCTTTAGTAGTTGCAGCATGTGGGCTCAGTAGTTGTGGCTGGCGGGCTCTAGAGTGCAGCCTCAGTAGTTGTGGAGCACAGGCTTAGTTGCTCCCTGGCACGTGAGAACTTCCCGGACCAGGGCTCAAACCTGTGTCCCCTGCATTGGCAGGTGGATTCTTAACCACTGAACCACCAGGGAAGTCCCCCACCTTCTCATTTTAAATGGGCATTAATATGTGTTTATGGATTCAAAGCCTAGTAATTAGAATCCCATGTTGGAAACAAACATACAACTAAAAGAAGATGTTTAAATAAATAATGCACCATTAACACAACAGAATATCAACATTTGTAAAACTGAATGAAGAACCTCTCTAGACATGTGTATGACGTTATCTCCGGAAGAGAAGAGGAGATGGGAAAGAGAATGCATAGTATGCTACAATTTTCTTAGGATTCTGAATGAATATGAATACACACATGTATATGTATTAACTTGCTTTAAAAATCCGTATTAGAATGAACCCCAAATCCATATAAGATGAGTGATATAGAGATGCATAAACAATACAAGCTTGGAGGTTCAGAGATGAAAACTTGTTGTATATGGGTTGATCATGTGTTATAGTTTTTACTTTTAATAAGAACTGAAAGCTCACTTCACTTAAAATGTAATTTAAAAAGTCCTAAAATTCAAAGGCAAATTTATGATAAAACATATAAGGCTCATTATGTAATATGTATGTGGCCTATCCATAGAACATAGTAAGACTTTAAGTAACTTAAAAAAATGTTTGGGGGGAACTTACTTGGTGGCGCAGTGGTTAAGAATCCTCCTGCCAATGCAGGGGACACGGGTTTGAGCCCTGGTCCGGGAAGATGCCACATACCTAGAGCAACTAAGCCCGTGCACCACAACTACTGAGTCTGCACTCTAGAGCCCGCGAGTCACAATTACTGAGTCTGCATGCTACAACTACTGAAGCCCGGGCGCCTAGAGCCTGTGCTCCGCAACAAGAGAAGCCCCCGCTCAACGCAACTAGAGAAAGCCCATATGTAGCAATGAAGACCCAACTTAGCCATACAGACATCCATAGATAAATTAAAATAAAATAAAATAAAAACTAAAATGTATATACCAAGCTAAAACAGGCCCTGCTGCATGAGGCACTCAAAGAGGAAGTAGCAACATACCCTCCACCAGACAGTAACTTGCCAAAACCTCCAGTAATGACTCTACCTCTTTTTCAGTGGGGACCAGAGGATGACCATTAGTGCTCTCAAAATAAGAAAGGCAATGGTCTTCCTTTATCAATGGAGCAAGCACAGGGTGTAAGGAATTCATACAATGCAGTCTATTCCCACTATTCACTCACTCCGATTTCCACGTGGGGAATAGACCACAGTGTCGAATAAGCAGAGTGCATGTAATTCTCCTACTGGTACCACATGCTCTGGATAAAATTTCCCTAACATTCATATTTTTACTGACTCCTAGTCAGTGGATAGTGGACTATTTGTTTGAGACTTTGGCAAAATTAGGGCAGGAAAATACAAGGCGAAATGGGGTGGGAGAAATCACCACAGTGGCTCCCCCTCTGCTAATCCTGGTGCAACACATGTCAGCTCACACAGACCAAGACATGCAGGAGGCACAATACAAGGCTAAAGCTGGCAAACTAAATAAACCACCAAAGCAGGTAAGCCTTTTGGTAGAGGAGAGCCACAGAATTTCAGGACAAACCACCATGTTTCTTCTATCTATGAGCACATGCGAGATCAGAGCAATGGGGCATTATAGGGATTATGGAAATAGACTGTTAATACAGGAATTGATCCACAGAGTATGATTTACATAAAGCCATTAGAGACTGTAACATACCAGGAAACTAGACACTAGGCCCACTATATGGGAGGATAAATTCACAGAGTGGACAGGACACCAAACGCTGCAAAAAGACTTCATGGGTACTCTTCCTACAGCACAAGTAGCCATTGAACATGCCTTAACAATTGGAGATTCCTATTTTGGTCTCCTCCTGGCCTACCCATGCAAGGTACTAACCTCTGATAATATTACTGAGGAGATAACAAAACAGCTTTTATACCCTTTGAGAACTTCCACGAGTTATACAGTTAGATATAGGCTACCAAGTCACCACAAGGAAAACACAACACTGGTTATTAAAAAAGCATTGCTGAAAGCTTTTCCTCCAAGAGCAGGAACAAGACAAGAATGCCTACTCTCACAACTTTTATTCAACATAGTACTGAGAGTCCCAGCCAGTACAGGTAGGCAAGACAAAGAAATAAAGGCATCAAAATGGTAAAGGAAGAAGTAAAACTGTCACTATTTGCAGACGACATATTATATACATAGAAAACCCTAAAGACTAAACACCAAAAAGCCTGTTGGAACTAATAAACAAGTTCAGTAAACTTGCAGTATACAAAATCAATATGCAAAAAACAGTTGCATTTCTATACACTATCAGAAAGAGAAAATTTAATCTAACAATCCCATTTACAATTGCATAAAAAAGAATAAAATATATAAAGAACTCATATAACAACTATTTGTAAAAAAGTCAAACAATCCAATTAAAAAATGGACAGAGGATCTGAATAGACATTTTTACAAAGAAGACATAAAAATGGCCAAGAGGAACATGAAAAGATACTCGACACAACTAATCATCAGGAAAATGCAAATAAAAGCCACAATGATTTATCACCTAACACCTCTTAGAATGCCCATTATCAATAAAACAAATAAGCGTTGGTGAGAATGTGGATAAAGGGAACACTTGTGCACTGTTGGTGGGAATGTAAATTGGAAAACAATAGTTCCGCCTAAAAATTAATAGAACTACCATATGATCTAGCAATTCCATTTCTGGGTATTTATTTGGGGAAAAAAATGAAAAAAGATATATGAACCTCCATGTTCAGTGCAGCATTACTTACAGTAGCCAAGACATGGAAAAAGCCTAAGTGTCCACTGGTGGATGAATGGATAAAAAAAATGTGATACATGGGACTTACCTGTGGTCCAGTGGTTAAGACTCCATGCTTCCAATGCAGGGATGCAGGTGCAATCCCTGGTCAGGGAAGTAAGATCCCACATGCCGTGGGGCAATAAAGCCCGTGCACGGCAAAGCCCGAGCACTCTAGATCCCCTGTACCAAAACTAGAGAGAAGCCCGTGGGCCGCAACGAAGATCCCGCGTGCCGCAACTAAGACCCAATGCAGCCAAATAAACAATTAAGTAAATAAATGTTTTTTTTAATGTGATACATACACAAACACAGAGACACATACACAACAGAATATTATTCAGCCATCAAAAAAGAAGGAAATCTTGCCATTTCGGGCAACACAAATGGACCTTGAGAGTATTATGATAAGTGAAATAAGTCAGATAGAGAAAGAAAAATATCATATAATCTCACTTATATGCAGAATCTAAAGAAACAAAAACATCAAAAATAAGAACCAAACTCAGAGATACAGAGAATAGATCGGTGATTGCCACTGGCAGGAGGTGGAGGGTGGGTAAAACGGATCAAAAGGCACAAACTTCCACTTATAAATAAGTCACGGGGATATAACGTACAACATGGTTACTGTAGTTAATACTGTATTGAATATTTGAAAGTTTCTAAGAGAATTTTGAAAAGTTATCACAGAAAAAGAATTTTGTAACTATGTATGGTGACAGATATTAACTAGACTTAGTGTGGTGATCATTTTGAAATAAACATATACAAATATCAAATCATTATGTTACACCTGAAACTAATACACTTCTATATGTCTATTACACCTGAATAAAAAAATACTCCTGTGTTCTTCAGTTACCCTATCATTGTACAGTAGCTGGTATCACAGAATGATATAATGGGCATTTAAAACAGGACTGCTGAGAGAACTTGGAAGACAATCCCCCAGTTGGTCAAGAATACTGTCCATAATTGTCACTACATTAAATCCAGACACCTATCACATAATTATACTATATTTAAATGCATGGGAAATGAGAAGACCACCAATTGAGCCATGGGGACCTTTGCTGATACACACACCCATGCCATAAAATGCAGTTTCCAGTTTCCCCGGACACGAGAGCCCTGATATTGCTACCCCCAGCAAGGGAACATCCACCTCGTAATTTCACGTTTCCCTCATAGAGAATCCAGAGCCCAGTCGCTTCTCCCTGGATCCCAGTGTGGACCTTAAGTGCAACACTAGCTCTGAGACCATCCTCATCCTGTGTTCACTTATCATCCAGTGCAAGCCAAAAAACCCCACCACTACTCTCTGAAGAGGCAACCTAATCTGCCAACCATGTACTTTGCTCCACTAAAGGCATTGTGGAACAACCCGGACCTGACTTCAACATCAAGAAGTGGAACTAGGGCTTCCCTGGTGGCGCAGTGGTTGAGAGTCCGCCTGCCGATGCAGGGGACACGGGTTCGTGCCCCGGTCCAGGAAGATCCCACATGCCGCGGAGCGGCTGGGCCCGTGAGCCATGGCCACTGAGCCTGCGCGTCCGGAGCCTGTGCTCCGCAGCAAGATAAGCCGCGACAGTGAGAAGCCCGCGTACCGCGATGAAGAGTGGCCCCTGCTTGCCACAGCTAGAGAAATCCCTCGCACAGAAACGACGACCCAACACAGCCAAAAATAAATAAATAAATAAATAAATTTATATATATAAAAAAAGTGGAACTAATCTCCCCCAGAACAAGTGACACAATTTGGGTGATACTCAAGGGACAAACAAATGCCCTACTACTGGTCTCCGGATGACCCCCTACTTTAATCCTTACTCTGTTGCTGTACCCCTTCCTTATCCGAGAAATTCCAACTCTGTGTGGACTACACATCCATTGGTGGACTAACAAATCCATGGTAAGCTACACTCTCTTCATGCACACCACAGGGAACCACACAAGCGTCAGATTAGGATCAATGGGAACCATGTTGTTGGCTATTTGGCTTGATCACTCCCACCAACCACAATGATAGATATCAACACTGAGACCAGTACACTTCCTATCTCTATTGCCACTAATAACTCCTCTTCCACCAAAGTCAGCCTCCATGATACTGCCTATAGGCCACACGTCTCCATACTACCATGGGTGAAATCTTGTTTCAAATGAGATTAAACACAATATTACCAACCAATGCCATCAAACAAGTAAAGATTCAGTACCTATGGAATCTCATGTAAAGACTGCCCATGCAGGGACTTCCCTGGCAGTCTGGTGGTTGGGACTCCACGCTTTCACTGCCATGGCCTGGGTTTGATCCCTTGTCAGGGAACTAGGATCTGCAAGCTGCATAGTGCAACCAAAAGAAAAAAGTCCATACAGCAACATGGATGGACCTAGAGATTATCATATATATTTTTAATGTGGACCATTTCTAAAGTCTTTTTTAACTTTCTTACAGTATTCTTTCTGTTTTATGTTTTGGTTTTTTGGCCGTGAGGCATGTGGATCTTAGGTCCCCAGCCAGGGATCAAACCTGCACACTCTGCATTGGAAGGTGAAGTCTTAACCACCAGAAAAACAATGATCACATCATATCACGTATATGTGGAATCTAAAAAAAAAAAAAAAAACTTACTGTACAGTACAGGAACTATATTTAATACCTTGTAAAAGCCTATAATGTAAAAGAATCTGAAAAAGAATACACACAACACACACATACACATATATAACTGAATCACTTTGCTGTATACCAGAACCTAACATAACATTGTAAATTAACTACACTTCAATTTTTTTAATGGTTAAAAAAGTATTTTTAAATAAAGAATGCCCAGACATAATGTGCATCCAATATCATAATCAAGATGCCCATGTCTGTGCAAGCAAATCAAGACTAAATTCACACCGAACCAGTACCAGAAAACACTTTGGGATTATGACATAAAATAACATCTCTTGCTTATCAATGAAATGATAATAAATGTCAAATACTGAGAAGAATGTACACCTTTAAAAATATTGGCATCCTTCCCTATCAATTATAACAATCTACTATCACTTCTGGTAAACCTCAATGAAGGTAAAATCCCGATCAAATGGTCAGTGCATATTGCTATAGCTTTCATCTTTAACCACTAAACAAAATTTACAGGAAATAGGATATATGCAAAATATCACCTGGGGGGTTGTATTTGAAAATATTTTTAATTTTCTGTGGATGTTATTGAAGTTATGAAAGATGCCTTACATTTTAGAAATGCACTATGAAGAGGTAATCACATGATGTCTAGGATTAAAAATAAGGGACTTCCCTGGTAGTCCAGTGATTAAGACTCTGCGCTTCCACTGCAGGGGGCAGGGGTTCAATCCCTGGGCAGGGAACTAAGATCCCAAATGCCCCTTGGTGTGGCCAAAACAAAAACAAAAAACCAACAACAAAAAATAAAATAATCACTCTGCATGGAGACAAATGAAAATGAACTAATGAAATAACGAAATAATCATTAGTAAAAAATAAAGATGCTTCCCGGTGGTGCAGTGGTTAAGAATCCGCCTGCCGGGCTTCCCTGGTGGCGCAGTGGTTGGGAGTCCGCCTGCCGATGCAGGGGACACGGGTTCACGCCCCGGTCTGGGAAGATCCCACATGCCGTGGAGCGGCTGGGCCCGTGAGCCATGGCCGCTGAGCCTGCGCGTCCGGAGCCTGTGCTCCACAACGGGAGAGGCCACAACAGTGAGAGCCTTGCGTACCGCAAAAAAAAAAAAAAAAAAGAATCCGCCTGCCAATGCAGGGGACACGGATTCGAGCCCTGGTCCGGGAAGATCCCACATGCTGCAGAGCAACTAAGCCTGTGTGCCACAACTACTGAGCCTGAGCTCTAGAGCCTGTGAGCCACAATTACTGAGCCCACACACCACAACTACTGAAGCCCGTGCACCTAGAGCCCATGCTCCACAACAAGAGAAGCCAACGCAATGAGAAGCCCACGCACCATAATGAAGAGTAACCCCCGCTCACTGCAACTAGAGAAAGTCCGTGGGCAGCAACGAAGATCCAACACAGCCAAAAATAAAATAAATAAATAAAGTTTAAAAACCAGAGATAAAGATATAATAAATAAAGATGGAGTATTGGGGGAAGGATTAACAAGGCTTCATAGTTTTTTTTTCCATTTTTTGTATTTATTTGAAAATAGTCATTAAAAATGGTAGAATGTCCTTTTATTATCATTTTATGTTAATAAAGATGAATTTTTAAAGGCAGGAGGAAATTTTTGGTTTCAGAGTGTAAGTATGTATCAAATATCAAATGTACACTTTAAATATGTGCAGTTTATATGTTGTCAATTACACTTCCACTAAATTGTTTTAAAATCAAATATTCAAGGGACTTCCCTGGTGGTGCAGTGGTTAAGAATCCGCCTGCCAATGCATGGGATACGGGTTCGAGCTCTGGTCCAGGAAGATCCCACATACCACGGAGCAACTAAGCCTGCGGGCCACAACTACTAAGCCTGCGCTCTAGAGCCCACGAGCCACAACTACTGAAGCCCGTGTGCCTAGAGCCCGTACTCTGCAACAAGAGAAGCCATCACAATGAGAAGCCTGTGCACGGCAACAAAGAGTAACCCCCGCTCTCCGCAACTACAGAAAACCCATGCGCAGCAACGAAGACGCAACACAGCGAAAAATTAAATAAATAAAGTTTAAAAATAGTATAATGGTGGGCTACTGGCAACTTTATCCAACTCCATGTTCAGTGATGCCACACTGGCACTTTGAAATTGGTCATGGTGTGAGAATGAAAAATTTTTTTCATGAAAAAATGCTCAACATCATGAATCCTTAAGGAAATGAAATTAAAACTATTGCACAGTTATTAAAAGGGTAATTTCAAAAGACTGACCATAATAAGTACTGGTAACAATAGGGAAGAACTGAAACTTTCATACATTCCTAATAGGTATGCAAAATCGAACAACCATTTTAGACCACTGTCTAGCAGTCACAAGTAAGCCTTCATCTATCCTGTGACTCCGGATACTTTGAGTTATTGGCTCAAAAAAAGTGAAACATATACACATATAAAGAATTAAACACAAATGTTCATAGCAGCATCATTTGCAATAGCCAAAAAGCTGGAAATAACCCAAATACCCATAAATTGGTGAATGGATAAACAAATGGTTATCCACAGAAAAGGTACTACTCAGGGAAAAAAAGAAAGAACTGCTCATAAGCATCACTAAAGAAATCTCAAAATAATTATATACAATGAACGAACTCAGAAAATAAGAAAACATTTTATTAATTAATTCAAATAAAATTTTAGAAATACAGATTAGTCTATTATAAATAAAGGCAAACTAATAGTTGCCTAGAGGGCTGAGTGTGGGAAGGAGAGGTTTCCAAAGGACATGAGGTAAATTAGGGGTGAGAGATATATTCATTACCACGATGATGATTTCATGGGTTCATATGTATGTCCAAAATAATTTTACACTTTAAACAACTGCAGTTCATTACACATCACCTATATTGACAAAAGCTTTACAGCGTTCAAAATAACATTGAGACCTCCACTGTCTTCATAAAATCAGGTTGGGCAACACTGTATTGACTCTCATTCCTGATAAACTAAAGAGGGGAAGACTTGCCTCAGTAGCAGTAAATATTGGTGAGCAATGAATTTCTTTTCCATCTCAGTCACCAGGAATGATGGCTGCATCCCAAATCCATACGGCTGGGTTAAGGGATCTCCCTTTTATCTAAGCCTGTTTTCTTCCTTGTGCATCAATGGCCTTGAGGTGAACATCCCACAGAAGCTACAGGAATACACAAAAACTTCTCTGACAATAAATAAAAAAGATGAACATGCCTAGAGGTCCTAATAGCTTCTGTGCACGTTGATCCTACAGTCACAATCACTGGAACATTTGTGGATACAGTTTTATAAGTGACACATACCATCTATGTGGCTGCAGTCTCTACTCTCTATTAATCAAGTGTTTCTGTACCAATGATTGCCCCCCCTTACCTCTGTACTTTTACAGTGACACTAGCCTACTGAATTCTGGGTATCAGGATACATGCCTCCTTTGCAGTATTTGGGGTAGGGATTCCCAGCAGCAGTAATGGGCATTATGTGAACAAGAAAAGCGATTCATTTTGCTCCCAGAAGCACTGATAGTCACAACATCTTCCCACCTCCTCAAAATGTTTTCTGAGCCCACAAAATAATCCTGGCATCCAGCCCAGAAGTAGAAACACAAAATCCTACAGTCCTTCCTAGGAAGCCTTGGGCAAAAATGTGGCCCAAGAGAGCAGCTTTTGGACCTAGGCCAAAACTGGAAAGACAGCTATATTCTTCCATCATTATCTCACCTCTGAGAAAAAGTATGGAATTCCCCTAAAAGCTGTTCATCCCTTAACACTGGCAGAGCCAAATTCTATTTTGAAACCACCTCACACAGTGAATAGAACACAAAGATCAAAGGCAGATTGAACACTATTTTACTGCAAACCCCAAGGCACTGTGAGACAGAAAATTCTCAGGTTGGTGACTTGGAGGCTGGAAGTATCACATGAAACATTTACCTGAAAAGGCAGTCTTTCTCAGCAAGCCACGAACAGAACTGAAATTGCGGTATCTCGGCCAAATCTGGGTCAGGTCCCGCCTAACATCATCAGAGAGAAGGGAATAAGGATCCCAGAACAGCTAAGACTACTGACGCTTTCCTCCAACAAATGGTGAGGGGGCAGAGATCGGCTTCCCTAAACATGATGGGGTGAGGACGAACGCACACTGTTTAGACATGCCAGGTGGCAGAGGTGAAATCGCTGTAGCCACAGAAACTGGCACCAATATAAATCTGCTAAGAGACACGGGCACGTTAGAAAGTGCAACTCAGATCCTTACAGCTCCCCATATACCTGGGATGTATGAGGAATCTCCCCACCGTAGACACACCTCTAGGTATATGAGAGGCAATTCAAGTAGACATCCCCATCACAGGGATTCTCTTCCAGTGTAATTCTATTAAAGAAATTGCGCATCCCTGTACATCTCAGTCCTTTCCCTAGTGTAAACACACTGGTGTTGGATGAAGATGAAGTTTCAACTAAAAGATTTCCCACATACTCATAAGGTCTTTCTCCACTGTGAACTCTTCAGTCCTGAATGAGGGTGAACTTCCGGCTAAAAGATTTTCACATTCTTTGCACTTAAAAGGCTTATCTCCAGTATGAACTTCCTATTGTTGAATGAGGCTGGATTTCCCAAACTCAGCACACTCATAGGCCTTTACCAAGTGTGGACTTTCTGATGAGCTAAGCACTTCGAGTTATGCTTGAAGGATTTCCCATACTCACGACATTTCAATGGCCTCTCATTACTGTAAACTCTCTGGCATTGCATGAGGCTGAAGTTTCAGCTAAACAATTTCCCATATTTGCTGCATTTATAAGGCCTTTCTTCAGTGGGAATGCTGATGATAAATGAGGTTGAACTTCAGCTAAAAGATTCTCCACGTTCTTTGGACTTACCAGGCATTTCTCCAGTGTAGATTTTCCTATGGTTACTGAGGTCATAGCTTCAACTAAAGGAATTTCCCATATTCACTGCACTCATAAGGCCTTTTTCTAGTGTAAACTCTTTGATGTGTAAGGAAACCATACTGGCAGATAAAAGATTTTCCTGAATCATTGCATTCATACGGCCCTTTTTGCCAGTGTGAACTCGCTGATGTAGAATGAGAGGCACCTTTAGATAAAAGATTTCCCACATTCACTGCACACATAAGGCTTTTCTCCAGTGTGAAATTTCTGGTGTTGAATAAGGTTAGTCCTTTGGGTGTAGGCTGTCCCACATTTGCTGAACTCACAAAACCCTTCACTAGTGAGGACTCTCTCATCCTCAACAAGTATTTCTGTCTGGCTGGAGGCTTTCTTGCCTTTTCCCCAGCTGTGATGACCTTTTTCACTGTGAAAAACAGCTTCACACTCCTTAATGTTGTTTTGTTGCTTCCTGGTATTAGTGGCCTCTTGCTGAAATCCCATGTTGGCTATGAAGTCCTTCCCAATCTCCATGTAGGTAGAGAGATTCCCTGTTGCATAGACTGTGCAGCTCTTCAAAAACGAAGTTCCCCCCACATCACATCAGAAAGTTTCTCTCTAATGTGCTGCCTCTGGTGCTGCTGAAGGTTTGCAGTGAAATAGAATTATTTCCCACATGCCCCACATGTGTATGCTTTCTGGCCCCTATTTATTACTTGCTCTTCAGCAAAGTGAAAAATGTTTCTCAAGACTGGGACACACATCTTACAGGGCTGGGCCTTCTCAGGAGATGAACCTGCCCTGGGAGTCCTCATCTGTTAACACTCCATCCTCAGATATGTTCTATTCAGATATGTTCTATTCATTCTTGACTCCACACCAAGAACCTGAAAACAAAGAATTGATGGTGAAGTTCTTGTTGACTCCACTTGTGGTGCTGACACCGTCACAACTGTATGTCTGACACGTGAAGGAAACAGTCCAAGGGATCGTGTTCAGGAAATGAAGTTGGGGTCACACTGAGGAAGCAGCTGCTCTCACCAAGTACAGAGCACAAGGACTGGCTGAGGCCCAAGACAAAAAGCGAGTTCTACAATTCACTCCTCTGTCAGTTGCTTTTACCAGGCCCACATCTCCTGGTGACCTGCAATACTGTGCAGAAGTGTATGTCCAGCCCCCAGAAAATCTGACTGGAACAGATAGCTGGTGTCCAAGAAATATTAAAGGATACCTGTGTATTTGAGAACATAACAATGTCTGTAAGTACTATAGGGAAAACAGTATTATGATCACACGAGGTAAGTGGTTTAGAGAGGTGGTAGGGAATAGATTCTAGCTTAGCATCAGACTGAAAATGGGAGTAATAGAAATAACAAATTGGCAAAGTGTCAAGAAAGGAGGAAGGAGTAGAGAAGTGATTTGGTGCCACCGGCAATGGCACTAAAACACTAGTCACACAAGATAACGTTCCTCATATGACTTGAACAGAGACTTGATGTCAAGCCCTCTTCTAGCTGCCATTCATCTTATCCAGGCTACCTCTTAACTCTTTAAGCTGAGACCAGAGTCATGTCCATCCCATGAAGCATCAAGCACTCTTCACCCCCAGCTGAAAAACTACATGGGATGCAAATGATGCAAGTCCTAATGGAAAGTAAGGACAGGTGAGTGGCCAACACTGGCCCAGAGGAATTCATCACACAGCAGACAAAGAAATGATATTTAAGTGTTCCAAAAAGAACCTCCAGTACAGCCAGAGAGAAGGATGTACAGCAGATGGAGAACCAAGTGTTAGGAATCCATCTCCTCACCTAAACAACAATTGTACGGGCACAATATAACTGAGGTAACTATTTTGCAACCCTGGATTCTACTGAACATTTGCAGTGCACCAAAAAACAAAGTTTGAAGAGACAAAGAAAGCTTCAGAACCAGAATTAGATAACACAGTGATGTTGGAATGATCATATTGGGAATATATAAGAATCACAATTAACATCCTAATTAATATCTGCTAGTGGATAAAACAGACAGCATACAAGACCAGAAGGGCAATGTAAGCAGAGAGATGGAGATTCTAAGAAAGAACCAAAAAGAAATGCCAGAGATCAAAAACACCAGAACAGAAATGAAGAATGACTGTGATGGGCTTATTCATAAACTGGACAGAGCTGAGGAAAGATCTCTGAGCTTGATGTTCTCGTAGTAGAAACTTTCAAAACTGGAAAACAAAGGGAAAAAGGACTAAAAGAAGGAAGAAAGGGAGGAAGAAAGGAAGAAAAAGAGAAAGAAAAAAAGGAAACAGAAAGAAAGAGGGAGGGAGGGAGGGAGGGAAAGAAGGAAAGAAAAAGAAATGCAAATCAAAACTACAATGAGGTACCACCTCACAACAGCACAGAATGGCCATCATTAAAGTCTACATGGGGGGCTTCCCTGGTGGCACAGTGGTTGAGAGTCCGCCTGCTGATGCAGGGGACACGGGCTCGTGCCCCAGTCCAGGAAGATCCCACATGCTGCGGAGCGGCTGGGCCCGTGAGCCATGGCCGCTGAGCCTGTGCGTCCGGAGCCTGTGCTCTGCAATGGGAGAGGCCACAACAGTGAGAGGCCCGTGTATCACAAAAAAAAAAAAAAAAAAAAAAAAAGGTCTACAAATAATATGCTGGAGAGGATGTGCAGAAAAGGGAAACTTCCTGTACTGTTGGTGGGAATGTGAGCTGGTGCAGCCACTATGGAAAACAGTGTGGATGTTCCTCAAAACGCTAAACATAGTGTTGCCATATGATCCAGCAATCCCACTCTGGGGCATATATCCAGAAAAAACTATAATTCAAAAAGATACATGCAGGTTCTTATTAGTTATCCATTTTATACATATTAGTGTATATATGTATAAAAAAAATAAAATTCAAAAAAAAGATAATCGACTAAATTAGTCACCTGACATCAGAATTAAACATCAACCAATAAAAATTTTAAAGATTTAAAAAAATAAGATACATGCACCTCTATGTTCATAGCAGCACTATTCACAATATCCAAGACAAAGAAACAGCCTAAATGTCCACCAACAGATGAATGGATAAAGACGATCTGGTACATATATACAATGGAATACTACTCAGCCATTAAAAAAAAATAATAATCCCATTTGCAGCCACATAGGTGAAACTAGAGATTATCATACTCTAGTTGAAGTCAAAAAGAGAAAGATGAATACCATGTGATATCACCTATATGTGGAATCTAAAATATGACACATATGAATTTATCTACAAAACAGAAACAGACACAGAGAACAGACATGTGGTTGCCAATGGGGAGGGGGAGAGTTGTGGGGGAGTAGGAGTGGGAGTTTGGGACTAGCAGATGCAAACAATTATATATAGAATGGATAGACAAGAAGGTCAACTGTATAAGCACAGGGATTTATAATTAATATCCTATAATAAACCATGGTGGAAATAATACATAAATAATAATGTATGTATAAATGAATCACTTTGATGTACAGCAGAAATTAACACAACACTGTAAATCAAGTATACTTCCATTAAACAGAAACAAAAACAAAAAAACAGAATACCCAAAAACTCTGGAACAACTGCAAAAGGTTTATTCATACTATAACTTATCCATATATAAACTTATAACCTTATAACTTATTCATCTTATAAATAAAACTCTGTAGCTTCTGGCACCCTTCACCTATTTCATCCAAGGCACCCTTCAACTATTTCATCCAATCTACTTTCTCAGCTCTGGCCACAACTAATCTGTTATTTGTATCTGAGTTTGGTGGGGTATTTTGTTTTGTTTTGTTTGCTTTTAAAGACTCCACATGTAAGTGTAATCAGGTAGTATAGCTGACCCTTGAACAACATGGGTTAGAACTGCATGGGTCCACTCACATATGGATAGTTTTCAATAAATACACAGCATTACATGATCTGTGGTTGAATTCACAAATGTGAAACTTCAGAATCAGAGGGATGACTATGGGACTTCAGCATCCACAAATTTCAGGATGTGCAGAGACTCCTGGAATCAATACTCTGCAGAAATGGAGGGACAACTTTGTCTCCCCCTGTCTGACTTATTTCACTTAGCAGAATGCCCTCAAAGTCCAACCATGTTGTTGCAAATGATAAGATTTCCTTATTTTATGGTTGAATAATATTGAATTGTATTCCATATATACATGTTTGTTATCCATTCATCCATCAGTGGACACTTAGGTTGTTTCCACCTCTTGGATATTGTAAATAATGCAGCAATAAACATGGGGTACAAATATCTTTTTGAGATTATGACTTCAGCCCCCTTGGATAAACACACACTGGTGGAACTGCCAGACCATATTGTAGTTCCTTATTTAATTTTGTAAGGATTCTCCATGCTCTTTTCCATAGTGCCTGCAACAATGTACATTCCCACCAACAGTGTACAAAGGGTCCCTTTTTTCCACATCCTCACCAACACTTATTTCTTGTCTTTTTCATAACAGACGTGATAACAGGTGTGAGGTGGTAGCTCATTGTGGTTCTAATTTGCATTTCTCCAACCATTAGTTATATTGAGCATCTTTTCATGTATCTCTTTGCCTTTTGCATGTCTTCTATGGAAAAAGCCTATTCAAATCTAACAGATAACACTGTTCAAAATAACACTAGCAACAGTGTACTCCATTGTGCGTTTTTATACACACACACAGTATGTATTTTTCTGTAAAAGTGAAATGAATGACAACAATGATACAATGGAGGAAAGTAATGAGGATTTTTTAAAATTAGAAGGTACTCAAATTACCTGTCAAGCCATACAGTGTTATTCGAAAGTGGACTTCGATTAGCTGTAAAAACATATTGTAAATGCCAGGGCAACTACATAAAAAAAAATAAGAAGTACAACTGATATGCTAACAAAGCAGAGAGAATGAAATCATACAAAATAGTCGATTAGAATCATAAAAAGAAGAGTGGAAGATTAAAACAGGAACAAAGACAATGAATAGGAAATGGTAACAAATACATTAGATACTTATTCCACTATATCAATAAATTAAACATCAATAGTCTCAGTGCACCAGTTCAAAGAAAGATTACCAGAGTAGATCTAAAAACATGACTCAATTATATTTTGTCTCCAAGAAACCCACTTTAAACCCATAGATGCTTACAGATTATATGTGAATGGATAAAGAAAGATAAGACACAGCTGAGGAAAGAATCTCTGACCTTGATGTTCTCTTAGGAGAAACTTCCAACTTTGGGAAAAAATAAAAAAGAGAAAGGACTAAAAAAAAAAAAAAAATTAAACACAATATCCAAGAACTGTGGGACAACTACAAAAGGTTTAACATATACATATGGAGAGACCTCCCTTCTGGTTCAGTGGATAAGATTCTGTGCTCCCAAAACAGGGGCCTCAGTTAGAGCTCTGGTCAGGGAACTAGATCCCACATACCCCAACTAAAGATCCTGCACCTAGCAACTAAGACCCAGCACAGCCACATAAATAAAAATTTTTTAAAAATACACACACACACACACACACACACACACACACACACACACACACACACACACGGAAACATCACAATGAGAAAGAGACAAAAGAACAGAAGAAATATTTGAAGAAATAATGGTAGAGAATTTGTACCAAATTAATGTCAGACACTAACCCACAGATCCAGGAAGCTCAGAAAACAACAAGCAGGTTTAATGCAAAAAAAACAAAAAAACAAAAACCAATAAACTAAACAAAAAAACCCCTACACCTTGGCATATCACATTCAAATGCAGAAAAAAATCCTGAAAGAGCCAGAGGAATAAACCCCTTTACCACAGAAGAGCAACAAAAAGAATTACATTTGAATTCTCCTCAGAACTCACCCAGACAATAAGGGAATTGAGTGAAACATTTGAAATGCAGGGTTGGAGTGAAGATGACACACACACATTACCAACCTAGAATTCAGTATCCAGCAAAATTACCCTTCAAAACTTATGTTCAAATAAAGACTTCCTGTGACACAAAAAAAGTGGGAATTTATAAAAAGAAGTTTTACACAGAGATGAAAAAAGATATAGATCTGAAATTTGGGTTTCATAGAGAATGGGAGAACATCAGAGAATTTAAAGAATTTCATTTTCATACAATTGACATGGAACACTGTATTTGTTTAAGCTGTATAAGGAGATTTGACATGTGTATACATTGTGCAATGATTACTACAATTAGTGAACATAGTTACAATTTTTCTGATGAGAATTTTTAAGATCTACTCTCTTATCGAACTTCAAATACACAACACAGTATTGCTAACTAGAGTCACTATGCTGTGCTTAAATCACCAGGACTTATTCATCTTATTATAAATAGAAGTCTCTCACTTCTGACACACTACACCCATTTTATCCACCCCCTCCTCTTCCCCCACTATGGCAACCACTAATCTGTTGTCTGTATCTGAGTTTGGCTTTTTGTTTGTTTGTTTTAAAGATTCCACATTTAAGTGTAATCATGTAGTACAGTTGAACCTTGAACAAAATGGGTTAGAACTGTGAGGGTCCACTCACATTTTTCAATAAATACACACAGCAGTGAATGATCTGTAGCTGGATGAATCTGAAAACGTAAAACTTCAGAATCAGAGACCTGACTATGGGACTTTAGAATCCGCAGATTTCAGTATATTCAGCGGCTCCTGGAACAAACCCTCAGCAGAAATGGAGGGACAACAGTATTTGTCTTTCCCTGTCTGACTTATTTCACTTAGCATAATTTGCTGAAGCTCCATCCATGCTGTTGCAAACGGCAGGATTTCCTTCTTTTTTATGGTTGAAAATATTGAATAGTATTCCATACAAACCACATTTTGGGTAGCCATTCATCCGCCAATGGGCACTTAGCTTGTTTCCATGTCCTGGATATTATAAATAATGTTGCAGTAAACACAGGGTCCAGATATCTTTCTGACATAATGATTTTACTCCCTTTGGAGAAGTACACAGAGGTGGAATTGCTAGATCATAATGTAGTTCCTTCTTTAATTTTTTAAAGATTCTCCATACTCTTTTCCATAGTGGTTGCAACAATGTACATTCCCACCAACAGTGCAAAAGGGGTCACTATTCTTCACATATTCACCAACACTTATTTCTTCTTTTTCTGATAACAGACATTAAAACAGGTGTGAGGTGGTATCTTATTGTTGTTTTGACGTGCACTTCCCTGAAAATTAGTGATAGTCAGCATCTTTTCAAGTATCTTCACAATTTGCATGTCGTCTTTACAAAAATGTCTACACAGATCTAACAGATACCAGTTTGTTCAAAACAACAATAGCAACAGTGCACTCCATTATAAATTTTTATACAACACAGGTAGGTTTATGTACTACTAAAACAAATAATAGGGGTTTCCCTGGTGGCACAGTTGTTGAGAGTCCACCTGCCGATGCAGGGGACACGGGTTCGTGCCCCGGTCCAGGAGGATCCCACATGCCATGGAGCGGCTGGGCCCGTGAGCCATGGCCGCTGAGCCTGCACGTCCGGAGTCTGTGCTCCACAACGGGAGAGGCCACAACAGTGAGAGACCCGTGTACCACAAAAAAAAAAAAGTGGTAGTAACTATATTAATCTCAGAGCAGATTTAAAGGAAGCAAAGTTATCAGGGATAAAGACGTCAATTCACCAGAATCCACAACAATCCTTAACATATCTGTACCTAAAACCAGAATGTCAAAATATGATGCAAAGCAGAACTACAAGTAGAAAGAGATGAATCTGTTATAATAGTTGGAGACTTCATTTATCATCCCTCTACCAGAAATGAACAGATCCAGCAAACTGAAAATTCATAAGGATTTGTTGAACTCAGGAACACCATCATCAATGCACTGGATAAAATGACACCTACAGACTACTAGGCTACTCCATCCAACAACAGCAGAAGAGACAGTCTTCTCAAGCTGACATAGAACATTCACCAGATAGACCACATCTGGGGCCAAAAGACACACCTTAACAAATTTAACTTAAGAACAGAAATCATTGAGACTTCCCTGGTGGTCCTGTGGTTTAGAATCTGCCTTCCAATGCAAAGGACGTGGGTTCGATCCATGGTCGGGGTACTAAGATCCCACATGCCACAAGGTAACTGGGCCCATGAGCTGCAACTACTGAGCTGACACCCTCAACTAGAGAGCTTGAAGGCTGCAAACTACAGAGCCCGTGTGTTCTGGAGCTCACGCACCACAACTAGAGAGAGAAAACTCGCACACCACAACTGGAGAGAATTACGTGTGCAGCAACTAAGACCCAATGCAGTCAAAAATAAAAATAAATAAATAAGTATTGTAAAAAAGAACAGAAATCATACATCTGCTCTCAGACCACAACAGAATTACACTAGAAACCAGTAACAGAAAGATAGTTTCTGTTACTATCAAAATGCTGAGAAATTAAAGAATACACTTACAAATAATACATGGATCAAAGAAGAAATCTCAAGATAAATTTTTAAGTATTTTGAAAGAAACAAACATACCACTTTTCAAAATACGTGGATGAAATGAAAGCAGTGTTTATAGGAAAATTTATAGCATTGAATGCTTATATTAACAAAAAAGAAAAATTTTAAATCAATCACCTGTGCTTCCACCTTACAAAACTAGGAGAAAATTAAATCCAGAGGAAGAAAGAAAGAAATAATTAAAACCAACAGAGAGAAATCAACAAAGCCAAGAAAAGCTGGTCCTTACAAAACTAGGAGAAAATTAAATCCAGAGGAAGAAAGAAAGAAATAATTAAAACCAACAGAGAGAAATCAACAAAGCCAAGAAAAGCTGGTTCTTTAAAATGACCAATAAAATCAAAAACATTCTATTATTGCTACTGAAGGAAATGAGGAGAGAGAACACAAATTACTAACATCAAAATGAAAGAAGAAGAAAAAAAAAATGCAAGAAGAAACATCACTACAGATACCATGGACATTAAGAGGACAACAATAAAATATATGACAACAAACAAAACCATAAATTTGATAATTAGATGAAATGGATCAATTGCCTGAAAGATGCAGTCTACCAAAACCCACACAGGAAAAAATAGAAAATCTGAATAGGTCTAAATGTATTTAAGAAATTGAATCAATAAATAATAACCTTCCAAAACAGAATGCAACTGGCTCAGATTGGTTCACTGGTCAATTCTGATGAACATTTAAGGAAGATATTATACAATTCCCTACAATCTCTTTTAGAAGACAGAAACAGAGGGAATACTTCCTAAATCATTCTAAGAGCCCAGTATTATTCTCTTAATACCAAACCAAAGACATTACAAGAAAACTGTAAACCAATACCTCTCATGAACACAGATGCAACAATCCTCACAAAATATTAGGAAATTTATGGAAAAACTATACAGAAAGAATCATACACCATGACCAAGTGGGACTGATGCAAGGTATACAAGCGGGGCTTCACATTTGAAAATTAATATCATCCACGTCCTCGACAGGTTAAAAAACAGCACATGATCTCATCAATAGATAGAGAAAAAGGATCTGACAATATCCCATACCCATTCATGATAAAAATCTCCAACATCTAGTTAACTAAAAAGAGGAAAACTTCAACTTGTTAATCCAAATAAAATCCTATAACTATCATCATACTTACTAGCGAACACCAACAGGCTTTCTTACTAAGATGAAAAACAAGGCAAAAATGTTCCCTCTTACCACTCCTTTTTGCCTTTATTTTGGAAGTCATAACTAATGCAATGAGATGACAAGGTTATAGAGAAGATATACTGCTTGGGAAGGAAGGAATAAAACTGTCTTCATTCTCAGATGATATGATCAGCTATGTAAAAATCCTGAAAAATAGACCAAACAAACAAAATCATGGAACCAAAAAGCAATTATACCAAGGTTTCAGGACACAAGGTTAATATACAAAAGTCAATCACTTTCCTATAAACCAGAAATGAACAAGTGAGTTTGAAATTAAAAACACATTATCATGTACAATAGCACTAAAAAAGAAAAAGAGAGAGAGAGAGAGACAGAGAGAGAGAGAGAAAGGAAAGAAATATTTAGTTATAACTCTACCAAGACATGTACAAGATCTACGTGAGGGAAACTATAAAACTCTGATGAACAAATTCAAAGGACTAAATAAATGGAAAAATATTTGACGTTCTAAAATAGGAAGACTCACTATTCTCAAGATGTCAGTTCTTATGAAACTCATCTATAGATTCAATGCAATCAAAATCAAAATCCCAGTGAGTTATTTTGTGGATATAAATACACAAATCCTAAAGTTCATATAGAGAGGCAAAAGTCCGAATATAGCCAACAGGATACTGCAGAAGAACAAAGCTTGCAGACTGACACTGCTCAACTTCCAGACTTCGTATGTACAGTACTCAAGCCTGTTTGCTATTGTTGAAGGCATAGAAAAACTGATCAATGAACAGTATTGAGAATCCAGAAATATACCCATAGAAATATACTCAAATATTTGAAATATACTCATCTGTTAAATATACTTTAACAGATGAACAAAGGAAATACAATGGAGAAAAAGGAAGTCTTTTTAATAAACAGTACTGGAACAACTGAACATCATATATTCAAAAAAAGAAAAAATCTAAACACAAACCTTACACCCTTCACAAAAAAATTATCTCAAAATGGATCATAGATGTAAATATTAAATACAAAAAAACTAAAACTCAGCAAGTAAACAAAAACTCAAATACAGAATGAGCCAAACACCTTAATAGACAAGGCTCATTAAAAGAAAATGTACGTATGACAATTCAGCGTATACAAAGAGGCAAAGAAATGCAAATTAAACTCAAGAGATACCATTACATACCTATAAGAATGGCCCAAGTTGGGCTTCCCTGGTGACGCAGGGGTTAAGAATCTGCCTGCCAATGCAGGGGAAACGGGTTTGAGCCCCAGTCTGGGAAGATCCCACATGCCTCAGAGCAACTAAGCCCGTGAGCCACAACTACTGGGCCCACGTGCCACAACTACTGAGGCCCGTCCGCCTAGAGCCTTTGCACCATAACAAGAGAAGCCACCACAATGAGAAGCCCATGCACTGCAACAAAGAGTAGCCCCCACTCACCACAACTAGAGAAATCCTGCGTGCAGCAACAAAGACCCAATGCAGCCAAAAATAAAATAAATGAAATAAATTTATTTAAAAAAAAAAGAATAGCCCAAATCCAAACACTGACACAAATGCTGCCAAGGGTGTGGAGGAACAGGAATTTCATTCATTGCCCATTGAAATGCTTAATGGTACAGCCCACTTTGAAAGAGAGTTTGGCAGTTTTCTACAAAACTAAACTCTTACACATCATATAGAAATTCTACTCCTTCGTATTATAAAAAAGGAGTTGAAAACTTACATCTACACAAAAACCTTCACACAGATATCCACAGTAGCTGTATTCATAACTGCCAAAACTTAGAAGTAGTCAAGAATTCCTTCAGCAGACAAATGGACAATCAAGATATATCAAGATACCGGGAACATTATTTAGAGCTGAAATGAAATGAGCTATCAAGTCATGAAAAGACATGCAAGGGAGTTCCTTCATGATCCAGAGGTTAGCACTCGGCACTTTCACTGCCATGGCCCGGGTTCTGGAACTAAAATCCTGTAAGGCACGTGGCGGGGGTTAAAAAGAAAAGAAAAACAGAAAACTTAAATGCATGTTACTAAGTGAAGGAAACCAAGATGAAAAGGCTGCATAATGTATGACTCTAATTATATGACACTCTAGAAAAGGGAAAACATATAGAGACAGTTAAAAAAAAAAAATCAGTGCTTACCAAGGAGTACAGGGGAAGAAAGGATGAACAGGTGGAGCACAAAGGATTGAAACACTGAAAACCATTGAAACCACTCTATAATGGGGAATGAGAATCATTAAACATTTATCAAAGCCCATAGAATGTACAATACCAAGAGTCAACTCTAATGTAAACTTCAAATTTTGAGTGATAATAATGTGTCAGTATAGACGCATCAATTTTAACACTTGCTTGGGGGATTCCTGAGTCAATACAATACCTACTAAATTCCCAATGACATATTCAAAAAATAGAAAAACTCTTCCAAAAATTCAAATGGACTCTCAAGGGAGTCCATATAGCCAAAGTAATTATGAAAAAGAACAAAGTTGAAGGACTCACACCACCTGATTTCAAACGTTACTACAAAGCTACAGTAAGCAAAATACTATACTACTGGCATAAATACATATATACACAACAATGGAATAGAACAGGGAGTAGCCTAAAAGTAAACCCTCATATTTATGATCAAATAACTTTTGACCAAAGGACCATTAGTATTCAATAAGGGCAGCCTTTTCAATAAATGGTGCTGGGAAAACTGGATACCCACATACACAAGAATGAAGTTGGGAACTCACCTAATATCACATAGAAAAATTCACTCAAAATATATCAGAAGTCTTGGGACTTCTCTGGTGGTGCAGTGGTTAACACTCCGCACTCCCAATGCAGGGGGCCTGGGTTCAATCCCTCGTCGAGGAACTAGATCCCACATGCGTGCCACAACTAAAAGTTTGTGAGCTGCAACTAAGGAGCCCTCAAGCCACAAGTAAGGAGCCCAGCTGCCATAAATAAGACCCAGTGCAACCAAATGAATAAATGATAAATTTTAAATATATATATATATCAAATATAAGAGCTAAAACTGTAAAATTCATAGAAAAAGCAAAGGGGAAAAGCTTCAAAATGTTCGATTCAGTTATGATTTCCTGACTATGACAACAAAGGTACAAGCGACAAAAAAAAAAAAAAAAAAAACAAAAACTGCACCTAATAAAAATGAACAATTTTTGTTGGATACCTTTAAGTTACACAACATTATGTATCAATTATACCTCAATAAGGCTGGGGGGGGGAACGGAAAAAGAGACAAACTTTTGTACATCAAAGGACACTATGAACACAGTAAAAAAGCAACCACAGAATGAGAGAAAATAGTTCAAAATCAGGTATACAACAAGGGATTAATATCCAGAATATATGGATAATGCCTTGAACTCAACAACAGCCAAATAACCAACTTGATTAAACAATGGAAAAAGGGGGCTTCCCTGGTGGAGCAGTGGTTGAGAGTCCGCCTGCCGATGCAGGGGACACGGGTTCGTGCCCCGGTCCGGGAAGATCCCACATGCAGCGGAGCGGCTGGGCCCGTGAGCCATGGCCGCTGAGCCTGCGCGTCCGGAGCCTGTGCTCCGCAACGGGAGAGAGGCCCGCGTACCACAAAAAAAAAAAAAAAAAAAAAGGAAAAAGGACCTGAATTATTCTAAAGATATACCAATAAACACACCAATAAGCACACCACTATGGAAATGCAATCGAAATGAAAAAGATATACAAGTTCACATCCATTAGGATGGCTATTATGAAAAAAACAAAATAACACATGCTGGTGTGAATGCAGAGAAATTGGAAAAATGTTCATGGTCTGTTTCAGAAGTGACCGAGTCAGTGACAGTTGTACAGTCAGGCACAAATAAATGTCCGGTTCAGGAATGAAGTAAAACTTCAGTACCATGGATTTTGACATTCGCCTGGTCAGAGAGGGCAAGCAAGGAGAGAGCTACCAGGCTGACTGCAACACTACTGACCCTGAAGCATCACCTGCAAGACTTTGGGGCTACAGGTGTCCAGGCACTAAGGAGTAGGGAGGCACTAACCTAGCTGTAGTAACCACAGCACATAACCAAGGAATTTAACAAGGTGTGCCCAGGGTCCAGATGTGAGAAACAGAGCTGTCCTTAGGTAAAAAAACAAAAGCAGAGCCTAGGTCAGAGGAAGGAGGTGGGTGTGAGAGCCTTGCCCAGCACGCTGACAAGTGCAAAGTTCTCCAGCATGACATCAAGGTACAGGTGTATCTGAACCTCGTTAAAAAGACATCATTCCTCCCAGGAGAAGTACACGGCCACATCCTCAAAGGTCACACTGCCCTGGTAAACAGGGACAAATAAAACCATGAACAGTGTCACTCCTGAAAACCCACAATCCATCTTCCCACACATTTCCCCTACTGTCCGACCAGATGGAGACTCTTGGGACCTTGAGAGGAAAACCTCCCTCCTCTAATCTAAGCTCCCATTGCCTCCAAAATATACAGGCAGACATTTAAAGCAGAAAACCTGCTCTTCTGTGTTATTTCCACTAGAAAAAAAAAGGAGACCTGCACTTACCTAAACCAACTCAGCCTCATCTTGACGCACTTCCACAACTGGTATCGAATCCAGGAGTAACCTTACACAACTCCTTCCATTTAAGGTGGGGAATGGGACCCCCTCCATAGAAACTGGCCTCCCCTCAGGACCCTGAACATGGGGTTCTCCTGGGTTCCCAAACCAAAGGGCTGGGAAAATGACTAGCGAAGAACCCCAAGACCCTTCTCAAATACAGAGAATGTGTGCGTGGGGTCACAACATGTGAGGGGCTGCGACAACCTCTATTTAACGAAGGTGCTTCTCTGGCCCTTGGAATCTGTGGGGAAAGGCAGGCGATGGAGGAAAAGTGACCAGGGCTGTGCTCCAGGGGCACAGGCCTTCCCTGGCCCCCTGGCGGTACCAGAACGAGATAACCTCAGGCTGACTAGCAAACCTCTCCTCTGTGCCTCAGTCCACAGTGATACCGCTTACCAGTTGGGACCTTGGAATAGCCACAACTTCCCTCTGCCTCACTGTCCTCATCACCCCCTTACATTATGTTCTTCCATTGAGCAGGCTTTGGAGTATTTTTAAAACCCTAACTCAAATCATGTCCTTCCTATGCTCAAAAATTTCCATAGGGACTTCTCTCGTGGTGCAGCGGTTGAGAACCCGCCTGCCAATGCAGGGGACACCCTTCAATCCCTGGTCCGGGAAGATCCCACATGTCGCGGAGCAACGAAACCCGTGCGCCACAACCACTGAGCCTGTGCTCTAGAGCCCACGAGCCACAACTACTGAAGCCCACGTGCCTAGAGCCCGTGGCTCCTCAACAAGAGAAGCCACCGCAATGAGAAGCCCACGCACCGCAAGGAAGAGTAGCCCCGGCTCGCCGCAACTAGAGAAGGCCTCCGCGCAGCAACGAAGACCCAACGCAGCAATCAATCAATCAATGAATAAATAAATAAATGAATGAGTAAACGAATGAATTCATTCATTCATTTATAAAAAACCAACTCTCCACCGCTCCATGGGCCCAAAGAGAAAGATACAACTCTCACCTACCACTCCAGGTGCAGCCTGGTCTCAAACTTTTTTCCTCCCAGAAACAGGATGGACTCCAAGTTCCGAATGCTCCTCCTTTAGTTGCGTCTACAAGGCTCACCCAGACCACATTACACTGGTGGTCAGAAATAGGGACACGACACCTGAAGGCCTCACTGTCTTGAACCAGACGTAAACAGGCGTCTCTCACGCCGGCCGTTCGTATTTGGGTGGAGAAACGGGCAGGGGAGAACCCGGAGCACGCAGCGTTTACCTTAGCCGGGTCCCTCAGCACGGCCGCCGCCACCGAGTCCCCAAGAGGAGGGGCCCACAGCCCAGTGACCAGGTCGGACTCGGCGTGGATACTGCACGCAGACCGCGGTCTCCCCGGCCCCGAGACCCGCCCCTGTACAGTGCGCACAAGACCTCCTTCTATGCCTTCTTGCCCCATCAACTGACCCCCAACACCACACACCTCGACTTTCTGACGAGCTCCTCAGACTCCACAGCAATCAAAATGTCCGCCAGGAAGACGGCCCTCTCCCGGAAATGCACCCTTTCTGGATTTTCATTGGGTCAACGTTGCTGCCTTAAAACAAGTTATCCTGGGTAATGTAGTGCAAAGGCCTCAAGGAAGCACGGGGCCCCACACCTGAATCACTTTGAAAACAGCCAAGCAGCCCCCGAGGAGCGCTGGGAAACGACTTCTAGGGCGCGGGTGGGGTGGGGGGTGGAGGGAGGGGGCTCCATTCTTCTTATGAGGGCGGGGGGTGGGGGGTAGGGGGCTCCATTCTTCTTACAGGGGTGGGGAAACTTTCCGGTGAGTGTTGAGCATTTAAGGCTCTATAATGCTACTGATTGCTGAAATGTTTGGATGTTATCTCAGACTCCACGAAACCAACACAAGTTGACATCCACTGGTAACAGGAAGCAAATAAACATTATCCTATTGCTCTTGAAACGCATGCGGTCTGAAGCGTTAGTCATCTTGTAAACTTTGGCAAGGGACAAGAGAAAAGTAAGACAGGACCCTGACCAGGAATATGGAAAAGGAGATATTGGGCAGCCCTGAAGCATCTGGACAAGAGGAAGAGCGCTGGTTCTGGTCACGTCAGAAATGGCTCTCCTGTCTGCATAGTCAATGACTGTGCACAGCTCAGCAAGAGATGGATCAGGCCACCCACCATGGCTGTCCTCTTGCTCTGTACATCCCCTGGTCCAGCAGTCTGATTCACCTGCACCCTACTCACATGGCTGACCTTCCATCTTAAACATAAAGCCTAATCAGCAAACACCTGGGTACCTGCCCAGGCCTCAGCTAGTGATTAATCTTTAGATCAGAGGCTCTCCACTTTGATAGTGTTATCAGAGGGGATGTGAGGAGCATGCTCCTCTGCTGCTTTCCGTGATAACCAATGAGCCAGCACGATGTCAATTCCCGCTAAAGGTGGTAACCTCCTTTTCCAGAAGCTAAAACTGCTGAAACATCCTGCTCGCTGCCTGCCTACCAAGATGGGGTGTCTCTCCAGGACCTTGCTTTGGATGACTTAGATCCAATATCCATTAAAACACTGGTGTCTCTCACTCATTTAGCAATACATCTTGCACCTGACAGCACTTTAGGACGATCACTTGTCTACTTAAAAACGACCCCCTTCCTCCAGGGCCTGCATTATTTTCTCTTGTCTGTATACACCAGAGTCTGGTTCTGAGCAACCAAAGGCCCCTCATTTCCTGCAGGGTCCCTCCTTCAAGGCACAGAAACTGTATGCAGATACCCAGGGGTCCATCTCTGCTGGTCAGGCCGCATTTCTACCTCCTCAGCCTCAGGAAAAAGATCAGTTCCTGTGGCTGACTGAGTGGGGATTGTTGGTGGTGGGGGGCGGGTGTCTTGAGGCCAGTGTCAAGGATGCTTCCTGTCCTGGGAGACTGTCTTAAGGCTGTCCAGGTGGGAGTGTGGAAGTGATGGCTCTGAGGCTGAAACCCCGCATCGGGACCTCTTAGGGCAGGGGCATCCTGGAGTGGACCAAGACCCTCGAGTGTGGGCCCAGGGGCCACAAATCTTTTTATTTCTTCCTCATCAAAGCGCACGTGGCCTCTGGGCCCTGAAGTAGGATTCAGCCAGGAGGAGGGGGATTGGTCACCACCACTCAGGGGTGCACATCTGTGAGGGAGCCAGGCCACAGCAATGAAAAAGAAGGACTCAGCCTTTGGACAAACATTCTGGATTTTGTGTCTTGGGCTAACCCTGAAGGAGCATGGGGAACACAGCCTATGGGACCAGGGAGGAGTCCTAGCCCAGGGATCTTTCGTATGTCCCACCTTTGTGCGGTGCCACCATCTCCAGGTTTTCCCCGTGTCCCCAGGTCACCCTGCCCTCATCTGGGAGTCTGGTTCCCCTATCTCCCACCCTGAAGACCACATAGCTCTCTTCATTTATCACTGACTCCTCTGATAGGTCACCTCAGATCACACGTGGTGCCCCTGGACTTGGTGCACATGGGTCCGCAGAGGAAAAGGCCTCAAAATGTTCCCTCTGGTACACGGGAGCAGGAAGAGACACGAGCGAACCAGCCCTTGTGGGGCGCCCATAGGACCCTCCACCCTGCACTCCTGGGCCTGAGTCCTTCTGAGAAACCCCAGCAAAAACTGGCATGAACTCAGTAACCCCAGAACCCCCAGCGTCTTCCCAATTCAGGGTGTCTTGAAAAGCAACCCCCAGAAGTGGTGAAATCCATGAAGGTAAATAGCTGCTGGAGACCAACAATCAACAATTACAGAATGGGACAGATGAAAATCACTTGGACTAGAGCACAGACTGGTTGTGTTTCTGCATTTCCTGTAAGAATAAACCCATAGGGGGGCCTGCTGTGCTACTAAGGAGGTGGGGCGGGGAAGGGGAGTCATTCCCTATTTCCTTTTGATCTTGATAGGTTCAGAGTAAAGTACATCAAAACAGCACACCTTAGCATACAGAATATCTTCTGTAGCTCAAGAAGATTAAGAAAACCACAGAAGTAAAAAGGTCAATATGACCTCCCCCCACCACTGAAGAGAAAATTGCCAACCAAGATTTCTATGTACAGCAAATATGTCCTTCAAGAATGGATGAAACAAAACGATTTGAAATGAGAAAATTAATGCACAATTAACCTGGAAAAATGAACATTAAAAGTTCTATTCAAAAAAAAGTTCTATTCAAGGACAATGAACAATGGATTGTAATTCCAGTTGAAAGATCAGTGATGACAAAAGGAATGATAACTGAAGAGAGAAATGCATGTGTTGATTGACATACATGTCACCAATTGTGTAAAGCATGAGTAATATTTCCTTACAGATTTAGAATGACAGAATCCCTATGCAGACCTTGAAAAACATATATTCCTATGGGAAAAATTAATGTTTTAAACCCCTTATAATACACAGAATGAAGAAAAAAATGTATTTATAACTTTATGCTCTAATGTGTTAAATAAGTGATTTGGGGCTTAAACAATAAATAGAATAAAGGTATACATTTTCAAAGCTAGAAGTAAAGAAAATTGAATTACAAATAACTAATAAATAGAGGGTTAAAAATTTTTTAAAGGCCAAGATAAAGAACAAAGGGCAAGGTAAGAAATACACAAAATAAAAGGATATATTTCAACCCAAATATATCAACAATTACATTAAATGGCTTGAAATAAATATTCAAAGTAGCTGTCAGTACTTTTGGATGACCCTAAACTTCCTTAACAAGGGATTTAATTTTCATCAAGTGAAGTTCGAGGGCAAGTTTTGAATTTCTATTCAAAGAATAGCTAATGTTCCCTGGCAGGCTCAAACACATACAGCTACAGATATTACAGATAGACACCACCACCACACAAGTCTTCCTATCCAGCCTCATCTAACCCTGGCAGGCCCAAGGAAAGCAAGGCCACACAAAACTCATCTACCCAAATAACTCTCAGGGAGCAGTCCTGCCTATTTTATGTCCCAGGTATTGGAAACTGTGGCTGCAGTTACTCAACATAGCTGACAGCTGATTCAGAAATCTAAGAAAACAAGGTAAGCCTCTCGGGCCCACAAATGCAATGGCTCGCTCTTGAGGACTGAAGGGAAAAAAATCATTCTCTGGGACTCACCCCATCATCTCAATTATGCACACGTCCTGCCAACTCTGCCTCCTAATGTGTCCCAGGTCATCCTGTCCTCACCATCTCCAATGCCACCATCCTGGGCTGGTCCATCATCAAAGGGCTCCCAACTACACAAAGGATTCTGTCCTCTCTCCTACATCAGTTCTTCCCTCCTAAGTTCACTCTCCACACAGAAGCCAGAGAGATTTAGAAACAAATAGATGATCACAGTGTCTTGCTACACCCCTTCTTCAGCCTCCCAGAGTAATAGGAACAAAATCCAAAGCATATCACCATAAAGAAGTGATCAAAGGAAACACTGCCAATACTGGGAAAACAGACATCTTGTTTCCTGATATGGTACACTGAAAAGGACAAGGCAGCACTTTTGTATTATCTTGGATGGGAGCAAAACAGCAACAATAAAAACAATAAACCACATAATCTGAATCTATTTATAAGGATATCTTACTGTATACCAAGTGAGGGAAATTTTACAAATTGTCATGTATTGTATAAAAGATACCAAGGGAAAACAACTTGAAGGAAATCAGAGAGATTGTGTCAGAATGGACATTAAAGAGAGGTGAGAAATAAATGTAATTTGTGCAACTTTATATGGTTCTGGACTGAAAAGACTAGATATAAAGGACAAAAATAGGATGCTTGAGATCAGTAGGATGGCAGTTCACTGCCTTACACTTGTATTCCCTAATATGCCAGAGGTCCTCTCTAATACAGTAAAGAAAATGAACATGTAAAAATTGGAAAAGAGGAAAGCAAGCTGTCCTTAACACAGTATTTCCACAACTGTCCACCTTCACTAAAGTCCTACTCTGGACACTCTATTTACTCTTTCAACCCATCCCAAACCCCCGTTTTTCCTCAACTGTAACTTGCTCTTTTTCTCCCTTTTATAGGAACATCTCATTCTAATATTCCATGAAATCTAATTACCTAGGTGCAGTTTCCATCAACTACAATATTGCTTCCATAAGAACTGACTCCTTTTCATGTCTTGGACATGAATATATCCCATTTACTAGAATATGCCTTACTCACAAGATTGCTGCTATATTTCTTGAGACACTGAACACATATGACAATACACGTGTGTTCTTCATTTGCATCACTTCGGATAGTTTTTCTAACTCCATTATGTCTTCTGTCCATTTCACGATTGCTTTGCATAGTATTGTCATTGTAACAATCTTAATTCTTCCAATGCAAGAGCACAGGATATCTTTCCATTTCTTTATCTTCAATCTTCATCAATGTTTTATAGTTTATTGACTATATGTCTTTCAAGCCCTCAGTTAATTTGCTACTAGGTATTTTATTCTTTCTGATGCAATCTGAAGCAATTTTACTTTTTCTGATAGTTCATTATTAGTGTATAGAAATGCAACAGATGTCTGTATATTTGTACTATATCCTATAGCTTTACTGAATTCTTTAATTAGTTCTAAAAGTTTTGAGGTGGACACTAGGGTTTTCTATATAAAGTATCATGTTATCTGAAAATACTGTTTTACCTCTTACCTTCCAATTTGGATGCTTTTGCTTGTCTGATTGCTGGGGCTAGGACTTCCAATACTATGTGAGATAGAAGTTTTGGGAGTGGGCATCCTTCTCTTCTTCCTGAATTTAGGAAAAAGCCTTTCAGCTTTCCACCAGTATGATGTTTGCTGTGGGTTTGTCATAAATGGCCTTTATTGAGATATGTTCCCTCTATACCCACCTGTATGGGTTTTCATCATGAATGGATGCTGAATTTTGTCAAATGCTTCTTCTCTGTCTACTGAGGTGATCATGTTATTTTTCATCCTTCCTTCTGTTAATGTGGCATTCTATATTGATTAGTCTTCTCTCTCCTGGGACTGAGTCACATCCACATCCCAAGGTAGAGTCTGTTCCTCGAATTTGGCTGCCCCACATCCACTGAAAACCTGTGGTATGGAGTTAGCAGGACCAGATCATTATTGGGTACATAAGTTGGATCATTCATAGGAAAGCCATCAATATTTGTTCCCAGTGAAATGACAGTCCTGTCAAGTCACATGTGGGGAGGAGGGGGTGTCCTAAGCAGGGCTCTTTGTGTCTGTGTGGGGGTGACAAGAGGGTGTCCGAATGGACAAAGTGTTCTTTGAGTCCCCAAAGCAGGGTAGGGAGTGAAAGAGGAGTGCTGTGACCAGACTCCTCATGGCCTGAACCAGTCAACCTAGCACTGTATCCTAAATCCCTGTCCATTGCTGGGAGTTCACAAGCAGATGACACCCCTTCTCTCACCCTGAGTTTCCGCTCTAGAAATTGTCCATCTGTTGCACGATGACTGCACCTGTTCCTCCCATTCTGTTACCATGTCAAACTCCTCCAAACCCCAGTGGCATCCTTATCGGCTGCATTCATAGGGCGTTTTCTCCACGGTGAACTCTCTGATGATGAATTAAGCTGCACTTTTGGATAAAAGATTTACCACATTCTTTGCACTCATGAGGCCTTTCTCCAGTATGGATTTTCCTATGGGTACTGAGGATTTGTCTTTGGCTAAAAGATTTTCCACATTCACTGCACTCATAAGGCCTTTCTCCAGTATGAACACTCTGATGATTTCGGAGGCCAGACCTAGAAGTAAAAGATTTCCTACATTCCATACACTCATAAGGCCTTTCTCCTGTGTGAACTCTCTGATGATTTTGGAGGCCAGATCTCGCAGTAAAAGATTTCCCACATTCCTTACACTCATAAGGCCTTTCTCCCGTGTGAATTCTCTGATGATTTTGGAGGCCAGCTCTCGCAGTGAAAGATTTCCCACATTCATTACACTCATAAGGCCTTTCTCCTGTGTGAACTCTCTGATGTTTAATAAGGCCAGAAATAACAATAAACAATTTCCCACATTCACTGCACTCATAAGGTCTTTCTCCAGTATGAACTCTCTGATGATTTCGGAGGCCAGACCTAGCAGTAAACGATTTCCCACATTGGCTGCACTCATAAGGCCTTTCTCCTGTGTGAACTCTCTGGTGTATAAGAAGTTGACATCTATGAATAAAGGACTTCCCACATTCACTGCACACATAAGGCCTTTCTCCTGTGTGAACTCTCTGGTGTATAAGAAGTTGACATCTATGAATAAAAGATTTCCCACATTCACTGCACACATAAGGCCTTTCTCCTGTGTGAACTCTCTGGTGTATAAGAAGTTGACATCTATGGATAAAGGATTTTCCACATTGGCTGCACTCATAAGGCCTTTCTCCAGTATGAATTCTCTGATGATTTTGGAGGCCAGACCTAGCTGTAAAAGATTTCCCACATTGGCTGCACTCATAAGGCCTTTCTCCTGTGTGAACTCTCTGGTGTATAAGAAGTTGACATCTATGAATAAAGGATTTCCCACATTCACTGCACTCATAAGGCCTTTCTCCTGTGTGAACTCTCTGGTGTATAAGAAGGTGACATCTATGAATAAAGGATTTTCCACATTCACTGCACTCATAAGGCCTTTCTCCTGTGTGAACTCTCTGATGATTTTGGAGGGCAGACCTAGCTGTAAAAGATTTCCCGCATTCATTGCACTCATAAGGCCTTTCTCCAGTGTGAACTCTCTGGTGTATAAGAAGTTGACATCTATGAATAAAGGATTTCCCACATTGGCTGCATTCATAAGGTCTTTCTCCAGTATGAATTCTCTGATGATTTTGGAGGCCAGACCTAGCTGTAAAAGATTTCCCACATTGGCTGCACTCATAAGGCCTTTCTCCTGTGTGAACTCTCTGGTGTATAAGAAGTTGACATCTATGGATAAAGGATTTCCCACATTGGCTGCACTCATAAGGCCTCTCTCCAGTATGAATTCTCTGATGATTTTGGAGGGCAGACCTAGCTGTAAAAGATTTCCCACATTCACTGCACTCATAAGGTCTTTCTCCTGTGTGAACTCTCTGGTGTATAAGAAGTTGACATCTATGGATAAAGGATTTCTCACATTGGCTGCACTCATAAGGCCTCTCTCCAGTATGAATTCTCTGATGATTTTGCAGGACAGACCTAACTGTAAAAGATTTCCCACATTCATTGCACTCATAAGGCCTTTCTCCTGTGTGAACTCTCTGGTGTATAAGAAGTTGACATCTATGAATAAAGGATTTCCCACATTCACTGCACTCATAAGGCCTTTCTCCTGTGTGAACTCTCTGGTGTATAAAAAGTTGACATCTATGGATAAAGGATTTCCCACATTCACTGCACTCATAAGGCCTTTCTCCAGTATGAACTCTCTTATGTTGAAGGAAATTGGACTTTTTGCTAAAAGATTTTCCACATTCACTGCATTCATAATGCTTTTCTCCAGTGTGAACTCTCAGATGTTGAATGAAGCTGGACCTTTGGAGAAAAGATTTAGCACATTTCTTGCATGCATAAGGCTTCTCTCCGGTGTGGATCTTCCTATGCACACTGAGGTGGTGGCTTCGGCTAAAGGATTTTCCACATTCGCTGCACTCATAAGGCTTTTCTCCAGTGTGAACTCTCTGGTGCTGCATAAGATTACAACTTTGGGTGCAGGCTTTCCCACATTTGCTGCACTCACAAAACGCTTCACTAGTGATGACTCTCTCATACATATCTGTGTGGCTGGAGGATTTTCTGCCTTCTCCCCAGCTCCGATGAATTGTTCCACTGTGAAAAACAGCTTCACACTCATGACTGTTGTTTTGTTCCTTCCTGATATTAGTGGCCTGTTGCTGAAGTCCCATGTTGGCTGCTAATTTCTTCCCAATTTCACTGTACACAGAGAGATTCCCTGATGCGTAGACTGTGAAGCTCTTCAGAAATGCAAGTCTCCTCACATCACATCGGAAGGGTTTCTCTCTAATGTGCTGCTTCCGGTGCTGTTGAAGGTTTGCAGTGAAATAGAACTGTTTCCCACATGCCCCACATGTGTATGCTTTCTGGCCCCTATTTGCTCCCTGCTCTTCAGCCAAGTGCAAAATGTCTCTCAAGACTGGGACGCACATCTTACAGGGCTGGGCCTTCTCAGGAGATGAACCTGCCCTGGGGGTCCTAATCTGTGATACTCCCTCCACACATATGTTCTCTTCAGAAGGTGTCTCTTCATCGACTCCACGCCAAGAACCTGAAAACAAAGACGTGATGGTGAAATTCATGTTGACGTTGGATGGGGGTGACACCATCACAACTGTATGTCTGACACATGAAAGAACCAATCCATGGGACTGTGTTCAGTAAATGGAGTTGGGGTCAAATTGAGGATGCAGCTGTTCTGCATTATTGGGACTTAAGGTCACAGAATTGATGCAGCCTCACCAAGCACAGGACACAAGGACTGGATGTGGTCCAAGGGTGAAAGGCATGTTCTACAGTTCACTCTTCTGTCAATGGCTTTCACTAGGACCACATCTGCTGCTGATCTGTGATACTGTGCACAAGTATAAGCCCATGCACCAGAAAATCTTACTGAAACAGTAGCTGGTATTCATGGAACATTAAAGTATACCTGCCTAATGCCATTCAAATATACCTGCACAATGTCATAAAGTACTATAGAGAAAACAATGTGAAGACTACATGAGAGAAGTGGCTTAGAGAGGTGGTAGGGAATAAATCCCAGGCTGCAGTCAGAATAAAAATGAGTAGTCATAGAAATGACAAGTTGGCAGAGTACCAAGAATGGAGGACAAAAGAAGTGATTTGGGGCCACTGGCAATGGGGCTAAAACACTAATCACACAAGGTATGTTCCTGATATGACTTAAAACACAGACCTGATATCAAGCCCTCTGCCAGCTGCCATTCATCTTGGCTAGACTACCTGTGAGCTCTTTTTGCTGAGACCAGAGTCATGTCCATCCCATGAAGCCCCAAGGACTCTCCATCCCCAGTTGAACAACTACATGGGACACATATGACACAAGGCCTAATGGAATGTCAGGATGGGTGAGTGGCAAATACGAACCCAGAGGAACTAAGCACACAACAGACAAAGGAATGATATTTAAATACTACAAACAGAAATGTCAGTGGAGCCAGAGGGAAGGATGTACAGTGGATGGAGTACAAAATGCTAGGAAACAAAATGTAAACAAAATGTTAGGTGTTTTTCTCCCCACCTGTAAAACAGGGGATGGGTTAGGAATCCATCTCCCTACCTGAAAAACACTGGATGGAGTAATAGGTGTTAGGAATCCACTCCCAACCTGAACAACAGTGGATGGAGTACAAGGTGTTATGAATCCGTCTCCCCACCTGATTTTAAGGGCCAGTGTCTCTTTTCCCGCTCTTCATTTTTCTGGTTTTTCACTTTTGGAGAGTGAGATATTTAAGGACTAAGACATTCAAAATCAGCCACTTATATAGAGGAACTTCAAAAGTCATAGTGCACCCCCAAGAAATGCACAGTGAAAACCCCTTAAGTTTACAGCTCATGTTGATGTCCAGGAAAGAATCACCTGAAAACATCAAAAACAAAGAGAAGCCCATACCAGCAAACACTTGTTAAAGTGAATACAGGATCTCCAGCATTACAATATTATAAGACACAAATGCTCAGTTTTCAATGACAAAAACTCACAAGACATACGAAGAAACAGGAACGTATGATGCAAAGGAAAATAACAAATCAACCGCAACTGTAACTTATAAACAGGTACACAAAAAATAGATGGCGAACTAACTAGAAAGACTTAAAAACTGACTAAAGGATGTTCAAATAACTAAAAAAAAAAAAAAAAAAAAACCAAGTGTACAGAAAAAAAAGTGTTGCCTGAACAAAGTAGGAATAACAGTAAAGAGATAGAAAGTATAAGTATTGTAAAAATGGAAATTTGGAAACTGCAAAGTACAATTCCTAAAAAGAAACAGGTGTACAGAAAAAAAAGTGTTGCCTGAACAAAGTAGGAATAACAATAAAGAGAAAGAAAGTATAAGTATTGCAAAAAAGGAAATTTGGGAACTGAAAAGTACAATTGCTGAAGTGAAAAGAAAACAAAACACTAGAGGGATTCAGAACAGAAAAACATAGCACACTTATGGATTGATATGAATAGGAACATCCCCAAATCTAAATAAACTCCAAGCAGAATAGACTGTGAGAGCCATACTGCAGCACATTATAATAAAACTGTTGAAATGCAGAGACAAAGAATCTTGAAATCAGCGACAGAAGTGACTCATTCCAGACAAGGGATCCCCAAGAAGGTTATCAGCACATTTCTAATCAGAAATCTGGCCAGAAAGCAGTGGGTTGATATATTTAAATTGTTGAAGGAAAATAACGTGTCAACCAATAACCCTACATCAGGGAAACATCCTTCAAAAACTAAGGAAAATTAACATATTCCAATGTAAACAAAAGCTAAAGAAGTTCTTTAACACTAGACTTGTCTTGCAGCAAATGCTAAATGGATTCTTTCAGGTGGAAATGAAAAAAACACTAAACGGTAATTCAAAGTTATTTGAAGAAATGATGGTCTCTGATAAAGGTAAGTTCATAGAAAATTATAAAAGCTACTGTGATTGTAAGTTTGTAACAGCATTTTTTCGTTTTCTACCTGATTGCAGAGAATAATGCATTTAAAGAAACCATAGTCTCAGCTTAAACACACCACATACAAGTATGTAATTTTGTAAAATCAATACTAGAAAATAGTGGGGACAGAGCACTACAGAAGCAGAAATGTTTTTGTAATGTTATTGATGGTAAGCTGGTGTAAATTAAAATTAGTATGCTGGTAGGTTTAGGATATAAAATGTAATCCCCATGGTAACTACAAATAATCATATAATGTACACAAAGGAAATGAAAAGACAATTAAAACATATCACTAGGGGCTTCCCTGGTGGCGCAGTGGTTGAGAGTCTGCCTGCCGATGCAGGGGACACAGGGACACGGGTTCGTGCCCAGGTGCGGGAAGATCCCATATGCCGCGGAGCAGCTAGGCCCGTGAGCCACGGCCACTGAGCCTGCGCATCCGGAGCCTGTGCTCCACAACGGGAGAGGCCACAACAGGGAGAGGCCCGCGTACCGCAAAAAAACAAAACAAAAAAAAAAACAAACAAACAAAAAAAAAACATATCACTAAACAAATTTAATACAAAAAGAGAAAATATCAAAAATTAAGGAACAACAAGCTCTAAGGCATACAGAAAACAAAGAGCAAAATGACAAAAAATACCTCTTATCAGTAATTGCCCTAAATGTAAATGGATTAAACACTCAAAGCAAAAGACAGACTGACAGATTTTTTAAAATGATCCAACTGTATGCTGTTGACAAAAGTCAATTAAATTGAAAATGAAAGGTTAGAAAAAGATATTTCATGCAAATAGTAACCAAAAGAACACAGGGGTGGCTATTATTCATATCAAACAATAAAGAAGTCTAGGGACTTCCCTGGTGGTGCAGTGGTTGGGAATCTGCCTGCCAATGTAGGGGACATAGGTTCAATCCCTTGTCTGGGAAGATCTCACATGCCGTGGAGCAACTAAGTGCATGTATCACAACTACTGAGCCCACGTGCCATAACTACTCAAGCCCACACGTCTAGAGCCTGTGCTCTGCAATGATAAGCCACTACAATGAAAAGCCTGCATGCCACAATGAAGACCCAACACAGCCAAAAATAAATACATAAAATAAATAAATTTTTTAAAAGGGCTTCCCTGGTGGCACAGTGGTTGAGAGTCCACCTGCCAATGCAGGGGACATGGGTTCATGCCCCAGTCCGGGAAGATTCCACATGCTGTGGAGCAGCTGGGCCCATGAGCCATGGCCGCTAAGCCTGCATGTCTGGAGCCTGTGCTCCACAATGGGAGAGGCCACAACAGTGAGAGGCCTGCGTACCGCAAAAAAAAAACACACAAAAAAAAGACCCAACGCAGCCAAACATAAATAAAAAAATTAAAATAAGTATATATATTTACACATCTCATAATAGACAATCAAAAGATATAAAGCAAAACCTGACAGAACTGAAAAGAGAAACAGTTCTACTATAGTATGGGGACACTTCAATGCTCTGCTCTCAGCAATAGACAGGAACAATAGTTTAAATTAGATAAAGATCATACAAACTGTCCTCTCCAACTGAAACAGATTGAAGATAGAGATCAATCACATATGGAAAACAAATATCCACAAATTTCTGGAAATTAAACAACATGCTTTGAAACAACCAATAGGTCCATGAAAAAAAACTCACACAGGAAACTAGAAAATACTTAAGAGACTAAAGAAAACAATAATATAACATACTAAAACTTATAAGATGCCACAAAAGCAGTACTAAGGAGAAAATTTACATCTATAAATGCTTACATATAAACAAAGAAATATCATCAATCAACAACGTACCTTTACAACTTGAGGAACTACAAAACAAACTAAACAAAGCCTTCTGAAAAGAGAAATGAAGATTAGAAAAACAAAATAGCCAGAACATTCTGTTTTTAACAAAGTCTGCCCTCAGTAGAAACTACTTAACCAGAGCCAAACCTACTGTCATTTTATCAGAGTCTAACTTACCTGGGAAAGAGGAAATACCCAACTACAGCCCCCAATACCCATCCTGTCCCAACTAAGGGAGGGAAAATTAAATTGAAAAGAAGTTGTGAAGTTCAGGATCCAGACACACAGGCTCATTAAAAGATTGAAAATTAAATATAATATGAATGTTAACAGCAACATGCATGCTTCCGCTCTCCACATCTTACCAACACACCAATAAAGGTCTATCTACAATGGTTCCTTTTAGGGAATACATCATGCCAGTTACAAAGAAAAAAATTACAGGACCAACTAAAAGGCCTAAAAACAAATTTTGTAAAGGCAAAGGAAGCTTCAAAACTAGAATCAGATATCACAGGGAGGGACTTCTCTAGGGATCCAGTGGTTAAGTCTCCACAGTTCCACTGTAGGGGGCACTGGTTCGATCCCTGGTAATGGAACTAAGATCTTGCATGCTGGGAAGGGAAGGGAGGGGAGGGGAGGAGAGGAAGAAAGGAGGGAGGGAGGGAGGGAGGGATATCACAGGGCCGTTGGAATGATCAAATTGGTAATGTAAAACAATTATGATTAATACGCTAATTAATGCCTGCTAATGGATAAAGCAGACAGCATACAAGACAAGAAAGGCAATGAAAGCAGAGATGAAAATTCTAATAAAGAACCAAAAGGAAATGCTAGAGATCAAAAAGAAGAGAAGAGGAATGAAGAATGAATAGGATGGGCTTATTAAGACTGGACACAACTCAGGAAAGAATCTCTCAGCTTGAGGTTCCTGCAGTAGAAACTTCTAAAACTGAAAAACAAAGAGAAAAAGGACTAAAAAAAAAAAGAATATCTAAAAACTGTATAACATCTGCAAATGCTTTAACATACATATATAAAAACATCAAAAGAAAAAAAGAATAAGGAATAGAAAAAATATTTGAAGCAATAATCATGGAGAATTTCCACCAAATTAATGTCAGACACCAACCCACAGATCCAGGAAGCTCAGAGAACATCAAGCAGGTTTAATGCCAAAAAACTACACCTAAGCTGGGGCTTCCCTGGTGGCACAGTGATTAAGAACCCACCTGCCTATGCAGGGGACACAGGTTCAAACCCTGGTCCAGGAAGATCCCACATGCTGTGGAGCAACTAAGCCTGTGTACCACAACTACTGAGCCTGCACTCTAGAGCCCACAAGCCACAACTACTGAACCCACATGTCACAACTACTGAAGCCTGTGAACCTACAGCCCACGCTCCACAAGAGAAGCCATGACAATGAGAAGCCCGCACACCGCAATGAAGAGTAGCCCCTGCTCACCGCAACTGGAGAGAGCCTGCACACAGAAATGAAGACCCAACACAGCCATAAGTAAATAAATAAATAAATTTATTTTAAAAAACAACAACAACAAAACTACACCTAAGCATATCACATTCAAATACAGAAGAAAAAAAAATCCCAAAAGAAACCAGAGGAATAAACACTTTAGTCATGGGGAAGCAACAAAAAGAATAACATCTGAATTTTCAGAAATCATGCAAACAAGAGAAAGGAGTGAAACATTTAAAGCTTGGCGGGGGTGGGGTTGGGGGGTGGCCAATGTCAGCCTAGAATTCAGAATGTAATAAAATTACTCTTCAACAGTGATGGTGAAATAAACATGTTCTTAGATGCACAAAAATCATGGGAATTCATTTTTAAAAAGTTCTTTAGAGAGATGGAAAATAATAAAGATCAGAAATTTGGGTTTCAGAGAAAGGAAGAGCACTGTAGAATTTTAAAAGTTTCACTGACATATAATTGATGTGAAACATTGTATTTGTTTAAGCTGTACAACATAATTTGATTTGTGTATATGTTGTGCAATGATTACAATAAGTTTAGTTAACACCACAATACAATTTTTTTCCTCTGATGAGAACTTTTAGGATTTACTCTCTTGGCAAATTTGAAATACAGCATACAGTATAATTAACTATAATCACTAAGCTATGCATTACATCCCCAGGACTTATTCACGTTACAACTAGAAGTCTGTAGCTTCTGACACCATTCACGCATTTCATCTAACCCTGTTCACCCATCCCCTACTCCGGCAACCACTAATTTCTGTGCTGTCTCTGAGTTTGGGGTGTGTGTGTGTGTGTGTTTCTTTTTTTTTAAAGATTCCAGGGACTTCCCCAGTTGTCCAGTGGTAAAGAATGCACCTTCCAATGCAGGGGATGCAGGTTCAATTCCCTGGTCGGGAAACTAAGATCTGACATTCTGCGGGAAAACTAAGCACACACGCCACAACTACTGAGCTCATGCGCCTCAACTAGAGACTGCGTGCCACAACTATAGACCCCACAAACCCTGGAGCCTGCGCACCACATCTAGAGAAGAGAAAAACCTGCACACCACAACTAGAGAGAAGCTTGCACCACAACGAAGAGCCTGAGCATCCCAACGAAAGGTCCCACATGCCTCGATGAAGATCCTGCATGCCGCAACTAAGACTCGTCGCAGCAAAAAGGAAAATATTCCCCATGTATGTGTAATTATGGAGTACAACTGACTCTTGAACAACATGGGTAAGAACTGCATGGGTCCACTTACACATGGTTATGTTTAATTAAATAAACACAGCACCACGTGATCAGTAGTTGAATGAATCCACAAATGCAAAACTTCAGAATCACAGGGCTGACTGTGAAACTTCATCATCTGCAGATTTCAGTATATGCAGGGGCTCCTGGAATCAATCCTCTCTGGAAACTGGCAAACAACTGTATTTGTCTTTCCCTGAACTAAGACTTATTTCACTTAGCATAATGCCCTCAAGGTCCATCCATGTTATTAAAGATGGTAGGATTTCTTTTTTTTAATGGTTGAACAATATTGAATAGTGTTCCACATACAGCACATTTGTTACCCATTCATCCATCAATGGACACTTAGGTTTTTTTCATGTCTCGGATAGTGTAAATAATGCTGCAAAAAACAGGGAGTACAGATATCTTGTTGTTTTTTTAAAATAAATTTATTTTTGGCTGCTTTGGGTCTTTGTTGCTGCACATGGGCTTTCTCTGGTTGTGACGAGCAGGGGCTACTCTTTGTTGTGGTGCATGGGTTTCTCATTGCAGTGGCTTCTCTTGTTGCAGAGCACGGGCTCTAGAGCACAGGCTCAGTAGTTGTGACACACAGGCTTAGTTGCTCCACAGCATGTGGGATCTTCCCAGACCAGGGCTCGAACCTGTGTCCCCTGCATTGGCAGGTGGATTCTTAACCACTGTACCACCAGGGAAGTCCCCAGATATCTTTTTGATATGATTTCACACCCTTTGGATAAACACACAGAGGTGAAATTGCTGGATCATACTGTAGTTCCTTATTTAATATTTTAAGGACTTCCCTGTGGTGCAGTGGTTAAGAACCTGCCTGCCAATGCAGGGAACATGGGTTCGATCCCTGCACCGGGAAGATCCCACATGCCGCGGAGCAACTAAGCCCATGCACCGCAACTACTGATCCTGTGCTATAGAGCCTGCACGCTACAACTACTGAAGCTCACAGGCCTAGAACCCATGCTCTGCGACGAGAAGCCACTGCAATGAGAAGCCCATGCACCACAAAGAAGAGTAGCTCTCACTCGGCTCAACTAGAGAAAGCCCACATGCAATGAAGACCCAATGTAACCATAAATAAATAGATAGATAGATAGACAGACAGATAAATAAATAAATACTGTCGGGTGCAGAAATGGAGCAAACTTTGGGTAGTATGGATCCGTACACTCACTTAGCCCAGGAGAGGGCAAGCAAGGAGGGATCTCTAAAGCGGACTGCAACACTGATGAACCTGAATGGTCACCTGCAAGACTTTGGGGCTACAAGTTTCATGGCACTAAGGAGTAGGGATGAACTCTGCCTAGCCATTGTAACTGCAGCACATAACTTTAAGAAGAAAGCAGTGCCCATGGTCCAGATGTGAGAAGGACAGAGAACTACCCTTGGGGAAAAGGAGAAAGGCAGAGCCTATCTCAGAGGATTGGGATGGGTGTGAGGGCCTTACCCAGCATGCAGACAAGGGCAAAGTTCTCCAGCATGACATCAAGGTACAGGTGTATCTGAACCTCATCAAGAAGACACCATTCCTCGCAGGAGAAGTACACGGCCACATCCTCAAAGGTCACACTGCCCTGGTATAACAGGGACAAATATAACCATGAACAGTCTCATTCCTGAAAATCCACAGTCCATCTTCCCACACATTTCCCCTACCGCCCAACCAGATGGAGACTCTCAAGACCTGGGGAAGAGAACCTCTCTCCTTTGATCTGAAACTCCCATTGCCTCCAGAATACACAGGCAGTCATTTCAAGTCTAACTCCAGTTCTTCCCTGTTTATTTCCATCAGAAAAAAGGAGACCTGCACTTACCTAAACAAGCTCAGCCTCACCTCAAAACACTGCCACAGGGACTTCCCTCGTGGTCCAGTGGTTAAGGCTACGAGTTTCCACTTCAGGGGGCACAGGTTCAATCCCTGGTGGGAGAACTAAGGATCCCGCATGCCGTGTGGTGGGGCCAAAAATAACATTAAAAAAACACTGCCGGGCTTCCCTGGTGGCGCAGTGGTTGAGAGTCCGCCTGCCGATGCAGGGGACACGGGTTCGTGCCCCGGTCCGGGAAGATCCCACATGCGCCCGAGCGGCTGCGCCCGTAAGCCATGGCCGCTGAGCCTGCGCGTCCGGAGCCTGTTGCTCCGCAATGGGAGAGGCCACAACAGTGAGAGGCCCGCGTACCGCAAAAAGAAAAAAAAAAAAAATCACTGCCACATACTGGTACCTGTTCCAGGAGTAACCTTCCACACCTCATTTCATCAGTGGTGGGAAACTAGAACCCCCTCCACAAAAGCTGGCCTGCACTCAGAAAACCAAGCATGGGGTTCTCTAGGGTCTCCAAATCAAAGTGCTGGGAGAATGGCAGGTGAAGAACCCTAAGACACTTCAAATACACAGAATGTGTGCGTGGGGGGTGAGAACAAGTGAAGGACTGGGACAACTGCCACTTGCCCAAAGTGCTTCTCCAGCCCATGGAATCTGTGGGAAAAGGAAGGCGATGGAGAAAGTGACGTAAGCAGTGCTTCAGGGGCTCACACTTTCCCTGGACCTGTGCCCAATACAAGAGCCAGGTAAACTCTGGCTGACTCACTAACCTCTCCTCTGTGCCTCCATCCTCATTGCTCCTACTTACCAGTTGTGACCGTGTCTCATCACACTGCCTCAGTGTCCTCATCATTCCCCTACACTCTGCTTTCCGTTGAACACTTTGGATTATTTTTAAAAGCCTAGCTCAGATTGTGCCCTTCCTTTATTCAAAACTCTCCACCGCTCCCAGGGCCCTAAGAAGAGAAACACAACCACTCATCTACCACTCCAGGTGCAGCCTGGCCTCAAACTGCGTTCCTCGCAGAAACAAGATGGACTCCGGGTTCCCGAATATTCCTGCTTCAGTTGTATCTCCAAGCCTCACTCAGACCACATTACAACGGTGGTCAGAAATAGGGACACCACCCCTGCAGGCCTCACTCTCCTGGACCAGACGCCTCTCACTCAGGAGTTTCGTATTTGGGTGGGTAAACGGGCAGGGGAGAACCCGGAGCCCGCAGCATTTACCTGAGCCGGGTCCGTCAGCGTAGCCGCCGCCATCGGAGCTCCTGGGAGGAGAGGAGTGGCGACAGTCGAGGGGTCCTGTCGGACTTTGTATCGATGCACCCCGCAGGCGGCGGTGTCCCCAACACTCAGGCCGTCCCTTTGCAGTGTGTACAAAGCCTCCTCCTGCGTCTTCTTGGCCCGTCACCTCGCTCCCATCACCGCACACTCCGACCTTCCGACTAGCTCCACGATCAAAATGGGCGCCACGAGGACGCCGGAAGTTCTTCTCCCGGAGGTTCGCGCTCCCGGAAATGCCCCCTTCCTGGATTTTCATTGGATGAACGTCGCTGCCTTAGCGCAAATTCTTCTGGGTAATGTAGTGCCAAGGACTCAGGGAATGTCACCCCGCACCTGAATCGCCGGGAAAAAGCCAAGCTGCACCACGGAAGCACTGGAAAATGACTTCTAGGGCGGGAAAAGGACTCCTATCTTCTTAAGAGAGCGGGGAAGGTTTGTTGTTCTTTTTCTAATTCTCATAGGTAGTAGTTTAGGGGCTCCAGTCTTCTTAAGGGGGAAGGGAACCTTTGTCGTTCTTCTTTTTCTAATTCTCATAGATAGTAGGTTAGGCTATTTATTTGAGTTGTCTCTTGTTCCTTGAGGCCTGCATTGCTATAGACTTCCCTCCTAGAATTGCTTTTGCTTCATCCCATAAATTTTGGAGTGTTGTGCTTCAGTTTACATTTGTCTTAAGATATTTGCTGCTTTCCCATTTGATCTCTTCACTGACCCATTTGTTTAGTAGCATGTTATTTAGACTCCACATATTTGTTCTTTTCCCGTTTTTCTTATTGTAGTTGATATCTGGAGAGATCCCTGCTCGTCTTGTAGTTAGGATTCAGCGCTTTCATTGCCGTGGCAGTGTTCCATCCCTGTTCAGGGAACTGAGATCCCACAAGTCATGTTACAGGGCCCCCACAAAAAAATCATAATAATTACTGTAGTTGTGTTTTTGATGTCATATTTTACATCTTTGCGCTTATCCTGTTGTGTGTAGTTCTACTTCCGTCTACATTTTTTAAAAATCTACTTACCAGCTTATTTAAACGATCTTCATTCTTTACTATATATTTGCCTTTCCTAGTGGAATTTTCCCTTTCCTGAAGATTATTATTTATTTTCCATTTAGAGAAGACTCTTCAACATTTCTATTATGGTAGGATTAGTATTGATTAATTCTTTTGGGTTTTGCTGATCTGGGAAGTTCTTTATCTCTCCTTCTTTTCTAAATGATAATCTTGCTGGGTAGAGTATCCTAGGTTGCAGCTTTCTCCTTTTCAGCACTTTGAATATATCCTGCCATTCCCTTCTGGCCTGCAAAATGTCTGCAGAGAAAACAGCTGATAGCATTATTGGGATTCCCTAGTTTATGACTCTTTCTTTTTCTCTTGATGCATTGAGAACTCTATCTTCAACTTTTGCCATTTTCTTATGATATGTCTTGGTGTGGGTCTGTTTGGGTTCATCTTGTTTGGGATCCTGTGTATCAATACTTCCTGTACCTTAATACCAGTTTCCTTCTTCAGGTAAAGGAAATTTTCAGCCATAATGTCTTGAAAAATATTTTTGTTCCCATGCTCCCTCTCTTTTCCTTCTGGAACCCCTATAATTCGAATATTGGAACACAACGTTATCCTAGAGATCTTGTACATTCCTTTCATTTAAAAAACATAGTTTTTCTGCCTGCTTTCCTGATTCTGTGATTTCCATTATTCTATCTTCCAGACCACTTATGCATTCTCTGTCTCTCTTCCTCTGCTGTTCATTCCTGCTAGCGTGCTTTTTATTTGAGCCATTGAACATTTTTTTTTAGCCACTCCACGCAGCTTGTTGGATCTCAGTTCCCCAACCAGGGATTGATCCCGGGCCACAGCAGTGAAAGCCCAGAATACTAACCACTAGGCCACCAGAGAACTCCCTTGAAGTATTTATTTTTCATTGGGTCTCCTTTTGTTTTCTAGTTCTCTGTTAAAATATCCAGTGTTTAGCTCAATTATTTTTCCTAGTTCAGTTAATATTTTTATTACCAGTGTTTTGAATTATTTACATTGTAACAGTTATTTCTGTTTCATTGTTTATTCTTTCAGGGGTTTTCTCTTTCTCTCAATTGAGAGTATTTCATTAGCAATTTTCATTTTATTTAACTTTCTCTACCTCTATAAACTTAGGTGATACCGTTTCCCTTTGGGGTCTTGAAGGGGTGTCCTTCTGAGGGACTATGACTATGCAGAGTGGGTATACCCAATGCTTTTGGTGGGACGGCTGGATTTGATGTGGGTGCAAGTCACGTCTTTCCTCAGAGCGTGATGGCAGCTATCACCACAGTAAGGGCTGAGACTGGAGATTGAGGGACTACAGCCAGCACCGGGTACGAGACCTGATCTCAAGTTGCAGGACCAGAAGCCATGAGGGTCGGGCTGGGGCTGGCTCTGTTCCCATTAATTGTGTATCCTTCCTTCTCCCCACACTGGGACTTTAGCCACAGGAAGGGAGTGTTGAAGCAAGTGGGATTTTCGTGCATACAGGGGTCTGGTATGCTGCCTGTGTAGGCCTCTGTGGCTATGCTCAGATGCAACCTAGGGTCTTTTCCCCAGTTGTGGCTGCCCCAGATCCAGTGCTGCACTGTGGCATGCAGTGGGCTGGAGCATTTTCTTGGCTTGGACAGGGTTAACTGGACTGGGGACCATGATGAGGTGATCATGGTGAACTCAACAGCTGCTAGAGGCCTATCTCTGCCCTGCATTGGAAACAAGATCTCTTGCTCTCTCACAGCTGATCAGTATCTCCACTCTCCCTCACTCCCTCTGTGTTGCAGCACCACTCCATAGGGAGGAGGCAGGCCCCTGTGGTTTCTGTGCATGTACGGTGGGGTGGGTGAGCCGTGGCCAGCCAGCTGCCATCAGAAGACTGGGCTGCTTCTGATATACCTGGGGAGTAAGTGCCAAGAATGGCTACCAAAGCCCCACTCTGACTCTGCACTGGGACCAGGTTGCCTCTGCTTCCAAACATCGACTCTTTTCCCAGGTCTTGGCGGCCACACATGCAGTCCCGTGCTCTGGCATGGAGTTAGTGAGGCCAGAGCATTTGCTCCACTCTGACTTGGGTGTGCTAAGATCCTGGTCACAAGAAACCTGCAAAAATCTGCTAATGCATACCTCTCTCTGCCTGGCCGCAGGGACAGGCATTTGCTTGCTCACTCCTCCCAAGCAAAGTCCAGGCTCCTCCAGCCTTTCTGTCTGTCCCAGTGGTCCTCCACCCCGTCAAGAAGGCTTGTCTCCACAACATAGACACGAGGACTGGAACACCTAGTCTGTACTTCAAGCCACTCACTCCCCAGGGAGCTCACTGCCCAAGTGATCGCCCTTCCTCTCTGAGTCCCACAACTCCTGACCACATTGCTTTTCTTCCCTTCCTGCCCAATTACATGTATATGTTTCTTACAGCCTTGGTTGAACAGGAGTCCTTCTGCCAGTTTACAGTGAGGATTGTTCCAAAGTAAATGTATTTTTGATGTGTTCGTGGGGGAACGTGAGCTCCATGCCCTCCTACACTGCCACCTTGATTTCCTCTCAGCTGGTCCATAATGAACAAAAACAACCAGATGAGAAATGAACCTATATTGTTTGGAGGACAAGCCTGTTTAGCCCAGTTTTATCAAACCTGAAAAGCCAGTTTAGTAAGAATAACTCCCCCATTGATATCTGATCAAACACCCATTTCCTACCCTTTATATCTGATCTGAATAGCAAGATTCTTATTAAGTCGGTTTAGCAAGAACACCCGTTACCCTGTTTTCTGTTGGTAATTTTCCATCCACTGACTCCTTCACTCTACTTCTTGGCTGTAAGTCCTCAGCTGTCTTTACTTAATGTTGAACTCAATCTTTCAGTCTTTGGGGACTCATTTAAAGAACACCTTGCCCATCCTGATACCCTGTGATGCTCCACCCAAGAGTCGTACTCATACCCTACACCCCATGCTGAGGGACAAGAGTATATTTTACTGGGAACCAACATTGATGGCTTTCCTGTGAATGACCCCATTTATCTACCCAATCTACCTAGTGACACCTAGTAATTATTATTACTGCAGTTTGTGAAAGGAGGAGCCTGCAAGTTAGAGAGGTGGAGGGACTTTCACAAAGGTACACAGCTCTCAGGCCCTTGATGAGAGTGATTCCTCTAAGCTGCACCTGTCCAATGGCATCTCTTTGGGCCCCTCCAGCAGGCACTCCATCTGCTGTGTCCCAATCATGAACTATACACACCTGACGTCTGCATCGCCACCAGGGCCTCCAGCTCCACTATCCCCAGTGCACACCACCTCTCTGCAAACAGCCTCCCTATTAAGAAGATTTTCACAGGGACAGCAGCACCACACAGCAACACACACAGGTCTTCAGTTTCACTTCAGTTGTGACAGAGGCCTCCATCACCACATGCAGTGATTTGTTTCCAAGGTCATGTCCATCTTCATGAACCTGCTTCATGATGTGCCTGTGTCCAAATTCTCCCAGTCACTATTCCGAGCACTGTAAAGGACACTGAAGGACTATAAACTGTTCACTGTAGCCCTCTCCAAGTCCCCAAGGCTCTTACTCCTAACTCTAGGACACACTGCTTAACTGCTCCTCCTACCCAACAGAAAAATGTCACCAAATAATGATTGCTAATCATCAAGAACGTGCCCACATCTCCTCGGGACTCATGCTTGACAAACCTAAGTCTAAATGCTATGTGCTGAATGCAGCCTGACACCTCCCATAAAGCCTGTAAAACCCCACCCCAAGTCCTTCTTGCTTGACAAAGCTGCTCACAAGTGTGAATCTCCAGGTTGTAACAAGGTGGTTACCGAGTCCCTGGTCTGAAAACCATCAGTGCATCATCATACTTGCAATGATGTGGGAGAAGTTGTTCTTTCCAAACCAGTCTGCACTCACCTCATCACACATTATCCAGGAAGACTGGGAGATTATGTGTGGCCCACACACCAGAATGTTGGACATCTCTATCACATGCCTGCCCCAAAATCTCGCTGGAGTATTTGTGACTTTTGTAGCCACACCTGCTGTGCTAGGTCAGCACCTCCCACTTTATTTCCCAAACAGGTTCTCACTTCTATCATAAATCCTTTGTGCTGTGGTAGTTTGTAGGTACAGGATGCATCAAAGTGTGTTAGCAATCAAAATCTGTCACACAGTGTCCCCATTTGTGCTGATATGCACTGATATTTAGAATACTTTCGTGTGTAATAAAGTTACTGGAGTTATGAAAGGGCTCTTTTATTTTAGAAACACATTTTAAGAAATTATGTATTCAGGGGCTTCCCTGGTGGTGCAGTGGTTGAGAATCTGCCTGCCAATGCAGGGGACATGAGTTCGATCCCTGGTCTGGGAAGATCTCACGTGCCAAGTGCTGCAACTACTGAAGCCCATGTGACTAGCGCCCGTGCTCCACAACAAGAGAAGCCACCGCAATGAGAAGCCCATGCACTGCAAAGAAAAGTAGCTCCCACTCGCTGCAACTAGAGAAAGCCTGTGTGCAGCAACGAAGACCCACCACAGCCAAAAATAAATAAAATAAATTAAAAAAAATTTATGTATTCAAAGACACACCTGGGATTATAAATTGTAAAAACCACTAAGTAAATCACGATACACAAACACAAAAAATCTACAAAATATAGTAAATGATGTAATATACAGGAAGGTTCCTACACAGTCATTCCATTTATATATACATTTGAAAAAAGTTATTTCAAAAGTAGAATATGCTCTTGCATCAGTATTTTTAATTTTGAGGATGAATTAAAAGTGACAGGAGGAAACTGGTTTCAGGGCTTTACACAAGTATCACAGTGTTAAAATGTACATTTAAGGTACATGTAATTTATTTTCAGTCAACTATACATATATTAAACGATTTTTAAAACAAATATGCAAAACCTGTCACTTTATAATCATTCTACTATGGTTTATTAGCGACATTCTTAAAATTATTTGTGGCTACTGTACCTGTAAGGTAGAAAAAGAATACAATGGTGGGCTCCTGGCAAGGCTTCCCAACTCCATATTCAGTGACATTATGTTGGCAATTTGACATTGGATATGCTGGAAGTATTTACACCAGGGAAATTGGCAAAGACTACAAACCAGGATTTCATTTACTGTGTTACTGAATATCTGGACTAGGGACTGAGGTAGGATATGGGAGTTCCCTGGTGGCCTAGTGATTAGGATTCTGGGCTTTCAGTGCTGGGGCCTGGGTTTGATGTCTGGTCAGGGAACTGAGGTCCCACAAGCTGTGTGGTCTGGGGAAAAATGGGGGGGGGGACTGAGAATAAAAAAAGGAAAAAACCTGATGTAGCATATGTTAATAGTGCAGATTTATCTTTTATTTTTTTTTGCGGTACGCAGACCTCTCACTCTCGTGGCCTCTCCCGTTGTGGAGCACAGGCTCCAGACGTGCAGGCTCAGCAGCCGTGGCTCACGGGCCCAGCCGCTCCGCGGCATGTGGGATCTTCCCGGACCGGGGCACGAACCCGTGTCCCCTGCATTGGCAGGCGGACTCTCAACCACTGTGCCACCAGGGAAGCCCCAGATTTATCTTTAACATATATAATGTATGTGGCCATTACATTATGCATAAGACCAAAATTAAGAAAAAATTGAGAACATATTCTTTCACTATGCCAAATTACAGTTCCATGCAGAAAAGAAGTCACTCACATTGGGTAAATGTGTGAAATCTCACAGATACCTTTGTTGTTTCCCTGATCTCTTACTTGTCAAGGAAAGAGAAAACAGACAAAAACTCACAAAATAAAAGCAGGTAAAAGAAATAGAAATTTATCAAAACAAGACATGCAGGTAAAAAATAGATTAAAAAATAATAATAATAACTCAAACTGAAAAATCCTGAGGGAATCCCCTGGCAGTCCACTAGTTATGGTTCTGCATTTCCACTGCAGGGGGCAGAGGTTCAATCCCTGGTTGGATAACTAAAATCCCACATGCCACAAAGTGCACCCAAAATTTAAAAAAAAAAGAAACATGAGAAAAAAGCAATTAAAATCATACTGATTTTATACTGCGATTTTACAGTCTTCATCGGAGGGGTCAGCCTGCATTCTGTCTTAGCTTTTAAGCTAGGTTGGTCAAATGTAGGTCTCAAAAGGGGGGCAGGAAAGTTCTTGCTGATTAAAAATCATTATTTGTTGACTTACATTTTGGGGAGGGTGGTGGAGGAGGAGCAGTAAGGGGATGGTAAAAAGGATTAGGAGGAATAGCCTTGGGGACCAGGTCATGTGAGGGCCACAGTGGACATTCCTAGTCCTTCAGCGTCCTTCACACTGCCCAGAACAGTGAGCATGTCAACTGCATAATGGGGAAACGAGGACATCCTGAAGTGGGTTTATGAAAAAGAAGGAAAGGACCTTGAAAACGAATCACTGCATATGGCAGTGGAGCCAGTGTCACATCTGGGGTGACTCCAATGATCCTCTCTGCAGTGCCTGGCTTAGTGCTGCTGTCACTGTAAGAACGTCCCAAGAGGGAGGGTGTTTGCAGGAAGCAGATGTACACTGGAAAAAATGAAGCTGGAGGTCCAGGTGGAAAACTACCAGGTTGGTAGTTCATCTTTGGGACAAAGAAAATGGGAGTCCCTGCTCAAAGCAGGAGAGGCCATTGGAAGGGTGCAGTGTAGAGGAACCACTCTCATCAAAGACCTGGCAGTAGTGAGGTCTTGTGGAATTCCCTCAATGTCTCTGGGCTGCAAATGCCTTCCTTTACAAATGTGAATAAAAACACTATGAGCACTGTTTTGGTTGGGTAGATGAATGGGAGTCATTTCCAAGAAAGCCATCAATGTTGTTTCCCAGAGAAAAGACAGCCCTATTCATCAGCATGGGGCTGTGGTATCAGCAGAGCTCCTGGGGTGGGGGGCAAAAGTGTCCAGATGGACAACGTGTCTTTGAGTCCTCAACGGGGGAAGGGTGAGAAAAGGACTGAAATGACCAGATTCCCTATGTCCTGAACCAGGCAACCTGACATTGAATCCGGATATCATCTGTTCACAACAGATGATACATTCTCTCTGTGCCGCAGTTTGTCCCAAGAAAGGGTACATTTGCTGCACAGTAACTGCAGGGTTTCTTCCCACCCTGTTACAATCTCAAACTCCTTGATCATTAGTCCCATCTATATTCGCTATATTCATAAGGCCATTTTACCAGTGTGAACTGATGTTTAATGAAGTAGCACCTTTCAATAAGATTTATCACATTCCTTTCACTCACAAGGCTTTTCTCCAGTGTGGATTTTCCTATGGATATAGAGGAGCTGTCTTCGGCTAAAGCATTTCCCACATTCAGTACACTCATAAGGCCTTTCTCCAGTGTGAACTCTCTGATGATGACGAAGGCTTGACGTATCAGTAAAACATTTCCCACATTCATTGCACTTATAAGGCCTTTCTCCTGTGTGAATTCTCTGATGAACATAAAGATCAGATATAATACTAAAACATTTCCCACATGCAATGCACTCATAAGGCCTTTCTCCACTGTGAACCCTCTGATGACGATTAAGGCTCGAGCTACCAGTAAAACACTTCCCACATTCACTGCACTCATAAGGTCTTTCTCCACTGTGAACTCTCTGATGATAATAGAGAGCAGAACTAGTAGTAAAAGATTTCCCACATTCACTGCACTCATAAGGCCTTTCTCCACTGTGAACTCTCTGATGATAATAGAGACCAGAACTGCTAGTAAAAGATTTCCCACATTGACTGCACTCATAAGGCCTTTCTCCACTGTGAACTCTCTGATGATAATAGAAACCAGAGCTAGTAGTAAAAGATTTCCCACATTGACTACACTCATAAGGCTTTTCTCCACTGTGAATTCGCTGATGGTAATGAAGGCTCATCTTAGCAGTAAAAAATTTTCCACATTTATTGCATTCATAAGGCTTTTCTCCAGTATGAACTTTCTTATGGGCACTGAGGTGTCCATTTCGGCTAAAGAATTTCCCACATTCACTGCACTCAAAAGGCTTTTCTCCACTGTGAACTCTCTGATGATTACAAAGGATTGACCTATTACTAAAAGATTTCCCACATTCATTGCACTCATAAGGCCTTTCTCCAGTGTGAACTCGCAGATGATAATAGAGGCCAGACCTAGTAGTAAAAGATTTTCCACATTCACTGCACTCATAAGGCCTTTCCCCACTGTGAACTCTCTGATGTGTAAGGAAACTAGATTTGTGGGTAAAAAATTTTCCACATTGGCTGCATTCATAAGGCCTTTCTCCAGTGTGAACCTTCTGGTGCTGACTATGGTTACTTCTTTGGGTGCAGGCTTTCCCACAGTTGCTGCATTCACAAAACCTTTCACAAGTGAGGACTGTCTCAGACTGAACAAGTATTTCTGTGTGGCTGGAGAATTTGTTGCCTTCTCCACAGCTGTGATGACATTTTCCACTGTGAAAAACAGCTTCACACACCTTACTGTTGTTCAGTTTCTTCCTGGTATTAGTAACCTGTTTCTGAAGTCCAATTTTGGCCACATAGTTGTTCCCAATCTCCATGTAGGTAGAGAGATTCCCTGTTGCATGGATTGTGCAGCTTTTGAAAAATGCGGGTCTCCCCATATCACAGCTGAAGGGTTTCTCTCTAATGTGCTGCTTCTGGTGCTCTTGAAGGTTTGCAGTGAAATAGAACTGTTTCCCACATGCCCCACATGTGTATGCTTTCTGCCCCCTATTTGTTCCTTGCTCTTCAGCCAAGTGCAAAATGTCTCTCAAGACTGGGAGGCACATCTTACAGAGCTGGGCCTTCTCAGGAGATGAACCTGCACTGGAAGTCCTGATCTGTGACACTCCTGCAGATACGCTCTGTTCAAAAGGTGTCTCTTCATCCTCGACCCGGTGCCAAGAACCTGAAAACAAAGAAATGATGGTGAAGTTCTTGTTCATGTTATTGGGTGTGAGTGACATCATCACAACTGTATATCTGACACATGAAGAAAGCAGTCCATAGGATTGTGTTCAGGAAATGGAGTTGGGGTCAAATTGGGAAAGAAGGTGCTCTCACCAAGTACAGGACACAGGGACTGGATGTGGCCCAAGGCAAAAGGCAAGTTCGACAATTCACTCCTCTGTCAATGGCTTTTACCAGGATCACATCTACTGGTGACCTATCATACTATGCAGAAGTGTATTTCCAGGCCCCAGAAAATCTGACTGCAACTGGTAGCTGGTGTTCAAGAAATATTAAAGGATATATACATGGTTGAGGACATAAACAATACCAGTAAGTACTAAGGGGAAAACAATGTGAAGACCACATGAGATAAATGGGTTAGAGAGGTGGTAGGGAAATTATCCCAGGCTGGAGTCAGAATAAAAATGGGAAGTAGGTGGCTTCCCTGGTGGCGCAGTGGTTGAGAGTCCACCTGCCGATGCAGGGGACGTGGGTTCGTGCCCTGGTCTGGGAAGATCCCACGTGCCGCAGAGCGGCTGAGCCATGGCTGCTGAGCCTGTGCGTCCGGAGCCTGTGCTCCGCAACTGGAGAGGCCACAACAGTGAGAGGCCTGCGTACTGCAAAAAAAAAAAAAAAAAAAAAAAAAAGCGGGGGAAGTAGGGAATTCCCTGGTGGTCCAGTGGTTAAGACTTCATGCTTCCAATGCAGGGATCGTGGGTTCAACCCCTTGTTGGGAAACTAGGATCCCACAGGCCATGGGCCATGGTCAAAAGAAAAAAAAAAGGGAAGTAGTAAAAAGCACAAGTTAACAGAATGTCAAGAATGGAGAAAGGACAAGAGAAGTAATTGGGGGGCCACTGACAATGGCCCTAAAACTAGTCAAATAAGATACATTCCAGGTATTATTTCTCAACACAGACCTTATAACAACCCTCTCCTAGCGGCCATTCATCTTACCAGGCTATCTTTAAGCTCTTTATACTGAAACTAGAGTCATGTCCATCTCATGAAACCACCAAGGACTCTCCATCTCCAGCTGAAAAACTACATGGGACAGAAATGATACAAGCCCTAACAGAGTCAGGACAGGTAAGTGGCCAACATGAGCCCAGAGGAGCTCAGTACACAATAGACCAAGGAACGATATTTAAATACCACCAAAAGAACATCCAGCGGAGACAGAGTGGGGAAGGATGAACAGTGGATAGAATACAGACTGTTAAGAATCCATCTCCTCACCTAAATGGGAACAATCTAACTGTTGTAACTCTTTTGCAACTATGGAGTCTACTGAAGATTTGCAGTGTCCCACAAAACGAAGTTTGAACACACGAAACTTCAAAACCAGAATCAGATATCACAGGAATGTTGGGATGATCATGCTGGGAATATAAAACAATTATAATCAATATGTTAATTAATGTCTGCGAATGGATAAAGCAGACAGCATACAAGAGCAGAAAGGCAATGTAAGCAAAGAGATGGGAAATCTAACAAAGAATCAAGAAATGCTAGAGAAAAAAAAAAAAGAAGAAATGCTAGAGATTGAGAACACCATAACAGAAATGAAAAATGACTGTGATAGGCTTATTTATAAACTGGACATAGGTGAGGAAAGAATCTGAGCTTGATGTTCTCTTAGGAAAAACTTCCAAAACTGAAAAAAAAAAAGGACAAGACAAAAAAAAAATCCAATATTGGTGGGACAACTACAAAAGGTTTAACATACACATATGGAAACATTAAAGGAGAAAGAGACAAAGGAACAGAAAAAATATTTGAGGCAATAATGATGGAGAATTTCCACCAAATTACTATCAGACACCAAAGCACAGATCCAGGAAGCTCAGAGAACATCAAGTAGGTTTAATGTGAAAAAACTACACCTAGGAATATCACATTCAAATGTACAAAAAAGTCCTGAAAGAAGCCATAGGAATAAACACCTTACCCACAGAGAAGCAACAAAAACAATTACAGTTGAATTCTCCTCAGAACTCATGCAGACAAGAAGAGAATGAAGTGAAACATTTAAAGTGCTCAGGGTGGGTGGGAGGTGACCTTCAGCAACCCAGAATTTGGTATCCAGCAAAAATTACCCTTCAACAGTGATGGTGAAATAAACACTTTCTTACATACAGAAAAATTGTGGGAATATATTAAAAGAAGTTCTTCAGAGAGATGAAGGGATTTCCCTGGCAGTCCAGTGGTTACCATGCATGCTTCCACTGCAGGGGGCATGGGCTTTATCCCTGGTCGAGAAACTAAGATGCCGCATGTGGCACAGCATGGCCAAAAAAAAAAAAAAAAAAAAGAGAGACAGATGGTAAATGATATAGATCAGAAGTTTGGGTTTCATAGAGAAAGGAAGAACATCAGAATAAAAAATATTTTACAGACACATAATTGTTGGGGAACATCATATATCTTTAAGCTGTACAACATGACTCTATATATGTACACACTGAAATGACTACCACATAAGTTCAGTTGAATTATGTCTTACAATTTTCTTTCTTCTGATGAGAACTTTTAAGATCTACTTTCTTAAAAACTTCTAAATATACAATACATTTTTGTTAACTAAAATCACTATGCTGTGAATTACGTCCCCAGGACTTAATCATAACTAGAAGTCTGTAACTTCTGAAACCCTTCACCCATGTCATCTACCCACCTTCCTGTGTTCTGGCAATCACTAATCTGTTGTCTGCATCTGAGTTTGTTGTTGTTGTTATTTTTTCAAAGATTTCCCATGTAAGTATAATCATGTAGTACATTTAAACCTTGAATAACATGGGTTAGAATTGCTTGGGTCCATTTATACAGGGATATTTTCCAATAAATACACAGCACTACATGATCTTTAGTTGGATGAATCCAAAAATGGGAACCTTGGGCTTCCCTGGTGGTGCAGTGGTTGAGAATCCACCTGCCAATGCAGGGGACATGGATTCGAGCTCTGGGCTGGGAAGATCCCACATGCCATGGAGCAACTAAGCCTGTGCACCACAACTACTGAGCCTGCACTCTACAGCCCACGAGCCACAAATGCTGAAGCCTGCGTGCCACAACTACTGAAGCCTGTGCGCCTAGAGCCCGTGCTCCGCAACAAGCCACTGCAATGAGAAACCCATGCACCACAACGAAGAGTAGCCCCTGCTCGTTGCAACTAGAGAAAGCCTACGAGCAGCAACGAAGACACAACACAGCCAAAATAAATATAATTAATTAATTTATATTTTTAAAACAATGGGAAACTTCAGAATCAGAAGTCTGACTATGGGACTTAAACACCCCCAGATTTCAGTATATGCAGGGGATCCTGGCACCAATCCTCTGTGGAAACATAGGGACAACAGGATTTCTCTCTGACTTATTTCACTTAGCATAATGCCTGTAAAATCCAATCATGTTGCTGTAAATGCAAAACTTCCTTCTTTTTTTAATGGTTGAATAAAACTGAATAGTATTCCATATATATGACGTGTTTGTTATCCACTCATCCATCAACGGACACTGAAGTTGTTTCCATGTCTTGGATATTGTAAATAATGCAGCAATAAACATGGAGTACACATATCTTTTTGAGATGATGATTTCACTCCCCTAGATAAATACACAGAGATGGAACTGCTGGACCATATGGTAGTTCCTTTCTTAATTCTGTAAGGATTCTCTACTCTTTTCCATGTGGTAGAAATAATGTACATTCCCACCAACAGTGCACACAGGGTCCCTTTTCTTCACATCTTCTCCTATACTTATTTATTGTCTTTTTCATAACAGACATTATAACAGCTGTGAGGTGGTATTTCATTGTGGTATTAATTTGCATTTCCTCAACCATTAGTGATTTTGAGCACCTTTTCATGTAGAAGGTCACCATTTGCATATCTTCTGAAAATTGTCTATTTAGATTTAACAGTTTGTACAAAACAACAATAGCAAAAGTGTACTCCATCATGTATTTTTAAACATACCCATATATGTATGTTTATGTAAAATTAAAACAAAAGACAAGAATAATACAATGGAGAAGATGGAAAATCAGGATTTTTTAAAATTATGAGCTTTTTAAACTACCCACGAAACCACAGTGTCATTTGAATGTGGACTTGAATTAGTTGTAAATACATACTGGAAACTCTATCGCGACTACATTAAAAAATGAAAAGGAACAAGTATAGATGATATGCTAACAAAGAAGAGAAAAAGGGTCATTCAAAATGCTTCATTAAAACCACAAAAAGAAGGGTGGAAGACTAAACTAGGAACAAAGAAAAAGGGCAATGGAAAGAAAATGGCAACAAATATGTTAGATGTTTACCCAACTGTATCAATATATTAAACATCAATAGTCTCAATGCACCAATTAAAAGAGAGATTATCAGAGTGGATCAAAAAACAAGACTGAATTATATGTTGTCTCCGAGAAACCCACTCTAAATACAAAGATGCACATAGAGGAAGCTCCCTGGTGGTGCAGTGGTTAAGAATCCACTTTCTGGGTTTCCCTGGTGGTGCAGTGGTTGAAAGTCCGCCTGCCAATGCAGGGGATGCGGGTTCGTGCCCTGGTCTTGGAAGATCCCACATGCCGTGGAGTGGCTGGGCCCATGAGCCATGGTCACTGAGCCTGTGCGTCTGGAGCCTGTGCTCTGCAATGGGAGAGGCCACAACAGTGAGAGGTCCGTGTACCCCCCCCCCAAAAAAAAAAAAGAATCCACCTTCTAATGCAGGGGACGCGGGTTTGATCCCTGGTCTGGGAATTAGATCCTACATGCATGCCGCAACTAAGAGTTTGCACGCCGCAACTAAGAGTTTGCACACCACAACTAAGGAGCCCATAGGCCACAACTAAGGACCCCACCAGCCACAATTAAGGAGCACACTGCCGCAACTAAGGAGCACATGTGCCACAAATAAAGGAGCAAGTGAGCCACCACTAAGGAGCCTGCGAGCCTCGACTAAGACCCAGCATAACCAAAATTTAAAAAATTTTTTTAAAAGATGCTTAACGGTCTTCCTTTGTGGTGCAGTGGTTGAGAGTCCGCCTGTCGATGCAGGGGACGCAGGTTCGTGCCCCGGTCCAGGAGGATCCTACATGCAGCAGAGCTGCTGGGCCTGTGGGCCGTGTCCGCTAAGCCTGCACGTCCAGAGCTAATGCTCCGCAGTGGGAGAGGCCACGGCAGTCAGAGGCCCACATACCACAAAAAATTTTTAAAAAGATGCTTAAAAAAAAAGATGCATATAAATTAAAAGTATGTCAATACAGAAAAAGAGGTCAACACAAATCAAAAGAAAAAAAAGAAAAGTGGTAGTAACTATACTGATATCACAGCAGATTTTGCATAGGCAAAGTCATCAGGGATAATGAGAATGACACAATGGTAAAGGGGTCAATACTCCAGAATACACAACAATCCTTAACATGTCTGCATCTAACAACACAATGTCAAAATATGAGGCAAAACAGGCCTACAAGTAAAAAATAGATGAATCTGCTATAACACTTGGAGACTTCATTCAACAAACCTCTCTAAGAAATGAACAGATCCAGAAAAGAAAAAATCTATAAGGATGCTGGTAAACTGAGGATCACCATCATCAGTCAACTGGATGTAACAGTCACCTACAGATTACTAGGCTACTCCATTCAAAAACAGCAGAATATTCTTCTCAAACTGACATAGAACATTCACAAGATGGATTACACCTTGGGCCAGAAAACACACCTTAACAAATTTAAAAGAATAGAAAACATACAAGATCAGTTCTCAGAACAAAGTGGAATTACACCGGCAACCAGTAACAAAAGGATAGCTGTAAAATTGCACAACACTGATAAATTCAACAATACACTTCCAAATAAAACATGGGTCAAAGAATAAATATTAAGATAAATTTTTAAGTATTTTGAAACAAAGAAACACAGCAGTTGTGAAAACATGCAGATGGGGACTTCCTTGGTGGCAGTTAAGAATCTGCCTGTCAATGCAGGGGACACGGGTTCAAGCCCTGGTCTGTGAACATCCCACATGCTGCAGAGCAACTGATCCCGTGTGCCGCAACTACTAAGCTTGCGCTCTAGAGCCCACACACTGCAACTACTGAAGTCCGCACCCCTAGAGCCCACGCTCTGCAACAAGAGAAGCCACCACAATAAGAAGCCTGTGCACCACAATGAAGAGTAGCCCCCACTCACTGCAACTAGACAAAGCCCACACACAGCAACGAAGACCCAACGCACCGAAAAATAAACTTAAAAAAAATGCCGATGCAGTGAAAGCAGTGTTTATATGGCAATCGGTAGGACTGAATGCATATATTAGATAAGATGAAAAACCTAAAATCAGTCATCTGTGCCTCTATCTTAGGAAACTAGGGGAAAATGAAATACAAAGGAAGAAAAAAAGAAATAATTTTAAAAATCAGTAGAGAAAAATCAACAAAGTCAAAAAAAAAGCTGGTTCTTTAAAATGCCCAATAAAATCAAAAACATGCTAGTCAGCCTAGTCACAAAAACAAGAGAGGACACAAATTACTAATATCAAAGTGAAAAAGGAGGGCTTCCCTGGTGGCACACTGGTTAAGAATCCGCCTGCCGATTCAGGGGACAGGGGTTGGAGCCCTGGTCTGGGAAGATCCCACATGCTGCAGAGCAACTAAACCCGTGAGCCACCATGACTGAGCCTGAAAGCCACAATTACTGAGCCCGCGCGCCTAGAGCCCATGCTCTACGATAAGAGAAGCAATTGCAATGAGAAGCCCGCGTGCCACAATGAAGAGTAGCCCCTCAATCACTGTAACTAGAGAAAGCCTGTGCGCAGCAACGAAGATCCAATGCAGGAAGGGAGGGAGGGAGGGACGGAAGGAAGGAAGGAAGGAAGGATGGATTATACACCATGACCAACTGAGAATGATCCACGTTATACAATGCTGACTTAACATTAAAAAATCAATTAATATAATCCATGTCATCAACAGGTTAAAAACCAACTCATGATCTCATCAATAGATGCAGAAAAAGGATCTGACAAAATCCAACAGCCACTCATATTCAAAATCTCCATATGATATAACCTAAAAATTGAAAAAATACTTAAACTTGATAAACTAAATAAAACCCTATAGCTACTATCATACTTACTAGAGAAAAACTAGAATTCTCCCACTAAGATGAAGAAGGCAAGGATGTTCCCTTTTACAACTCCCTTTCAACTTTACAGTGGAAGTCAAAACAAAGGCAATGAGATGAGGTTATATAAATGGCATACTGATCAGGAAGGAAGGAATAAAACTGTCTTCATTCTCATATGACATGATCAGTTATGTAAAACACCCAAAAAATAGAGGAAAGAAAAATTCCTGGAACTAAGAAGCAATTATAGCAAGCTTTCAGGACATAAGCTTAATATACAAAAGTCAATTATGTCCTATATACCATCAATGAACAAGTGAATTTGAAATTAAAAACACAATACCATGTAAATTACCACCAGCTCAAAAAAAAAAAAAAAAAAGAGAGCAATAGAAAGAAATATTGAGTTACAGATCTACCAAAACATGTACAAGATATACATGAGAGAAACTATAAAACTTAGACAGAGAAATCATGAATTCCATGGTGGTTCAATGGTTAGGACTCCATGCTTTCACTGCCATGGGCCTGAGTTCGATCCCTAGTAGGGGAACTAAAATCCCTCAGGTCTCACAGTGCAGCCAAAAAACAAATAAACGATCAAACATTCTAATAAAGAAATCAAAGAACTAAATAAATGGAAAGATATTTCACGTTCATAAACAGGAAAACCCAGTATCATCAATATGTCCGTTCTTCCCAACTTCATCAATAGATTCAATGCAACCCAAATCAAAATACCAGCAAGTTATTTTGTGGACATAAATACTTTGATCCTAAAATTTATACAAAAAGGCAAAAGTCCGAGAATAGCCAACACAAAACTTAAGAAGAACAAAGCTGGCAGACTGACACTACTCAACTTTAAGACTTAGTATCTAAAGTAATCAAGCCAGTGTGATATTGCTGAAAAGACAGAGAAACTGTTCAGTGAACAGTATTGAAAACCCAGAAATAGACCCATAGAAATACACTCAACTGACCTTTGACAGATGAACAAGCGCAATACAATGGAGAAAAGTTAAGTCTTTTGAATAAATAGTACTGGAACAACCGAACATCACATGCAAAGAAATGAATTCTAGACCCAAACCTTCACAAAAAATTAACTCAAAATGGATCACAGACCTAAATGCTAAATACAAAAAAACTCTTAAAACTTAGTAAGAAAACAAAAACCCAAATACCAAATGAGCAAAGCACCTTAACAAACACCTCATTAAAAGAAGATATACAGGACTTCCCTGGTGGCACAGTGATTAAGAATCCGCCTGCCAATGCAGGGACACAGGTTCAAGTCCTGGTCCGTGAAAATCCCACATGCCACGGAGCAACTAAGCCCGTGTGCCACAACTACTGAGCCTGCGCTCTAGAGCCTGTGAGCCACAACTACTGAAGACCACGTGCCACAACTACTGAAGCCTGCGTGCCTAGAGGCCATGCTCTGCAACAAGAGAAGCCACTGCAATGAGAAACCCGCGCACCACAATGAAGAGTAGACCCTGTTCATCGCAACTAGAAAAAGCCCACGTGAAACAATGAAGACCCAACGTAGCAAAAAAATTAATAATAATAAGATATACAGATGACAATTTAGCATATACAAAGATGCAAGGAAATGCAAATTAAACTGAAAAGTACACACTATTACATACCTGTAAGAAGGGCCAAAATCCAAACATTCACAACACCAAATGCTATAAGGGTGTGGAGCAACAAGAATTTCATTCATTGCTGACCGGAATGCTTAACAGATGCCAGTGTTGATAAACAGAAATTGGAACCTTGGAAAAAGGTCTTACAGAAACAGCTCCTGGTCTGTTTTAGTAACGACCATGTCAGTGACAACAGTCTGTTGTGAAGTAAGGCACAAAAAAATGTCATGGACAGGAATGGAGCAAAACTTGGGTACCATGGATTTTGACAATCGCCTGGGCAGAGAGGGCGATCAAGGAGGGATCTATCAGACTGAGTGCAAGACTACTGAACCTAAATCCTCACCTGCAAAACTTTGGAGCTACAGGTGTCCCGGCACTAAGGAATAGGGATACACTCTGCCTAGCCATAGTAACCACAGCACATAACCAAGCAATTGAAGAAGAAAGCAGTGCCTGTGTTCCAGATGTGAGAAGGACAGAACTGCCCTTGGGGAAGAGAAGAAAGGCAGAGCCTAGCTCAGAGGATAGGGGTGGGTGTGAGGGCCTTACCCAGCATGCATACAAGTGCAAAGTTCTCCAGCATGACATCAAGGTACAGGTGTATCTGAACCTCATCAAGAAGACACCATTCCTCCCAGGAGAAGTACACGGCAACATCCTCAAAGGTCACACTGCCCTGGTAAACAGGGACAAATAAAACCATGAACAGTCTCACTCCTGAAAACCCACAATTCATCTTCCTACACATTTCCCCTACTACCCAATCAGCTGGAGCTTCTTGAGACCTGGGGAAGAAAACCATCTTCCTTTGATCTGCACCTCCCTTTTCCTCCAGAATACATAGGCAGTCATTTCAAGTCTAACTCTTGCCCTTCCCTGTTTATTTCCACCAGAAAAAAGGAGACCTGCGCTTACCTAAACCAGCTCAGCCTCACCTCACAGCACTTCCACATACTGGTATTGGATTCATGAGTAACCTTCCACGCCTCCTTCCATTGGTGTTGGGAAATGGCAACCCCCTACACAGAACCCGGCCTTCACTCAGGAACCTGAGCATGGGGTTCTCCAGGGTCCCCAAAACAAAGAGGTGGGAGAATGGCAGGTGAAGAGCCCCAGTACACCTCAAATACAGAGAATGTGTGCGTGCGGGGTGAGAACAAGCGAGGGACTGGGACAACCTCCAATTGCTCCAAGTGCTTCTGCAGCCTGGTAACATGTAAGAAAAGGCAAACTATGGACGAAAGAGACCATGGCTGTGTTCCAGAGGCTCATGCTCTTGTATGCATGCTGGGTAAAGCCCTCACACCCACCCCTATGCTCTGAGCTAGGCTCTGCCTTTCTCTTTTTCCCAAGGGCATCTCTGTCCTTCTCACAACTGGACCTCTGTCAGGTACCAGAGCCAGGTAACATCGGGATGACTGGCAAACCTCTCCTCCGTGCCTCTGTCCCCGGTGCTACCTCTTACCAGTTGTGACCTTGGAAAAGTCACAACTTCCCTCTGCCTCAATAATCTCATCACCCCCTACAGTCTGTGCTTCCACAGAACAGGCTCTGGAGTATTTTTAAAGGCCTAATTCAGATGGTGTCCTTCCTGTGCTCAAAACTCTCCACCGCTCCGAGGGCTCTCGGAGCCCTTCTCGGAGGGCTTTCCTCTCGGAGAAGAAAGGTACAACCTCTCATCTACCACTCCAGATGCAGCCTGGCCTCAAACTTTCTTCCTTGCAGAAACAAGATGGACTCCAGGTTCCCGGAATGTTCCTGCTTCAGTTGCATCTCCAAGTCTCACGCAGGCAGAAAAAGGGAAAAGACCCCTGGAGGCCTCTCTGTCCTAGACCCTGGGCCTGGGATAAAGCGACGTGAACAGCCACCTCCCACGCGGGCCGTTCGTATCTGGGTGGGGAAACAGGCCGGGGAGAACCCGGAACGCACAGCGTTTACCTGAGCCTGGTCCCTCAGCGCAGGCGCCGCCATCGGAACTTCTGGACGGAAAGGAGTGGCGACAGTCGACCGACCGGGTCCCACTCTGCACGTACACTGCAAGGGTCTGTCCCTGACCCTCAAAACCGCCCCGGTTCAGTGTGCACAGAGCCTCCTCTTGCGCCTCTTAGCCTGTCACCTCGCTCCCAACACCGCACACAGAAGCCCCTGACCATCTACAGAGACTTCACCGTAATTAAAATGGCAGCCACGAAAAAACCGGAAGTCCCTCTGCAGGATGTTCGCCCTCCCGGAAATGCCCCCTTGCTCGATTTTCATTGGATGAAAGTCGCTGCCCCTTAGCACAAATTCTTCTGGGTAATGTAGTGTAAAAGTCTCAAGGAAGGAAGCCCCACACCGGGAAGCACCTGGGAAAAAGCCAAGAAGCACCCGGAGGAGCACTAGGAAATGACCTCTAGGGCTCGGGGTGGGGGGGCTCCAGCCTTATTAATGGGACGGAGGACCCATGGGGTCGGGGAGTGCATTATCTCAGAATCCTTTAAACCATCCGACGTTTAAACCCACTGGTAACAGGAACAAAAACTAAACATTATCCTATTGCTCCTGATATACATGCAGCCTGAAGAGTTAAAGTGATTTTGTGGGCTTTGTTCAGGGACCAGAAAAAAGTCAGACAAAACGCTGACTGGGAATATGGAGAGGAGATTTTGGACAGGCCTGCTCGGCAAGAGGGAGAGCACAGCTTCTCGTCCCCCTAGAAAAGACTCTTCTGACTGCATAGTTAGTGATTGTGCCCAATTCAGTGACAAAAACTGATGATCAGGCCACCCACGATAGATGTTCTCTTGCTTTTTGTACTTTCCTTGCTCCACCAGTCTGATTCACCTACACCCTATTCACGTGAATGAACTTCTCTTACTATTGTTATTTTATTTATTTATTTATTTTGGCCGCATTGTGTGGCTTTTGGGATCTTAGTTCTGTAAGGCCAACTGGCCCGAGGCAGGGGAACGCAATCAGACTCACAGGTTGGATCAGCCCGGAACGTTCCACACACCCAGTTCTCGGAATTGACCCGGAGCTCCCACCCACCCAGTTCCAGGAACTGACCTGGGGACTTTCCACCCGGCCCAGCCTTCCCGCCTTTCTAGGGGCGGGACTAACGATCCCAAGACTGATACAACCGGCACCAGATATTGCCACGGTACCAGAAGAGACCACCAAATAAGGACTACCCTGCGCCCTCCCGGATTCACCACACCCCTTCCCCTTCTTCCCCTATAAATTCTGCCCAAACCCTCGCCCGGGCGCGACTTCTCTGGCTCCTTTCTCTCGGACCAGTGAACCTCTCCCAGGAGCGCTCCCTAATAAAGCTCACTTGAAGCTTTCCTCTGTTTCGCGGTGCCGTTTGTTAAGATCCGACCTTACAAGTTCCCCAACCAGAGATCAAACCCAGGCTCACAGCAGGGAAAGGGTGGAGTCCTAACCACTGGACCACCAGGGAATTCCCTGACCTTCCCTCTTAATCATAAGGCCTAATCAGTCAATGCGTACCTACTTATCCTGGCCCCAGCTAGTGAATGTGCTAATCTTTAGATAATATTTCACTTTGTATTTCCACATTTTTATCTATTACTGAAAATGGTTTTATCTTATGTACAGAGGCTACCCAGAGGTTTCACTGAAAACTGAGCAGTTTCGTGTGCAACGCACAATTTTCTTAATATAGACTTTACAAAATTATCAATATTGGTGGATTCCTAACCCAAGATAGATTTTTCTGTTTTTTGGAGAAAATATAACTATCAAAAACAATTGAATAACTGGCTGAGCTTAGAAGCACCTGTATATTAGGCAAGATTTACTTTCTCCAGATTACTCAGTGCCCATTTATCTGATACAGCTGAGCAGAAGATACAGCTGAGTAGAAGTAGGTAATACATTTATGTTTATCTTTCTACCATTTCTTTGTCTCAAATTAAAATCAATATCTCCTAGATATGAAAGTGATGGGCATGCCAACTTGGAAATAGGGATTATGTTCCTCACTCACACTGGAGCTGGGGTCCTAGAAAACTCCTCCTGCCTTTGTCTTCATAACTTCACCTTGCTCACCAGTTACAAGTTGAGACCCACTGATCAGACTGACAACAAACTGATCTTGGCCAACAACTGTTTTGCCAAAAGCCTGCTTTCAGTTTTAAGGTTCGTTGGATTCGCTGGCAAAATAACCACTTGTCTCACACGAATAAACAGCTTCAATCAAATCTTTAATAGAAAGTGATTTAACTTAACTTCAATATACAATCATTAGAGAGAAAGCAATAAGAATATTAACAGACTATATAAATTTCAATATACAATCATTAGAGGGAGAGCAATAATATTAACAGGGTATATAACAGAGCATACATCACCGAATTGGGCCGACACCTACTTCCAGATCCAAGTGGCAGCTAGGAATTCCCTTGAACAGCAATCTGGAGTCCCAGTTGGGAAGGTCCCGGGCGGTGAGTCCACCTCACGGGTGGGACTTCAGAGTGCTGCCCAAAGGAGTCCTGCTTTTAACGCCAAGCCGCAAGCTGATAGTCATCAGCTTGCGTGCAAGTACGCAGCTCTGACTATTAACGCAAATATTTTGATACTTTAGTTGTAAGTCTCAGAATGTTCGCTGAATTCCAGGAACTGGCCAGATTCCCAAGTCCCAGGAAGCTTTGTGACTTACTCCCTTCTTTATCTGTTGGATCCCAAGACTGACTAGCACCGTTTCTGCTGACCTGCATGTAGTCTAGCAGCTTGATGTGTAGCTCTTTCAGAGTCTTTGTTTAGTCAAAAGCCTATTGTTGTCTCTGAAGCCTGAACAAGACTATTTTATTAGCCTCCCCAACAACTTGGCTCTTAGCTCCAGAGGGATCCCACAGACAATGACAGCTTTTGGATTGAAACACTTCCTCTATGATCTTGGGTATACATTTGTCTTGTATTTACAGAGTGGCCACGGGGGTTTCTCTCGGCACTATCTGCCTTCTGAATGGCTTCCCGGCCATTAAGTTTTGCCCCAGAACCTCTTAGTGGATAGACTTCAGAATTCAATCTCCCCAAATTCATTGGCTTCTTTACTTTCCTTTTCTGGTTCCTTCAGCTGTTGGTAAATGTCTATATTCCTATGAATGTGATTGGTCCTAGAAACAGCACAAATGTGTGAAAAAAAATTTTACATACGGTTTCTCAGCCACGTCAGACAGAAATCTCGGCTTATTACATGCATTTATATTTTATCCCCTGGATGTTATTTGGGCTTCAAGATCTGGACTAGTGGGTGCATGATATTTGTCCTGCACAGATACAAGCAGCGAGCTCAATACATCCACAGCAACAGACTTTACCCCAGATCTCCCCACGTGGCCAAAGCCACATGCACCATCCTTATCCTGGTGAGTTTCTTCATCTCTTTTTACTGCCTCTCTTCCATTTTGAGTCTTTGTGTTACTGTAATTGTAAATCCAGACCAGTGGCTGATGGAAACATCTCTGCTACTAGTTCCGGATTTCCCAGCTTTCAGCCCCTTTGTTCTCATCAGCAGTGATTTTTCTATGATTTCTGCTCCAAAAAAATTATTTTCCTAATATTGTTAAACATTTGTCTTCTTATTTCTGCAGTGAATCAATTAATTTTTTTAAGGGAAATTTTGGGATCTACTCCTTCCTAGTTCAGCAACGTGAGAGCTCTGGACCTCAATTTGTTTTAAATTTATTTATTTTTTATTTATTTTTCTCTGCATTGGGTCTTCGTTGCTGTGCACAGGCTTTCTCTAGTTGTGGCGAGTGGCGGCTACTCTTCATTGTGGTGCTCGGGCTTCTCATTGCGGTGGCTTCTCTTGTTGCAGAGAACAGGCTCTAGACGCATGGGACTCAGTAGTTGTGGTACGCAGGCTCAGTAGTTGTGGCTTGTGGGTTATAGAGCACAGGCTCAGTAGTTGTGGTGCATGGGCTTAATTGCTCCACAGCATGTGGGATCTTCCTGGACCAGGGCTGGAACCCGTATCCCCTGCATTGGCAAGCAGATTCTTAATCACTGCACCAACAGGGAAATCCCTAATTTTATTTTTTAACTTAGGTGATGGTCAGGTACAAATAATAATACAATGAAAAGGTGATTGACTAAGGGGCTTTCAATTTTCATTCATTAATTGGAATATATTGCTGAATAAGAACAGATAAATTCTTGCATTTCTAGAGTTAATAGAATATGCAGAAAATGAAAATTTTATCTAGTTATACAGAATTTACTTAATCTACTTATACTTTACTACCTAGTAGCAACTCTTCAGAAAGTTTTAATTAAGTAAGTACTATGGAAAGAAACAGGAAATTTAGACATAAAAGTTTGTGTCTTTATGTACTTGTATCTTATATGGTTACTTTAAAAACAAATTTTTAAAGCATATTCAGATCCAGGAGTTCCAGGTAGACGAAAAACACCTCTAGAGCCCCACATATAACTTCACAGAGTTATCAGAGATCTGAAGATATCCACCATGTTTGGAATGCAGAAATAGAGGAGACATATGGTGGGAGGAGAAACAATAAACATATGTAATGGTTGGTACTGATATATATTATAAATCCAGTCCAAAATTCTAATTTTGTCCAAAGAATACTGACAAGGCCATTATGAGGTATAACCAGATGTGCAACATCAGCAATTCTACAGTTTTTTTTTAATAAATGCTCAATTAAAAAATACATTAGATTAAAAACTTACATTTTTCACAACAAATATATATATCACATATTAGCCATCCAAATGAGTGTAAGGTGGTCTCATGGTCTCAGTTTGTTTTTCTTTTTTTTTTCTTTTTGGCCTTGCCACACAGCATGTAGGATCTTAGTCCCCTGACCAGAGATCGAACCAGTGCACCCTGCATTGCAGTCTTAACCACTGGACCACCAGGGAAGATCCAGTCTCAGTTTGTTTGTTATTTAATTTATTTATTTATTTTTGGCTGTGTTGGGTCTTCGTTACTGTGCATGGGCTTTCTCTAGTTGCGGCAAGTGGGGGCAATTCTTCGTTGAGGTGTGCAGGCTTCTCACTGTAGTGGTTTCTCTTCATTGAGGTGTGCAGGTTTCTCATTGCCATAGTTTCTCTTGTTGTGGAGCATGGGCTCTAGGCACATGGGCTCCAGTAGTTGTGGCTCGTGGGCTCTAGAGCGCAGGCTCAGTAGTTGTGTTCCCTGCATTGGCAGGTGGACTCTTAACCACTACACCAACAGGGAAGTCCTTGGCAGGCATTTTTGTTTTGTTTTGTTTTGTTTTGTTTTTTTCGGTACGCAGACCTCTCACTGTTCTGGCCTCTCCTTTTGCAGAGCACAGGCTCCGGACGCGCAGGCTCAGCAGCCATGGCTCACGGGCCCAGCCGCTCCACGGCATGTGGAATCTTCCCGGACCAGGGCACGAACGTGTGTCCCCTGCATTGGCAGGTGGACTCTCAACTACTGCGCCACCAGGGAAGCCCAGGTGGATTCTTAACCACTGTGCCACCAGGGTAGTCCCAGGGCTCTCTTATTTTAGAAATGCATTCTAAGAAATTATGCATTCAAAGACATGATACCTAGGATTATAAATGTCAGAAACTATTAAGTAAATCATGAAACACAAAAAAAGTGTGCATAAACACGATAAATGATGTAAGATACAGGAAGGGGCAAACACAGTCATTCCATTTATATATACATTTGAAAATAGCTATTACAAAAGTAGAGTATGCTCTTGCATCAGTCATTTTAATGTTGAGGATGAATTAACAATGGCAGGAGGAAACTGGTTGGAGGGCTGTACACAAGTATGTCAAAATTTACATTTTAAATAGGCAAAATTTAAGTCAACTATTCATCCAGTGAATGATTTTCAAAACAAAGATGCAAAACCTATCACTTTATAATCATTCTACTATGGTTTATTAGCTACATTCTTAAAATTGCAGCTACTATACCTGTAATGGTGGGAAAAGAATACAATAGTGGGCTACTGGCAATGCTTCCCAAATTAATGTTCAGTGAAATTATGTTGGCAATTTGACCTTGGCTATGGTTGGAATATTTACACATGGAAACCGGCAAACACTACAAACCAGAGATTAATTTACTGTGTAATTGAATGTCTGGACTTAACACTAAGGTAACATATATTAATAATGCAGATTATTCCTAAACCTGTATAATGTATGTGACCATTACATTATGCATAGTATAAAACTGAGTAAAAGTTGAGAACATATTCTTTCACTATTCCAAATTACAATTACATTCAGAAAAGAAATCACTCACATTATTGATGAATGAGTGAAATCTAACAGATGTCTTTGTTGTTTACCTGTTCTCTTTTGTCAAAAAAAGAAAAAATAGCCATATCTCACAAAATAAAAGTAAGCAAAAGATAGGAATAGAAATTTAACCAGTCAGGACACACAGGTAAAAAATAGACACATGAAAAACAAAATTCAACATCAACAATCCTAACAAAGGGAATTCCCTGGCAGTCCAGTGGTGAGGACTCCAGGGTTCCACAGCAGGGCACATGGGTTACTTTCCTGGTCAGAACTAAGATCATGCGTGCTGCGTGATAGGGTTAAAAAAATAGAACCTGAAATAAATGCAATTAAAATCACAATTTAAAAAAATACATTTATTTATTTATGTTTGTTTATAGCTACATTGGGTCTTCGCTACTGTGCACGGGCTTTCTCTAGTTGCACGAGTGGGGGCTACTCTTCGTTGTAGTGCATGAGACTCTCCTTGCTGTTGCTTCTCTTTGTTGCAGAGCATGGGTTCTAGGCACGCGAGCTTCAGTAGTTGTGGCATGCGAGTTTAGTTACACCGTGACATGTAGGAAATTCCTGTCCCAGGACTCTAACCCATGTCCCCTGCATTGGCAGGCAGATTCTTAAGCAATGCACCACCAGGGAAGCCCCTAAAATCATAATCTTTTTATACATTTTTTGTTTGTTTGTTTGTTTTGCGGTACGCAGGCCTCCCACTGTTGTGGCCTCTCCCGTTGCGGAGCACAGGCTGCAGACGCGCAGGATCAGCAGCCATGGATCACGGGCCCAGCCTCTCCCCGGCATGTGGGATCCTCCCGGACCGGGGCATGAACCGCCTGCATCGGCAGGCGGACTCTCAACCACTGTGCAACCAGGGAAGCCCTGTACATGAGTTTTTAAGTCTTCATGGGAGGGGTCAGCCTACGTTCAGTCGTAGCTTTTAAGGTAGGTTGATCAAGTGTGGGTCCCAAGGCAAGGAGGGCAAGTTCTTGCTAATTAACAATCATCATTTTGGTGAGTTAACACTTTTTCTCGAGGGATGGGAGGAACAGTGAGGCAATGGATCAAGGGCTTAGGAAGAGGATGCTTGGAGACCAGGTCACGTAGGGCAACACTGGACATTCTTAGTCCTTCCATGTCCCTCACACTGCCCATAACAGTGAGCGGGTCAACCACATAACAGGGCAACAGGAACATCTTGAGCTGGGTATGTAAAGATGGACAGGACGTTAGAAACGAATCACTGCATATGGCGGTAGAGCCCATGTCAAATCTGGGGTGACACCAATGACCAGTCCAGAGTGCCTGGCTTAGTGCTGCTGTCCCTGTGGAGAACTTCCCAAGCAGGACGGTGTTTCCGGGAGATGTGTACTGGTGAAAATGAAGCTGGAGACCCTGGTAGTGATGCAGATGTCAGATGTGGGTAGTTCATGGTCAGGACACAGCAAGTGGAGGCCCTGCTCGGAGGGGCAGGAGAGAAGACAGTGGACGGGTGCAGGGTGTAGAGGAACCACTCTCATCAAAGTCCTGACATTAGTGAGCCCTTGTGGAAGTCCTTCAACATCTCTGAGCTGGACACCCCTTCTTTCACAAATGCCAATAATAATAACTGAATCACAGCACTGGATTTGTTGGATACATAAATGGAGTCAGTCACAGGAAAGTCATCAATATTGGTTCCCAGAGAAAAGATAATCCTGTCCATCAGCATGGGGCTGGGGTGTGAGCAGGGCTCCTTGTGTGGGTGTCGGGACACCGAAGTGTCAGGATTGACAAGGTGTTCTTTCAGTCCCCAAACCTGGAGGTGGGGCCAGAGGATGAGTGAAGTGACCAGACTCCCAATATCCTGAACCAGGCAACCTGGCATTGAAGCCCAGATCACTGTCCATTTCTGGGAGATCACAAACAGATGACACATCATCTCTGTGTCTCAGTTTCCTCTCTAGAAAGGGTCCATTAGCTGCACAGGTTCTTCTCACTCTCTTACCACCCGAAACTCCTTCAATATCACTGCCGGCCACGGTCGCAATATTCATAAGGCTCTTTCTTCAGTGTGAACTCTGTGATGTTTAATCAAGTGGCACCTTTGGGTGAAAGATTTACCACATTTCTTGCACTGAAAAGGCTTTTCTCCAGTGTGGATTTTCCTATGGATGCGGAGGAGTTGTCTTTGCTTAAAGGCTTTCCCACATTCAGTACACCCATAAGGCCTTTCTCCAGTGTGAACTCTGTGATGATCATAGAGAGAGGATCGACTAGTAAAAGAATGCCCACATTCACTGCACTCATAAGGCCTTTCTCCACTGTGAACTCTCTGATGACGAAGAAGGCTAGAACTACCAGTAAAACATTTCTCACTTTCATTGCACTTATAAGGCCTTTCTCCAGTGTGAACTTTCTGATGATCATGAAGGCCTGACCAAGCAGTAAAAGATTTCCCACATTCACTGCACTCATAAGGCCTTTCTCCATTGTGAACTCTCTCATTATAGTGGAGGCCACCCTTAGCAACAAAAGATTTCCCACATTCACTGCACTCATAAGGCTCTTCTCCAGTGTGAACTCTCTGATGTGCAAGGAAATTGGATTTGCGGGCAAAAGATTTTCCACACTGGGTGCATCGATAAGCTTTTTCTCCAGTGTGAACTCTCTGATGCTCAATTAATATGCATTTTTCAATGAAAGGTTTAGCATATTCCTTGCATTCATAAGCCTTTTCTCCACTGTGGATCTTCCTATGTGCTCTGAGGTACTTCCTTAGGCTAAAGGATCTGCCACATTCACTGCAGTCACAGAGTGTTCTTCCACAGTTAACTCTCTGCTGTCCAAGGGGACCAGATTTGTGGCTAAAATAATTTCCACAATGGCTGCATTAGTAAGGCCTTTCTCCAGTGTGAACTTGCTCAGGCTGAATAAGTTTACATGTTTGGGTGTAGGCTTTCCCACATTTGCTGTACTCACACAACCTTACACTAGTAAGGACTCTTTCATCCTGAACAAGTATTTCTGTGTGACTGGAGGCTTTCGTGCCTTCTCCCCAGCTGTGATGACATTTTCCACTGTGAAAAACAGCTTCACACTCTTTACTGTTTTTTCATTTCTTCCTGGTAATAGTGGCCTGTGGCTGAACTCCCATGTTGGCCACGAAGTCATTCCCAATCTCCATGTAGGTAGGTAGATTCCCTATTGTGTGGATTGGGCAGCTTTTCCAAAATGAGGGTCTCTGCATACCATATTGTATGGGATTCTCTCTGATGTGCTGCTTCTGGTGCTCTTGAAGGTTTTCAGTGAAATAGAACTGTTTCCCACATGCCCCACATCTGTATGCTTTCTGCTCCCTATTTGTTCCTTGCTCTTCAGCCAAGTGCAAAATGTCTCTCAAGACTGCAATGCCCATTTTACAGGGCTGGGTCTTCTCAGGAGACAAACCTGCCCTGGGGGTCCTCATCTGTGACACTCCTTCTTCAGATACACTCTGTTCAGAAGTCATCTCTTCATCCTCAACTCAGGAAAAGAACCTGAAAACAAAGAAGTGATGGTGAAGTTCATGTTGACTTTATTGGGGGGAGTAAGGCCAGCACAATTCTACATTTGGCACGTGAAAGAACGAGTCCATAGGATCGTATTCAGGAAATGAATTTGGGGTCAACTTGAGAAGCAGCTGCTCTCACCAAGTACAGGACACAAGGACTGGATGTGGCCCAAGGCGATAGGCGTCCTCTATAATTCACTCCTCTGTCAATGGCTTTTACCAGGACCCCATCTCCTGGTGACCTGTGATAGTGTACAGAAGTGTATGTCCAGACCTCCAAAAATCTGACTGCAAACATGTCGCTGGCATTCAAGAAATATTAAAGGATTCCTTATGTTGAGAACACAAGCAGTGTCAGTAGGTACTATGGGAAAATCAGTGTAAAGACCACATGAGATAAGTGGTTTAGAGAGGTGTTAGAGAATGAATCCGAGGCCGGAGTCATACTAAAAATGGGAAATAGAAAAGACAAGTTGGCAGAATGTCACGAATGGAGAAAATCGAGAGAAGTGCTTTGCAGCCACCGACAGTGGCACTAAAACATTAGTCACAAGGAATTCATACTTCCTGATATGACTTAAACACAGCCCTGATATCATGGCCTCTCTCAGCTGCCATTCATCGTAATCAGGCTACCTCTGAGGCTTCTTGCTGAAACCAGATTCATGTCCATCCCGTAAAGCCCTAATGACTCTCCATACCAATCTGACCAACTACACGGGAAACAAATAATACAAGTCCTAACATAGTCAGGATGGCTGAATAGCCAACACTGGCCCAGAGGAACTCAGTACACAATACACAACATTTAAATATTACATAAAGAATGTCTGGTGGGCTTCCGTGGCAGCGCAGTGCTTGAGAGTCCGCCTGCCGTTGCAGGGGACACGGGTTCGTGCCCCAGTCCGGGAGGATCCCATATGTCGCGGAGCAGCTGGGCCCGTGAGCCATGGCCACTGAGCCTGCACGTCTGGAGCCTGTGCTCCGCAACGGGAGAGGTCACAACAGTGAGAGGCCCGTGTACCGACAAAAAAAAAAAAAAAGAAAGAAAAAAAGAATGTCTGGTGGAAGGACTTTCCTGGTGGTACAGTGGTTAAAACTCTTTGTTTCTAATGCAGGAGGCACAGCTTTAATTCTTGGTCGGGCATGCCATGCAGTGTGGCCGAAAAGAAAAAGAACATTCGGTGGAGCCAGAGGGAAGGATATACAGTGGATGGAGTACAAAATGTTAGGAATGTATCTCCCCACCTAAACAACTATTGTACTGGCAGAACCTAATTGATCTAACTCTTTGCAACCATGGCGTCTTCTGAAAATCTGCAGTGTCCCACAAAACAGTTTGAAAAGACAAAGCTTCAGAATCAAAATCAGATATCACAGGGATGTGTGAACGATCACACTGGGAATATAAAATAATCATGACTAATATGCTAATTAATGTCTACTAATGGATAAAGCAGCCAGCATACAATGCCAGAAGGGAAATGTAAGCTGAGAGATGAAAATTTTAAAAATGGACTAAAAAGAAATGCTAAAGATCAAGTACACTATAACAGAAATTAAGAATGATGTGATGGGCTTATTCATACCCTGCATACAGCTAATGAAAGAACATTTAAGCTTCATGTTCTCTTAGGAGAAACTTCCAAAACTGAAAAGTGAACTGAAAAATGACAAAAAATAAAATAAAATAAAATACCGGAATATACAACACGCGTGTGAGAGCAACAAAAAATTTAACACACACATATGGAAACATCTCAAACAGAATGAAAAAAAGAAACGGAAGAAATAACTGAGGCAATAATGATGGAGAATTTCTAACAAAATGATGTCAGACACCAACAAACAGATCCAGAAAGCTCAGGGAACATGAGGCAGGTTTAATGCCAAAACAACTACATCTTTAGGCTTACCACATTCAAATGCAGAAAACAACAACCTAAAAGAGGCTAAAGGAATCAACACCTTTCCCAAGAGGAGCCAAAAAAAACCAATTACATTTGAATTCTCCTTAGAACTCAGGGAAATAAGAACTGAATGGAGTAAAATATTCAAAGTGGTAAGAGAGAGGGGACATCACCAACCTAGAATTTGGTAACCAGCAACATAAATCTCCAACACTGATGATGAAATAAACACGTTCTTTTTTTTTTGTTTTTTTTTGTTGTTGTTGTTTTGTTTTTGCGATACACGGGCCTCTCACTCTTGTGGCCTCTCCCGTTGCGGAGCACAGGCTCCGGACACGCAGGCTCAGCAGCCACGGCTCACGGGCCCAGCCGCTCCGTGGCATGTGGGATCTTCCCGGACCGGGGCAAGAACCCGTGTCCCCTGCATCGGCAGGCGGACTCTAAACCACTGCACCACCAGAGAAGCCCTAAACACGTTCTTAGACACAGAAAAATTGTGAGACTATATTAGAAGTAGTTCTTCAGAGAGGAAAAATGATGTAGATCAAAAATTTGGGTTTCATAGAGAAAGGAAGAGCATCAGAGAAGATAAAAACTTTCATTGACCTAAAACTGACATGAGACACTGTATTTCTTTAAGTTGTACTACATGATTTGATTTATGTATACACTGCTATGACTACCACAATAAGTTTAGTTAACATACATAGGTACATTTTTTTTTCTTGTGATGGGAACTTTTTTTTTTTTTTTGTGATGGGAACTTTTAAGATCTACCCTTCTGGAAACTTCTAAATATACAATACAGTTGTACTAACTAAAGTCACTATGCTGTGCATTACATCCCCAGGACTTACTCATCTTATAACTAGAAGTCTGTAACTTCTGACACCCTTCACTCACTTCATCTAACCACCTGCCCAGTTCTGGCAATCACTAATCCTTTGTCTGTATCTGAGTTTGGTGTTGTTCTTGTTTTAAAGATTCAGCATGTAAGTATACTCATGTAGTACAGTTAAACCTGCTTGGGTCCACTTGTACATGGATATTTTTCAACAAATATACACAGGATCACATGATCTGTAGTTGGATGAATCCACAAATGGGAAAACTTCAGAATCAGAGGGCTGACTATGGGACTTCAGCATCCACAGATTTCAGTATATGCAGGGGCTCCTGGAACCAATCCTCCGTGGAAACAGTGGGACAAGTGGATTTGTCTTTCTCTCTCAGACTTATTTCACTTAGCATAATGTCCTCAAGGTCTATCTATGTTGAGGCAAATGGCAAGATTTCCATCTTTTTTTATGATTGTATAATATTGAATAATATGCCATATATACCACATGTTTGTTAGATCCACTCATCCATCAATGGACACTTAGGTTGTTTCCATCTCTTGAATATGATAAATAATGCTGCAATAAACGTGAGGCACAGATACCTTTTTGATATGATAATTTCACTCCCTGTGGATAAATACACAGAGGTGGAATTGCTGGACCATACAGAAGTTCCCTTTTTAATTTTTTAAGGATTCTCCGTACTGTTTTCCATAGTAGTTGCAACAATGTATACATTCCCACCAACAGTGCACAAGGGGTCCCTTTTCTCCACAACTTCACCAACACTTATTTCTTCTCTTTCTCATAACAGACATTGTAACACGTGTCAGGTGGTATCTCATTGTGTTGTTTTTTTTTTATTTAAGAAAAAATTTTTAATTTACTTATTATTTATTTTTGGCTGCATTGGGTCTTTGTTGCTGTGCACAGCTTTCTCTAGTTGCGGCGAGCAGAGGATAATCTTCGTAGTGGTACACGGGCTTCTCACTGCAGTGACTTCTCTTGTTGCAGAGCTGGGGCTCTAGGTGCACGGGCTTCAGTAGTTGTGGCACACGGGCTCAGGAGTTGTGGTTCTCAGGCTCTAGAGTGCAGACCCAGCAATTGTGGAGCACGGGCTTAGGTGCTCCGCAGCATGTGGGATCTTCCTGGAACAGGGCTCAAATCCATGTCCCCTGCATTGGCACGTGGATTTTTAACCACTGAGCCACTAGGGAAGCCCTATTTTTTAATTTATTTTTGGCTGCACTGGGTCTTTGTTGCTGTGTGTGGGCTTTCTCTAGTTACGGCAAGCAGGGACTACTCTATTGTTGTGGTATGCGGGCTTCTCATTGTGGTGGTTTCTCTTGTGGTGTAGCATGGCCTCTATGCATGCCAGCTTCAGTAGTTGTGGTGCATGGGCTTAATTGCTCCACAGCATGTGGGATCTTCCTGGACCAGTGTTCAAACCCATATCCCCTGCATTGGCAGGTGGATTCTTAACCCCTATGCAATCCAGGGAAGTCCAGAAATCCACTTTAAATACCCACCTGCGGGAATTCCCTGGCAGTCCAGTGGTGAGGACTCGGCACTTTCACTGCTTTAGCCTGGGTTCAATCCCTGGTCAGGGAACTAGGACACTGCAAGCTGTGGTGCAGCCAAAAAAATAATAATAAATAAAAATAAAATCCACCAATCATGATCTCATCAACAGATGTGGGGTGGGGGGGATCTTAGAAAATCCAACACCCATTCATGATCAAAATCTCCATTTCCTAGTAATCTAAAAATAGTAACAACTTCAACTTTATCTAAATAAAGCTCTACAGCTATCATCATATTTACTAGAGAAAAACTAGAAACATTCTCAGTAAGATGAAGAAAGCAAGGATGTTCCCTCCTACAACTCACTTTCCACTTCACACTATAAGTCATAACTAATGCAATGAGAAGAGAAAGTTGTATTAAAGTTATACTGATCAGGAAGCAAGGAATCAAACTGCCTTCATTCATAGATGATATAACCAGCTATGTAAAAACCAAAATATAGAACAACAACAACAAAAAATCCTGAAACTAGGAAGCAATTATAGCAAAGTTTCAGCATACAAGGATAAGATACAAAAGTCAATCACTTTCCCATACATCAGGAATAAACAAGTGAAATGTGAAATTAAAAACACAAGACCATGTACATTAATACACCCACCACCGAACAAATGGAGAGAGAAAGGAAGAAATACTTAGTTATAAATCTACCAAGACATGTACAAGATCTACATGAGGGAAACTATAAAACTGTGATGAAAAAATCAAAGAACTAAATAAATGGAAAGATATTTCACGTTCATAAATAAGAAGACCCACTACAGTCAAGATGTCAGTTCTTCCTAACTTCACCTATAGTTTCAATGCAGTCCAAATCATAACCCCAGGAAGTAATTTTGTGGATATAAATAAACTGATCCTAAAGTTTATACACAGAGGCAAAAGTACTAGAATAGCCAACACCATACTGAAGAACGAAGGTTGCAGACTGACACTACTCAACTTCAAGACTTACTATCTTAAAAAAAAAACAAAGAAAGAAAGAAAGAAAAAGTAAAATAAGACTTAGTATCTAAAGTAATCAAGCCTGGGAATTCCCTGGTGGTCCCTTGGTTAGGACTCCACAATTTCACTGCTGAGGGCCAGGGGTTCAATCCGTGGTTGGGGAACTAAGATCCTACAAGAGGCCTAGCAGGCAAAAAAAAAAAAAAAAAAAAGAAGTCATCAAACCAGTGTGGTATTGTTGAAAGGATAGAGAAACTGATCAATGAAGAGTATTGACAGCGTAGAAATAGAGCCACAGAAATATACTCATCAGACCATTGACACATGAGCAAGTGCAATACAATGGAGAAAAATGAAGTTTTTTGAATAAATAGTACTAGAACAACTGAACATCACATGTCAAGAAATGAATTCTAGACACAAACCTTACACCCTTCACAAAAAATTAACTCAAAATGGATAATGGGCCTAAAAGTTAAGTACAAAAACCCCTTAAAATTCAGTATGAAAACAACAACCCAAATACAAAATGAGCAAAACACCTTAACAGACACCTCATTAAAAGAAGACATCCACATGAAAATTTAGCATATACAAAGATGCAAGGAAATACAAATCAAAAGCAGATACCAGGGCTTCCATGGTAGCGCAGTGGTTAAGAATCTGCCTGCCAACGCAGGGGACACGGGTTCGAGCCCTGGTCCGGGAAGATCTCACATGCCGGGTAGCAACTAAGCACCAGGGAGCAACCATGCGCCACAACTACTGAGCCTGCACCCTAGAGGTAAGAGCCACAACTACTGAGCTTGCATGCTGCAACTACTGAAGCCCGTGCACCTAGAGCCCGTACTCCGCAACAAGAGAAGCCACTGTAATGAGAAGCCTGTGCACCACAACAAAGGGTAGCCCCTGCTTGCCATAACTAGAGAAACCCCATGCGCAACAACAAAGACCCAGTGCAGCCAAAAATAAAATAAATAAATAATTTAAAAAGGGCAGATACCAATACATACCTATAAAAATGGCCAAAATCCAAACACTGACAACACCATATCCTGGCAACAGTGTGAAGCAACAGGAATTTCATTCATTGCCGACTGGAATGCTTAATGGTACAGTCCACTATGAAAGGCAGTTTGGTACTTTCTTACTGAACTAAACATAATCTTATATCCTCCAGCAATTGTACTCTGTGGTATTTAGACAAAGGATTTGAAAACGGACATCCACACAAAAACCTTCAAACAGATATTTACAGTAGCTTTATCCACAACTTGCAAAACTTGGAAGTAATCAAGAAGTCCTTCAGTAGATGAATGGATAAACATGATACATCCAGAGAACAGCAATATTATTTACAGCTAAACTGCAATGAGTTATCAAGTCATGAAAAAACATGTAGAAAACTTAAATGCGTATTACTGTGTGAAAGAAGCAAAGATGAAAGGGCTACATACTGTATGAGTCCAAAGATATGCCATTCTCAAAAAGGGGAAATTAATGACAGAGTAAAAAAATAATCAGGGGATACAAAGGAGTATGGGGGAAGAAGGGATGAACAGGTGGGACACGGAGAATTTTTAGTTGAAAATGAACACATTTTTTATGATACTATAATGGTAAATACATGTCATTATACATTTATCAAAGCCCACAGAATGTACAACACCACGAGTGAACTCTATCGCAAACTTTAGATTTTGAGTGATAATGATGTGTTCGTGAAAGTTCATCAATTTTAACACTCAGATGGGGGATTTTTTTGATTCACCACAATCCCTATCAAAAACAATGATGCCTTCAAGAAACAGAAGAACTCAGACTCAAAATCACATAGATTCTCAAGGGATTCGATACAGCCAAAGTAATTGTGAAAAACAAAAAGTTGAAGGATTCACAACACATGAATTCAAACTGTCTTATACAGCTACAGTAAGCAAAACAGCATAAAGTGCTACTGGCCTAATGACAGATATATACTCCAATGGAATAGAACAGAGACTAGAGTGTCTAAAAATCAGCCGTCAAATATATGATGCAATAATTACTAAGAAGAGTATGGTTTCCACTGAATAAGGACAGCCTTTTCAACAAATGGTGCTGGGAAAACCAGATACCCACATGCACAACAATGCAATTAGAACCTTACTTAACACCATACACAAAAACTCAAAGGCCTAAACGTAATATATATATCAAAGGCCTAAACTATAGGACTAAACAAAGGCCTCAAAATATATAAAAGGCCTAAACATAAGAGCTAACACTAAAAAATTCTAAGAAAAAAAAACAAGAAAAGCTTCAGAATGTTGGATTCAGCCATGATTTCTTGCCTTTGATAACAAACGCAAAAGCAACAAAACGAAAACTACACAAACCGGACCTCATAAAGATGAACAATTTTTGTCTCATACCTTAATTTACACAATCTTATTTGTCATTTATAACTCAAGAAAGCTGGGGGGGGGGAAACGGAAAAAAATGAAAAACCTTTTAACATCAAAGGACACTATAAACACAGTAAGAAAGAAACCACAGATTGGGAGAAAACATTTCCAAAACACGTATACAAAAAGGGATTAAGGGCTTCCCTGGTGGCACAGTGGTTAAGAATCTGCCTGCCAATGCAAGGCACATGGGTTCGAGCCCTCGTCCAGGAATATCCCACGTGCCATGGAGCAACTAAACCCGCATGCCACAACTACTAAGCCTGCACTCTTGAGTCCGTGAGCCACAACTACTGAAGCCCATGTGCCACAACTACTGAAGCCTGCGTGCCTAGAGCCTGTGCTCCACAACAAGAGAAGCCACCGCAATAAGAAGCCCTCACACTGCAACGAAGAGGAGCCCCTGCTCGCTGCAACTAGAGAAAGCCCGCACGCAGCAGCAGAAGACCCAACGCAGCCAATCAATCAATAAAATAAAAAAGAATAGCTCAACCCCTAAAACAAACAAAAAAAAGGGATTAATATCCAGAATCTATGGATAAACCTGTAATTCAACAACAACCAAAAAACCAACCTGATTAATTAATAAAAAAAGGACTAGAACAGATATTTTTCTAAAGATATACAAATGGCCAATAAGCACACCAAAAGGGATGTAATTGAAATGGGAAAGATATACCATTTCACACCCATTAGGATGGCTATGATCAAAAGAACAGAAAATAACAGGGACTTCCCTGGTGGTCCAGTGGTTAAGACTGCATGCTGTCACTGCAGGGGGTGCAGGTTCGATCCCTGGTAATCACTTCTTGGGGAACCAAGATTCTGCATGCCCCTCAGTGAGGGCAAAACAAAACAAAACAAAACAAAAAACAGAAAATAACAGATTCTGGGACTTCCCGGGTGGCACAGTGGTTAAGACTCCATGCTCCCAATGCACGGGGCTGGGGTTCGATCCCTGGTTAGGGAACTAGATCCCACATGCATGCCACAACTAAGAGTTTGCATGCCACAACTAAGTAGCCTGTGTGGTGCAACTAAGAAGCCTACAAGAAGCAACTAAGGAGCCCATAAGCCACAACTAGGGAGCCCACCTGTGACAACTAAGACCCGGCACAACAAAAATAAATTAATTAATTAATAAATAAGAAAGAAAGAAAATAACAGACACTGGTGTGGATACAGTGAAACTGGAACCTTGAAAAAGTGTCTTGCAGCCATACTTCATGGTCTGTTGTAGTAGTGACCACATCAGTGACAATACTGTCACACAGTCACACAAAAAATTGTCAGGTACCAAAATGGAGCAAAACCTGAGTACCATTAATTTGGACAGTCACTTGGCCATAGAAAGGGCAAACAAGGAAGGATCTACAACCAGGCAGAGGGGAAGACTACTGACCCTAAAAAGGCGACAGGAATAATAGCAAAAATAAACAAATGGGACGTAATCAAACTTATAAGCTCTGGCAGAGCAAAGTAAATCATAAGCCAAACAAAAAGATAACCTATTGCCAAATAATGTAACTGAAAAGGGCTTAATTTTCCAAAATATCTAAGCAGCCATACAACTCAGTAACAGAAAACAAACAACCCAGAAGACCTAAATAGACATTTCTCCAAAGCAAAAACGCAGATGGGCAATAGGCACATGAAAAGATGCTCATTATTGCTAATTATCAGAGAAATGCAAATCAAAACTATTGAATACAATGAGGTATCACCTCACACCAGTCAGAATGGCCATCATTAAAAAATCTACAAATAACAAGTGTTGGAGAGGGTGTGGAGAAAAAGGAAACCTCTTACACTGCTGCTGGGACTGTAAATTGGTACAGCCACTGTGGAGAACAGTATGGAGCTTCCTCAAAAACCGAAAAATAGAGTTACCATATATTCCAGCAATCCCATTCCTCGTGGTATATCCAGAGAAAAACATGGTTTGAAAGGATACATGCACCCCAATGTTCAATGCAGCACTGTTTACAATATCCAAGACATGGAAGCAACCTAAATGTCCGTAGACAGTTGAATGGATAAAGAAAATGTGGTGTTTATATACCACAGAAAATTACTCAGCCACTGAAACGAATGAAATAATGCCATTCACAGCAACATGGATGAACCCAGAGATTGTCATACTGAGTGAAGTAAGTCACAAAGACAAATAACGTATGTTATCTATTATATGTGGAATCTAAAAAGAATTGATACATATAAACTTGTTTAGAAAACAGAAACAGATTCACGGACATAGAGAATGAACTTGTGGTTGCCAAGGGGGAAGGGTGAAGGGGATGGATAGTTAGGGAGTTTGGAATTGACATGTAAACACTGCTGTATTTTAAACGGATAACCACAGACCTACTGTACAGCAGAAATTAAAACAAAATTGTAAATCAACAATACTTCATTAAAATTAAAAACAATCAACAAAAAAAACTACTGACCCTGAATCCTTAGCTGCAACTTCGGGGCTACTGGTGTTCGGGCACTAAGGACTAGGGATGCACTCTGCCTAGCCATAGTAACCACAGCACATAACCAAGGAATTTAAGAAGAAAGCAGTGCCCATGTTCCAGATGTGAGGACAGAGCTGCCCTTGAGGAAGAGAAGAAAGGAAGAACCTAGCTCAGAGGATAGGGGTGGGTGTGAGGACCTTACCCAGCATGCATACAACAGCAAAGTTCTCGAGCATGACATCAAGATACAGGTGTATCTGAACCTCATCAAGAAGACACCATTCCTCCCAGGAGAAGTACACGGCCACATCCTCAAAGGTCACACTGCCCTGATATAAGAGGAACAAATGAAACCATGAATGGTCTCACCCCTGAAAACCCACAATCCATCTTCCCACACATTTCCCCTACTGCCCAAAAAGATGGAGCCATTTGAGACCTGGGGTAGAAAACCTCCCTCCTCTGATCTGAATCTCCCAATACCTCCAGAACACACAGGCAGTCATTTGAAGCCGAAATCCTGCTTTTCTGTGCTGTTTATTCCCACCAGAAAATAAAGGAGACCTGCACTTACCTAAACCAACTCAACCTCACCTCAAAGTACTTCCACATACTGGTGTGGGTTCTGGAGTAACCTTCCATACTCCCTCCATAGGACGTCTGGGCCTGCACTCAGTACCCAGAGCATGAGGTTCTCCAAGGTCCCCCAACCAAAAAGCTAGTAGAATGGCAGATGAAGAGCCCTAAGACACTTCAAATACAGAGAATGCGTGCCTGGGGGTCAAAACAAGTGAGGGATTGGGACAACCTCCATTCACTGAAAGTGCTTCTGCAGCCCTGGGAATCTGTGGGAACAAGCAGGCCATAGAAGAAAGTGACCATGGTGGTACTCCAGGGGATCAGACCTTCCCTGGCCCCATGGCGGAACCTGAGCCAGATAATCTCGGCCTGACTGGCTAATCTCCCCTCCCTGCCTCCGTCCCCAGTGCTGCCGTTTATCAGTTGTGACCTTGGAAATTCCACAACTTCCCTCTGCCTCAAAGTCCTCATCGCCCACCTAGAGTCTTTTCTTCCACTGAACAGGCTTTGGAGAATTTTTAAAAGCCTAACTCAGATTGTGTCCTTCCTTTGTTCAAAACTCTCCACCGATCCGAGGGCCCTAAGAAGAAAAGTATAGCCTCTCAGCTACCACTGCAGATACAGCCTGGCCTCAAACTTGATTCCTCGCAGAAACAAGGCGGAATACACGTCTCCGGAATGTTCCTGCTTCGGTTGCATCTCCAAGCCTCACTCACACCGCATACACTGGTGGTCAGAAATAGATAAAACACCCCTGAAGCCCTCACTGTCCTGGACCAGACGTGACCAGGCGCCGCTCACTCGGGGCGTTTGTATTTCGGTGGGGAAACGGGCAGGCGAGAACCCGGAGACCGCAGCGTTTACCTGAGGTTGGTCCCTCAGTGCAGGAGCCGCCATCGGAGGCTTTGCGCGGAGCGGAGCGTCGACAGTCCAGCGACCGGGTCGGAGTCGGCACGGTTACTCCCCGCAAGCGGCGTCGTCGTCCCCGTCCCTAAGACCCGTCCCTGTGTAGTGCGCATAAACCCTCCACTTTCGCCTCCTAGACCCCTCACCTCTTTCTCAACACCGTACAGCGGAGCTATTGACCAGGTCCACAGCCTCATCAACAATCAAGACGTCTGCCACGAAGACACCGGAAGTCCCCCTCCTGATGTTCCCCCTCCCGGAAATGTCCATTTTCTACATTTTCGTTGGATGAACTTCGCCTTATCGCAAGTTCTTCTGGGTAATGTAAGGGTAAAGGCTCAAGAAGTGGCGCTCCCGACTAGAAACACCAGGAAAAAACCGAGTAGCATCGCGCGGAGCGCTGGGAAATCAATGGGCGGGGGGGCAGGAGGGGAGGAGGCTCCATCCTTCTTAAGGTGTGGGGGATCCATGACAGAATTGGCGAGATTCATCGGAGCATTTAAGAGTCTTTAATGCTACTGATTACTTAAGTGTTTGGACATAATCTCAGACTCCTTGGAGCCAACCCAAGTTTACATCCACTGGTAATTAGAAGCAAGTAAACATTATTCTATTGCTCTTGAAATGCATGCAGCCTGACGTGATAAAAGTAATTTTGTAAGCTATGGTCAGAGAAAAAAAAAAAAAGCTACAGGGCCGTAACTGGGCATATGGAGACGAGATATTCAGCAGGGCTGAGGCAGCTAAACAAGAGGGAAAGCACTACTTTTGGTCCCCCAGAAAAGGCTCTCCTGCCTGCATCGTCAGTGATTGTGCCCAACTGAGAAACGCTGAGGTATAATCGGGCACCAAAAATGGCTGTATTGTTGTTCTTTATACACGGCCTGCTCCACCAAGTCTGACTCACCAGCACCCTACTCACATGGCAGAACTTCTCTCTTAATCATAAGACCTAATTAGTCAATGCCTACCTTCTTTCTCTAGCCACAGATAGTGATCGTGTGTCTTTCTTTTTCTTTTTTCTTTTTCTTTCTTTGTTTCTCTCTTTCTCTCTCTCTTGGCTGTGTTGGGTGTTCATTGCTGCCCACGGGCTTTTCTCTAATTGTGGCAAGCAGGGGGCTACTCTTCATTGTGCTGCTCAGGGCTTCTCATTCTGGTGTCTTCTCTTGTTGGGGTGCATGGGCTCTAGGTGTGGGCTTCAGTAGTTGAGGGATGCGGGTCACAGAGCGCAGGCTCAGTAGTTGTGGCACACGGGCTTAGTTGCTGCGCAGCATGTGGGATCTTCCCGGACCAGGGATCGAACCCACATCCCCTGCATTGGCAAACGGATTCTTAACCACTCGCAACCAAGGAAGTCCTAGTGATTGTTCTAATCTTTAGTTCATAACTTCTTCACATTGATAGTTTATCAAAGGGACTGTGAGTGGCATACTCCTCTGCTGGTTTCCCTAAGAATTGATGAGCCAACCTCACATCAATTCCCTTTAAATCAGGTAAACTCCCTCTGCTCCACAGTAAAAAAGACTGCTGCCACTTCCTAGCTAATGTGTCTGCACCATGGTGGAGCGTCTATCATGGACCTTGCTCTGGATTAGTAAGATCCATATCCATTAAACCACTGATGTCTCTGTCCTTGTCTCTGGGCTCTTTCTTTGGTCTTCAGGCTGGGCAATTATTCATATATTATCCTGCCTCTGGGACAAGACCCCTTACTCTCTCCCAGCTGACCAGTGTCTCCAGCCTCCACCACTCCCGCCCTGCTGTGGCACCGCTCCACAGGGAGAAGGCAGAGCCAGTGTGGTTTCTCTGCATGTATGGTGGAGTGGGTGAGCTGTGGCCAAACAGCTACCATCAGAGATGTGGGCTGCTTCTCATGTACCAGTGGAGCAAGTTCCCACAATGGCCACCGCAGCCCCACCTGGGCTCTGCCCTGGGACTAGCTTGCCTCTTCATCCATAAATGGAGTCTTTCCCTGGTCTTGACTGCCCCAGATCCAGCTATATGTTGGGGCATGGAGTTAATGGAGGCAGAACATTTCTTCTGCTCTGGCTGGGGTGTGTGGTGAACCTGTTCACTGGAAACCGGCAGCTGCTGAAGCGGACCTCTCTCTGCCCGGTCCCAGGGCCAGGTGGGAGCATGCACACTCCTTCCAAACAGAGTCCAGGATCCTCCAAACTTTCTCTCTGTCCCACTGGTCCTCCGACAAGTAAGGAGGTTTGCTTCTACCATATAGAACCTAGGACTGGATCACCCGATCTGTGGCTCGATCAGGTCACTGCCCTGTCTGGGTGTCTGCCCATGTGATCTCCCTTCTCCTCTGAGTCACACATCTTTTGACCCCAGTACTTTTCTTCCCTTCCTGTCCAATTACATGTGTATGTTTCTTACATCCTTCGTTGTACAGGAGTCCTTCTGCCAGTTTCCATGTACACCTTGATTTCCTCTCAGCTATTCCTTAAGGAACAAAAGCAAACAAATGAGAAAAAAAAACCCTGTGTTCTTCAGAGGAAAAAAAGTCTCTTCCTTCTTGAACAACAGGAACTGACAGTCTCTGTCTAACCTATATTTTATTTTTAAATATTTATTTATTTATTTAGGCTGTACCAGACCCTCATTGTGATATGCGCTATCTTTAGTTGCAGCATGCGGACTGCTCAGTTGTGGAATGTGAACGCTTAGTTGCGGCATGCATGGGGGATCTAATTCCCCGACAAGGGATTGAACATGGGACCCCTGTCTCTTTGCCTAAGCTTTAGTCAGATTCCTTTGAGCTCTCTTCCCCACTGGTCTTTGGCCTTTCCCACATCCTTGCAGGAATGGCTTAGCTCAGTTTCAGAAAGAAAACTGCAAAGGTAGTTAGGTAATAATCCAACCATTGATACCTGACCCTCTGATCAAATCCTCAATTCCTATTTCTGATATCTGATGTCTCAGGTCTTTCTTCAGCAAGATTCTTATTAAGTCAATGTAGCAAGAACCCCCCTCACGCTTGATGTTTCCCATTAATAATTTTCCATCCACTGAACCCTTAAATCTGCTCCTTGTCTATAAATCCTCAGTTGTCTTTACTATATCTAAAGTTGAACTAAATTTTTCTCCCATATTGTAATAATCTTGACACATATCCCAGTGGTACTGAATAAAGAATGTCTTACCATTTTAATAAATATCAGAATAATTTTTTCCTTACCACTGTTAAGTTCATTTCAGTTAAACCTGAACCTACTTCTATAGACACAGACAGAGGAAGGGAGGATCCTTATCCACCTCTCAAAAGAGGCACCTAGGGGGCCACCTGGGTACTCAGGGGCTTTCATGACACATGTACCCTCCCCTGTCCTCTAAATCAATGGAAGGAATTGCTAATACTGCCATTCCGGGACTAAGGAAATGGAAAACAAGGGCTGACAGGGAACTTCCTCAACCTCACAATCCCAGAGGGGGTCAGAGAGAATCCACGCAGAAGTCTCTGGACTCTGCAGCCCCAGGTCCTTCTTATGTCTTGCTCCAAGGACAACAGATAGTGTCAGGGGGTTCTGAGGAGTCCCATTCCCTTAGTTTGGAAATGAGGGAGGGGACTGAGGGTGTGCTTTTTGTTTTGGGGGGTGTGTTGGCCATGCCACGTGGCATGTGGGCCCATAGTTTCCCAACCACGGATCAAACCTGTGCCTCCTGTAGTGGAAGCCTGGAGTCTTAACCACTGGACAACCAGAAGTCCCTGAGGGTGTTTAGATGTAGTAGGAAACAGAAAGGTCATGGAGGGCACTGGGGGTGGAGGAGTGTGAGGTGATAAGAGGGTAAGAGGATGCAGGTGCGTTAATCTTGCAGCAAATGGACCATGTCTAGGGAGGAAAGAGGCAGAGGGTGGCTGTCCTCTACTCGTGATCTCCCAGCAAGAGACAGGGATCTGGAATTCAATGCCAGGTTGCCTGGTTCAGAGCATGGGGATTCTGGTCACTGCACTCTGTTTCCCTCCTTATCCAGCTTTGAGGACTCAAGTAACACCTTGTCCATCCTGATACCCTCTGTCTCCCTCCCAAGAGCCCTGCTCATACCCCAGCCCCATGCAGATGAACACAACTATCTTTTGATTGGGAACCCACATCAATGGCTTTCCTGTGAATGACCTCATTTATATACCCAAACTGCCCACTGATCAGTCTATTATTAGTCTTCCAATTTGTGAAAGGAGGGGTCTGCACAGAGGTTGAGGAGTGTCCACAAAGGCACACAGCTGCCAGGCCTCTGATGACAGTGCTTCCTCTACACTGCACAGGTGTACTGGCTTCTCTTCTAAACCTCCCTGAATGGACTTCATCTGCTGTCTTACAGCAATGAACTACCTACACCTGACGTCTGCATCGCCACCAGGGCCTCCAGCTCCACCTCCCCCAGTGTACATCTCCCTGCAAACACCTTCCCTTTTGTGAAGTTGTTCACAGGGACAGCAGCACCAACCCAGGAAACTACACAGAGTCTTCAGTGTCACCCCAGATGTGATACTGGCCTCCACCATATGCCATATGCAGTGATTTGTTTCCAAGGGTCTGTCCATCTTCTGCACAAACTCGCTTCAGGATGTGCCTGTGTCCAAATTGTCCTGGTCACTATTCTGAGCACTGTGAGGGGCCCAAAATGACTAAGAATGTCCACTGTGGCACTCTCCCTGACCCCAAGGCTCTTCCTCCTAACCCCCTCACCCACTGCCCCACTGTCCCTCCTACCCCAACAGAAAAATATGAATCACCAAATGATTGCTAATAAGAAAGAATGTGCCCACATCGCCTCGGGACTCACCGTTGACAAACTTTAGTCCAAATGCTAAAGGCTCAGTGCAGGCTGACACCTCCCATAAAGGCTGTAAAACCCCACCCCAAGTCCTTCGCTTGACAAAGCTGCTCACAGATGTGAATCTCCAGCTTCTAACAAGCTGTGACCCAGCCCCTGAACTGAACACCATCAGTGCATCATCAAACTTGCGGTGATGTGGGAGAGGTTGTTTTTTCCAAGCCAGTCTGCACTCACCTCACCACACGGATACACGAGAACTGTGTGACTGTGTGTGGCTCACACATGAGAATTTTGAGCATTCCTAACACATATCTGTGCCACAATGTCCCTGGAGTGTTTGTGTGGCCACACCTGCTGTGCGGAGTCAGCACCTCCCATTTTATTTCCCCAACAGGGTCTCACTTCTGTCATACATCCTTTGTGTAATGGTACATTAGTTTGTAGGTCCAGGCTGAATCAACGGGTGTTAGCATTCAAAATCTAACACACAGTGTCCCTGGTTGTGCTGACATGGACTGACATTTAGAATACTTCCGTGTGTAATAAAGTTACTGGAGTTATGAAGGGCTCTTTTATTATATATATATATATTTTGCTGTTTTGGGTCTTAATTGCTGTGTGCAGGCTTTCTCTAGTTTCAATGAGCAGGGGCTACTCTTCGAAGCTTTGCAAGGGCTATCATTGCAGTGGCTTCTCTTGTTGCAGAGCACAGGCTTCAGTAGTTGCCAAACATGTGCCCTAAGGCACGCAGATTTCAGTAGTTGGGGCGCACAGGCTCACTTGCTCAGTGGCCTGTGGGATCTTCCCGGGCCAGAGATCAAACCCATGTCCCCTGCATTGGCAGGTGGACTCTTAACCACTGTGCCACCACGGAAGTCCTTGGCAGGCAGATTCTTAACCACTGTGCCATGAGGATAGTCCCAGGGTTCTCTTATTTTAGAAATGCATTCTAAGAAGTTATGTATTCAAAGACATGATACCTAGGATTATAAATTTTAAAAACTATGAAGTAAGTCTTGATACACAAACACAAAAAAAGTGCATAAACAGGATAAATGATATAAGATACAGGAAGGGTCCAACACAGTCATTCCATTTATATATACATTTGAAAATAGCTATTACAAAAGTAGAATATGCCCTTGCATCAGTCATTTTAATGTTGAGGATAAATTAACAATGGCAGGAGGAAACCGGTTGGAGAGCTATACACAAGTATGTCAAAATGTACATTTTAACTAGGTAAAACTTAAGTCAACTATTCATCCAGTAAATGATTTTCAAAAGAAAGATGCAAAACCTATCACTTTATTATAATTCTACTATGGTTTATTAGCTACATTCTTAAAATTGCAGTTACTGTACCTGTAATGGTGGAAAAAGAATACAATAGTGGACTACTGGTAATGCTTCCCAAATGAATGTTCAGTGAAATTATGTTGGCAATTTGACCTCGATTATGGTTGGAATATTTATACATGGAAACCGGCAAACACTACAAACCAGAGATTAATTTATTGTGTAACTGAATGTCTGGACTTAACACTAAGGTAACATATATTAATAATGCAGATTATTCCTAAACCTGTATAATGTATGTGGCCGTTACATTATGCATAGTATAAAATTGAGAAAAACTTGAGAACATATTCTTTCACTATTCCAAATTACAATTACATTCAGAAAAGAAATCACTTACGTTATTGATGAATGAGCGAAATCTAACAGATGTCTTTGCTGTTCACCAGCTCTCTTTTGTCAAAAAAAAAAAGAAAATAGCCATATCTCACAAAATAAAAGTAGGCAAAAGACAGAAATAGAAATTTAACCAGAGAGGAGACACAGGTAAAAAACAGACACATGAAAAACAAAAATTCAACATCAACAATCCTAAGAAAGGGAATTCCCTGGCAGTTCAGTGGTGAGGACTCCAGGCTCCCACAGCAGGGGGCATGGGTTAGATTCCTGATCAGAAGAACTAAGATCACACATGCTGTGTGACACAGTCAAAAAGAAAAAAGAAATCCTGAAGAAATGTAATTAAAATCATAATTTTTTATAGATGAATTTTAAAGTCTTCATGGGAGGGGTCAGCCTACATTCAATCTTAGTTTTTAAGGTAGGTTGATCAAGTGTGGGTCCCAAGGCAGGGAGGGCAAGTTCTTGCTAATTAACAATCATCATTTTGGTGAGTTAACACTTTTTCTCGAGGGATGGGAGGAACAGTGAGGCAATGGATCAAGGGCTTAGGAAGAGGATGCTTGGAGACCAGGTCACGTAGGGTCATGCTGGACATTCTTAGTCCTTCTGTGTCCATCACACTGCCCAGAACAGTGAGCGGGTCAACCACATAACAGGGCAACAGGAACATCCTGAGGTGGGTATGTAAAGATGGACAGGACCTTGGAAACGAATCACTGCATATGGCGATAGAGCCCGTGTCAAATCTGGGGTGACACCAATGACCCAGTCCAGAGTCCCTGGCTTAGTGCTGCTGTCCCTGTGGAGAACTTTCCAAGCAGGACGGTGTTTCCGGGAGATGTGTACTGGTGAAAATGAAGCTGGAGACCCTGGTAGTGATGCAGATGTCAGATGTGGGTAGTTCATGGTCAGGACACAGCAAGTGGAGGCCCTGCTCGGAGGGGCAGGAGAGAAGACAGTGGACGGGTGCAGGGTGTAGAGAAACCACTCTCATCAAAGTCCTGGCATTAGTGAGCATTAGAAGTCCTTCAACATCTCTGAGCTGGACACCCCTTCTTTCACAAATGCCAATAATAATAACTGAATCACAGCACTGGATTTGTTGGATACATAAATGGAGTCAGTCACAGGAAAGTCATCAATATTGGTTCCCAGAGAAAAGATAATCCTGTCCATCAGCATGGGGCTGGGGTGTGAGCATGGGTCCTGGTGTGGGGATCGGAGCACAGAAGTGTCAGGATGGATAAGGTGTTCTTTCAGTCCCCAAACCTGGGGGTGGGGGCAGGGGAGGAGTGAAGTGACCAGACTCTTGATATCCTGAACCAGGCAACCTGGCATTGAAGCCCAGATCACTGTCCATTTCTGGGAGATCACAAACAGATGACACATCATCTCTGTGTCTCAGTTTCCTCTCTAGAAATGGTCCATTAGCTGCACAGTTTCTTCTCACTCTCTTACCACCTGGAACTCCTTCAATATCACTGCTGGCCATGTTCGTGATATTCATAAAGCCCTTTCTTCAGTATGAACTCTGTGATGTTTAATCAAGTGGCACCTTTGGGTGAAAGATTTACCACATTCCTTGCACTGAAAAGGCTTTTCTCCAGTGTGGATTTTCCTATGGATGCGGAGGAGCTGTCTTTGCTTAAAGGCTTTCCCACATTCAGTGCACCCATAAGGCCTTTCTCCAGTGTGAACTCTGTGATGATCATAGAGAGAGGATCGACTAGTAAATGACTGTCCACATTCACTGCATTCATATGGCCTTTCTCCACTGTGAACTCTCTGATGACGAAGAAGGCTAGAGCTACCAGTAAAACATTTCCCACATTCACTGCACTTATAAGGCCTTTCTCCAGTGTGAATTCTCTGATGGTCACGAAGGCTCGACCTAGCAGTAAAAGATTTCCCACATTCACTGCATTCATAAGGCCTTTCTCCATTGTGAACTCTCTGATGATACTGGAGGCCACTCCTAGCAACAAAAGATTTCCCACATTCACTGCACTCATAAGGCCTTTCTCTAGTATGAACTCTCTGATGACACTTGATGTTCAGCCTAGGAGTTAAAGATTTCTCACATTTATTGCACTCATAAACCTGTTTTCCAGTGTGAAATTTCTTATGGGCATTGAGGTGTGCCTTTTGGCTAAAGAATTTCCCACATTCACTGCACTCAAAAGGCCTCACTCCACTGTGAGCTCTCCAATGATTACAAAGGTTCGACCTACTCGTAAACGATTTCCCACATTTATTGCACTCATAAGGCTTTTCTCCAGTGTGAACATTCATATGGGCACTGAGTTTTTCATTTCGGGTAAAGAATCTCCCACATTCACTGCACTCAAAAGGCCTTTCTCCACTGTGAATTCTCTGATGATTACAAAGGATCGACCAAGTAGTGAAAGATTTCCCACATTCACTGCACTCATAAGGCCTTTCTCCAGTGTGAACTCGCAGATGATAATAGAGGCCAGAGCTAGTAGTAAGAGATTTCCCACATTCATTGCACTCGTAAGGCTTTTCTCCAGTGTGAACTCTCTGATGTGCAAGGAAATTGGATTTGCGGGCAAAATATTTTCCACATTGGGTGCATTGATAAGGTTTTTCTCCAGTGTGAATTTTCTGATGTTCAATTAAGTTCCACTTTTGGATGAAAGATTTAGCACATTCCTTGCATTCATAAGGCTTTTCTCCACTGTGGATTTTCCTATGTGCTCTGAGGTACTTCCTTAGGCTAAAGGATTTCCCACATTCACTGCAGTCATAGCGTGTTCCTCCACAGTTAACTCTCTGATGTGTAAGGAAATGGGATTTGTGGCTAAAAAATTTTCCACAATGGCTGCATTCATAAGGCCTTTCTCCAGTGTGAACTTGCTCATGCTGAATAAGGTTAGTTCTTTGGGTGAAGGCTTTCCCGGATTCTCTGAACTCACAAAACCCTTCAGTAGTGAGGACTCTCTCATCCTGAACAAGTATTTCTGTGTATCTGGAGGCTTTCTTGCCTTCTCCCCAGCTGTGATGACCTTTTCCACTGTGAAAAACAGCTTCACACTCCTTACTGTTGTTCAGTTTCTTCCTGGTATTAGTGGTCTGTGGCTGAAGTTCCATGTTGGCCACGTAGTTGTTCCCAATCTCCATGTAGGTAGAGAGATTCTCCATTACATGGATTGTGCAGCTTTTGAAAAATGCGGGTCTCCCCATATCACAGCTGAAGGGTTTCTCGCTAATGTGCTGCTTCTGGTGCTCTTGAAGGTTTGCAGTGAAATAGAACTGTTTCCCACATGCCCCACATGTGTATGCTTTCTGCCCCCTATTTGTTCCTTGCTCTTCAGCCAAGTGCAAAATGTCTCTCAAAACAGGGATGCACATCTTACACGGCTGGGCCCTCTCAGGAGATGAACCTGCCCTGGGGGTCCTCATCTGTGACACTCCTTCTGCAGATACACTCTGTTCAGAAGGCATCTCTTCATCCTCAACTGCAGGAAAAGAACCTGAAAACAAAGAAGCGATGATGAAGTTCATGTTGAGTTTATTGCGGGGAGTGAGGCCATCACAAGTCTACATTTGACAAGTGAAAGAACCAGTCCACAAGATTGTGTTCAGGAAATGAATTTGGGGTCAAATTGAGAAGCAGCTGTTCTCACCAAGTACAGGACACAAGGACTGGATGGGCCCCAAAGCGAAAGGCGTCTTGTGCAATTCACTCCTTGTCAGTGGCCTTTACCAGGACTGCATCTCCTGGTGATCTCTGATAACGTACAGAAGTGTATGTCCATATATACACTAAGAAATGTAAAACAGCTAGTAGGAAGCAGCCGCATAGCACAGGGAGATCAGCTCAGTGCTTTGTGACCACCTAGAGGAGTGGGATAGGGAAGGTGAGAGGGAGATGCAAGAGGGAGAGGATATGGGGATATATGTGTATATATAGCTGATTCACTTTGTTATACAGCAGCAACTAACACAACAATGTAAAGGAATTATACTCCAATAAAGATGTTAAAAAAAAAAAGTGTATGTCCAGGTCTCAGAAAATCTGACTGCAACAGGTCACTGGCATTCCAGAAATATTAAAGGATCCCTATGTTCAGGACACAAATAGTGTCAGTACATACTATGGGAAAAACAGTGTGAAGACCACATGAGATAAGTGGTTTAGAGAGGTGGTAGGTAATGAATCCGAGAGTGCAGTCAGAATAAAAATGGGAAGTAGTAGAAATAACAAGTTGGTAGAATGTCACGAATGGAGAAAGACGAGAAGTGATTTGTAGCCACTGACAATGGCACTAAAACACTAGTCAAGAGGAAGTCATACTTCCTGATATGACTTAAACACAGACCTAATATCAAGGCCTCTCCCTGTTGTCATTCAAACACAGACCTAATATCAAGACCTTTCCCAGTTGTCATTCTTTTTTTTTTTTTTTTTAACACGGTATGCAGGCCTCTCACTGTTGTGGCCTCTTTTGTTGCAGAGCACAGGCTCCGAACACACAGGCTCAGTGACCCTGGCTCATGGGCCCAGCCGCTCTGCGGCATGTGGGATCTTCCCAGACTGGGACACAAACCCGTGTACCCTGCATCGGCAGGCAGACTCTCAACGACTCTGCCACCAGGGAAGCCCTGTCATTCGTCTTAATCAGGCCACCTCTGAGGCTTTTTGCTGAGACCAGAGTCATGTCCATCCCATGAAGCCCAAAGGACTCTCCATCCCGATTTGACCAACTACATGGGACACAAATGATACAAGTCCTAACATAGTCAGGATGGCTGAATAGCCAATACTGGCCGAGAGGAACTCAGTACACAATACACAATATATAAATATTACATTTTATGTCTGGTGCAGGGACTTTCCTGGTGACCCAGTGGTTAAGACTCTTTGTTTCTAATGCAAGGGGCACAGGTTTAATTCTTGGTCAGGCATGCCACACAGTGGGGCCAAGAAAAAGAACATCCGGTGGAGCCAGAGGAAAAGATGTACAATGGATGGAGTACAAAATGTTAGGAATGTGTCTCCCCACCTAAACAACTATTGTACTGGCAGAATCTAATTGATCTAACTCTTTTGCAACCATGGCACCTTCTGAAGATCTGCAGTGTCCCATAAAACAGTTTGAAAAGACAAAGCTTCAGAATCAAAATCAGATATCACAGGGATGTTTGAACAATCACATTGGGAATATAAAATAATTATGACTAATATGTTAATTAATGTCTACTAAGGGATAAAGCAGACAGCATACAATTCCAGAAGGGAAATGTAAGCTGAGGGATGAAAATTTTAACAAAGGACCAAAAAGAAATGCTAAAGATCAAGTACACCATAACAGAAATGAAGAATGACTATGATGGGCTTATTTGTACCCTGGACACAGCTGAGGAGAGAATATTTGAACTTCTTTTTCTGTTAGGAGAAACTTCCAGAACTGAAAAAATACAAAAATTAAAATAAAAAATAAACACCCAAATATAAAACATCCGTGGGACAAACACAAAATGTTTAACACACACATATGGAAACATCTCAAACAGAAAGAAAAAAAGAAACGGAATAAATACTTGAAGCAATAATGATGGAGAATTTCTAACAAAATGATGTCAGATACCAACCAACAGATCCAGAAAGCTCAGTGAACATGAGGCAGGTTTAATGCCAAAAACACTACATCTTAGGCTTATCACATTCAAATGCAGAAAGAAAAAATACTAAAAGAGGCTAAAGGAATCAACACCTTTCCCAAGAGAAGCCAAAAAAACCCACCCAATTACATTTCAATTCTCCTCAGAACTCAGGGAAATAAGAACTGAATGGAGTAAAATATTTAAAGTGGGAAGGGGGAGGGGACATCACCAACCTAGAATTTGGTAACCAGCGACATAAATCTTCAACACTGATGATGAAATAAACACGTTCTTAGACACAGAAAAATTGTGGAACTATATTAAAAGGATTCTTCAGAGAGAAAAAATGACATAGATCACAAATTTGGGTTTCATAGAGAAAGGAAGACCATAAGAGAATAAAAAACTTTCATTGACATAAAACTGACATGGGACATTGTATTTCTTTTTTTTTTTTTTTTTTTACAGTAAACACTTAAACACTTTATTTTTATTTTATTTTTTAAATTTTTTTGTGGTGCGCAGGCCTCTCACTGTTGCGGCTTCTCCCCTTGCGGAGCACAGGCTCCAGACGCGCAGGCTCAGCGGCCATGGCTCACGGGCCCAGCCGCTCCGTGGCATGTGGGATCTTCCCGGACCGCGGCACGAACCCGCGTCCCCTGCATCGGCAGGCGGACTCTCAACCACTGCGCCACCAGAGAAGCCCGGGACATTGTATTTCTTTAAGTTGTACAACATGATTTATGTATACACTGCTAGGAGCACCACAATAAGTTTCGTTAACATACATAATTACATTTTTTTCTTCTGATGAGAACTTCTAAGATCTACCCTTTGGAAACTTCTAAATGTACAATACAGTTGTATTAACTAAAGTCACTATGCTGTGCACTACATCCCCAGGACTTACTCATCTTATAACTAGAAGTCTGTAACTTCTGACACCCTTCACTCACTTCATCTAACCACCTTGCCCTGCTCTGGCAATCACTAATCCTTTCTCTGTATCTGAGTTTGGTGGGGGTGTTGTTGTTTTAAAGGTTCAACATGTAAGTATACTCATGTAGTACAGGTAAACCTGGAACAACATGGGTTAAAACTACTTGGGTCCACTTGTACAGAGATATTTTTCAACAAATACACACAGGATCACATGATCTGTAGCTAGATGAATCCACAAATGGGAAAACTTCAGAATCAGAGGGCTGACTATGGGACTTCAGCATCCACAGATTTCAGTATATGCAGGGGCTCCTGGAACCAATCCTCCGTGGAAACAGTGGGACAAGTGGATTTGTCTTTCTCTCTCTGACTTATTTCACTTAGCATAATGTCCCCAAGGTCTATCCATGTTGAGGCAAATGGCAAAATTTCTATCTTTCTTTATGGTTGTATATTATTGAATAATATGCCACATATACTACATGTTTGTTAGATCCACTCATCCATCAATGGACACTTAGGTTGTTTCCACCTGTTGAATATTGTAAATAATGCTGAAATAAACCTGAGGTACAGATATCTTTTTGAGATGATGATTTCACTCCCTGTGGATAAATACACAGAGGTGGAATTGCTGGACCATATGGAAGTTCCTTTTTGAATTTTGTAAGGATTCTCCATAGTTTTCCATAGTAGTTGTAACAATGTACACTCCCACCAACAGTGCACAAGGGGTCCCTTTTCTCCACAACTTCACCAACACTTATTTCTTGGCTTTTTCACAACAGACATTGTAACATGTGTGAGGTGGTATCTCATGGTGGTTTTTTTCCCTAACTTTTTATTTATTTTTGGCTGCATTGTGTCCTCATTTCTGTATGTGGGCTTTCTCTAATTGCAGTGAGTGGGGGCTAGGCTTTTGTTGTGGTGCATGGGCTTCTCATTGTGGTGGATTCTCTTGTGGCGGAGCACAGGCTCTATGCGCACAGACTTCGGTAGTTGCAGCATGCAGGCTCGAAAATTGCAGCACACAGGCCCTAGAGTGTGTAGGCTTCAGCAGTTCTGTCGCATGGGCTCAGTAGTTGTTGTGCAGGATCTAGGGCACACAGGCTTCAGTAGTTGTGGCACTTGGACTCAGAAGTTGTGGCTCATGGGCTCTAGAGCGCAGGCTCAGTAGTGTGGTACAGGGCCTTAGCTGCTCTGCAGCACGTGAGACCTTCCTGGATCAGGGATCTAACCCACGTCCCCTGCAGTGGCAGGTGGATTATTCTTTTTTTAATAAATTTATTTCTTTATTTATTTTTGGTTGTGTTGGGTGTTCGTTGCTGCATGTGGGCTTTCTCTAGTTGCCACAAGCAGGGGCTCTCTTCGCTGTGGTGCACGGGCTTCTCATTGTGGTGGCTTCTCTTGTTGCAGAACATGGGCTCTACACGTGCGGGCTTCAGAAGTTGTGGCACACAGGCACAGTAGTTGTGGCTCCTGGGCTCTAGAGTGCAGGCTCAGTAGTTGTAGCTCACAGGCTTAGTTGCTCCAGGGCATGTGGGATCTTCCCAGAACAGGGCTTGAACCCATGTCCCTGCATTGGCAGGTGGATTCTCAATCACTGTGCCAGCAGGAAAATCCTCATTGTGGTTTTGATTTGCATTTCCCAACCATTAGTGATATTGAGCATCTTTTCATGAAGGCATTGCCCATATGCATGTCTTCTAAGGAAAAATAGTAACTGTATACTCCATTATGCATTTTATAATTAATGAATTTATTTATTTTTGGCTGCATTGTATCTTCATTATTGCATGTGGGTTTTCTCCAGTTGTGGCGAGCGGGAGCTACTCTTTGTTGCGGTGTACAGGCTTCTCATTGCAGTGGCCTCCCCTGTTGCGGAGCACAGGCTCTAGGTGCACAGGCTTCAGTAGTTGTGGCATGCAGGCTCAGTAGTTGTGGCTCATGGGCTCCAGAGCACAAGCCCAGAAGCTGTAGCACATAGGCTATCTGCTCTGAGGTATGTGGGATCCTCCCAGACCAGGGCTTGAACCTGTGCCCCCTACATTGGCAGGCAGACTCGCAACCACTGCACAACCAGGGAAGCCCTGTTATGCATTTTAAAACACACCCATTTATGTATGCTTATGTAAAATTAAAACAAATGAGAACAATAATACAATGCAGGATAGCAATTAGGATTTTTTTTAAATTATAAGGTATTCAAACTACCAAGGCAGCCATACAGTGTTATATGAAAGTGGACTTCAATCAGATGTAAATACAGAGTGCAAACTCTAGCACAACTACATTAAAAAAATGAAAAGAAACGAGTATATCTGATATGCTAACAAGGAGAGAAAATGCAATCATACAAGATGCTCGATTTAAACAATAAAAACAAGAGTGGAAGACTAAAATAGGAACAAAGAATATGGTCAATGGTAGAAAATGGTAACAAATACATTAAATATTTATCCACCTATATCAATATATTAAACACTGATAGTCTCAATGCACCAATGAAAAGAGAGATTATCAGAGTGAATCCATAAGCAGGAGTCAGCTATATGTTCTCTCAAAATAATCCACTTTATTTATTTATTTTACATCTTCATTAGAATATAATTGCTTTACAATGTTTTGTTAGTTTCTGCTGTATAACAAAGTGAATCAGCTATCTGTATACGTATATCCCCATATTCCCTCCCTCTTGAGCTTCCCTCCCACTCTACCTATCCCACCCCTCCAGGTCGTCACAAAGCATTGAGCTGATCTCCCTGTGCTATGCAGCTGCTTCCAACTAACTATTTTACATTTGATAGTGTATATATGTCAATGCTACTCTCTCACTTCATCCCAGCTTACCCTTCCCCCTCCCTGTGTCCTCAAGTCCATTCTCTACATCTGTATCTTTATTCCTGTCATGTCCCTAGGTTCATGAGTACCATTTTTTTAAGATTCCATGTATATGCATTAGCATATGGTATTTGTTTTTCGCTTTCTGACTTACTTCACTCTGTATAACAGACTCTAGGTCCAGCCGCCTTATTACAAATAACTCAATTTTGTTCCTTTTTATGACTGAGTAATATTCCATTGTATATATGTACCAGATCTTCTTTATCCATTCAACTGTCAATGGGCATTTAAGTTGCTTCCATGTCCTGGCTATTGTAAATAGTGCTGCAATGAACACTGTAGTACATGTAGTTTTTTGAATTCTGGTTTTCTCAGGGTAGTGGGATCTCAGCCCAGTAGCAGGATTTCTGGGTCATATGGTAGTTATTTTCTTAGTTTTTCAAGGAACCTCCATACTGTTCTCCATAGTGGCTGTATCAAGTTACTGCATGTGCACTTTCTCTAGTTCCAGCAAACAGGGGTTACTCTTCAGTGCAGTGTGCAGGCTTCTCATTGTGGTGGCTTCTCTTGTAGAATATGGGATCTGGGCATGCAGACTTCCATAGTAGCAGCACACAGACTCAGTAGTTGTGGCTCACAGGCTTAACTGCTCTGTGGCACGTGGAATCTTCCTGGACCAGGGATCAAGCCCATGTCCCCTGCATTGGTAGGTGGATTCTTAACCAATGTGCCATGAGTGAAGTCCAGAAACCCACTTTAAATACAAATATGTGAGAATTTCCTAGCAGTCCTGTGGTTAGGACTTGGCGCTTTCACTGCTTTAGGCCAGGTTCAATCCCTGGCCAGGGAACTAAGACACTGCAAGCTGTGGCACAGCCAAAAGAAAAAAGAAAAAGAATCCACCAATACATGATGTCATTGATAGATTCGGAAAACCAGATCTGGCAAAATCCAACACCTATTCATGATCAAAATCTCCATCTCCTAGTAAACTAAAAATAGAAAAAGAACTTCAACTTGACAATTGAAATAAACACTATACTCTCATCTTTACCAGATGAAAAACTAGAGAAAAACTAGAAACTTTCCCAATAAGATGAAGAAGGCAAGGCTCTTCCCTCTGGCAACTCCCTTTCAACTTTATACTCTAAGTCATAATTAATGGACTCATAGGAGAAAGTTACATAAAAGTTATACTGATTGGGAAGGAAGGAATCAAACTGCCTTAATTCTCAGATGATATAACCAGCTATGTAAAAACCAAAATACACACACACAAAAAAAAAACCCCAAAACAAATCCTGGAACTTGGAAGCAATTATAGCCAAGTTTCAGGATACAAGGATACTATACAAAAGTCAATCACTTTCCAATACATCAAGAATAAACAAGTGAAATTTGAAATTAAAAACACAAGACCATGTACATTAACACCCCCCTAAACAAGTAGAGAGAGAAAGGAAGAAACACTTAATTATAAATCTACCAAGACATATACAAGATTTACATGAAGGAGGACTTCCCTGGTGGCACAGTGGTTAAGAATCTGTCTGCCAATGCAGGGGATGTGGGTTTGATTGCTGGTCCATTAAGATCCCACATGCTGTGGAGCAACTAAGCCCATAAGCCACAACTACTGAGCCTGTGTTCCAGAGCCTGTGAGCCACAACAACTGAGCCCACGTGCCACAACTACTGAAGCCCATGTGCCTAGAACCCATGCTCCGCAACAAGAGAAGCCACCACAATGAGAAGCCTGCGCACCGCAATGAAGAGAAACCCCTGCTCGCCGCAACTAGAGAAAGCCCGCCTGCAGCAAGAAAGACCCAACGCAGCCAGAAATAAATAAATATAAAAAGAAAAAAAATCTACATAAGGGAAACTCTAAAACTCTGATGAAGAAATCAAAGGACTACATAAACAGAACTAAATTAATGGAAAGATATTTCATGTTCATAAATATGAAGACCCACTACTGTCAAGAAGTCAGTTCTTCCTAATTTCACCTAGACTGCACCTAGATTCAATGCAATCCAAATCAAAATCCCAGCACATTATTTTGTGGACATAAGTAAACTGATCCTAAAGTTTATACAGAGAGGCAAAAGTCTCAGAATAGCCAAAACCATACTGAAGAACAAAGGTCGCAGACTGACACTACTCAACTTCAAGACTTAGTATCTTAAAAAGAAAAAGAAAGAAAAAAAGAGAAAGGAAAAGAAAAACAAGATTTAGTATTTAAGGTAATCAAGCCTGGGAATTCCCTGGCACCCTTGGTTAGGACTCTGCAAATTCACTGCTGAGGGCCCAGGGTTCAATCCCTGGTTGGGGAACTAAGAACTTATAAGCTGCGTGGCATGGTGAAAAAAAACAAAAACAAAATGTAATCAAGCCAGTGCAGTATTGTAGAAAGGACAGAGAAATAGATCAATGAACAGTATTGAGAGCACAAAAACAGAGCCACAGAAATACACTCATCTGACTTTTGACAGATGACAAGTGCCATACAATGGGGAAAAATAAAGTCTTTAGAATAAATAGTACTGGAACAACCGAACATCACATGCCAAGACATGAATTCTAGACACAAACCTTACACCCTTCACAAAAAATTAACTCAAAATAGATAATGGGACTAAAAGTTAAGTACAAAAAACCCTTGGGCTTCCCTGGTGGCGCAGTGGTTGAGAGTCTGCCTGCCGATGCAGGGGACATGGGTTCCTGACCCGGTCCGGGAAGATCTCACATGCTACGGAGCGGCTAGGCCTGTGAGCCATGGCCACTGAGCCTGCGCGTCTGGAGCCTGTGCTCCGCAACGGGAGGGGCCACAACAGTGAGAGGCCTGCGTACCGCAAAAAAAAAAAAAAAAAAAAAAAATCTTAAAATTCAGTACGAAAACAACAACCCAAATAAAAAATGAGCAAAACACCTTAACAAACACTTTATTAAAAGAAGATATACACATAAAAATTTAGCATATACAAAGATGCACGGAAATGCAAATTAAACTCAAAAGCAGATACCAATACATACCTATAAAAATGGCCAAAATCCAAACACTGACAACACCAAATGCTGGTGAGGGTGTGGAGCAACAAGAATTTCATTCATTGCCGATTGGAATGCTTAATGGTAGTCCACTTTGAAAGGCAGTTTGGTAGTTTCTTACTAAACTGAAATGAACATAATCTTATATCCTCCAGCAATTGTACTCTGCGGTATTTATACAAAGGAGTTGAAAAGGGACATATACACAAAAACCTTCAAACAGATATTTACAGTAGCTTTATTCAAAACTTTCAAAACTTGGAAGTAATCAAGAAATCCTTCAGTAGATGAATGGATAAACATGATACATCTAGAGAACAGCAACATTATTTACAAATAAACTGCAATGAGCTATCAAGTCAAGGAAACTTAAAATGCATGTTACTATGTGAAATAAGCCAAGATGAAAAGGCTACATACTGTATGAGTCCAAGGATATGACATTCTCAAAAAGGGGAAACTAATGAGACAGTAAAAAAGTAATCAGGGGACACCAAGGAGTATGGGGGAAGAAGGGATGAACAGGTGGGGCACAGAGAATTTTTAATTGAAAATTGAACACATTCTGTATGATACTATAACGGTGAATACATGTCATTATACATTTATCAAAGCCCACAGAATGTACAACACCACGAGTGAACCCTATTGCAAACTTTAGATTTTGAGTGATAATGATGTGTTCGTGTAGGTTCATCAGTTTTAACACTCAGATGGGGGATTTTTGATTCAATGCAATCCCTATCAAAAACAATGACGTCTTCAAGAAATAGAAAAATTCAAAAAAAAATATTCAGACTCAAATTCACATAGACTCTCAAGGGATTCAATACAGCCAAAGCAATTGTGAAAAAAAACAAAGTTGAAGGATTCACAACACATGAATTCAAACTTTCTTACAAAGCTACAGTAAGCAAAACACCATAAGGTGCTACTGGCATAAAGACAGATATATACTCCAGTGGAATAGAACAGAGACTAGAGTGTCTAAAAATCAGCCCTCAAATATATGATGCAATAATTACTAACAAGAGGATGATTTTCATTGAATAAAGACAGCCTTTTCAACAAATGGCACAGGGAAAACCAGATACCCACATGCACAACAATGAAATTAGAACCTTACCTAACACCAGACACAAAAATTCACTCAAAATATATCAAAGGCCTAAACGTAAGAGCTAACATGTAAGAGCCTTGTTTACAGGGAGAGTTAGAAAAAACAAACAAGTAAAGCTTCAAAACGTTGGATTCAGCCATGATTTCTTGCCTTTGACAACAAAGGCAAAAGCAACAAAACAAAAAATAAACAAATTGGACCTCATAAAAACGAACAATTTTGGTTGCATACCTTTAATTTACACAAACTTATGTGTCATTATAGCCTAAGAAAGCTGGGGGAAGAAAGGAAAAAAATGAAGAACTTTTTAACATCAAAGGACACTATAAACACAGTAAGAAAGAAACCACAGATTGGGAGAAAACATTTCCAAAACACGTATATAAAAAGGGATTCATATCCACAATTTATGGATAAATCTGTAATTCAACAACAACCAAAAAACCAACTTGATTAATAAATAAAAAAGAACTTTAACAGATATTTTTCTAAAGCTGTACAAATGGCCAATAAGCACACCGAAAGGGATGTAATTGAAATGGGAAAAATATACCATTTCACCTCCATTAGGATGGCTATGATCTAAAGAACAGAAAATAACAGGGACCTCCCTGGCAGTCCAGTGGTTAAGACTGCATGCTGTCACTGAAGGGGGCACAGGTTTGATCCCTGGTCATCACTTCTTGGGGAACTAAGATCCTGCAAGCCCCCCAGCAAGGCCGAAACAAAACAAAAAAAGAGAACAGAAAATAACAGATGCTGGAACATCCGGGGTGGAGCAATGGTTAAGACTCTGCACTTCTAACGCAGGGGGTCGGGGCTCGATTCCTGGTCAGGGAACTAGATCCCACATGCATGCCACAACTAACAGTTCACATGCCACAACTAAGGAGTCTGCAAGCTGCATCTAAGGAACAAGTGAGCCAGAACTAAGGAACCTGCCTTCCACAACTAAGACTTGGCAAAACTGAAATAAATAAATAAATGTTAAAAAAATAAAAAGAAACAAAAACCCAGATGCTGGCGTGGATATAGAGAAATTGGAATCTTGAAAAAAGTCTTGAAAAAACATCCTATGGTCTGTTTTAGTAGTAACAATGTCAGTGACAACACTGTCACACAGTCAGGCACAAAAATATGTCAGGTACAAGAATGGAGCAAAGTTTGGGTACCATTCATTTGGACAGTCACCTGGCCAAAGACAGGGCAAACAAGGAGGGATTGATCAGGTGGATGGCAAGACTACTGACCATGACAGTCTCCCAAGGCAACAGAAATAAAAGCAAAAATAAACAAATGGGACCTCATCAAACTTACAAGCTTTGGCACAGCAAAGGAAACCATAAAGAAAACAAAAAGATATCCTATTTCCAAATAATGTGACTGACAAAGGCTTAATTTCCAAAATATATAAACAGCTATACAACTCAATAACAAAAACAAACAACCTTGAAGACCTAAATAAACATCTCTCTAAAGCAAAAACACAACTGGGCAATAGGCACATGAAAAGATGCTGATCATCGCTAATTATCAGAAAAATACAAATCAAAATTATTCAATACAATGAGGTACAACCTCACACCAGTCAGAATGGCCATCATTAAAAATCCTACAAATAACAAGTGTAGGAAAGGGTGTGGAGAAAAAGGAAACCTCTTACACTGCTGCTAGGACTGTAAATTGGTACAGCGACTATGGAGAATAGCATGGAGGTTCCTCAAAAAACAAAAAATAGAGTTACCATATATTCCAGCAATCCCATTCCTCACCATTTATCCAGAGAAAAACATGGTTTGAAAGGATACATGCACCCCAATGTTCAATGCAGCACTGTTTACAATAGCCAAGACATGGAAGCAAACTAAATGTTCATCGACAGTTGAATGGATAAAAAAGATGTGGTGCTTATATACCATGGAATATTACTCAGTCATTAAAACGAATGAAATAATGCCATTCACAGCAACATGGATGGACCTACAGATTGTCATACTGAGTGACGTTAAGTCACAAAGAGAAAGATATGCAGAATGTAAAAAAAAAAAGTTGATACATATAAACTTATTTAGAAAACAGAAACAGACTCACGGACATAGAGAATGAACTTGTGGTAGCCAAGGGGGAAGGGTGAAGGGGATGGATAGTTAGGGAGTTTGGAATTGACATGTAAACACTGCTGTATTTTAAATGGATAACCACGGACCTACTGTACAGCAGAAATTAAAACAAAATTGTAAATCAACAATACTTCAATAAAACTAAAAACAATCTACAAAAAAGACTACTGACCCTGAATCTTTAGCTGCAACTTTGGGGCTAACTGGTCATCGGGCACTAAGGACTAGGGATGCACTCTGCCTAGCCATAGTAACCACAGCACATAACCAAGGAATTTAAGAAGAAAGCAGTGCCCATGTACCAGATGTGAGGACAGAGCTGCCCTTGAGGAAGAGAAGAAAGGAAGAACCTAGCTCAGAGGATAGGGGTGGGTGTGAGGACCTTACCCAGCATGCATACAACTGCAAAGTTCTCCAGCATGACATCAAGATACAGGTGTATCTGAACCTCATCAAGAAGACACCATTCCTCCCAGGAGAAGTACACGGCCACATCCTCAAAGGTCACACTGCCCTGGTATAAGAGGGACAAATGAAACCATGAACGGTCTCACTCCTGAAAACCCACAATCCATCTTCCCACACACTTCCCCTACTGCCCAAAAAGATGGAGCCATTTGAGACCTGGGGTAGAAAACCTCCCTCCTCTGATCTGAATCTCCCAATACCTCCAGAACACACAGGCAGTCATTTGAAGCCGAAATCCTGCTTTTCTGTGCTGTTTATTCCCACCAGAAAATAAAGGAGACCTGCACTTACCTAAACCAACTCAACCTCACCTCAAAGTACTTCCACATACTGGTGTGGGTTCTGGAGTAACCTTCCATACTCCCTCCATAGAACGTCTGGGCCTGCACTCAGTACCCAGAGCATGAGGTTCTCCAAGGTCCCCCAACCAAAAAGCTAGTAGAATGGCAGGTGAAGAGCCCTAAGACACCTCAAATACAGAGAATGTGTGCGTGGGGGTCAAAACAAGTGAGGGATTGGGACAACCTCCATTAACCAAAAGTGCTTCTGCAGCCCTGGGAATCTGTGGGAACAAGCAGGCCATAGAAAAAAGTGACCATGGTGTTATTCCAGGAGATCAGGCCTTCCGTGGTCCCATGGCGGAACCAGAGCCAGATAATCTCGGGCTGACTGGCTAATCTCCCCTCCCTGCCTCCGTCCCCAGTGCTACCTTTTATCAGTTGTGACCTTGGAAATTCCACAACTTCCCTCTGCCTCAAAGTCCTCATCGCCCACCTAGAGTCTTTTCTTCCACTGAACAGGCTTTGGAGAATTTTTAAAAGCCTAACTCAGATTGTGTCCTTCCTTTGTTCAAAACTCTCCACCGATCCGAGGGCCCTAAGAAGAAAAGTATAGCCTCTCAGCTACCACTGCAGATACAGCCTGGCCTCAAACTTGATTCCTCGCAGAAACAAGGCGGAATACACGTCTCCGGAATGTTCCTGCTTCGGTTGCATCTCCAAGCCTCACTCACACCGCATACACTGGTGGTCAGAAATAGATAAAACACCCCTGAAGCCCTCACTGTCCTGGACCAGACGTGACCAGGCGCCGCTCACTCGGGGCGTTTGTATTTCGGTGGGGAAACGGGCAGGCGAGAACCCGGAGACTGCAGCGTTTACCTGAGGTTGGTCCCTCAGTGCAGAAGCCGCCATCGGAGCCTTTGCGCGGAGCGGAGCGTCGACAGTCCAGCTTCCGGGTCGGAGTCGGCACGGTTACTCGCCGCAAGCGGCGGCGTCGTCCCCGCCCCGCCCCTGTCTAGTGCGCACAAACCCTCCACTTCCGCCTCCTGGGCCCTTCACCTTGTTCCCAACATCGCACAGCGGAGGTATTGAACAGGTCTACAGTCTCAACAACAATCAAAATCTCCTTACGAAGACATCGGAAGTACCCCTCCCTGATGTTCCCCTTCCGGAAATGCTCCTTTTCTAGATTTTCATTGGATGAACGTTCCCTTAGCGCAAGTTCTTCTGTGTAATGTAGTTCCGTGGCCTGAAGCAGTGGCGCCCCACACTGGAAGCACCAGGAAAAAAGCCAAACAGCACCGAGAGGAGCGCTGGGAAATCAGCTGGGGTGGGGGGGCGAGGAAGCGGCTCCATCCCTCTTAAGGTCTGGGTGGGGATACATGAGGAAAAGGGGGGGTATAATTCAGAGCATTTATTTAATCTCAGACTCCTTGAAGCCAAACCACGTCGACATCCAGTGGTAACTAGAAGTAAATAAACATCCTATTGCTCTTGAAATGCGTGCACCCTGAAGTGCTAGAGTCATTTTGTAAGCTATGATCAGGGACAAGAAAAAAGACAGGACCCTGACTGGGAATCTGGAAAGGAGATATTGGGCTGGCCTGATGCAGCTAAACAAGAGGGAAAGCACAGCTTTTGGTCCCCCCAGCAAAGGCTCTCCTGGCTGCATAGTCAGTGATTGTGCCCAAGTCACTGAGAAACACTGACGGATGATCAGGCCACCCCAAATGGCTGTATTCTTGCTCTATGTACATCCCTGCCCCACCAGTCTGATTCATCTGCACCCTACTCACATGGCTGACCTTCCCTGTTAATCATAAGGCTTATTCAGTCAATGCCTACCTTCTTGCCCTAGCCACAGGTAGTGATTTTTCTAATCTTTAGATCATAACTTCTTCACATTGATAGTTTATCAAAGGGGCTGAGTGCTGTTCTCCTATGATGGTTTCCCTGAGAACTGATGAGCTAACCTCACGTCAATTCCCTCTAAATCAGGTAAACTCCTTCTGCCCCCCAGTAAAAAAGAACTGCAGTCACATTCTGCCTCCTGTCTGCAGACAATGGTGGGAGTGTGTCTCCAGGACCTTGCTCTGGATAAGTAAGATCCCCTATCCATTAAACCATTGATGTCTCTGTCCTTGTCTCTGGGCTCTTTCTTTGGTCTTCAAGCTGGGCAATTATTCATATATTATCCTGCCTCTGGGACAAGACCCCTTACTCTCTCCCAGCTGACCAGTGTCTCCAGCCTCCACCACTCCCGCCCTGCTGTGGCACCGCTCCACAGGGAGAAGGCAGAGCCAGTGTGGTTTCTCTGCATGTATGGTGGAGTGGGTGAGCTGTGGCCAAACAGCTACCGTCAGAGGTGTGGGCTGCTTCTCATGTACCAGTGGAGCAAGTTCCCTCAATGGCCACCGCAGCCCCACCTGGGCTCTGCCCTGGGACTAGCTTGCCTCTTCATCCATAAATGGAGTCTTTCCCTGGTCTTGACTGCCCCAGATCCAGCGACATGTTGGGGCATGGAGTTAGTGTAGCCAGAGCATTTCTTCTGCTCTGGCCGGGGTGTGTGGTGAACCTGCTCACTGGAAACCGGCAGCTGCTGAAGCAGATCTCTCTCTGCCCGGTCCCAGGACCAGGTGGGAGCATGCATACTCCTTCCAAACAGAGTCCAGGATCCTCCAACCTTTCTCTCTGTCCCACTCGTCCTCCAACAAGTCAGGAGGCTTGCCTCTGCCATATAGAACCTAGGAATTGGTCACCCAGTCTGTGGCTCGATCAGCTCACTGCCCCGGGTGGGTGTCTGCCACCTGTGATCTCCCTTCTCCTCTGAGTCCCATATCTCTAGACCCCAGTGCTTTTCTTCCCTTCCTGCCAGATTACGTGTGTGTATGATGCTTACAGCCTTGGTTGTACAGGAGTCCTTCTGCCAGTTTCCATTTAGTTTTCAGTGAAGATTGTTCCACTGTAGATGTATTTTTGATGTGTTCATGTGGAGAAGTGAGCTCATGTCCTCTTACACTGCCACCTTGATTTCCTCTCAGCTGGTCCATAACGAACAAAAAGAACCAAATGAGAAATGAACCTATATTGTTTGGAAGAAAAAAGGTCACTTCCTTCAACACCAGAGACTGACAAAGCCTCTCTACTTGCCTAAGCTTTAGTCGGAATCCTCTGAGCGTTCTTTCCCACAGATCTTGGTCTTTGACCCATCCTTGCAGGGCCTGCTTAGCCAAGTTTTATCAAGAAATCTTCAAAGCCCGCTTAGTAAGAATAACTCCCTCAGTGATATCTGATCAAACACCCATTTCCTATCCTCGATATCTGACCTCTACGGCAAGATTTTTAAGTTGGTTTACCAAGAACACCCCTTACCCTGTTTTCTGTTAGTGATTTTCCATCCACTGACTCATTCACTCTACTCCTTGGCTCAAATCCTCAGCTGTCTTAAAGTTGAACTCAATATTTCACCTATATTGTCAGAATCTTGACACATCCAAAATATTGATAGTTCTGAATAAAGAATTCCTTACCATTTTAACAAGTGTCAGAATAAAATTTTCCCATAACACTGTTAAATCCATTTCAGTCAAACATAAACCTACTCTCTGTAGACAAGGACATAGTATTGGGAGGATCCTTACGCACCACCAAAAAGGGCACCTAGGGAGCCACCTGGGCACTGAGGGACTTGGATCTCACATGTACCCTCCACAATCTTCTCAATCCATAGGAGGTATTGATAATATCCCCATTTCAGACCTGAAGTAATGGAAGGGCTGAGAGGGAACTTCCTCAAAGTCACAACCCCAGAGGGGACTCAGTCAGAATTCACAAAGAGGTCTTTAGACTCTGCAGCCTCTGCTCCTTGCTGTGGCTGCTCAAAGGGAACAAATGCTGTGAAGGGGATTTGAAAGTCCCATTTCCTACCCAAGGAACTGTGGGAGAGGACCCAGGGAGTTCAGATGAAGCAGGAATCAGAAAGGTCACAGAGGGCACTGGGGTTGTAGTTTAGATGGTAACAGAGTGGGAGGATGTAGGGGCATTTATCCTGCAGCAAATGGACCATTTCTTGAGAGGAAAGTGTGGCCCACATACAGGGTATCTTCTGCTCTGCTTGTGAACCCCCAGCAATGGACCAGGAATTGGGATTCAATGTTAGGTCACCTGGTTCAGGTCACAAGCAGTCTGGTCACTGTAGTCCTCTTTCACTCCCCAAGTAGGTTTGGGGACTCACAGAACACCTTGCCCAACCTGACACCCTCTGTACCCTTCTCCCCAAGAGCCCCTCTCATTCCCTCTACCCCATGCTAATGGACAGGACTATCTTTTCACTGGGAACAAACATTGATGGCTTTCCTGTGAATGACCCCACTTATCAACCCAACCTGCCCAGTGCTCGGAATGTATTATTATTTTTCCTATTTGTGAAAGGAGGGGTCTGCAGTTCAGAAAGTTTGAGGGACTTCCAGAATGGCATTCAGCTGCCATCCCTTTGATGAGAGTGCATCCTCTACACTGAACAGGTGCACTGGCTTCTCTTCTGCACCTCCCTGCACAGAATACATCAGCTGTGTCCCGACCATGAACTACCCACAGCTCACGTCTGCATCCACACCAGGGCCTCCAGCTCCACCTCCCCCAGTGTACATCTCCCTGCAAACACCTTTCCTTTTGTGAAATTGTTCACAGGGACAGCAGCATGAACACAACAAACCACACAGGGTCTTCAGCATCGCCCCAAATATGACACGTACCTCCACCATAAGACATATGCAGTGATTTGTTTCCAAGGTCGTGTCCATGTTCTTCATGAACCCACTTCACAATGTGCCTGGGTACAAATTGTCCTGGTAAGTATTTCGAACCCTGTGAGGGTCCCTGAAGGACAAAGAATGTCCACTGCAGCACTCTCCCTGTAAACAAGGCTCTTCCTCCTAACCCCCTCACCCATCTCCTTACAGCTCCTCCTACCCACCAGAAAAACATAAATCACCGAATGATTGCTAATCAGCAAGAACGTGCCCACAACTCCTCAGGACTCACCCTTGACAAACATTCATCCAAATGCCAAGGGCTGAATGCAGGCTGACACCTCACATAAACCATGTAAAACCCCACCCCAAGTCCTTTGCTTGATAAAGCTGCTCACAGGTGTGAATCTCCCGCTTGTAACAAGGTGATGACCCAGTCCCTGAACTGAACACCATCAGTGCATCATCAAACTTGCAGTGATGTGGGAGAGGCTATACTTTCTAAACCAGTCTGCACCCACCTCATCACATGGATCCACGAGAACTGTGTGATTGTGTGTGGCCCACACGCCAGAATGTTGAGCATCCCTATAACACGCCTGTCCCACAATCTACCTGGAGTGTTTGTGTGGCCACCCCTGCCATGCTGGGTCAGCACCTCCCATTTTATTTTCCCGAGGTTTCATTTCTGTCACACATCTTTTGTGCTGTGGTACATGAGCTTGTACGTCCAGGCTGCATTGAAGGGTGTTAGCATTCAAAATCTAACACACTGTGTCCCCAGTTGTGCTGATATGCAGTAATATTTAGAATACTTTCATGTGCAATAAAGTTACCAGAGTTATGTGAGGGCTCTTTTATTTTAGAAATACATGCTAAGAAATTATGTATTCAATGACATGATACCTGGAATTATAAATTTAAAAATCACGACATACATGATGTTACACAAGCATAAAAATGTGCATGATATGATAAATGATCTAACATAGGGGTAGGATCCAACAGTCATTCTGTTTATATAAACACTTGAAAATAGTCATCACAAAAGTAGAATATATTCTTGCATCAGTAATTTTTAAAAAATATTTATTTATTTGGCTGCATAGGGTGTTAGTTGTGGCATGTAGGATTTTTCGTTTCTGCACCCGGGCTCCTCTGTAGTTGTGGCATGCGGGCTTAGTTGCCCCACGGCATATGGGGTCTTTGTTCCCTGACCAGTGATCCAACCCAGGTCCCCTGCATTGGAAGGCGGATTTTTAAACATTGGACCACTAGGAAAGTCCCTTGCAACAGCAATTTTAATGTTGAGGATGAATTAAAAATGGCAGGAGGAAACTGATTTCAGGGGTGTGCACAAGTATCAAAATGTCAAAATGTACATTTCAAATACTTGTAATTTATTCTAAGTCAATTATACACCCATGAAATGATTCACAAAACAAATATGCAAAAGCTGTCACTTTATAATCATTCTACTATGGTAACTACAATCTTAAAATTATTTGCTGCTGCTGAACCTGTAAGGTGGAAAAAGTATACAATGGTGGCCTACTGGCAATGCTTCCCAACTCCATGTTCGGTGACATTATGTTGGCAATTTGACATTGGCTATGGTGTGAAATTGGCAAACACTACAAAACCGGGCTTAATTTACTGTGTAATTGAATGTTTCGACTTAGGCCTGAGGTAGCATATGTTAATGCAGATTTATCTTAAACATGTATAATGTATGTGGTCATTATGTCATGCATAGTAAAAAAAAATTGAAGAAAACATGAGAAACTATTCCCAATTACAATTACATTCAGAAAAAATTCACTCACATTATTGGTGAATGAGTGAAATCTCACAGATGTCTTTGTTGTTTCCCTGCTCTCCTATTTGTCAAAAAAAGAGAAAATAGGCAAACCTCACAAAATAAAAGTAGGCAAAAAATAGGAATAGAAATTTAACCAGACAGGACACAACTAAGTCCTGGTTAGGACTTAGTTTGCATGATATGAAGATAAAATACTAAGATGCCTAGATGTTTCAACCAACACCTGTAATATAATAGATACACTTTGAATGAGTTAATGTGAAAAATTATATGTAAATATAATTTCTATACATTTTGAAGTATGGATTTTTGGTTATACTTCAAGTTTGTTTGCTAAAAATATTTTTAATAACAATAAACATATGTGAAAATGAGGGCTGAACACTCCATTGTCTTCAAGAAAGAAGGGTGAAGTTGGAGAGCTGAAAGCAGAGGTGGTTTTTGATCTTCTGTTCACTCGCTGTTAATTGGGAAGAAGGACTTTATTATGGATCTCAAACTCTTCGTCTGTGAAGGAATTATCTTTCTGCTTCCTCTGTTCATGGGTACCAAGTGAGCATTAAATGCAATAATATATGTGAATGAATAAAGAGCATCTTTTGAGAAAAAAAAAGAAACTTCAACATCAAGAATCCTGAGGGATGGGGCTTCCCTGGTGGTGCAATGGTTAAGAATCCGCCTGCCAATGCAGGGACACGGGTCCGAGCCCTGGTCTGGGAAGATCCCACATGCAGCAGAGCAACTAAACCTGTGCACCACAACTACTGAGCCTGCACTCTACAGCCTGCGTGCCACAACTACTGAAGCCCACATGCCTATAGCCCACACTCCGCAACAAGAGAAGCCACCACAATAATAAGCCCGCACACTGCAACAAAGAGTAGACCCTGCTCGCCGCAACTAGAGAAAGCCCAGGCACAGCAATGGAAGACCAACGCAGCCAAAAAATTAATTAATTAATTTTAAAAGAAAAAGTATCCTGAGAGAAATGCAATTAAAATCATAATGATTTCATAGTGCCATTTTACAGTCTTCATTGGAGATGTCTGCCTGCATTAAGACTCAGCTTTTAAGTTAGGTTGGTCAAGTGTGGGTCCCAAAGAAGGGTGGGCAAGTTCTTGCTGATTTACAATCATTGTTTCATCGGTTTCCTAGTTTGAAATTGTCCGTGGTGGCAGTATTTGTATCAGGTGAACTGGAAAATACTACAAACCAGGACTTCAGTATATTATTCAAAGTCAAGATTTAAGAATATATGAATAGGGCTTCCCTGGTGGTGCAGTGGTTGGGAGTTCATCTGCTGATGCAGGGGACACAGGTTCATACCCCAGTCTGGAAAGATCCCACATGCCGCAGAGTGGCTGGGCCCATGAGCCATGGCCGCTGAGCCTGCGCATCCGGAGCCTGTGCTCCACAATGGGAGAGGTCACAACAGTGAGAGGCCTGCATACTGCAGAAAAAAAAAGAAGAATATGTGAACAATGCAGATTAAATTTAAGGTATATACATGGTTTTTGTGGTAATTACATTGTATGTAGCACGCAAAAAATTGAGGATAAAAATAAGGTATTTAATTGTTAATGAAAAGAAAAATAGTCAAAAGATATGAACAGACATTTTACCAAGAAGATATACAAATGGAAAATAATGCAATTAAAACTACTGGTTGCTTAAATTCAAAATTTAAGGAAATTCAAAAGACCGACCATACCAGTATTGGCAAGAATGTGGAAGCATTTTGCATGCTTCTGGTGGGTATGTAAAAGGAAACAACAATTTCAGGTCACAGTTTGGCAGTTTCATAAGTTAACCATTCACCTATTCGATGAGTCAGGCATTACACCCTGAGTTACTAACACAAGGCAAGTGAAAATACATACGTACATATAGAATTGCACACAAATGTTCTAGCACCTTTATTTACAATAGCCAAAACTGGAAATAACCCAAATAACCATAACCAGACAAATGGATAAACAAATACTATAAGTATAGGAAAGAAACTACTCAGCAATAAAAAAAATGAACTGCTTATATACGGATCACTGAAGAATCTCAAAATATTTATTAATCATGAATGAAACCAGGAAAAAAAGTAAACATTTCATTAATAAAATCATATAAAATTCTAGAAAATACAAACTAATCTACTATAAATAAAAGTAAATGAATGGTGATCTGTGGGTGGGGGAGAGGAAGGACATTATAAAATGGCATGAGGTAAACTGGAGATGATAGACATGTTCATTATCATGATTATGATGAGACTTTGTGGTTCTATATGTAAAAATTTATACACTTCAAATAGATACAGTATATCACATGTCAACTATACCTGAATAAAAATTCACAAAATTGTTCAAAATAAAAATCTAGATCTCTCACTTTTTTCAAAAACTCAGGTCTGGGGAATTTCCCTGGCAGGTCCAGTGGTTCACTGCCATGGCCTGGGTTCAATCCCTGGTCAGGGAACTAAGATCCCAAAAGCTGCATGGCACAGCCAAAAAACAAAAACTAACAAACAAACAAAAATCAGGCCTAGCAATCCTATATTGCCTCACTTTTCTGATGACCTTGGAGGAAAAGCCTTGCTTTAGTGGTAGCAACTACTGATGAGTAATAGATTCCTTCCCACCTGAGTTAACAGGAATGCTGGCTGGTCACAGAGCCACACTGTGGACTAAGGCAGTGGTCCCCAACCTTTTTGGCATCAGGGACCGGTTTCGTGGAAGACAATTTTTCAACATACAGGGGAGGGGGGGCGGGGGGTGGGGTGTGGGGTGTGATAGTTCAGGAGGTAACGTGAGCAATGGGGAGCAGCAGATGAAGCTTCACTTGCTCGCCCGCCACTCAGCTCCTGATGTGCGACCCGCTTCCTAACAGGCCACGAATCAGTGCCTGCTGGTCCAGGGCCAGTGGGTTAGGGAACCCTGGACTAAGGGATTTCCTTTCTCTGTTTCTCTGCCTCTGTAGCAATGGCCTTTAGGTGAACATCCCAGAGAGGCTATAGGAATCCAGAAAAACAATAGCTTATTTTCTTTCACAAGGACCTCAGCTACAAAATATACACTTGCCTGGAGGTTGTGAGAATTTCTGGTCATCTGTGCCCACTGATACTGCACAGTCAGAGTCAATGGAGCATTTGTTGATGCAATTTTAGAAGGGGCACACTCCATCTACTCCACTGCACTCTCCTCCGCTCCAGGGTTTCTTTACCAAGATGGTTCCCCCTGGCCCTAGTCTTACAGTGGCATTATCTAGTGAACTCTGGGGATCACGGCATGTGGTTCTTTTGCAGGATAACTGCTGAGCATTATGTGATATTTACTGTGAATAAGAAAAAAAATTTGTGTTGTTATCAGAAGCACTGAAGGCTGTCATAACTTCCTGGCTCCTCAGGGTGTTTTCTGAGCCCACAAAAAATCCTGATACCCAGTCCACAAATTAGGACCCTAAAACCCTGCAGTCTTTTCTAGGAGACCCTGGGCAACAATATATTTACCTTAGACCAAAACCAGAAAGATATATATCTATCTATCTATATATATCTAGTGTGTGTGTGTGTGTGTGTGTGTGTGTGGTACACGGGCCTCTCACCACTGTGGCCTCTCCCATTGTGGAGCAGTCTCCAGACGTGCAGGCTCAGCGGCCATGGCTCACGGGCCTAGCTGCTCCGTGGCATGTGGGATCCTCCCGGACAAGGGCACGAACCCGAGTCACCTGCATCGGCAGGTGGACTGTCAACCACTGCACCACCAGGGAAGCCCAAGAGCTATATTCTTAATCATACTGACATGTGAGGCACACAAAGCATGGGACCCCCCTCCCACCATGAGAGCTGTGCAGTCCTTAATGCTGGTAGAGCCCAGTTGTTTTCAGATCACCTCACACAGTGAATGGAACTCCAACACCAAAGGTGGCTTAAACATTAATGCCTTTATTATTGCAAAATGCAGAGCAATAGGAGGCTTGCAATTCCCAGCTTTGTGACTCAGAGGCTGGGAAAATCCAAAAGAAATGTCACCATAAACAAACATGTCCCTGAAAATGCAGTCTTTCCTGTCAAGTCACAAATAGAACTCAGACTGGGTCCACTGGGCCCAAACTGGATCGGGTCCAGGCCCTACTTTGGAAATGGGAAGGGAATGAGGATCCCACAAGAGCTAAGACTACTCATTACTTACCCCACAAACAGGAATGGGACAGAAGTCAACTTCCCTGAACATGTTGGGAGATAACTTTTGCACATTGTGTGAACCTGCTGGGTAACACAGGTGAAATGAATTCTGTCATACTGGCAGTGACATAAAGCTAGAAAGAGCCTGGCAGGAAATAAAGTATAACACAGCTCCTTAAGGATTCCTACATAACACTCCCCACTGCAGATTTTTGGATGTATGGGCTTTAATTCAGATGAATGGCTCCCTCACAACTTCTATCCTCCACTGTAATTACACTAGAAGGAAACTGCACATCCCAGCTATCTATGGCCCTTCACTAGTGTGAAGTCTCTCGTGTTGAATGAGGTTATATTTGCAGCTGAAAATTTTTTCCAACATTCACTGCACTCAGGACCTTTTTCCAGTGTGAACTCTCTGGTGCTGGATGAGGCTGGAACTTTGGCTAAAGGATTTTCCACAGTCCCCACACTCATACGGCCTTTCTCCTGTGTGGACTCTCAGGTGTTTAACGAGGTTAGATTTGCAGCTAAACGATTTCCCACATTCATTGCACTCAATAGGCCTTTCTCCAGTGTGAACTCTCCAGTGGTTCTTGAGGTTGGAACTATGGCTAAATGATTTTCCACAGTCCCCACACTCATAGGGCCTTTCTCCTGTGTGGACTTTCCGATGTGAACTAAAGCTGGAGCTTTGCTTAAAGGATTTCCCACATTTACTGCACTCATAAGGCCTTTCTCCAGTATGAAGTCTCCTGTGGTGAATGAGGCTGGAGCTTCGGCTAAAGGATTTCCCACATTCACCGCACTGATGAGGCCGTTCTCCAGTGTGAACTCTCCGGTGGTAAATGAGGCTAAAGTTTTGGCTAAAGGATTTCCCACATTCACTGCACTCATAAGGCCTTTCTCCAGTGTGAACTCTCTGATGTTGAATGAGGTTAGATCTTTGACTAAAAGACTTCCCACATTCCCTGCACTCATAAGGTTTTTCTCCTGTGTGAACTTTCCTATGGCTATTGAGGCTATAGCTCTGGCTAAAGGATTTCCCACATTCACTGCACTCATAAGGCCTTTCTCCAGTGTGAACTCTCTGATGTATAATGAAGCTGGAAAGGTAGGTAAAGAATTTTCCACATTCATGGCATTCGTAAGGCCTTTCTCCAGTGTGGACTTTCTGGTGCTGAATGAGGTTACATCTTCGGGTACAGGCTTTTCCACATTTGCTGCACTCGTAAAGCCCTTCTCTAGTGAGGACTCCTTGGTCCTCAACAAGTTTGTCTGTGCAGTTGAGGGCTTTTTTGCCTTCTCCCCAGTTCTGATGCTTTTTTCCACTGTGAAAGACAGCCTCACACTCATTACTGTTGTTTGGCTTCTCCTCAGTGTGAATGACCTGTTGATGGAAAAATCCCATGCTGGCTAAGAAGTCCTTCGCAATCTCCATACAGATAATGGATTTCCCTGACAAGTGGGATGTGCAACTCTTTACATACAAGTCTTGGTCTGCAGAACTTCTGATGGGTATCTTTCCAATGTGCTGCCCCTGGTACTGCTGAAGGTTGGCAGTGAAATAAAATTGTTTCCCATACGTGTATGGTTTCTGCCCAAGATGCATTCCCTGGTGCTCAGGCAAGTGCAAAATATCTCTCAAGATTGGGCCCCACATCTCAAAGGGCTGGGCCTTCTGGGGAGATGAAATTGCTTTAAGAGTTCTGATCTGTGACACTCCTTCTACAGAAATGCTCTGTTCAGGAGATGTTTCCTTATCTTCCACTTCATGCCAACAGCCTGAAAAAGTGATGGTGAAGTACACGTTAACTATATTGAGAGGGGGCAAAACAATCACAAATGTAAATTGATGCATCAAAGAATCAGTCCATGAAACTGTTTTCAGGAAAAGAAAGTTGGGGTCAGCTTGAGGAAGCAGCTGCTCTGCCCCACTGGTTCCCTAAGTTCACAGGATGGTGTGGGCCTCCCCAGGCACAGGACATGAGTAAAGGGTGTGGCCCAGGGAGAAAGGCATGTCCTACAGCTCATTCTTCTGCTAATGGCTTTTAGCAGGATTATATCTGCTGACAACGGGATGCTGTGCAGAAGTCCAGTCCAGTCCCAGAAAAATCTGACTGGAACAAAGGTAAAAAATGCTTAAGGATAATTAGACACTTGCACACTTTAGGACACTACAAAGTGGGAATGCACTAAGGAGGGAACAGTGTGAGGAATAAGTGAGGTAAGCAGTCCAGAGAGGTGGGGAGTAGCTCTCAGCTGGAGTCAGAATAAAAATGACTAGTAGAAATGACAAGTCAGCAAAGTGTTAAGAATGGAGAAGGGAAGGTAGAAGTGAGGTGTGGCCACTAGCAATGGCACCAAAACACAATTAAACAGGACAGGTTCTTTGTATGATTTTGACAAAGCCCTGAAGTGATGTCCTCTCTCAAATGCCATTCATCTGTGTCAGGCCTGCTCTGAGCCCATCTTGTTGAGAATGGAGTCATGTCCATCCTGTGAAGCAGAGGACATTTTCTGTAGCCTCATCTGAGGATCTGCATGAGACCAAGAGTACCCAATTCCTAAGGGAATGACAGGACAAGTCAGTAGCCAATACTGTCCCAGACAACTCAGCACACAATAGACCACCAGAAAGCTATTTAAATACTACAAAAAAGTTCCTAAGGACAGACAGAGGTAAGAGAGCAGAAAAGTAAGAACCAGCAATGTGTCTTCCCTTCTGGACAACTATACTGGTAGAATCAATCTGATGTAACCCCTCTGCAATGCTAAACTGCTTTAATTTTGATCACTTTCAGCTCTTAACATGGTAATGGTTTTCATTCTCCAACTCCCCTAACTCTGAGCCCTGGGGCAGGCACCATGTATGTGTTCCTGGAGAAGCTTCTAGGAGCCAGGTTGGGCAATAAGGCATCTGTCCTCCAAATATCAGAAATCTGTGCTCTTTTTGCTGCTTCTAATGATGGTAGTGCTACAGAGTTGGGCAGCCATTGTTGGAAACCACACTACCAATGTTGCAAAGGCCCTCCCCTCACTAGCTGAAGCAATTTCACAGGGGATTTAAAGGGCAGGCGTCTATTCTGTCCACCCCCCTCACATCATTTTTCTCTTAGTCTCATTTTGATAGGCAGAAATTCAAGGACTAAGGCACTCAAAATCAATCATATACGCAGGGGAATTTACAAAGTCACCATGCATATCTGGGTAAGAAAAAAATCTGAGTAGACCTTAACTTTATACCTCAGACTGATCTCCAGGTTGGAGACACCCTATAGCCATTAAACAAACAAACAGAAAGACAAACAAACAGATCCCAGCAAACCCTAGGAAGAGGGAGAACTGAATCTCAAGTTACCACAATGTAAGACACAAACACCCATTTTTCAACAACAAAAAAAAATCATGGGACATACAAACCAACAGTTTATCCCTCCACCCCCTTTCACCCTTGTTAAAATATCGTTGAAGCTAAAAGGGTATAAATTCAAATAATGTGTTATAATTTTAGCATGGTAAATGTAATTTCCATGGTAACTACAAAGAAAAAAATAACTATAGAAAGTACACAAAGGAAATGACAAAAAATGTAAACATTTTACTACCAAAACACAAGTGGAACACAAAAAACAGTAATGAGGAAACAAGGGACAAAAGAGACCAAAAGACATGTAGAAAACAAATAGCAAAATGACAGAAGTAATTCCCCCCTCATTAGTAATTATTCTAAATGTCAATGGAATAAAATTTCTAAGCAAAAGAGAAACTGGCAGAATGGATAAAAGAACATAATCCAACTATATGCTTTCTACAAGACACAACTTGCCAGGATGGTTCAACATAAAAAATTCAGGGGTTTCCCTGGTGTTCCAGTGGTTAAGAATCCACCTTCCAATGCAGGGGACATGGGTTCGATCCCTGGTCAGGGAACTAAGATCCTACATGTCGCGGGGCAACTAAAGCCCTTAAGCCACAACTACTGAGCCTGCACGCCACGACGAAGCATGCACCACAATGAAAGATCACATATGCTGCAAGGAAGATCCTGCGTGCTGCAACTAAGATCTGATGCAGCCAATAAATAAATAAATAAATATTTTTAAAACAGATACAAAATTCAGTGTAATATATCACATTAACAGAATGAGGAAAAAAATCATACCACCTCAATCAATGCACAAAAACCACATGACAAAATTTAATACCCTTTCATAATAAAATACTCAACAAACTATCAATAGAAGGAAACTAGCTTAACATAATAAAAGCAAAGGATTTAAAATCCATGACAAATATTGTACTCAACGGTAAAAGACTGAAAAGTATTCCTACAATATCAAAAACAAGAAAAGGACACCAGCTTCCACCACTACTATTCAACATAGTGCTGGAAATTCTAGACAGAGCATTAGGCAGGAAAGACAAAAGGCATCCATAGCTCATGAAATTTTAAAGATTCCACCACAAAACTGTTAGAATAAATGAATTCAGCAAAGGAAGAGCATACAAATTGAACAGTTGTGGGAATTCCCTAGTGGTCCAGTAGTTAGGACTCAGAGCTTTCACTGCCAAGGTCTGGGTTCACTCCCTGGTCCGGAACTAAGATCCTCCAAGCCAGGCAGTGTGGCAAAAAAAAAAAAAAAAAAAAGAATTAAACAGTTGTGTTTTTTTTGTGTTGTGTTGCTGTGTTCCTCCCAGCAACAGAGACATCAATGGTTTAATGGATGGGGGAGCTTACAAATCTGAAGCAAGGTCCTGACGTGACACCCCACCCTGTACAGCAGACAATGGGCAGGACATGACAACAGTCCTTGTTCCCGGGGGAACAGAAGATTACCAGTTATAGGGGAACTGGCATCAGGTGGGCTCATTAGTTACCAGGGAAACCAGTAGAGAGGCAAACCCCTCACCACCCCTTTGATAAGAATGATCACTAGCTGGGGCCTGGGGCAAGTGAGTAGGAAGGTCAGTCATGTGCATAGGGTATAGATGAAGCAGGCAATGGTCGGGCAGGGGATGTACAGAGAGCAAGAGAACAGCTATCTTGAGTGGCCTGACCATACACTCTACCCCTACAGACACTGCACGACCCTTACAATCTTGGTCTACCCTCTTCCGCGATATCCCTGGGGTCAAGTATGTAGGGGGCACTGCAACCAGATACCACAAATACAATACAGACAGCAGCAGCCTCAGAGTATCAAGATACCTACTATGCTCAGAAGAGTCATTTGCCAGGATGTGGGCAAATTTTGGAGCCAAGATCTTACAAGGTCAATGGAAAGAGAGTCAATAGTAAGAGTGCCCTGTCCAGTTATAAGGAAGGTAAGGCCACCCCGGGTTTTCATAAACCCAGAGCTACCCCCATGGGGAGGTCCGGATTTTAAAGAAACATTCTGGTGACCTGGTCAATGGTCAGCAGTCGCACTACAGATCTGTCTCCCCATGCTAGGTTGAGTGCCATTAAGGTTGGACCCATTAGATCCTTCCAAACAAAAAAGAGTTAATCCCACTAGTTGGACTTATGTGTCCAGAAGCCAGCCTATTCCATTTCACACAGCATAGCCAAGGGAGGCTCATGGGCAGTCAGCTGTATAGTAACGTTTACCAACGGGGTCCTTCTTTTTTTTTCTTTTTTTTAATTTTTGGCTGTGCCATGAAGCATGCGAGATCTTAGTTCAACAGGGCTCCTTCTGATGTACTGGCATGCAGGACAAAAATATGGTGAGAGTCTTTCTCCCCCATTGTCAGTAGTCCCCAAATAGTCATAGTAGCCAGGTCAATTTTTCATGGAAGTCCAGAGAAGGTTGACAATCACATCTCGCTGGAGACCCAGCAATTAGACTCACTTCACAGTGAGGCCAGTGTTGCTGCTCAGTCGTGGAATAGATTTCCTCCTTCAGGCTAGAGATGAAATTTAAGACATCTAACAGGCACAACACGGGGAGATTATGACAATTAAGCAAAACACAAGCAGTAACCACATTCTGAGATAACACACCTGCCTGTGGTTTTTCTCCTAGTCTGTAAAACAGTTCAAAAACTCAACTTTCAATAACACAAGAACGTGACTAAAATCATGTATACGATGGCCCCTTAGTTTCACCTTGGATGTCTGAACAAGTTACTCCATTTTGACTTTCAAACACATTCCCTTCCTCAATGGCCAAAGCAGATGTACAACCCATGTCTGAAAGATCACAAATAGGCTGCTCTGATCAGTAAAATTTAAGTTAAGCCAGAATGACTCCCCTATACCTCAACACATGGAGATTTTCCCCATCATTTCCCCTTCTGATTGCAAATCTCTCAGTAGAAAATATTGATGACTAAAATATCCGTCCCTCTAGGCTGGGGTGCTGGCTCCTACCCCAGGTTCAGATCATGTCCCTCAGTGCTAGGCCTCCTTTATATTTGCCTAGTTATACAAGGTGGGGAAAAACCAATCAGATCTCATGAACAGGCTCAGAGGAATGTTAATGGGCAAACACTTTATAGGCCATATACTTCTTTCTTTCTTTTTTTTAAATAAATTGATTTATTTATTTTTGGCTACATTGGGTCTTTGTTGCTGCACATGGGCTTTCTCTAGTTGCAGTGAGCAGGGGCTACTCTTCATTGTGGTGCGTGGGCTTCTCATTTGGTGGCTTCTCTTGTTACAGAGCACGGGCTCTAGGCACGTGGGCTTCAGTTGTTGTGGTGCACGTGTTTAGTTGTTGCGTGGCATGTGGGATCTTCCTGATCCAGGGCTCGAACCCATGTCCGCTGCACTGGCAGGTGGATTCTTAACCACTGTGCCACCAGGGAAGCCCTAGACCATATATTTCTTATACCCAATTGTCACACAAGCATTGTACATGTGCTTTTAGTAGCAGACTTAAAGCAAGCAGTGTCACACTTAATGTGACACAGTCACACTGTCACACACTCTGTGGCAATTTCACTAGATAAGTTTCTTTCCATCCAGAACATCAGGGCAAAAGTATGGCTAACATAATAACTTTCATAAATACAAACCTCAATTAACAGAACTAGAATTTAATATCCACTAAAACATAGCCTTTTTTCTCCTTGAAATTACCCTCATCTCCACCAAACAGCCAAATCGAAACTAATCTGTTTGTAAAACAAGTGTGGTCAATTGACCACTTAGGCTCCTCCAAACTAGTTGTGGTGGAATTCCTCAGAAGGAGTGTCAGAATGAATTCCCAAAAGGCCTCTCAAGGCCAGGAAAGCCATGCCAAAGGCATGCCACCAGATTATGCCTTGGTGGATTTTTCTCTTCTAGAAGTTCCCAAAATATTGAGATTCCTGCACATGTCAGGAGTCAGCCTTTTCCATTCCCCTGATAAGGCTGTTCAGAACCCAAGAGTCCCCAATTTCTGGAGGCACCAGGCAGGGAGAAAAGAAAAATGTTTCAATTCTACACACAGGTGTAGTTTACCCAATTGCTGTAAGTCATAACTAACTTCAGGGGAAGGGCTTCCCTCCACACGTATGAAGCAAGGTCCTGGATCAACTACCCACCATGTGCGGCAGACGGCAAGCAGGACATGGCGGCAGTTTTCCACAGTTGTACTTCTACACACTAACAATGAACAATCTGAACAGGAAACTAAGAAAAAACTCCACTTATAAAACTATCTATCAAAAGAATAAAATACTTAGAAATAAACTTAACTAAGGAAGTAAGACTTGTACACTAAAAAATATAAAACACTGCTAAAAAAAAAATTAAAGACAGTAAGTGGAAAGACTTCTATGCTCATAAATTGGAAAACTTAATATTGTGAAGATGTCGATATGACCCCCAAGCCATCTACAGACTCAATGCAATCCCTATCAAAATTCTAATGATGTTTTCTGCAGTAATATAAAAATTCATCCTAAAATTCATATGCAATCTCAAATGACAACAAACAGCCAAAACAATCTTGAAAAAGAAGAACAAAGTTGGAGGAGTCACAATTCTAAATTTCAAGTTATTAGTGTGAAGCTACAGTAATCAAAACAGTGTGATACTGGAATCAAGGCAGACATACAGACCAATGGCACAGTATAAAGAGCTCAGAAATAAACTCTCACATATATGGTTAAATGGTTTTCAAAAACGAGGTCAAGACCATTCGACAGGGAAGGACAGGCTTTTCAACACATGATGCTGGGAAAACTGAATACCACATGCATAAGAATGAAATTAGATGGACACCAGGTACATAAATTAACTCAAAATGGATCAAAGATATAAACTTAAGAGCTACAAATATAAAATGCTTCAAAGAAAACAGAGGAAAACTTCATGACATTGCATTTGGCAGTGATTCCTTGGAAATGACATCAAAGGCACAAGGAACAAAAGGAAAACAAACTGGACTTCATCAAAATGAAAAACTTTGGTACATCAAACGATGCTAAGAAAATAGTAAAAAGGCAACTTACATAATGGGAGATAATATTTACAAGTCAAATATCTGATAAAAAAATTAATATCCAGAATATATAGAGAATTCCTAAAATTCAAAAACAAAAACATCAAGCAACTTGATTCAAAAGTTGGGAAAAGGGCTTCCCTCGTGGATCAGTGGTTGAGAGTCCACCTGCCGATGCAGGGGACACGGGTTCGTGCCCTGGTCCGGGAAGAACCCACATGCCGCAGAGCGGCTGCGCCCGTGAGCCATGGCCGCTGAGCCTGCGCGTCCGGAGCCTGTGCTCCGCAACGGGAGAGGCCACAACAGTGAGAGGCCCGCGTACCGCAAAAAAAAAAAAAAAAAAAAAAAATTGGGAAAAGACTTCAACAGACATTACTCCGACAAAGATATACAAAAGGGTAATAAGCACACAAAAAGATGCTCAACATCACCAGCTGTTAGGGAAATGCAAATTGAAACACTATGATACTGGGACTTCCCTGGTGGTGCAGTGGTTAAGAATTTGCCTGTCAATGCAGGGGACACGGATGTGATCCCTGATCCGGCAAGATCCCACAGGCTGCGAAGCAACTAAGCCTGTGCACCACAACTCTTGAGCTTGGGCTCTAGAGCCCGCGAGCCACAACTACTGAGCCCACATGCCACAACTACTGAAGCCCGTGCACCTAGAGCCCATGCTCTGCAACAAGAGAAGCCACTACAATGAGAAGCCCGCGTACCACAACGAACAGTAGCCCCCACTCGCCACAACTACAGAAAGCCCGTGCCCAGCAACAAAGACAAAATGCAGCCAAAAATAAATAAATAAATAAAAGAACATGCCTGTTTAAAAAAAACAAAAACAAAACAAACAAAAAAACCCAACTATGCTACCACTTCATACCAATTAGGATGGTTATCACCCAAAAAAACAGAAGTGTTTGCAAGGATGGGAGAAATTGGAACCTTTGTGCAGCTGTAATTTTAATTCTATTAAAGACAGATTTAACATAAGATGAAGCAATTCCAATTTTCCGTATATACCCCAAAAAATTGAAACAGGGACACTAAATATCTGCACACCCATGTTCATAACAGCATTATACACAAGAGCCAAAATGTAGAAGCACTCAAGTGTCCCCCTATAGATTAATAGTAAACAAAATGTGCTACATTCATAAAATAGAATATTATTCAGCCTTAAAAAGAAAGGAAATTCTGACACATACTACAACACAGATGAACCTTTAAGATATTATGCTAAGTCAAAAAACCAGACCAAAAACAAAAACTGCTGATGATTCTGCCAATATGTGACACTCAGAATAGTCAAACTCAGAGAAAGTAGAATGGTGGTTGTGAGTGGATGGGGGAAGTTACTGTTTAATGGGTACAGAGTTGAAGTTTACAAGATGAAAAACTTCTGTGGATGCATGATTGTGATGGTTGTACAATGAGAATTACTAAATGCCACTTAGAAGTGGTAAATATTTTGTTTTGCAAAATTGCCACAACTAAAATAAAGAAAAAAGAATCTTAGCAAAAGACCTCTCAAGAAAATTTGTGTAAGCAGTGACTATATAAGTGACTACACTTCCAGGCACAGTCAGGAACAAATAAATGTGAGGTACAGGAAGGGAGCAATACTAGGGTGCCATGGAACTAGACAGTCACCCAGCGAGAGACAGGGCATGACAGGTGGGATCCATTAGGCTGACCTAAAGAACAGCGATACCTAATCCTTCCCTGTGAAGCTTCGGGGCAGGAGGTGCTGGAGTGATAAGGATGAGAAGTAGACATGCACTCAGCTCAACCCTTGAACCACAGCACATACCCAGGCAACTGGGAAAGGAAGCAGTACCCATGGTTTAGATGGAGACATACTTGACCCCGGAGAAAAGAGGAAGGCCAAGCCTTGCCCTGGGCATAGGGGCAGGTGTAAGAGCTTACCCAATGAAGATGTAAGTGCAAAATTCTCCAGCATCACATCGTGGTACAGGCATCTCTGAGCCTCATCAAGGAGAGCCCATTCCTCCCAGGAGAAATACAGGGCCACATCCTCAAAGGTCACACTTCCCTGCTAGGACAGAGACAGATGAAATCATCAACAGCCTCACTCCTGAAGACCCACAATCTATCTCCTCACACATCTACCCCATGTCCATCCTCCTCCTAAGATCTCAGAGGAGATCCCAGATCCTGGTGCCATTGGTGTCTGCTGTCTTCTCATACTCCCAGCACTGTGTTCACTCTGCTGTCCACTCTGCAACCACATGGGGCCTGTTAAGACCTAGATGCGTACACCTCCCTCATCTGATCCAGACCTCCCACTGCCTGCAGAACAGATGCCTAACCTCACAGGCAGTCATTCCAAGTCTGACTCTTACTCCCCACACCCAGTTTGTTCTCACCAGAAAGGAAGGAGACCTGCAATTCCCTAAACCAGCTTAGCCTCACCTCCAAGCACTTCCCGTTTTAGTGATAAGCTTCTACATCTCTTTCCATTGGTGGCCTGAAATGGGAACCCCTCCATCAAACCCCTGGACTCAACTCAGGACCCTGAGCTAATGTTCTCTAAGGTCCCCACACACAAAGGTTGGGAAAATGGCACGTGACAAGTCTCATGACACCACAAATTTGGAGAAAATAGGGGTTGGGACCAGTGAGGGAGGACGAAACCGCCACTTACCTGATTAGGTTCCAAAAGCACTTCCGCAGCCATGGAAACCTGTGGGAAGAGGCAGGTCTTAGAGGGATGTGAGCATGGCATCCTACTAGGGGCTCAGGCCTTCCCTGCACCCCTGGGAGTCACCAGAGCCAGGTAATCTCGGACCGACCATCTAACCTCTGTATTGACTCTCAGCAGTTTTGTGTCCTTGGGGAAAAAACCCCAAACGCCCTCTGCCGCAATGTCCTCAGCAGCCCTACAATTTGTGCTTCCACTGAACAGACTCTGGGTATTTTTTCAAACTTAACTTAGATCATGTCCCTTTTACGCAAAAATTTCCATGGCTCCAAGAGCCCTAAGAAGGAAGGTACAACTCCTCAGCCTGTCACTGCAGGTGCGACTCTACCCACACTTTGTTCCCTGCAGAAGCAACACGGACCCCAGTTTTCCCCAATCCTCCCGGCTCAATCCGACCTCCCAGCCTTTGCACCTGCCGGTGCCTCCACCTGTGACCCTCTGCCACGCGCCATCACACCGTCTGTCAGAAACAGGGCCCCACACACGGCCACCTCACCGTCCTGGACACCGGGGCCTGGGCTGCGGGCACGAGAGCAGGCGCCCCGCACTCGGGGCTTTAGTGTCTGGTGGGGCGAGGGCGGTGAGGACCCGCAGAACGAGCGTTTACCTGAGGCGGGTCCCTCGGCGCCGCCGCCGCCACCTGAGCCACAAGCCGGGGCAGAGAGGGGACAGCCGAGCGTCCCGAACGGACCGGGCACCAACGTCTCCAGACCGGCCCCGCAAGCGGCGATGTGCCCGACTATAGAACCGCCTCTAGTCACTGGGGACAAAGCCTCTTCCCGCGCCTCCTCTGTCTGTCTCCCCAATACAGACTCTGCGCTCTGACCCCAAGGACTGCCAAAATGACCGCCACAAAATACAGGAAGTCTCGTCTTCGCCCAGTGCGCCCTCCCGGAAATGCCGAAAGTCTGGATGTTCATTGGGTGTTCTTCGCTGCCGCTCAGCGCATAGCTTTCTGGGTAATGGAGTTCCCGCCGGCACACAGGCCCGCAGGAGCGGCGCCTTTGCTGGAATCTCCCAGGGAAAGGGTCAAGCAATGCCACGGGGCTGCTCAGAGCTGAAGGCCTTGTTCTTCTAGGTCGGAGAGAAGCTTCGCTTCTTTTCAAAGGGGCGAAGGCCAATTTCTGGGGAGCCCGAAGTGCATTTAGAAATCCTTCAATGCTATTGATCTCTGAAGTGTTTAGAAATTCGGATTCCATGCGAACATTGTCTGGTAGATGTTAACATTGTCTGGTAGATGCAAGTGATTATACATTATCCTATTGTCCTGTAAATGCACGCAGACTGAGGCATTAAAGTCATTTTTGTGAGCTTTAGTACGTTTTGTCTGGGAATTTAAAGAAAAGGAAAAAATCACCTGGGCCACAGTAGACAAGATAGAGGAGGCATATTGGACGGCTCTGACGAAGCCGGATGTGGTGGGATCCGGGCCTCTCCTTCCTGGTAGTCAATGATTAATGATTATGCCAACTCAGTGAGAAACACCATCTTATCCATAAAACATTAAATCATTTTATCTAAAAAACATAAATCTGTTTAACACATGCACATTCCTTTTTGTACTACACAGCTGACAGTTTCTCTTGTATGAAATATGACATTGGCTATTGTTTATTAAGGAGTACTACTCTCTGTACATTTATAAAATAAAAAGTTGTTGATAAACAAAATTTAACTGACTACATGTTAAAGATCTAAATGGGGGCTTCCCTGTTGGTGCAGTGGTTAAGAATCTGCCTGCCAATTCAGGGGACACGGGTTCGAGCCCTGGTCCGGGACGATCCCACATGCCGTGGAGCAACTAAGTCCCTGCGCCTCAACTACTGAGCCTGTGCTCTAGAGCCCATGAGCCACAACTACTGAAGCCCGCACACCTAGAGCCTGTGCTCGGCAACAAGAGAAGCCACCGCAATGTGAAACCCGCACACTGCAACAAAGAGTAGCCTCTGCTCCCGGCAACTAGAGAAAACCAACGTGCAGGAACCAGGACCCAACGCAGCCAAAAATAAATAAACTAATTAATTTTAAAAAAGAAAGAAAATAGTTTTCAAAAAAATTAAAAGTATATAATCATGAATGTATCTCTTAAACATGAAATTCATTCATGAGCAGAGCATGTATGTGCATTTCACACCTACAAAAATAACAGTGACATCAAACACATGGTCAGAGTTTATGCATAACAAATTTCCTCCCCCCCAAAAATTTCCTTTTTAGATCATTTGAATCACGATCCAGTCATTTTGTCTTTTAGACCAGTTGTAATTAATATTTCTCTCTCCTTCAAAACTTTTTTTCGTGAAGAAAATGGATCATTTGTACAAGATCATTTCCATCATTCTACTATCTAATTGCAGCTGTTTTATATTGTCTAACACCTTCTTCCAAATGGCCAATAAATGCATAATTTGCTCCAAAGGGTGATCTAATGTTTGTTCATATTTTTGTCAAGGATAGTTCGCAGGTGGTACAATGTCCTTCTCATTGCCTACAATGGAGAGCCATTATGACAGGCTGTATTTAACCCTTTCTGTGACATGAGGATTGATCATGAGGATTGATCAGCACAACCATGTGCCCCAATATCAGTTTCCCACAGCCTGTCATCGGTTGGTTGCAGCTGTCACTGATGATCATTCTGTAGATCCACTACTATACTAGAGGAAGCAGAATGTTAATATTCTATTACAATTTTTGTATTTTCACTTAGAATCCTTCTAAAAAAACTTTTCTGCGTCCTCTATTTGATTACCTTGAAATAGTCTGTACTGGAAAGACAGTAGAAATCATTCATATTTCCCTTTATTTTTATGTTTCCAGAATAAATAGTCAATTCCTTAACTTTCTGAAAGGTTTCTGACTCTGGCTTTGTAGCATCACGAGCATGTGGTTACTTAAAGTACTTGATGCATTTAAAACTTGTCCAGGTAATTTTCTTTGAGATTTAATTTGTACCACAACTGTGGAGGGGGATGCTTTTCAAGTTGAATCCTGTGTCATCCTCATTCTCACGTGACCCCAGTTGTGTGGTAGACTGTCCTTGTGTCCTGGATTGAATAGATGTTCCATCTTGAACATTTCCTGCACTAGATCTGGAATTGGCAAATTTTTTAAAGATGCTATTTTCTTTCATGAGAAAGTGCATTTGGAGAACACAGCCTGAGTAATTTGGATGGTAATTACTCAGAACAGGGCTATCATCTGTAGATCCCTTTAATGAGAGGAGATACAATATACATATATGGTTTAAACATGGTTTAAACAAATACAGATCAAGTTTAAGTTCATTCTTCCAAACAAGTTTAAAATGATATAATTTTTCCTTAAATTGTTTCCTTTCAATTTTTCTAACTTTTGATCAAACTGTGACGAATCTCTTGTATAATGTACTTATTAATTTTAAATATAAATATTTTCTTGAAATATAAACATGAGTAAATTTTTTAAATCTCCGTAAGGATTTTCCACAGATATGTTTCAGTACAAATGTACAGTCAAAACTGTTTTTTAAAATGTACTTGGGGAATTCCCTGGCGGTCCTGTGGTCAGGACTCTGTGCTTCCACTGCCAGGGGCCCAGGTTGGATGCCTGGTCGGGGAACTAAGATCCTGAAAGCAGTGCAGTGCGGCCAAAAATTAAAAAAGTACTTTAAGTATTACTATTTTGTATGGATAGACTACAACTTTATTACACAAAGAGATTTATATATTTGTTTTACTTTTGTCATTAAATTTGATTGATTGTTTTAATTTTATTTTGATATAATATAGTTTAATAAATAAGTAAAATATTTATATTTACCCCAAAGTCAAAATTATAATTGAGGTAAATTAATTCAGATATATCTAGTTTCTATTCGTCCCTCCACATTGTTTAATCTCTGCCCGTCTATATCATTACTTATTGAAGGTTATAGTTCATTCTTTAATTGTTTTTAATGTAATTGTATAGATAGATAGGTAGAGAGAAAATGTGTATTTATCTACATTATTTATATTCTTATTCCTTCACAATCATAAGAATAATTGTAGAATACTAAACATCTTTTAACCCACTTGCCTTTTCTCACTTAAGAATATATCCTGAAGGTAATTTCATACATGGAGGGAAATGATCTTCATTCAGTTCATGGCTGTAGGAAAATATGTTCTGTGAATGGTGCATCCTTTATTCAAATACCCCTTCATATGAACACTTGTATGAATTCCATCTCAAGACCTTTATTAATAACCACTGCACCCATAAGTATGTACTCCTATAATCCAGTTAAATTAAGAAAACGTGTTACCAAAAGAGAGGAAATCATGTGCTATGTTTAGCAGTAGATACAGCTGAGCAGAAGAAGATGACACATTTATGTTCATTTATCTTTCTAGCATTTATTCATTTATTTCTATCTCAAATTAAAATCAATATCTCCTAGATATGAAAGTGAAGGGTTGGACTTCCCTGGTGGTGCAGTAGTTAAGAATCCACCTGCCAATGCAGGGGACACAAGTTCGAGCCCTGGTCCGGGAAGATCCCACATGCCTGGAGCAACTAAGCCCGTGTGCCACACTACTGAGCCTGCGTACCACAACTACTGAAGTCCGCACGCCTACAGCCCATGCTCTGCAACAAGAGAAGGCTCTGCAATGAGAAGCCCGCACGCCACAGCAGAGTAGCTCCCGCTCACTACAACTAGAGAAAGCCCACCGAAGACCCAACGCAGCCAAACAAAAATTAAAAAAAAATAAAGAAGAAGAAAGTTAAAGGCATGTCAACCTGGAAATGGAAATCATCTTCCTCACTCAGACTGGAGTTGTGATCCTGGGAAACTCCTCCCTCTTTTGTCTTTTAAACTTCACTTTGTTGACTGGATAGAAGTTGAGATCCACAGATCAGATTATCAACCACTGGCCTTAGCCAACAACTTGTCTCTCTTCTCCATAGGGATCCCACAGACAATGGCAGCTTTTGGATTGAAATATTTCCTGGATGATGCTGGATGTAAACTTGTCTTCTATTTACACAAACTGGCCAGAGGGGTTTCTCTCAGCACTACCAGTCTTCTGAGTGGTTTCCAGGCCATTAAGTTTTGCCCCAGAACCTCTTTATGGGTGGACTTCAGAATTCGATCCACAAAGTGTATTGGTTTCTGTAGTTTTCTTTTCTGGATCCTACAACTCTTGGTAAATGTCTGTATTCCTATTAGAGTAATTGGCCCAAGAAGTAGCAAAAATATAAGTGTAAAAACAAATTATGGATACTGTTCCCCACTCATGCCTGATAAATTTATCAGCTTATTACGTGTAATTATATTATCTTACACGGATGTTATATGTTTGGGCTTCATGATCTGGAGTAGTGGGTACATGGTCCTTTTCCTGCACAGGCACAAGGAACAAGTCCAACACATTCACAGCAACAGACTCTCCCCCAGACCTTCCCATGAGGCTACAGACACGCACACCACCCTGATTCTAGTGAGCTCCTTTGTCTACTTTTATTGTCTCTCTTCCATTTTGAGTCTTTGCATTACTCTTATTGTGAATCCAAAACAGTAGCTAATGGACACGTCTGTGCTAATAGCATCACTTTACCTGCTTTCCTTTGTGTTCATCAGCAGTGACACCCATGTCTCTAAGTTCTTCTGTGATTTCTGAACCAGGAAAAAAAGTTTCCTAATCTAGCTCAAATAGCTATAAGTCTTATGATTTCTCCAGTTGGATCAATATTAATTTGTATTTTTAATTTTTTAAATTACATGATTGTCGGTCCAAATTATTCTGCTAGAATTGGGGATATAATAGTAAATAAGAACAACCCTTGCTAAATAAGCAAACAACAGATCTATACACAAATTTTGAATTCCCTTTTACTAAACAAACAAAAAAATGGAATATATATATATATATATATATATGAATACACAGGCAAACACAGAGAGATGCATTCATGTGCAGACAGAATTCATAAAAGTTACCATGGCATAAACATTGCTTTTCTCCACAAGATAGAATTATCAGACTTTTCACTTTGCTAAACCAGAAACAACAGCCTCTAAGTGGAGTCGCTCCTGCTAACACCAAGACTTAATACCTAACATAGCTGCAGTTATAACCTTCCCCAGAAATGTAATCAGAAGCAGTAAGTGTGGAATTGTGAGGTCAGTACCAATTGGACCATCTGTCACATGGGCCGTCTCCATTTCTCAAAGGAAGATGAGGTAACCCACCTCAAAAGAACTTTTTTCTCCAAAGGGAGATGACCTTATGTGAAATAATCCTTTTTTGTGTTTATGACTTCCCTGTGTTGCCTTTAAAAATCTTTCTCTTTCCGTGGAGCTTTGAAGCTCCTCTCTACTTGCTACATATGATGCTGCCAAATTCATAAATCATTCAATACACACATTTAGATCTTTAACATGTAGTCAGTTAAATTTTGTTTATCAACAACTTTTTATTTTATAAATGTACAGAGAGTAGTACTCCTTAATAAACAATAGCCAATGTCATATTTCATACAAGAGAAACTGTCAGCTGTGTAGTACAAAAAGGAATGTGCATGTGTTAAACAGATTTATGTTTTTTAGATAAAATGATTTAATGTTTTATGGATAAGATGGTGTTTCTCACTGAGTTGGCATAATCATTAATCATTGACTACCAGGAAGGAGAGGCCCGGATCCCACCACATCCGGCTTCGTCAGAGCCGTCCAATATGCCTCCTCTATCTTGTCTACTGTGGCCCAGGTGATTTTTTCCTTTTCTTTAAATTCCCAGACAAAACGTACTAAAGCTCACAAAAATGACTTTAATGCCTCAGTCTGCGTGCATTTACAGGACAATAGGATAATGTATAATCACTTGCATCTACCAGACAATGTTAACATCTACCAGACAATGTTCTCATGGAATCCGAATTTCTAAACACTTCAGAGATCAATAGCATTGAAGGATTTCTAAATGCACTTCGGGCTCCCCAGAAATTGGCCTTCGCCCCTTTGAAAGGAAGCGAAGCTTCTCTCCGACCTAGAAGAACAAGGCCTTCAGCTCTGAGCAGCCCCGTGGCATTGCTTGACCCTTTCCCTGGGAGATTCCAGCAAAGGCGCCGCTCCTGCGGGCCTGTGTGCCGGCGGGAACTCCATTACCCAGAAAGCTATGCGCTGAGCGGCAGCGAAGAACACCCAATGAACATCCAGACTTTCGGCATTTCCGGGAGGGCGCACTGGGCGAAGACGAGACTTCCTGTATTTTGTGGCGGTCATTTTGGCAGTCCTTGGGGTCAGAGCGCAGAGTCTGTATTGGGGAGACAGACAGAGGAGGCGCGGGAAGAGGCTTTGTCCCCAGTGACTAGAGGCGGTTCTATAGTCGGGCACATCGCCGCTTGCGGGGCCGGTCTGGAGACGTTGGTGCCCGGTCCGTTCGAGACGCTCGGCTGTCCCCTCTCTGCCCCGGCTTGTGGCTCAGGTGGCGGCGGCGGCGCCGAGGGACCCGCCTCAGGTAAACGCTCGTTCTGCGGGTCCTCACCGCCCTCGCCCCACCAGACACTAAAGCCCCGAGTGCGGGGCGCCTGCTCTCGTGCCCGCAGCCCAGGCCCCGGTGTCCAGGACGGTGAGGTGGCCGTGTGTGGGGCCCTGTTTCTGACAGACGGTGTGATGGCGCGTGGCAGAGGGTCACAGGTGGAGGCACCGGCAGGTGCAAAGGCTGGGAGGTCGGATTGAGCCGGGAGGATTGGGGAAAACTGGGGTCCGTGTTGCTTCTGCAGGGAACAAAGTGTGGGTAGAGTCGCACCTGCAGTGACAGGCTGAGGAGTTGTACCTTCCTTCTTAGGGCTCTTGGAGCCATGGAAATTTTTGCGTAAAAGGGACATGATCTAAGTTAAGTTTGAAAAAATACCCAGAGTCTGTTCAGTGGAAGCACAAATTGTAGGGCTGCTGAGGACATTGCGGCAGAGGGCGTTTGGGGTTTTTTCCCCAAGGACACAAAACTGCTGAGAGTCAATACAGAGGTTAGATGGTCGGTCCGAGATTACCTGGCTCTGGTGACTCCCAGGGGTGCAGGGAAGGCCTGAGCCCCTAGTAGGATGCCATGCTCACATCCCTCTAAGACCTGCCTCTTCCCACAGGTTTCCATGGCTGCGGAAGTGCTTTTGGAACCTAATCAGGTAAGTGGCGGTTTCGTCCTCCCTCACTGGTCCCAACCCCTATTTTCTCCAAATTTGTGGTGTCATGAGACTTGTCACGTGCCATTTTCCCAACCTTTGTGTGTGGGGACCTTAGAGAACATTAGCTCAGGGTCCTGAGTTGAGTCCAGGGGTTTGATGGAGGGGTTCCCATTTCAGGCCACCAATGGAAAGAGATGTAGAAGCTTATCACTAAAACGGGAAGTGCTTGGAGGTGAGGCTAAGCTGGTTTAGGGAATTGCAGGTCTCCTTCCTTTCTGGTGAGAACAAACTGGGTGTGGGGAGTAAGAGTCAGACTTGGAATGACTGCCTGTGAGGTTAGGCATCTGTTCTGCAGGCAGTGGGAGGTCTGGATCAGATGAGGGAGGTGTACGCATCTAGGTCTTAACAGGCCCCATGTGGTTGCAGAGTGGACAGCAGAGTGAACACAGTGCTGGGAGTATGAGAAGACAGCAGACACCAATGGCACCAGGATCTGGGATCTCCTCTGAGATCTTAGGAGGAGGATGGACATGGGGTAGATGTGTGAGGAGATAGATTGTGGGTCTTCAGGAGTGAGGCTGTTGATGATTTCATCTGTCTCTGTCCTAGCAGGGAAGTGTGACCTTTGAGGATGTGGCCCTGTATTTCTCCTGGGAGGAATGGGCTCTCCTTGATGAGGCTCAGAGATGCCTGTACCACGATGTGATGCTGGAGAATTTTGCACTTACATCTTCATTGGGTAAGCTCTTACACCTGCCCCTATGCCCAGGGCAAGGCTTGGCCTTCCTCTTTTCTCCGGGGTCAAGTATGTCTCCATCTAAACCATGGGTACTGCTTCCTTTCCCAGTTGCCTGGGTATGTGCTGTGGTTCAAGGGTTGAGCTGAGTGCATGTCTACTTCTCATCCTTATCACTCCAGCACCTCCTGCCCCGAAGCTTCACAGGGAAGGATTAGGTATCGCTGTTCTTTAGGTCAGCCTAATGGATCCCACCTGTCATGCCCTGTCTCTCGCTGGGTGACTGTCTAGTTCCATGGCACCCTAGTATTGCTCCCTTCCTGTACCTCACATTTATTTGTTCCTGACTGTGCCTGGAAGTGTAGTCACTTATATAGTCACTGCTTACACAGATGATCTTGAGAGGTCCTTTCTTTAAGTTCGTTTTACTTTATTTTTTAAAGGTTTATATTTCTTTCTCTTTTTTTAAATATTTAATTAATTTATTTATTTATCTTGTATTTTCTTTTGGCTACACCTGGTCTTTGTTGTGTCATGCGGGATCTTCGTTGCAGTGCACGGGCTCTTCGTTGTGGCACGTGGGCTTCTCTCTAGTTGTGGCTTGCAGATTTTCTCTCTCTAGTTGTGGCAACTGGGCTCCAGAGCACGTGGGCTCTGCAGTTGTGGCGGGTGGACTCCAGAGCGTGTGGGCTCTGTAGTTGAGATGCACGGGCTTAGTTGCCCCGCAGCATGTGGGATCTTAGTTCCCCAACCGGGGATCCAACCCATGTCCCCTGCATTGTAAGGCGGATTCTTTACCACTGGACCACCAGGGAAGTCTCTTTACTTTATTTTAGTTGTGGCAAAATATACAAAACAAAATATTTACATTTCTAAGTGGCATTTAGTACACTCTCATTGTGCAACCATCAGTCATGCATCCACAGAACTTTTTCATCTTCAGACAAACTCTGTTCCCCTTAATCAGTAACTTCCCTCATCTACTGATAACCACCATTCTACTTTCTGTAAATATGAATTTTCCTATTATGAGTATCCCATGTGTGTGGAATCAGACAGTAGTTCTCCTTTGATGTCCGGCCTACTTTACTTAGCATAGTATCTTAAAGGTTCATCTATGTTGTAGTATGTTTGCTTCCTTTTTATGACTGAATAACATTGTATATACCACGTTTTGTTTACCCATTATTCTATCGGTAGACAGTTGGGTGATTTTGCCTTTGGCTCTTGTGAATTATGATGTTATGAACATGGGTGTGCAGATATCTTTTAGTGTCCCTGCTTCAGTTCTTTTTGAGTATATACCCAGAATCAGAATTGCTGCATTTTATGATAATTCTGTTTTAAATTTTTTGAAGAATCACCATACTGTTTTCCATAGCAGCTTCACAAAGGTTCCAATTTCTCCCATGCTTGCCTACACTTCTTTTCTGTTTTTTTTGAGTAATAACCATCCTAAGTAATGTCAAGTGGTATCTCATTGTATTTTGATTTGCATTTCCCTGACAGCCTAGTGATGTTGAGCATCTTTTCATGCACTTATTGCCCATTTGTATATCTTCTTTGGAGAAATGTCTGTTCAAGTCTTTTGCCAGTTTTTGAATCAAGTTGCTTGGATTTTTTGTTCTTGAGTTTTAGGAATCTCTATATATTCTGAATGTTAACCCTTCATCTGACAGGTGATTTGCAGATATTTTCTCCTATTCTATGAGTTGCCATTTATTATGTTCATACTATCCTTTGATGTACTAAAGGTTTTCATTTTGATGAAATCCAGTTTGTATTTCTTTCGTTCCTTGTGAATTTGTCGTATCCAAGGAATCATTGCCAAATGTGGTGTCATGAAGCTTTTCCACTATGTTTTCTTAAAGAGTTTTATAGTTGTAGCTCTTAAGATCTTTGATGCATTTTTAGTTAATTTATGTACTCGGTATCCATCCAACCTCCTTCTTATGCATGTGTATATTCAGTTTTCCCAGCATCATGTGTTAAAATGTCTGTCCTTCCCCATTGAATGTTCTTGGCCTCCTTGTTGAAAATCATTTGACTGCATATGTGAGAGTTTATTTCTGAGCTCTTTATTCTATCCTATTGGTCTATATGTCTGCCTTGATTCCAGTATCACACTGTTTTGGTTACTGTAGGTTTTCAGTAATATTTGAAATTTAGAATTGTGACTCTTCCACCTTTGTTGTTCTTTTTCAATATTGTTTTGGCAATTTGGTGTCCCTTGAGATTCCATATGAATTTTAGGATGAATTTTTCTATTACTGCAGAAAACATCATGGGAATTTTGATAGGAATTGCATTGAATATGTAGATGGCTTGGAGAGTATTGACATCTTCACAGTGTTAAGTCTTCCAGCCTATGAGTATAGAAATCTTTCCATTTATTGTCTGTAATTTTTTTTAGCTGTGTTTTGTACTTTTTACTGTACAAATCTTACTTCCTTGGTTAAGTTTATTTCTAATTATTTTATACTTTTGACACGTACTTTTTTTTTTTTTGGTTGTGCCAAATCTTAGTTGCGGCTGGTGGGCTCCTTAGATGTGGCGTGCGAACTCTTAGTTGCAGCATGCACATGGGATCTAGTTCCCTGACCAGGGATTCAACCCACGTCCCCTGCATTGGGAGGTGAATTCTTAACCACTGCACCACCAGGGAAGTCCCTTGACAGGTACTTTTATATGTGGAATTGTTTTCTTAGTTCCCCGTTCAGATTGTTCATTGTTAATGTATCGAAATATAACTGATTTTTTTCATTTTGTATTTATATCTTCTTCCTTTGCAAACTTCAATTATTCTAACAGTTTTATGGTGGAATCTTCAAGATGTCATGAGCTGTAGTGAGTTTTACTTCTTCCTTTCTCTTTTGGATGCCTATTTGTCTTTCTTGCCTAATTGCTCTGTCTAGAATTTCTAATACTGTGTTGAATGGTAGTGGTGAAAGCTGGCATTCTTTTCTTGTTAGTGATCTTGGAGGAATCGTTTTCAGTCTTTTACCATTGAGTTTAATGTTTGCTGTGGGTTTCAATTTTTTTGCTTCCATTATGTTAAGCTAGTTACCTTCTATATATAATTTGTTGAGTATTTTCGTCATAAAAGGGTGATAAATTTTGTCAGATGGTTTTTGTACATTGATTGAGGTGATAATAAGTTTTTTTCTTACTGTTAAAATGACATATTACCCTGATTAATTTTGTATGTTGAAACATCCTGGCATTCTAGAAATAAATCCCAGGTGTTTATGGTGTATAATCTTTTTACTATGCTGCTGAATACAGTTTGCTAGTATTTTGTTGATTAATTTTGCACAAATAATCATCAAATATATTGCCCTGTAGGTTTCTTTTAGTGTCTTTGCCTGTTTTTTTTTTATATCAGGGTAATAGTAACAGCTGCAGTTGACCTAAATTAAAGCAATTTTGCATTGCAAAGTATTTACATCAGATTGATTCTACCATTGTAGTTTCTGTCCAGGTGGGAAAATACCTGGTTTTACTACTCTGCCACCTTCCCTTTAGCTGTGCCCATGGGTACTTCTTGTAATATTTGAAATATCTTTCCTGTGATCTGTTTTGTCTGAGTTGTCTGGGACAGTATTGGCTACTGACTTCTCCTGTCCTTCCCTTAGGATTTGTATCATCCATCTCTCATGCAGTAGCTCAGCTGGGGTTAGAGGAAGAGTCCTCTGTGCTTCCCAGGATGGATATGATCCCATTCTCCACAAGATGGGCCCAGATGGGGCCTGATCCCGATAAATGGCAGTTGGGGGAGGACATGACTTCAGGGCTTGGTTCATATCAATCATATCAAGAACCTGTCCTGTTTTAATTTTGTTTTGGTGATGCCATCACCTGTGGCCACACTTCACCTCCAACTTTCCTTCTCCATTCTTAACACTTTGCTGACTTGTCATGTCTAATACTAGTCATTTGTATTCTGACTCCAGCTGAGACTATTCCCCACCTCTCTGGACTGTTTACCTCACTGATTCCTCACACTCTTCCCTCCTCAGTGCTTTACCATTTTGTAGTGTCCTAAAGAGTGCACGTGTCTAATAATCCTTAAACACCTGTTACCTTTTTTCAGTCAGATATTTTTGGGCCTGAACAAGACTTCTGAACAGCATCACATGTCATCAGCAGATATAATCCTGCTAAAAGCCATTGACAGGACTTCCCTGGCAGTGCAGTGGCTAAGACTCCACGCTTCCACTGTAGTGGTCACGGGTTCGATCCCTGGTTGGGGAACTAACATCCTGCATGCCGCATGGCACGGCCAAAAAAAGAAAAGCTGTTGACAGAAGAATAAGCTGTAGAACAGGCATTTCTCCTGGGCCACACCCTTTACTCTTGTCCTATGCCTAGTGAGGCCTGCACCATCCTGTGACCTTAGGGACCCAGTAGGGCACAGCAGTTGTTTCCTCAAGCTGACCCCAACTTCCTTTTCCTGAAAACAGTTTCATGGACTGATTCATTGATGTGTCAATTTACATTTGTGATGATTTTGCCCCCTCTCAATAAGGTTAACATGTACTTCATCATCACTTCTTTACTTTCAGGCTGTTGGCATGGAGTAGAAGATAAGGAAGCACCTTCTCAACAGAGCATTTCTGTAGATGGAGTGTCACAGATCAGGACTCTCAAGGCAGGTTCATCTCCCCAGAAGGCCCAGCCCTTTGAGATGTGTGGCCCAATCTTGGGAGATACTTTGCACTTGCCTGATCACCAGGGAACACATCTTGGGCAGAAACCATACACTTGTGGGAATCGATTCTATTTCTCTGCCAACCTTCAACAGTATCAAGGGCAGCACATTGGAGAGATACACATCAGAAGTTCTGTGGACAGAGCCTTGTTTATAAAGAGCCACACAACCTATGTGTCAGGGAAATCCTTTTCCTGTAGGGAGATAGGGAAAGACTTCTTAGCCAGCACGAGATTTTTCCATCAACCAGTCACTCACACTGAAGAGAACCCAAACAACAATAATGAGTGTGAGGCTGTCTTTCACAGTGGAAAAATGCATCACAACTGGGGAGAAGGCAGGAAAGCCTTTAGCTGCATAGACACACTTGTTGAGGACCAAGGAGTCCACACTAGAGAAGGGCTTTATAATTGCAGCAAATGTGGAAAAGCCTGTACCCGAAGATGGAACCTCATTGAGCACAAGAAAGTTCACACTGGAGAAAGGCCTTATAAATGCCATGAATGTGGGAAGTCCTTTACCCAAAGCTACAGCCTCAATAGCCATAAGAAAGCTCACACTGGAGAAAAACTTTATGAATACAGGGAATATGGAAAATCTTTTAGTCAAAGATCCAACCTCATTCAGCATCAGAGAGGTCACCCTGGAGAACGGCTTCATCAGTGTGATGAATGTGGAAAATCCTTTAGCCGAAGCTCCACTCTCATTCACCACAGGAGACTTCATACTGGAGAAAGACCTTATGAGTGCAGTAAGTGTGGGAAATCCTTTAAGCAAAGCTCCAGCCTCAGTTCACATCGGAAAGTCCACACAGGAGAAAGGCCTTATGAGTGTCAGGAGTGTGGAAAATCATTTAGCTGCAAATCTAACCTCATTATCCACCTGAGAGTTCACACTGGAGAAAAGCCTTATGAGTGTCAGGAATGTGGAAAATCCTTTAGCTGCAAATCTAACCTCATTAACCACCTGAGAGTTCACACTGGAGAAAGGCCTTATGATTGTGGAGAGTGTGGAAAATCCTTTAGTCAAAGATCCATCCTCATTCAACATCAGAGAATTCATACTGGAGAAAGGCCTTATGAATGCCATGAATGTGGGAAATCTTTTAGCCGAAAGTTTAGTCTCATTTACCACCAGAGAGTTCACACTGGAGAACGACCTCATCAGTGAAAAGAATGTGGAAAATCTTTTAGCTGCAAATCTAACTTCGTTGAACATGCCATAAATGGCTGTTGAACATGCCCCAACTGCCATTTATCTGAGAATTCACACTGGAGAAAGGCCTTGTGAGTGTGGAGACTGGAAAATCCTTTAGCCAAAGTTCCAGCCTCATTCAACATTAGAGAGTTCACAGTGGAAGGTGTTTTACGAGTGCAGTGAATGCAGGTAATCTGTTAGCTGCTAATCTGATCTCATTCAATACCAGAGCCTTCAGACTAGTGAAAAGCCGTAGATATGCTGGGATGTACAGTTCTAGTATAATTACACTGGAGGAGAGAAGTTGGGAGGGAGCCATCTGCCTGAATTAAAGCCCATATATCTGAAAGTCTGCAGTGGGAAGATTTCCCTAAAGTCCCAGGTATGTGATAATCTTTAAGGAACTGTGTTATAATTTCTTGCCTGCCCAGGACCCTTGCCAGCTTTATGTCAGTGCCATCTATGGGAGAATTCATTTCATCTCTATCACCTGGGAGGTCCACAGTGTGCAAAAGTTACCTCCCAACATACTCAGGGAAGCTGACCTCTGTCCCATCCCCATTTGCGGGGGAAGCAATGAGTAGTCTTAGCTCTTATGGGGTCCTCATTCCCTTCTCATTTCCAAAGTAGGGCCTGGACCCGACCTAGTCTGGGCCCAGTGGACCCTGTCTGAGTTCTATTGGTGACTTGTCAGGGAGCACTGCATATTCAGGGACACGTTAGTTTCTGGTGACACTTCTCTTGGATTTTCCCAGCCTCCGAGTCACAAAGCGGGGAACTGCATGCCTCCTATTGCTCTGCATTTTTTAATAATAAAGGCATTAATGTTTAAGCCACCTTTGGTGTTGGGGTTCTATTCACTGTGTGAGGTGATCTGAAAACAACTGGGCTCTACCAGCATTAAGGACTGCACAGCTCTCATGTAGGTCCCATGCTTTGTGTGCCTCACATGTCAGTATGATTAAGAATATAGCTCTCGGGCTTCCCTGGTGATGCAGTGGTTGGGAGTTCGCTTGCCAATGCAGGGGACGTGGGTTCGTGCCCCGGTCCAGGGGGATCCCACATGCCGTGGAGCGGCTGGGCCTGTGAGCCTTGGCCGCTGAGCCTGCGCATCTAGAGCCTGTGCTCTGCAACGGGAGAGGCCGCAGCGGTGAGAGGCCCGCGTACTGCAAAAAAAATAAATAAAGAATATAGCTCTCTTTCTGGTTTTGGCCTAATGTACATTGTTACCCAGGGTCTCCTAGGAAAGACTGCAGGGTTTCAGAGTCCTAATTTGTGGACTGGGTATCAGGGTTTTTTTGTGGGCTCAGAAAACACCCTGAGGAGCCAGGAAGTTATGACAGCCTCCAGTGCTTCTGATAACAACACAAATTGTTTTTCTTATTCACAGTAAATATCACATAATGCTCAGCAGTTATCCTGCAAAAGAACCACATGCCATGATCCCCAGAGTTCACTAGATAATGCCACTGTGAGACTAGGGCCAGGGGGAACCATCTTGGTAAAGAAACCCTGGAGCGGAGGAGAGTGCAGTGGAGTAGATGGAGTGTGCCCCTTCTAAAATTGCATCAACAAATTGACTGTGACTGTGCAGTATCAGTGGGCACAGATGCTCAGAAATTCTCAGAACCTCCAGGCAAGTGTATCTTTTTTAGCTGAGGTCATTGTGAAAGAAAATAAGCTATTGGTTTTCTGGATTCCTATAGCCTCTCTTGGATGTTCAGCTAAAGGCCATTGCTACACAAAGAAACAAGCATAGAGCGAAAGGAGATCCCTTGGTCCAGGGTCCCCAACCCACTGGCCTCGGACCGGCACCGATCCTCGGCCTACTAGGAAGCGGGCTGCACAGCAGGAGCTGAGTGGTGGGCGAGTGAGTGAAGCTTCATCTGCTGCTCCCCATTGCTCACGTTACCTCCTGAACCATCACACACCCCACCTCACTGCCCAAATCCCCTCCCCTGTCTGCTGAAAAATTGTCTTCCACAAAACCTGTCCCTGGTGCCAAAATGGTTGGGGACTGCTGCCTTAGTCCACAGTGTGGCTCTGTGACCAGCCAACATTCCTGTTAACTCAGGTGGGAAGGAATCTATTACTCATCAGTATTTTCTACCACTAAGGCAAGGCTGCTCCTCCAAGGTCATTAGAAAGAGAGGCAATATAGGATTGCCAGGCCTGATTTTCTGAAAAGAGTGGGATATCTATATTTTTCTTTTGAACCATTTTGTAAATTTTTATTCAGGTATAGTCAACATGCAATATACTGTATCTATTTGAAGTATACAATTTAAATTTTACATACATATAAACCCATGAAACCTCATCATAATCACAATAATGAACATGTCTCTCACCCCCAGTTTAACTCAGGCTCTTCTCCCCAGGCCCCCAAGCCATCATTTATTTACCTTTATTTATAATAGATTATTTTGTATTTTCTAGAATTTTATATGGTTTTATTCATAAAATGTTTACTTTTTTTTTTCTGGTTTCGTTCATGGTTCATAATTATTTTCAGATTCTTCAATGATCCATAGTAGTTCATTCTTTTTATTGCTGAGTAGTATCTTTTCTATACTTATACCATTTGTTTATTCATTTGTCTGGTTAAGAGAATTTGGGTTACTTCCAGTTTTGGCTATTGTGAGTAAAGGTGCTAGAACATTTGTGTGTAATTCTATGTATGTACGCATTTTCACTTGTCTTGTGTTAGTAACTCAAAGTATAATGCCTGAGTCATAAAATAGGTGAGTGTTTAACTTACAAAACTGCCAAATGGTGACCTAAAATTATGGTTTGCTTTTGTATACCCACCAGGTTTATGTAAAATGCTTCCACATTCTTGCCAATTCTTGGTATGGTCAGTCTTTTGAATTTACACTTTTAGTAAGGAAGCAGTAGTTTTAGTTACATCTCCCTAAGGATTCATGGTGTTGAGCATTTTTTTCATGTGTTTATTTGCCATCTGTTTACCTTCTTGGTAAAATATCTGTTTATATCTTATGCTTATTTTACTTTTTTATGTTGTGACTATTTCCCTTTTCATTAACAAGTAATACGCTCATTTTTGTTCCTCAATTTTTGTGCATTCTGTACAATGTAATTACCACATACACCATATACGTACAATTTTAATCTGCATTGTTCCTATATTCTTAAGTCTAGGCTTTAATAATACAGTTAAGTCCTGGTTTGTAGTGTTTTCCAATTTCCCTGATATAAATACTCCCACCATGGCCAATTTCAAACTGTCAACATGATGTCACTGAACATGGAGTTGGGAAAAGTTGTCAGAGGTCCATCATTCTAACTCCGCCATACTATTCCAGTAGCTACAATAACCTGTAGGACACAGATGATAATAAAACATAATAAAATTATTAGGAAGTGACAGGTTTTGAATATTTGTTTCATGAATGTATAATTGACGGAACATATAAACTGTATGCATTTAAGGTGTACATTTTGATGTTTTGATACATTCTTACACCCTGAAACCAAAATTTTCATTGGAAACAAAAGACAGTCTATTGATATAATAATGGCACTTATTCAGTTAAATTATTCAATTCACTACTTCAATTATGCAAGAAACAAAAGTAGAGCAGGCAAGATATTTCAAGTACAGGCAGTTCTTGAGGGAAAAAAACCCCCAAACTTTGAAAATGTTTTTCTCACAAAGGATCAGAAGGAATGCATATTAGGGAATTCTCTGGTGGTCCAGTGGTTAGGGCTCCACACTTCCGCTTCAGGGGGTGTGGGTTCTATCCCTGGTCTGTGAACTAAGATCCCGCATGCTACTCAGTATGGCCAAAAAAAAAAAAAAGTATAAATTAAAAGTTGAGAGGCAGTTTTCCAGCATTTTATTTTGGAGTCAAAACCATACTGTTTTCAGTATGAATCCTCTAGTATTTTGTGTCTTTGTTCTTGTTGACAGAAAAGCCATAAGTAATCCAACATAATTCATAATAATTGGGGTTCTGTAAAGTGATTGGGGAATTTCAGTACATTTTAGAACAATCAGAGGAAGCACAGTTATAATTTAAAGTGCTATTAGCTCTAGACATTCTCAATATTATCACCCATATTTAACAGAGGAGCAGATTTTAGGTCCTAATTTCTAAAGTTATCCAGTGCATATAAACTAGGATTTGTTGAAGACTCTTTCTGTCTGTCTATCTTTTTGTCTTTGTCACATACCAATTGTCCATATTTGGTGCATACTGTAATAATAAATATAATTAGCACTAATGTTTTGGGAAGAAAATAGTTGCCTATTGTCCACAGTTCTGGGGCAGGATCTTGAAGGGCATATCTCACGAGCTACAATCGTGCAGCTGTATATAGGCATCTGGCAGGGGCTAAAAGAGCACTATGGGAATGAATCAAACAGTCAGGTGGTCATATCGGGAGAGTGAGAACAGATGCTACTGTATGTAAGCAAATCCAAATGTTACGGAAAGGATCCTAACCATAATTGATTCGTTTCATACATATACAGGTGGGGAGGAAAGTGTATGTGTTAAATTTATCCTCGTGTATTTACACGAACTTTTCCAAGTAAATTTAAACACGAAATAAAAAAAGGAATTAATAGACAAAAATAACACATTAAATGAGAAAATAAAATGACCAGAAATCATGTTGAAGACATATCAAAAGAATATCTTTGACATACAGATCAGGTTCATTAACTTAAAGTGAGAAGTAACTAATTTTGTTTAGATCTGAGACACCACCATAGATGTTAATTGTCCTAGGAGGAATGGCATCTCATGGTGGATTACAGCTACATTGATCCCATCCATTGAGGTCCCATACCTCACATAATTCAAATGAATGTGCCATTCAATCTTCACAGGCCAATACTTTGCTCTTACATGTATTCTAGCCAGTGCCTATTTTTACAGCCTCTCCTTTGCCTACATAGGAACTCAGTACTATACACCTTTACTTAGTTGCCCATGGGATACCACAACGGTTCAGCCATCACATACAACCTCAACTCACAAGAAATTAATTGGATCCAGCTGTCCCCACACACCCAAGTATGGCGCTACATTGATGACATCCCCTCGTGAGGGGATTTGCTAGACAATTGTGCAAGGCATACATTCATTGTTGTGCTTACAGAGAACAGATGGGCTACTGCCCCACACATTTCAGCTTCATGCCACCCCACTGGATTTCTTATCTTCATCCAGTGTGCCTAAGGGCTACTCTTGCTTATGTAGTTAAAGGGCAACTTTCCCTGGCCTTCCCTTTAAAATACCAACTCTAGGGACTTCCCTGGCGGTCCAGTGGTTTTTTAATTAAAAAAAGAATACTCCAGCCATTCAGGATGGTCACTATAAGGTCCTGACCAAAATTCCTGTTGGCAATATATTAATTCTTGGTTGCTCATGTCAAATGCTGTTTTCAAGATTTTAGCCCTCAAGGTCTATTGGTTTTATTTCCCTAAATACTTCTCACTTCTGCAGGCATATCCTCCTCCATATCAGACTTCCCTCTCTTTATGTGACTTGTAGTATCTGCATTTGGGGGCCACATATAACCTTTCGGCTTCCTGCCAATAAAATTCTGTATCTTGATTGTGGTTGTGCCTACATGATTCTACATGTGATAAAACTGCATAGGGGCTTCCCTGGTGGTGCAGTGGTTGAGAGTCCACCTGCCGATGCAGGGGACGCGGGTTCGTGCCCTGGTCCAGGAAGATCCCACATGCCGCAGAGCGGCTGGACCCATGAGCCATGGCCACTGAGTTGGCGCATCCGCAGCCTCTGCTCTGCAACGGGAGAGGCCACAACAGCGGGAGGCCCGCGTAGCGCAAAACAAACAAAAAAACAAAAAAACTGCATAGAACTACACACATACACACACACACGTAAAAACGGTGAACTGTGAAAAAGATACGAGGATTTAACCAATGTCAAATTCCTTGTTTTGATATTAAGGTTACATAAGTTGCTACCACAGAGGAAACTAAGTGAAAGATACTCTGTACTATATCTGCAACTTCCCGTGAATATACAGTTATTTCGGAATAAGACATTGAAAAAAACAAAACAACAGATCATGTGTCTTGTCTTGCTAAATCCCCACAACTTCCCAGAGTAGTAAGAATACAACCCAAATTTCTCATCATAGACTCCAAAATACATGCAGCAGCCCTTACCCCGCTCATCTCACTACCTACCAGTCTCCCGCTCCAGCCCTGCAGTCTTTCACTCTCTATACCAACAAGCCAAGCTCTCACTAACCTTGGGGTGTTAATACATGCTTTTCTCTTTCCAGGGAATTTTTCTTCACTTTCACACCTGGTTGGGGTCTTCATTGCACTGCATAGCTGTACAGTTCAATGTCCCATTTTCCCACATTTACAGATGTGAATCCTGAGTACTGAGGAGAATGGACATGACCAAGGTCAGCCAGTTGGTAAATGGCACAGCTCAGACGAATTAGAAAAACAGTGTGTCTCTAGAGTCCAAGCACTTAGCTACTAGCCCACACTCCTTGCTTCACATGTGAATTGAGAAAAGAATATACAAGGCCAAGCAATCCAGTTCCAAGCTTCATCTTTTTTATTATGAAGACAATAATATGTTCTCTTTAAAAAAAAACAAAATATATATGGAAATGCAAAAGGCTTATAATAGTCAAAGCACTTTCTATTTTCTTAAATAGAACAAATTTGGACTTTAAAGACCTGATTTCAAAACTTACTATGAAAAAAAAAAAACACTATGAAGCTATAGTAATGAGACCATGTGGTATTGGTGAAAGGATAGACAATGGAGCAATGGAAGAGTCCAGAAATAGAGCCACATGCATATAACTAATTTATTTTCAACAAAGTTGCCAAATTAAAAATGAAAGGATAATATTTTCAACAAATTATTCTGAAAAACTGTGATATCCTCACACATAAAAGTAAAGAACCTCAACCCTTCCCTCAAAATCTTCACAAGTGAACTCAAAATGGGCCATAAACCTTAATATAAGAGATAGAAATATATACCATCTTAAATATAACAGGAAGAATGTTCTTTGTTCTTGCTTTAGGCCAAGATTTCTTACACAGGAAAAAAACACAAACCATAAAAGAAAAATATGATAAACTAGACTTTAATAAAATTTAAATTTCTTACAGTTCAAAAGGTACTGATAAGGAAATGGAAAAAAATCTATCTATGGCCTAAGAAAAAATATTTTAAAAACCTATATCTGACAAAAGGCAGGTATACAGAACATGTAATAAGGTAAACAACACTACTAAAAGAATAGGCAAAACATCTGAACACATTTCACTAAATATGATATATGAATCATAAGTAAGCACATGAAAATATTCAATATTATTATTTAAGGAAATATGAATGAAAACCACAGTGAGGTCCCACTGCACACTCATTTTAATGGTAACATTAAAAGACTGAAAATATCTAGGTGTTGAAGATGTGAAGAAAAGTGGAACTCTCACACATTGCTGGTAGGAATGCAAAATAGTAAAAATAAATTTGGAAACACTGGCAGTTAATGAAGTTAATCATCCACTTCTTCCTAAGTATAACTATAAGAGAAATGGAAATCTGTGTCCACTGAACTATTTGTACGTATTGGCACTTTCCAGGAACTTTATTCTTCAAACCCAACAACTAGATAACAAAAACAAACATCCATCCACAGATGAATGGTTAAGAAATTGTTATATTTATAAATGGAATACTCCCCATCAATATTAAGGAATAAACTACTGATACAGGGGGAAAACCCCCCATCAATTTCAAAGCGTTATAGTAAGTATGGATGTGTGCATAATCTATATCAACAACAGCCTTAGAGAGACCAAAAGCCTTTCTACTGAGATTGGACGTTAACATCCAACAGGAAAACAAAAGAAAGACTGGGATCTGGCCCTCAGCTGCCCAGTTCTGATAGGCCACCGCAGGTGAAATAATGAAAGATTGGCTCCTCACCTTGAGACAGGCTGGGACCTGAGACATGAGACCCTTTACTGCAGTACTTGCCCCTGGACAAACGTCTTCTTGAACAGCAGAATACAAAGAAACTCTAAGGGACTAAAAATATATGCATGAGAAGTTGGGGCAAATTATAAACAATAAGATATGAAAAGGCCAAAACCCAACTGCCACCTTTGAGGTGACTGCCTGCCAGGAGCAAAAGCAGTGTACTATGCATGATACCTGCACAGAACACCACCAAGGGGGCAGGCAGACCCACTAATCCGCTCCTGTTCTTCCCCCCATTTAAGAGACCAGCTTGTCTCTTCGTGAGGAGAGAGCAAGTGCATCTATTACTTGTTTTTGCTCCCTCCTGATGCAGCACAAGTCCCAATAAAGCCTTGCCTAAATTTCTCATCTGTCCTCTTATCAATTTCTTTTTATTTTTTAAATTATTTACTTATTTATTTGGTTTCCCCTGGTCTTATTGCAGCATGTGAACTCTTAGTTGCAGTATGCATGTGGGATCTAGTTCCCTGACAAGGGGTCGAACCCGGGCCACCTGCATTGGGAGCTCAGAGTCTTAACCACTGGACCATCAGGGAAGTCCCTGGCCTCTTAACCAATTTCTATTGATTAAAGAAGTCCAAGAGGGATTTCCCTGATGGCGCAGTGGCTAAGAATCCACCTGCCAATGCAGGGGACATTGGTTCCAACCCTGGTCCGGGAAGATCCTACATGCGGTGGAGCAACTAGGTCCGTCACAACTACTGAGCCTGTGCTCTAGAGCCCACAAGCCACAACTATTGAAGCCTACGCGCCTAGAGCCCATGCTCCACAGCAAGAGAAGCCACCACAATAAGCCCACGCACCGCAACTAAAAGTCCACACGCAGCAATGAATACCAACGCAGCCAAAAAAAAAAAAAGGCAAAATTCCAAGAACCCAAGTCGGTAACTGTCTCTGAGCTATTCTAAATGGCTCAAGATTAAGGGCCACTGGGAGATGGGAGAGACCCTGCCACACCCCCTCAAGTTAAATGAGCTGCGCCATTTCCTGATTAGGAATCTTGCCTTTTTTTTTTTTTTTTGGATTTTTGTGTGCGTGTGTGTGCGTGTGTGTGTGTGTGATATTAGTTCCCCGACCAGGGATCGAATCCACGCCCTCAGAAGTGAGAGCGCAGAGTCCTAACCACTGGACCTCCAGGGAATTCCCAGGACCCTTGCCTTCTTGCATTCTGGCCTCTTTACCACTCCTGCCAGCCTCTATACATATGCCCTCAGGTAACATCTTCATGGTGCCCCCAACAGCGGTCACCTGTGCCTCTGTCTTCTCGTCCCCTGACTCACCCACATGGGTCGTCCTGCCTCATCCCTGAACTTTGGCCACTTCCAACCATGCCCTTCAGAGCCCAGCAACTCAAGGATCTTGTGTCTGGGAATAAAGACGCAGACATAGAGATGAACTTGAGGACATGGGGAGGGGGAAAGGTAAGCTGGGACAAAATGCGAGAGTAGCACTGACATATATACACTACCAAATGTAAAATAGACAGCTAGTGGGAAACAGCTGCATAGCACAGGGAGATCAGCTCGGTGCTTTGTGACGACCTAGAGGGGTGGGATAGGGAGGGTGGGAGGGAGACGCAAGACGGAGGGGATATGGGGATATTTGTATACATATAGCTGATTCACTTTGTTATATAGCAGAAACTAACATAACATTGTAAAGCAATTATACTCCAATAAAGTTTTGGGTTTTTTTGTGTTTTTTTTGGTTTTTTTTTGCGGTACGCGGGCCTCTCACTGTTGTGGCCTCTCCCGTTGCGGAGCAACAGGCTCCGGACGCGCAGGCTCAGTGGCCATGGCTCACGGGCACAGCAGCTCCGCGGCATGTGGGATCCTCCCGGACCGGGGCACGAACCCGTGTCCCCTGCATCGGCAGGCGGACTCTCAACCACTTCGCCACCAGGGAAGCCCAAAGATGTTTTTAAAAAAGTAAAAAAGGATAATTTAGGAGAAAAAAAAAAAGGATCTCATGTCTGCACCTGACTTTAGACCGCTGAACCCCATCCTCCCCCACCACCACCCCATGTCTCCTGCCCGGGCATCACATATTTTCCCCTTCTTTTGGAGACAACTTGGATCCAGATCTTGGTGTTTCTAGTTCCATTTTCTTTATGTATCCCACAACTAGTATTTAATAGCAATAGGTGTTAGCCACTGTTTCAGAGGCATAAAACAGAGAAAATCCCTTCCCACAGGTTGATCACAACTTTTGTTCTTTTATGCTTTCTATTTCATTCTCCTACCCTTGGCCATTTAGATGTCATCTTCAATCTGATCATCGGACTCACTGATTCATTCTTTAAATATCCCCATCCTCCTATGTATTCTACTCAGTCCTTTCTTTATCAATGTTTTCCATAACCAACATTTTCCCAATTTTTTGAAGCATATCTTCTTGCTCCTGTGGATTTTTTCTTTCCTCATGTCCTGGATTATTTTATCCTCTTATTTTAATTTCTTTGTACTTCCAATTCTTTATACTATATAACATATGTTGCTTACTATGATTTTTGTGAGGTTGCGATTCTTCTTCCGTATCTAGTTACTTTTTCCTGGATGTATGAGTTGCTCTGTGTGTGTATGGAGGAATGGCCAAGGTCAGGCCAGATGCCCTGGCAGATGCAAGAGTATGAAATGAGGAGATGGGCTAGGGAAGGGAGCCCAGTTTTCACCACACTAGGCAACCAGGATCATCTGTTTTCATCTTAACTTAACCAGGGTGGAGGCGTCTCCTGAGCTGTCATCCCAAAAGTCTGCGGGATGAGAGGGGATGGCCTGACAGCCCAGGGGCAGCTGATCTGCCTGACCTCTCCTCAGACCGCTCTTGCCAGATATCACGGTCTGTTCCAGCACCACAGTCTGAAGCTGGTACAGCTCGTAATGACTGAACTGAGGCCATGTAGGTGGTAACTGAAACCACTTTTCTGTGTGTGTGTGTGTGTGTGAATTGGCAACGGGTTTCAGGATGGTAGGGAAGTGCACAAAATATGGAACACTTCCCTAATTTGTGTATCATCCTTGTTCAGGGGCCATGCTAATCTTCTCTGTATCGTTCCGATTTTATTACATGTGCTGCCGAAGCGAGTATGAAACCGCTTTTCTTTTTCTTTTTAATAAATTTATTTATTCATTTATGTATTTATTTATTTATTTTTGACTGCGTTGGGTCTTCGTTACTGCACACAGGCTTTCTTTAGTTGCATCGAGTGGGGGCTGCTCTTCGTTGCAGTGAGCAGTCTTCTCATGGTGGTGGCTCCTCTTGTTGCGAAGCATGGGCTCTAGGCATGCGGGCTTCAGTAGTTGTGGTGCGTGAGCTCAGTAGTTGTGGCTCATGGGCTCTAGGGCGCAGGCTCGGTAGTTGTGGCATACAGGCTTAGTTGCTCCACGGCATGTGGGATCTTGCTGGACCAGGGTTTGAACCCGTGTCCCCTGCACTGTCAGGCGAATTCTTAACCACTGCACCACTAAGAAGTCCCTGATAATTTGGCTTTATTGAACTTTGTGAAACTGTGAGGCCACGGGGAGCGGCAAAGTTTTTTTACCAGAGGCAGTCTGAGCCCTGCTGTAAGTAACTCGAAGCCACTGGGGAGCTTCCACAGAGGAGGCACGTGTCCAGGCTCGGTTATAACAGGGTCCCTATGATGGCTGCTTTGGGAATAGAAAGACTTGTGTGGGAATTCCCTGGCAGTCCAGTGGTTAGGACTCCGTGCTTTCAATGCCATGGCCCCGGCTTCAATCCCTGGTCAGGAACTAAGATCCTGTAAGCTTTGTGGCTCAGCCAAAAAAAAAAAAGAAAAGAAAAGAAAGGAAGGAAGACTACTGGGAGGAGGGGAAGCCAGTTAGGAGCTGACCTCATTAATCCAAGGGAAGGATGATGGGGCCTGGGCAGTGCAGGGTAAAACGTGATTTGATTCTGGATATAACTTGAAAGCAGATAATGTTAGGACTGCTGCAAAAGTCCCTTCTCTCCAAAAAACATTCCATCTGCTTCCCTATCTCTTCTCTGATCTTCCAGGTGGTCACTCACTCCACAAGAAGTCAGGAAACAGAAGTGCTGAGTTTTCCTAAAATCTCTTCCTCCTGCTTTCCCCCTAGTGAGTGTTAAGACCCCACCCCTCCCACCACATTTTCAAACCAGAAGCCTCTCCCCATTTTAACCCCTTCCTCTAACTCAGTCCCCAAAAGTCCATCAAACATCATGTGCTTCCTTTATATAAAATAAGAACTGCTCTTTTCCTTCCCACTAAATGACCTTAGTTTCAGCCTCTACAATTTCTTTGTTGGATTAGGAACCCCTCCTTTGGGGTACTGGGGCACCCTCTGACTCACCAGACCCGATGCACAGGAGGAGAGAATCCCCCCACCCCCACCCCCGCATTGTGCCACAGGGCTTGAGGAATCTTAGTTCCCTGTGTCCTCAGCAGTGAAAGTGCAGAGTCCTAACCACTGGACCGTCAGGAAATTCCCAGGAGAGAATCTTAGCCTTTTTTTCTGCACTTGCAATCCACAAGTGTTGGAAAATTGGAAAGTGTTAACTTTGTATAAGACTCACATAGGACAAAATTTGACGTGAGATTAAACATTATATCCCCACTTAAGTGTGAATGTTGTTATATTTCACTGCAGGAATATGTGTGGTTGATTGTGGCCTATTGCCCCAGGCCCAGGGCTGTTATATAATACCATACTGAAAAGCTGGAGCTGCAGCTGATGAAGATTCCAACAGAGATTCCATCAACAGTTACATTTTATCCAATCACGTCTTTAAATGCATTATTGTCCCTGATCCTATAAAAGGGAGGAGCCTTGGGAAGGCACGTCAGATGAACCCAGTTCAGAAAGTGAGTCACACAGCGAGTCCTCAGCCTTCAGTTCAAGATTACCCAGTCTGAAGTTCAGTCTTCTGGAGGAGGTAAGTTTCCCATTTCGTGTGTGTGTGCAATTGTGTATGCGTGTATATTTATGCATAGCTGTGGGGAGAAAATTCCTAGGTACAAAGATATGGATGTCTCTCAGGCATGGGGGATCATCGATTGTGAAAGCTGCTCTGGCTGTGCAAAATCTGGCCTGACTGAAGTAGACTTCTCCTAGGAATGTCTGTTAGTCTGGCATTGCTTTTTGTTAATTTTATGTTCTAGTAATTCATTTTTATTGCATCTTGTGGCAGTGGAGGTTCACGGCCGATTGAGATGATGGTGGGGCTGAAAATGAAAGGGTGTGTGTCAGTTACCGGTGAATGCTCACGTGCTTCACATGTATCAATTCTTTTAGCTCCCATGGAAATTCTGAGCTGGGTGTCATTAGAGATCAGAGCCTCCATGACAAGGATGGAGGCCTGATGTGTAACGTGTCTGGGGCGACACAGCTTGTAAATGCCAGGCTCCAGGTTGAGAACATTGGCAGTCTGGGGGGGTTTTGTTGTGTTTTGTTTTTTATTGAGATATGATTGACATATAACATTGTATTAATTTCAGATGTACTGCATATGATACAATATTTGCATGTATTGGGAAATGATCACAGTAAGTCTAGTTAACATCCGTCAGCATTCATCATTACATTCCTTTTTCTTGTGATGAAAATTCAAAATATGGCAATTTCAAATTCCAAGGTCCTAGCCATAATAGTGCTCCGTGGCCTTGTTTGTGTGAAATTGAGTGCATGTCTGCAAATGTGACCATGTGGTCTGTGTGTGCCTGGGGTAGTCCAGAAAGAGAACCCATGGAACTTCCCTGGCCATCCAGTGGTTAAGACTCCACACTTCCAGTGCAGGGGGCACAGATTCGATCCCTTGTTGGGGAGCTAAACTCCCACATACTATGTGGTGTGGCCAAAAAATAATATATATATATATATAGAGAGAGAGAGAGAGAACTCGTGGGGAGTCCCAGGTGAAGGAGGAGGTATGGATTATACATAAAAAAGAAAAGCAATAGAGACCAGTATACCCGGATGTAGATAACCAGCCACAGTACCTAAGGTGGGGTGGGAAGGGTGAGGACAAGCCCAGGCAAAGCCTGGTGGAACCACGAAGGACTTAGTGCTTTTCCCTGAGAGCAAAAGGGAGCCATGGAGGGAATTAAGTGGAGCATGAGCTGAGCAGATTAACATTTTAAAAAGGTTGACTAAGGGCTTCCCTGGTGGCACAGTGGTTGAGGGTCCCCCTGCCGATGCAGGGGACACAGGTTCGTGCCCCGGTCCAGGAAGATCCCACATGCAGCAGAGCGGCTGGGCCCGTGAGCCATGGCCGCTGAGCCTGCGCGTCCGGAGCCTGTGCTCCGCAACCAGAGAGGCCACGACAGTGAGAGGACCGCTTACCGCAAAAAAAAAAAAAAGTTTGACTAAATAGGTGTGATAAGTGGATTAGGAGAAGGCAAGGATGTGTTCAACTTTCTCCTATAGGGTTTTGCCTAGAATCATCTTTGCCTCATTCATTGATGAGATGAGGCGTGGCTAGTTTGATCAGATCAGCAGGTGAGGTTGACATAAAACATGACATCAGTTAACAGAAATTAATTAGGTATTTGGGAGCCCACATATCCCAACAAACACCCACATTTTCTGATTTTGTGGCACAAGGTTTGCTTTTTAAAAAAAAACCCCAACAAATCCAGGGACTTTCCTGGCAGTCCAGTGGTTAAAGCTCCAACTTCCAATGCAGGGGGCGCGGGTTCCATCCCTGGTCGGAGAACTAAGATCCCACATGCTGCGTGGCGCAGCCAAAAGAAAAAAACTCTGGGAATTCCCTGGTGGTCCAGACTCCGTGCTTTCACTTCCAAGGGTGCAGGTTCGATCCCTGGTTGGGGGAACTAGGATCCTGCAAGCTGCTTGGTGTGGACAAAAATAATAATAATAATAATACAAGTCTTTGAAATGTTGACTATATATAAAAAAAACCACACACACAAAAATAGAGCAATGATATAGAAAGAGGATTAAATCTTTTATCTGTTTGACATCCCAAGGGGTATGCCTGTGGTTGCCCAGATCATTGATTTGCAGTCACAAATCAATATTGAATAATACAAACTCAGTTTCTCCTCTGAATCCTACACTCCAGTAGAAAAGGATAGGCAATACAAACAGCTCAATAGGGACTTCCCTGGTGGTGCAGTGGTTAAGAACCCTCCTGCCAATGCAGGGAACATGTGTTAGAGCCCTGGTCCGGGAAGATCCCACATGCCGTGGAGCGACTAAGCCCGTGCACCACAACTACTGAGCTTGTGCTCTGAAGCCCGCGTACCCATAGCCCGTGCTCCGCAACAAGAGAAGCCACCGCAGTGAGAAACCTGCGCACCGCAACGGAGAGTAGCCCCCGCTCGCCGCAAGTAGAGAAAGCCCATGTGCAGCAACAAAGACACAACGCAGCCAAAAATAAATAAATAAATTTACTTTTAAAAAGAAAGAAACAGATCAATATAAAATTATAACTTTGATAAGATCAGTGAAGCAGAGACAAATGTTTTTCATAAGGAAGAGTAATTGGAGAAAAGAAAGAGGTGAAAGTAAAAGGAAAATTTCCTGAGGAATGTATCATTGGGCTGACACGGGGTGTAGCTGAGGTGGTTTTGCAGATGTTTGTGTCTGATGTACGAGTTTCTAACACAAGATGAAATCATGTATATGGATTCCAGCCTGTCCTATTTCATTCACTTTCTTGTCAATTGTTTGTCATATTTTGTTTTCTTATAATGACTGAAAGAACATCTTTGTACTAGATCGCCTTCGTTCAGTTAAATCATGTCCAATTACAACTTAAGACGCTATTTACTCTTTAAAATTGAACTTTTAAAATTGAAATGTAATGCACATACAGAAAAAAGGAAAAGTGAAAGTATATACTTGGTGGATTTTTACAGAGAAACACTCATGTGTAACTACCTCTAAGATCAAGAGGTAGACTATCGCCAGCTAAAATTGGAAGTACAGCATCACACGAACTCTCTCTTTAGTCCCAGGCAAACTGGGATGTGGTCGTCCTATGGAGCCCTCCATATGTACCTATCCCAGGATCTACTATTGTTTCCAAAATTTTAACCAACATCCTAAATAATATTGATAGTATTTATATGCTTTTCAATGAACATAAACAAGAAGAAACAAAATGTATTGTTTGGTGCCGGGATTATTTCATTTGACATTCTGTTTTGTGGTTATTCTATGTTGTTGCATGAAGAATTTCTTCTTATTGCTATCAAATATGCCTCTACATCAATTAATTGTAATCTGTCCCATTGAATGTTGGACATTTAGATTATTTACAGCATGGGAATATTATGAATTATGTTGATAGAAACATTATTGTATATGCCTTTGATGCACACGAGTATATTCTTCCGTTGAGTACATGCCGAGGAGTAAAATTGATGAGTCACAGGGAATGCATAAATACAGATTTAGCACATACTAGTCAAAGCATTTCCAACGTGAGTACTCACTAGCAGTGACTGAGAGTGCCAGGGGCTCCAATCCATGCCAATGCTAACTCTATTTTATTTTAGTGATTCTGGTAGTTATTTTGTAGCATGTTGTTGTAGTTTTATTTTGCATTTCTGGGATGACTGATGAGGTTATGCTTTTCTCCATTTGTGTATTCACCAAATGTCTAGTAGAATTCATCCGTGAACTCAACTGAACCTGAATTTTGTTTGTTTTTTTTCAATTATACCAGTGTTGTAATTTATTACATATCTCTTCTATTTCTAGTTTGCAGTTCTTAAACATCCACCAGTTGTTGAAAGAGATCCCCCAAGAAACAAGTCAGCAGAGCTTGAATCCCTGAAGTTGCGGTTCTCTGAGAATTCTTGTTAAGAATGGCTTTAGACCTCAGAATCTCCTTTCAAGATGAACCATCAAGGAAGGATCCTGTGTCAGATAATCTAGAGCTTAAACCCAGACAAGGATCTGCCATCCAGGAGAGAGAGGGGATCTCTGAGTTCCAGAGCACTCAGCTCAGCTTATTTCAAAACAATAATAACTCAAGTGCAAGGCAGGAGCTGCAAAGACTCTATAAATTATTTCATTCATGGCTGCAGCCAGAAAAACACAGCAAGGATGAAATAATTTCTCGTTTGGTCCTGGAACAGTTTATGATCAATGGCCGCTGCGGTGACAGGTCCACTTTACAAGAGAAATGGAATGCAAGCGGCAGAAACCTGGAGAAATTCATGGAAGGTCTGACCGATGATGGCATGAAGCCACCTGGCTTAGTAAGTAGAGGGTTCTGACCCCCAGGGTGAGGGGAAAGGGGGTGTAAGGAATCAGTAGTCTGTTGGAGTTGCCTGGAAGTAGAGAAAGATGTTATTATAGATAGTAATCAGGCTTTGTTCACAGGTCCACGTCCACATGCAGGGACAGGAAGCCCTCTTTAGTGAGAATACACCCTTAAGAGAAGTCATTGTTCACTTCACAAAACAGTTGTCGACAGGAACTCCAGCAAGAGAGAAAATGGGGACACCTTTCTGGATGCCTCAAGATACTTCCCTTGAAACAAGACAAAGTGAGTGGGGAAAGCCCAGATACCAGAGGGATGATCTGTGTGGACTCTTTCTTGGGCATAACTTCACTGAGTCCCTTTTTCCCCCGCTACAGAATGTGAAGGTAAAGAAAATGGTGGCAACATTTCTTTGAAAACTTGTCAAGTAAATGACCGTATTACTAGTCCAAGCAATCAAATACCTTTCCTACTCATTATCCAAGAAGAGAACAGTCTGAGGCCTGAAGAAAGAGGTGTTTGTTTGGAGAATCCACTCAGCTCCAGAAGAGCAGGTCCAGACCCCTCCAGGTCCCAGGAAGGATCCCTGAAAGGACCCTCCTATCAAGATGTCCTTGTGGAGGTGGAACCAGAGTTTCTCTTCAAGCCAGACCAGGTCACCCTTGAGCCTGTTTCTACGCACCAGAGCACTGAGGGGAATTCTGCACATGGGGAACACCAAGAAAGATTCCACGGAGCCCCAAAAGTATACAAATGTGAGACGTGTCCCAAGATCTTTAGGTATTCCTCTCGGTTAAAAGTTCACCAGAAAAGACACAATAATGAGAGGACATATATTTGTGCTGAGTGTGGCAAAGGCTTCTTCCAGGCATCAGACCTACATGTGCATCAGAGGATTCATGCAGGAGAGAAGCCTTTCATGTGCAGCATGTGTGAAATGGCCTTCAACCACAAAACCAACCTTCGGGCTCACGAGAGAATCCACACGGGAGAGAAGCCCTATGTATGTTCCCTTTGCCAGAGACGCTTCCGCCAGTCCTCCACCTACCACCGCCACCTTAGGTTTCACCAGAAAATTGCCCTCAAAAGTGTTCCCTCCACACTAAAAGCTCCCTTGGCTGTGGCCCCAATGTGATGTATATAAATTATGTATGTGCGTATGTTTATTTCCATAGTACTGCTCTATAGAATATACTTTATAAAAATAATTTAAAAAAGAAAAAATGTGGCAACTTCCCTGGCGGTCCAGTGGTTAAGACTCCACACTTCCACTGCAGGGGGCACAAGTTCCATCCCTGGTCCATGAACTAAGATCCCACATGCCTTGCAGCACGGCCAAAAGTAATAATAATTAAATAAGATTAAAAATTTAAAAAGGAAAGAAAATAAATTTTAAAAGACAGTTTAAAAAAATGTAATTTCCTGATTGTATTTTCCATTTATTGTTTCACCCCTCCCCCCAAAAAAATAAGTTTATGAAGAGCAGGGAATTTCTCAGTTTTGTTCACTAAAGTATCTCAGGTGTGTAGAAAACATCTGGTACATTTCAAATAACCAATATATATCTGTTGAATAAATGAATGGATGTGTTATGTTGGTGTTTATTCTTTAAAATTTTGGCGTGTGTCCCACGTGAGAATGAAACGGAGCAGGACCCTATGGTCCTTGCCCCTCCACACACACCATGTCCTCAGCCTGCTTTTGTCTGTGGAAAAACTTTAGCAAAAGAATAAGTTTAATCAGAGAAGTGAGAAAATGCAGAAACAAAGGAAAACAGTCAAAGGAGACCAAATAATAACTGTTTAGTCATTAAGCAAAAATCAAGGATCTTTAGTTCCTCCTTAAGGACTATAGATAATATTCTGAGCCATATCCTGTGAGCTCTCTTGTAGATACTGAAACCTCCACCAGGTGGAAGAAGTTAACAGCATGATGACCAGGTTGTAGCCATGACATAGCTGCCACAATTTTGAGAATTGGCCTCAAAGAAATGTGAAAGAAAAGACCCTGAACCTGAAGACTAATTGTGCTTAAAACAATCAAGATGACGCTGATCAGAGCACAGATGACCAATTTCAAGATGACTGTTAGAGCTGACTGTGCTGTTTCTGCATGTGGTCCCCTCCCTCTGTCTATAAAAGCTCTTGCCCACTGATTGTCGCGGGGGGGTGGGGGTGGAGGTGGAGTCAGCCTTAGGACAGGCGTCCACCCTCTCCATCCCCCGGTTGCCGGCATCCAAAATAAAGCACTTTCCTTTCCACAAACCTGACCTCTTTATTGGCTTTTGAGTGGCGAGCAGCCGGACCCCACTTTCGGTTACAATAAGACAGTGAGTTCCAAGCTCAGTGGTCCAACGAGCCTTTCCCTGCCTGCTGCCCTGTCCTCTGTCCACACTCTTTATCTCTAGTGCAGCCACAGGCACCTAAAAAGGTGGGGAGCAGAGATGGAAACTTAGAAAGAGACCTTAACTGAAGAAAGGGACCTTTGTATTTAAATAATATATAATCATTTGATTTACTGGCAATTTAATAGCTAAACTGGACCTAAAGAAGAATGGTGACTGAAAGTTGCAGAATGCAATTTTATTAACAAATACCAGAAAAGTCCAATGTTTTCCATGCATTTCTTCCAGTAGATGGAACGTGTGGGGGTAGGGAAGGCTTATTTGCAAAACCAATTTGAAAGAGCAGTTTGGAGAAAACAGATTCTGTGTACAGTCGAGGCAAAAGCTCACATGCTAGTTATTGTGAACACATTTGTGATCTGGCTTCCAATAGGAAATTAGGGTTCAGTCTCATTGAGAAGCTAGAAGGTGCCCTGTAGAAATGGCCTGAATACTGGAACAGGGGCATTCTGCGGGGTAAATTGTGACACTTCTCTGATTCCCTTGCTATCGGGCTGGGATAATGCTCCACTATGTGGAGAAACCCATTCATCCATCCTCTTTCCTGGGCTGTCTCCAGATATTTTACTATGGTGAATATTCTTGCAAATCTTGGTATGAAAGAAGGCTTTTCTTTGGAAAGACCTCTGGGAGATGGGTTGTGAAATAACAGCAAAGATATATATATATATGGCTCTGCCAGGTTGCCCAGCACCCCCGAAACCCTTGTATTTTCCTAAGAGATAAGAGCACTAGGAGTTTTTTGTTTGTTTGTTTTTGGCTGTGACGCAGAGCTTGTCGGATCGTAGTTTCCTGACCAAGGCTCAAACCCGCGCCCACAACAGTGAAAAAGTGGAGCCTTAACCACTGGATCTCCAGGGAATTCCCCTGGGAGTATCTTTTGTTCTAAAATTTGATCTTGGACCCTGGCTTCTGACACAGAGCACCTAAATCCTTTTAAATTTCCTGGATGAAAGGAGTGTCTTTGGCTTTAAATGAGGTGGTGCTTGGTAGGCTCCTGGATGGCTTCAGGATGGGGACTGATCACCAGAAAGACCAAACTATGATTAGAAGCTTGGAACTTTCAGCCCCACCTCATCCCTGCATCCCTGGAAGTGGATAGGAACTGGAGATTGAGTTAATAATGGATCATGCATTCTTAAGTTCAGGACTTGGAGATCTTCTAGGTTGCCGAACACATCCATGTGCCAGGAGGGTGGCATGCCCCTACTTTACAGGGACAGAAGCTCCTATGCTCAGGACCCTTCCTGATCTCTCCCTCTGTAACTCTGTCTGGCTGTTCATCTGTATCCTTTATCATACCCTTTAAAATATAATAAACTATTTAAGTAAGTGAGTATTTCCCTGAATTCTGTGAACGGTTCTAGTGAATAATCCAATTTGAGGAGGGCAGTTAGGGGAACCTCTGATTTGCAGCCAAATCAGACAGAAGTTTTGGGTAACATGGGTACCCACTATTTGCAATTGGCCTCTGAAGTGGGGACAAATCATATGGGACTGAGCCCTTAACCTGAGGGATTTTCACTAACCCTAATTAGTGTCAGAATTCACTGAACTGTAGGACACCCAGTTGGTGCCACAATTGGTTGGTGTGATAAAACAGCCACACTTCTGGTGTCAGAAGTGTTGAGTGTGGTTACTTCAAAAAGACACACGCACCCAGATGTTAATAGCAGCACTACTTACAATAGCCAAGTTAGGGAAGCAACCTAAGTGTCATCAACAGATGAATGGATAAAGGTGATGTGGTACATACATACAATGGAATATTACTCAGCCATAAAAAGATGGAAATTCTGACATTCACAACAATATGGATGGAACTAGAGAGTATTATGCTTAGTGAAATAAATCAAAGATACATACTCTATGTTATCACTTATATGTGGAATCTAAAAGAAAGAAATAAGTGAATGTATATGATAAAATAGAAACAGACTCACAGATACAGAGAACAAACTAGTGGTTACCCGTGGGGAGAAGGAAGGGGAGAGGGACACAATATGTGAAGGAGATTAATAGATACAAACTACTATGTATAAAAGAAATAAGCAACAAGGATCTATTGTACAGCACAGGGAAATATAGCCATTATTTTGTAATAACTTTAAATGGAGTATAATCTATAAAAATATTGAATTACTATTGTATTGAATCATACCTGAAACTAATACAATATGGTAAATCAACTACACTTCAATGAAAAAAAATAGTGTTGAGTATGGCAGTAGAGTGAGAGTAAAGGAGAAACAAGTATTTTTCCAATACCCAGCGGCAAACTTTTTCAAAGTGGTTTTTACCCATTGTAGCACCATTAGAAATACAAAAGATCTTGAATGTCCGTGTCTTCTGAAACGCTTGGTTTTGTGACTAGTCTGACTTTAATACCTGGACCCCTCGGGTACAGTTTATTGGAATCAGCAAGTAAGATAAATAAGTTTTAAAAAAAAAGCAGCTCTTTCACACCCTCTGCTTAACCAATATGCTTGGATTTTGCAGGTTAAATGCACAGTTGACACGTCTCCCTGACACACCAGCTGCTTGTCTGACTCTACTTGGCATCACACACATCACACAGGTACCGAAATCATAAATAGAATGAGTGCCTGGCCTCCACCTAGCTCCAAGCCCGGTGATTATATGCAGAGTTCAACAATACAAATACCCACTGGTAACCTCCTGTGCATTCGACTGAGGTGGAGAGTCAGCTACGAGTCCAGACTAACACGTTTGGGGAATTTCTGCTTCTAAATGAAACGGGAGAGAAGGTGGCAGGGCACAATCTTTAAAAGAATGACATAGCTTGAGGACACGACCCAAACTGATTAGAACAAAATAAGTCCAAGATGGCGGATGAGTTGACTTCCACCAGACCTTGAGCCTCAGTATATACTCATTGTAACACATCAGCACACTAAGTGACACACCCACAGTCACCACGACAGATCCAAGACCAACCATAAACGGCCAAAAAGTGGGTGGTGGCCTAATTCCTAGAAATCCCTACCCCTTCCCCAAAATAGCTGGAATACTCCTCCCACTCATTAGCCTATGAAATTACCCACCCCTATAAAAACTGACAACCCCATACCCTGGTGCCGCTCTTGCCTTCTGATATGGTCCACACTCTGTCTGTGGAATGTGTTTCTCTCTAAATAAATCCACTTCTCTTTTTAAAATATATATATAAAATATATATATATTTTAAATTAATTTATTTATTTTTGGCTGTGTTGGGTCTTCGTTGCTACGCGTGGGCTTCCTCTAGTTGCGGCGAGTAAGAGCCACTCTTCATTGCGGTGCACGGTTCTCTCACTGCAGTGGCTTCTCTTGTTGTGGAGCATGGGCTCTCAGTGCACAGGCTTCAGTAGTTGTGGCACGTGGGCTTAGTAGTTGTGGCTCACGGGCTTTGTTGCTCCACGGCATGCGGGATCCTCCCGGACCAGGGCTTGCATTGGCAGGTGGATTCTTAACCACTGTACCACCAAGGAAGCCCCCCCCCCAATAAATCAACTTATTACCCATCACTTTGTCTCTCACTGAATTGTTTCTGTGACAAGACATCAAGAACCTGAGCTTTGTTAAGTCCTGAGACTAGGTGTGTGATCTCAGTTAAAAGAACGTGGGTTCAAGTCCCAATCTGAAGCCCACAGTTTCATAAACAGAGGCCTCCTGTGCAGAATGGAACCAAGAAGTTCACTGGATTTTTCTCTGCAGGTGGGTTTCCCTCTGTTTATTCCAAGTGGAGCTGGCTTACCTCTTACAGCTGTGAATCCAGTTTCTTCTTTAAGATATTTATTGATAATTGAAAAATGAATTCATTAAAATATCTAATAGTGATCATGTGTAGGAGCATTGTATCCCTTCTTATGGAAACCCAAATAAGGCTTAAGACTACTCTCTAGCTGTGATCCTGTTTACCCTCACCACAGCCCTGATCACTGTAAGATTTGTTTGTTTGTTTTCGGTTGTTTTTGGCCGTACCGCATGGGGTGCAGGATATTAATTTTCAGACCAGGGATTGAACCCAGGCCCAAGGCAGTAAAAGCTCCAAGTCCTAACCACTGGACTGCCAGGGAACTCCCAGAATTTTCTTTTTATTAATTTGTAATCCACGTGGCTCCCTCACTTCATCCCAGACTGACTTGTGTCCTTTCCTGACAGCCCTCTGATGCCCCCTGGGAAGTCACCCCAGACTCTAAGATCTTCTCAGTCTACTTTGTTGTCCTGAGGACACTGGTCATCTGACTTTGTCTTGGGCATTTACTTAGCACAGGCAAGAGAAACCCCCTCTCTGGGTCTCGGTTTCTTCCTGTGCAAAATGGAGAGGATGGGGGGGCCTGATCACAGGGCTTCCAGAGCAGGTAAGGAGAGGATGCACTGGCCACACCCACACCCCCAACATGCCCCGACGATGCAGTTACTGTGGGGCATGGCCGCCCTAGTGCTAGCTTGCCGGTGGTGTCCGTGAGGGACAGGGAATGACTAGGGGGAGCACCCTGGGCATCTACAGCTCAGGTCTGTCCCGGGAAATGCTCCTCAGGCCCACCACTCCAAGAGCGCTTTCCATCGCTCTGTTCTAATCGCTGCCAGACCTCCTCAACTTGGGGGGCATGAGGGATGAGGGGCACCGTGCCTCGTCCCAGAGTCTCTGTGCCTTCTCTGGGCTGCACCTATACAGAGGCCTGGCTGGGCTTGGGGACCTGGAGCCTCCACCTGCTGTTATCCAATGGAGGTCTTGCTGCTCACAGCTTACAAAATCAATTAAATACTCACAAATGTCCATAGAAAAGAAAGGTGCCTTTAATCAGAATGCTGACAATCTGGGCAGATGGTGGACTCAGCATCCCCCAGAAACCACCTCTAGAGATTCTGCTCGGCCATGAAAGTTTTAAAGGAAAGGAGGGACGTCATCTCAGTTAATCATTGAGATTGCAACAGGAGGGAAGGGGGCAGGGCACAACGTTTGAAAGGATGACATAGCCCGAGGACATGACATAAACGGATTAGAACCAAATGGGTCCAAGATGGTGGACAAGTTGACTTCCCCTAGACCATGAGCTTCATTATATGCTCATTGTAACACATCAGTGAGCTAAATGACACACCCACAGGTGCCATGTCAGTTCTAAGGTGACAATAAGGATCAAAAATTGGGCCGTGGCCCAATTCTTAGAAATTCCTGCCTATTCCCAAAATAGCTGGAATATTCCTCCCACTTATTATCCTATAAGAAATTACCCACCACTATAAAAACTGACAACTCCACACTGTCGTGCCTTTCTCACCTTTTGAGATGGCCCACACTCTGTCTGGTGGAGTGTGTTTCTCTCTAAATAAATCCACTTCTTACCTATCACTTTGTCTATAACTGAATTCTTTCTGCGATTAGACATCAAGAACCTGAGCTTCATTAAGTCTTGAAGCCAGGTGTGCGATCTCAGTTGGAAGGCGGTGGGTTTTGGCCAGGTTCAAGTCCCAGCACTTGGGTTCAAGTCCCAATCTGCGTTTTGGCCAGGTTTGAGTCCCAGCCGCATGGGTTCAAATCCCAATCAGGGTCCTTGCCAGGTTTGAGTCCCAGCACGGGGGTTCAAGTCCCAATCTGAGGTGCATGGTTTCAAGATGGCGGATCAGAGTCTTTGCCATCCTCCATTGCATGCAGGATTGTGGACTTCTTGTGATCTTCCCCTAGATGTTATCTTGTTCACACAGTTTGTTTGTGAGACCATTGAAGGGGAATCTAGGGAAGAGATCTGGTCATCTATTAATTACTTATTTTTCATTTCTGCTTCTTTGATCTACAGAAAGAAATGACAAGTTAGGCAAGGTATTCTGTGATTAAAAGACTTGAAAGGTGTGCATGGGCCGGAGATTAGTAGAGCATGGGTGTGCCTGGTTTAAAAGTTTGTTACAATATAACTTTGCTAAAATGACAAGAAAAGGGTCTTCCTGCTGAGGGCCTTGTCACTGGCAACTGGGCTAGTGGCTAAGATTCAGTGGTCTTGCTGCTGAAGCCTAACTGAATTCATTCTCTGGCCAGGGAAGGGAAATCCTGCTTCAAGCCGCTGCAGGCCGTGGCCACCAGAGATCAGAAGGATCAATAAAGTTTGCAGAAACAAACACTTACTTAAAAAGCCCAAATTCCTCAATGGTTTTCTGGGAAGAATTTTTATAGGCAAAATCTGGGAGTGGGCTGCAGGGTGTGTAACCCTCCTCTGATTTGTTGGTGATGAGATAACAGGGTGGTCTTTCAGGAATCTCAGTCATCAGCCTTCTGGTTCCAGCCAGTCTGGGGCCCATGTGCTTGTGTTCAGCCAGAAGCTACAATCCTCCACATGGGTGGAGGCCTCAGATCCTGCAGAAGAACTCAAAAATATATTGTTATGTATATCCCTTGAGGTGGAACCAGGACCCTGCTTTATCCCTGCACTATTGTTTTCTTGACCCCTCCCCCTTTGTTTCTGCATTCCCTCCCTTCCCTAATTAGTAACTATGGATATGCCATTTGCAACTCAGAAAAGGTCTAGGAGGCTGAAGCTTTTTTTTTTTTTAGCCACTAGGCATGTAGGATTCTAGTTGCCCCGACCAGGGATAGAAGCCGTGCCTCCTCCAGTGGAAGCATGGAGTCTTAACCACTGGAACACCAGAGAATCCAACAAACATAAGGAGGAGTTTTGTACCTCAGAGGGCCCTGCAGGGTCCTGCTCGGTTTCATTATTAGCATTTCTCACAGCAACCTACCTGGAGAATCAGATTTCTGGGGGAAATGCAGGGTCAGAGAAGTGAAGTGTTTTCCTGTATGATCAGGCCCAGCCGGATGGCTGCTCTCTTGCTCTCTGTACATCCCCTGCCCGATCAGTCCCTGCCTCACCTACACCCCACTCACCTGACTGACCTCTCTCTTAATCATAAAGCCTAATCAGTAAATGCCTACATACTCCCCCCACCCCACACCCCATCACCTCAGCTCGCAGGATCTTAGTTCCCCGACCAGGGCCACGATAGTGAAAGCGTGGAGTCTTAACCACTGGACCACAGGGAAGTCCCTGTTCTAATCTTTAGATTAGGACTATCTCCACTGTGACAGTTTATCAAAGGGACTCTGAGGGGAGTGCTCCTCTGCCAGTTTTCCTGGCAACCTGTGAACCAACCTGATGTCAGTTCTTCCTGGAACAGGCAACCTCCCTCTTCCCCGTGAGAAATGGAATATTTCCTGCCATGTCAATAAAGGATGTCACAGTCACCAGTGATTGCAGCCACAGCCTATTGTGAGCTGGTGAGCCCCGAGGGAACTCAGGAAGGAAACAGAATACCTGCCATCTAGCAGCCATCAAACTGCAGCCATTCCCCACGGTGAGCCGAGGGAACTCAGGGTGAGAAAACACAGGACACTGGCCTTGGATAGCTAAGGTGCATATCAAAGGAATGATTGCAATGAGCCCAGACTCTTGCATCTTCCCATACACAGAAAAGCGCTAAATTCCTTAGCTTGAGACTTCTAATTTTCTTTTCTTTTTTTAATTTTTATTTTAAAATATATTTATTTATGGCTGCATCGGGTCTTCGTCGCTGGCGCGGACTTTCTCTAGTTGCGGCGAGCGGGGGCTACTCTTCCTTGAGATGCGTGGGCTTCTCATTGCGGTGGCTTCTCTTGTTGCAGAGCACGGGCTCTAGGTGCGAGGGCTTCAGTAGTTGCGGCATGTGGGCTCAGTAGTTATGGCGCACGGTCTTTGTTGCTCCGTGGCATGTGGGATCTTCCCGGACCAGGGCTCGAACCTGTGTCCCCTGCATTGGCAGGCGAATTCTTAACCACTGTGCCACCAGGGAAGTCCCTAGTTTTCTTAACAGTAATCTTTTGTTCCTACCACCTGTCCCTTGTTGCAAAACTCCTGTATATCCTAGCTCCCCCCTCGCCTCCTTGGAGCAATTCTCTCAAGGTTACTTGAGACGCTGCCACACGGGCTTCAAGTTTGAAAATTTTCCACTGCATAAAACATAACTCTCAACTTTTAGGTTGTATGTATTTTTTTAGTCGACACCTGGTAGAGAAGACAGCTGCCCTGTCCTGCCCGCCAACTGCTGCACACAGTGGGGTGTGGCACAAAGAACTTTATGCTTCAGGTGGGTGAGATCCCCCCACATATTAGACATGTCTCTGCTGCTGACCTCAGGCATTCCTCAGTCTTGAGGCTGGGCAAGTACAGGGCTTGCAGGACTGCTGGATGCAGCCCAACACTTCCCCAAGGTCACACAGCAGGAAAGTTTTGGGGTCTAGAGGCTGAATACAAACTCCCAAGACTGACCCCAGAGCTGGGTTTAAACATTTTATCAGGGCACGTGAAGCGCTTCACGCCCCACCAGGGCTGGTGGCAGACAGCAAGGACCCAGGGACGCCCAGCTGCTGCTGCTGCTGCTGCTGCTTTTTGCGTTGTTTGAATTCTAATTATGACCGTTTTCCCTCATTCTTCTGAATCCCAGAGCACCCACTGTCTGCCTGCACAGTCCTCAAGGGGACGCCATCGTCTGTCAGCTCCTCGGGCCTCTCCCATGGGAGGCGTTTCTCTCAGCCACAATTTCATTATGTCCAAAGGCTGCGTCAGCCTCCACCTTGAGCCCAGCACACAGTCGGCTGACCAAGAAACTGGTCTGAAAGAGAACTAAATGAAAAGCAGAGAGCTCTTCACACGCATGTTGACTGAAAAAAAATGCACAACCTAAAAGTTGAGAATTCTGTTTTATTTGGCGGGTTTTCTGAGGACTTCAAGCCCGGAAGGCAGCCTCTCAGATAGTTGAAAAGGTCAGGGAGGAGCCAGGATCTAGAGGAGTTTTTGCAACAAAGACCGTGTAGTCGGAACATCAGAAGATTATTGTTAATTAAAGAAAAGCAGGACTTCCCTGGTGGCGCAGTGATTAAGAATCCTCCTGCCAATGCAGGGGACTTGGGTTCGAGCCCTGGTCCGGGAAGATCTCACTTGCCGCGGAGCCACTAAGCCCGTGCGCCCCAACTACTGAGCCTGCGCTCTAGAGCCCGCGTGCCGCAACTACTGAAGCCTGTGCACCTAGAATCCATACTTCACCACAAGAGAAGCCACCACGAGGAACCCGTGCATCTGCAAAGATAGAGCAGCCCCCGCTTGGCACAACTAGAGAAAGTCCTCATGCAGCAGTGAAGACCCAACACAGCCAAAAATAAATTTAAAAAATAAAGAAAAGCAGATATCTCAAGTTAAGGAATTTAGTGCTTTTCTATATATGGGAATAAGCAGGAGTCTGGGCCCATTGAAATCATTCCCTTAATCTGCACCTTAACTACCCAGGGCCAGTATCCTGAGTGCCTGAGTGGGGGGCGGGGGCGGGTCTGCTTCCTGCAAAAACAACTTAGGAATGTGTGTCAGGCCTTTATATCTTACGTGGCAGATTTACAGCCCCGCTTTTGTCCTTTGGAAACTATGTACATACATCAGTGGAACAGAGATAGAGCTACTCTTTTAGTCCTATGGGTCTCTGGTTATTGACTCAAAGACCAGAGCCTTGGGGAATTCCCTGGCAATCCAGTGGTTAAGACTCCACACTTCCACTTCAGGGGTCCCAGGTTCCGAAGGCGGCGTGGTGAAGCACCTCCCCACCCCGCAAAAAAACAAAAAAACCCGAAGTCTTCAGGTGTTGGGCCTGTTTGCTCAAGGCCATCCCCCAGTCATTTTCCAAGATGGCCATGCTCTTGTCTTCCTGTCTCGATTATACATATATGTCTGTTTCTTATTAAGATATTTAATATGTCAAAGTGCTGCATTTGGGGGTAGTATGTTTAGGGAGTGTGAGTTATGCATGTCTCACCTGGATGGACTCTGACCTTTTGACCTGATGAAGTCATAGAGAACACCTGTCAGAAACTCAAGCTATTTATCTGACTCTAACCCTAAAATAACTCGGGATTCCTTAAGGACAAATATTTTCTGAGTGAGAGTCAATTACAATTCTCAACCAGGCAACTTTAAAAACCTCAGGGCTTTTTGCTTTATAAGCCCCTGACTCTTTTTCTTCCCTGAACACTCTATAGGGGTTACTTGTATCTGTGTCTCCTGAATTGCAAGTCTTAAGACTCCAAATAAACTCTTTTTAAAATTTGAAGCCTCTTGCATTGTATGTATATATATATATTTTTTAAATTTATTAATTAATTTATTTTTGGCTGCATTGGGTCTTTGTTGCTGCACGTGGGCTTTCTCTAGCTGCGGTGAGCAGGGACTATTCGTCGTTGCAGTGCGCAGGCTTCTCATCGTGATGGCTTCTCGTTGTGATGCACAGGTTCTGGGCATGGGGCCTTCAGCAGTTGTAACGCATGGGCTTCAGTAGCGCAGGCTCAGTAGTTGTGGCACAAGGGCTTAGTTGCTCCGCTGCGTGTGGGATCTTCCTGGACCACGGCTCAAACCCGTGTCCCCTGCATTGGCAGGCAGATTCTTAACCATAGTTCCACCAGGGAAGTCCCTTGCATTATATTTTTTGCTACAGGCATGTAACAGACATTCTACTGGCATGTAAAAAGCAATTAGATAATGTCGATGAAATACTGGTAGTCAGTTTAAGAAAGAAATAGAGGGATTTCCCTGGTGGTTCAGTGGTTAAGACTCCGAGCTCCCAGTGCAGGGAGCCCAGGATCCCTGGTCAGGGAACTAGATCCCGCATGCATGACGCAACTAAGTGTTCGCACGACTCAACTAAATATCCCGCACGCTGCAACGAAGATCCTGTGTGCCACAACTAAGACCCTATGCAGCCAAATAAATAAAGAAATATTAAAAAAAAAAAAGAAATAGAATATTGTGGGCAGTCTTATGGGCATGACTGGCCCATAGACTAGTTGGTTGTCAGGCCCTGACTTGTTTGGAGGCTGCCGTCTGCTGGTGGGTGGGACACCTAACCTCTACACAGCTAAGGGCCTGGGCAGAGGAAGGGTTGAGCTTGTGGGCAAAGATGGGCAAGATAAGAATTTTGAGAATGACCACTGCTCTGCTAGATCAGAGAAGGTTGCAGGACAGGCCGGGAACTGAGAACATCACTAGATTTACCTTTGTAGTTGCCATGTGTTTAACAGCAAGAGGAACTGGATTGTAATAATCTATTTTCCTGTTTAAGACAATTACTTATATTTGGAAAGTGAATCAATTAAATTGTTCAGTGATGATAGTATGTAGAAATGTCCCTTTGGATGTAAATGCCCAGGAAGCCCTGTGTTTCTCTCATTGTAGCCATATCACTGTCAGGACTTGAATATTTTATTCATTTGTCATCCACATGGCTTCCTTCCTCACTTCACTCTACAGACTCATTCTGTATTCCCTCCTCTGAGAGGCCTTCCCAGGCTGCCTCTTCTAAAGTTGCCCCAGGGAATTCCCTGGTGGTCCAGTGGTTAAGGCTCCGTACTCTTACTGCCAAGGGCCCAGGTTCAACCCCTAGTCGGGGAACTAAGATCCCGCAAGCCGTGAGGTGTGGGGGCAGGAGAGGGGGAATTGCCCCAAACTCTCTAGTCTCCTCTGTTTTATTTTTGCTTTACTTCAGAATCCTTAGGACCATTTTACATTTTCTTGATTGATTGATTGATTGATTGATGTGGGATCTTAGTTCCTTGACCAGGGATCGAACCCCTTTCCTTCTGCATTGAGAGCACAGAGTCTTAACTACTGCACCACCAGGAAAGTCCATTTATTTATTTATTTTAAATTGAAGTATAGTTGATTTACAGTGTTGTGTTAATTTCTGCTGTTCAGGACAGTGATTCAGTTATACATATATATACATTCTTTTTCATATTCTTTTCCATTATGGTTTATTACAGGATATTGGATAGTTCCCTGTGCTATACAGTAGGACCTTGTGATTTATCCACTCGATATATAATTTTTTGCATCTGATAATCCCGCACTCACACTCCTTCCTTCCCCCACCCCCCCTCTCCCTTGTCAGTTACAAGTCTGTTCTCTATGTCTGGTAGTCTTTTTCTCTTTCGTAGATAGTTTCAGTTGTTTCAGATAGTTTCAGTTGTTTCAGATAGTTTCGTAGATAGTTCACATTTTATTTTATTTTTATTTTTTATTTTTTATTTTTTTGCTGTATGCGGGCCTCTCACTGTTGTGGTCTCTCCCGTTGCGGAGCACAGGATCCGGACGCGCAGGCTCAGTGGCCATGGCTCACTCTGACCATGCCGCTCTGCGGCATGTGGGATCCTCCCGGACCGGGGCATGAACCCGTGTCCCCTGCATCAGCAGGTGGACTCTCAACCACTGCACCACCAGGGAAGCCCAGTTGTGTCATATTTTAGATTCCACATATAAGTGATAACATATGGTATTTGCCTTTCTCTTTCTGATTTACTTAGTATGATAATCTCTAGGTCCATCCATGTTGCTGCAAATGGCATTATTTCATTCTTTTTTATGGCTGAGTAGTATTCCATTGTATATACATGCCACATCTTCTTTATCCATTCATCTGTTGATGGACATTTAGATTGTTTCCATGTCTTGACTATTGTGAATAATGCTTCTGTGAACATAGGGGTGCATGTATCTTTTTTTGTGTGTGTGTGTGGTATGCGGGCCTCTCACTGTTGTGGCCTCTCCTGTTGCAGAGCACAGGCTCCGGAAGCGCAAGCTCAGCGGCCATGGCTCACAGGCCTAGCTGCTCCTCAGCATGTGGGATCTTCCTGGACCGGGGCATGAAACTGTGTCCCCTGCATTGGCAGGCAGACTCTCAACCACTGTGCCACCAGGGAAGCCCAGGGGTGCATGTATCTTTTTGAACTATAGTTTTGTCCAGATATATGCCCCAGGAGTGGGATTGCAGGATCATATAGTAGTTCTATATTTAGTTTTTTGAGGAACCACCATACTGTTTTCCATTGTGGCTGCACCAACTTACATTCCCACCAACAGTGTAGGAGGGTTCCCATTTCTCTACACCCTTTCCAGCATTTATTATTTGTAGACATTTTAATGATGGTCATTCTGACTGGTGTGAGGTGGTACCTCATTGTAGTTTTGATTTGTATTTCTCTCATAGCTAAGGATGTTGTGCATCTTTTCATTTGTCTATTGGCCATGTGTATTGGGTTGGCCAAGAATTCCTTTGGTTTTTAAGTAAAAATAAAGGACATTTTTCATGTTCACCAAGAACTTTATTGAACAGTGTATTCACCCTTTTGTTCCACTACCTTCTGCCATTTTTCAGGCCACTTCATAATTCCACCTTCTCAAAACTTTTTATCTTTCTGAGCAAAGAACTGTTCCAGGTGCCTTTTACAGTCTTCAGGGAACTGAATTTTTTTCCATTAATAGAATTTTGTAAAGACTAAAATAAATGGAAATCCAAAGATTCAATGTCTGTTGAATATGGCGGATGAAGCAGAACTTCCCAGCCAGGCTATAACAGTTTCTGCCTGGTCATCAAAGAAACATGTGGTCTTGTGTTATCCTGATGGAAGATTATGTGTTTTCTGTTGACTAATTCCGTACGCTTTCGTCGAGTTCTGCTTTCAGTTGGTCTAATTGGGAGCAGTACTTGTTGGAAATAATCATTTGGTTTTCTGAAAAGTGCTCATAATAGAGGACTGCCTTCCAATCCCACCATATACACGTCACCTTCTTTGGTCGAAGACCGGGCTTTGGTGTGGTTGGTGGTGGTTCATTTTGCTCGCCCCATGATCTCTTCCATTCCACATTATTATACAGTATCCACTTTTCATTGACCGTCACAATTTGTTTTAAAAACAGAATGTTTTCATTACATTTCAGTACAGAATCATGTGAGGAAATATGCTCATGAAGGTTTTTTTCACTTAACTTATGTGGAACCCAAACATCAAAGCGATTAACATAACCAAGCTGGTGCAAATGACTTTCAGCACTTGATTTGGATATTTCGAGTATGTCAGCTATCTCCTGCATGGTATAATGTTGATTGTTCTTGATATCTCAGTTTGATCGCTATCACGTTTAAGTGTTCTACCTGATCATGGAACATCATCCAGCGAGAAATCTCCAGCACGAAACTTTGCAAACCACTTTTGACACATTTGATCAGTCACAGCACTTTCTCCATACACTGCACACATCTTTCCTTTGCGTTTTTACCTTTCTTGAAATAATAAAGCATAATATGCCGAAAATGTTGCTTTTTTCTTCCATCTTCAATATTAAAATGGCTGCAAAACAATGCGCCAATTTTGATGTTTTTTTCTTTAAATGCACTCTGATACGACAGCTCTCATTATACAATCTAACAAAATTGTTTCGAATGAAGTTAAAGACAACTAAGCACAATCAGAGCCATCTTACAGAAAATACCGAACGAATTTTTTGGCCAGCCCAATTTTTTTTCCCCCTTTGGAGAAATGTCTATTTAGGTCTTTTGCCCATTCCTATTGATCATTTATTTAGTTTCTTTGTGAAAATATGACTCCATCCCTGAAACATGACCTCCTTTTCATTTTACCCAAAAATATGCCTTTTTGGCATATTTATTTTGAACTAAAGGAAATTAAGAAGCAGTTAATGCAAGAAAGGCACTGTGTTCTCCTCCTATTTGCCTAAGAGCAGGATGTAAATTTACAAAGGACAAAAATTAATCACAAGAGACAACTTTAGACCCTTATTAGCCTGGAGACAACACAAGAGGAATTTACATAACAAACTTTGCTAACTAGTGGCAAAAAACAAAATTCATCTGATTAAATTTGAAGATCTAATTGGCTCTATTGAATGATTCGTGTATCAGGGACCATCCCATCTAGCGATTAGAAAGGAGTTCCAAAGGGCTACAGAAAAGGAAAGATTTTTAAGGGCAGAGAGGGGGGTGAGACAAGGAGGTCATAAAGAACGAATTTGTGAATATTGATAAAGGGAAACCTCACTAATATGTGGTCAAGCGGCCAGAAGGGGAGCTCTCAAGAAGTACCACTGAACATCAACTACAGGAAGAATTGTCAATTATAAAATCCAACAGAAGAATCATCAACAGGAAAGAATCATCAGTTACAGGCCCCAACAGGAAAAGATGTACATCGCATCTACTACAAGAAACCTAGTACCCCAGCAACTCCACCAATGAGAAACACTCATTACCCTAAACTCTCTTTTCTCCAATAGACTTTCTTTCAAAATAATGTCCTGACTTCCTCCCTTTTTCTGTAAAATAACATCCCTCTCCTTTGTTGGACTTGCCTATGGTTTTTGTCATTGCTTGCTTGTTCCGATTTATAATTCTCTGTTATTTCTGAATAAACCCATTTCTGCTGGTAAAATAACTGTTTTATTTTATTATTTTTTTTAAATTAATTAATTTATTTTTGGCTGCGTTGGATCTTTGTTGCTGTGTGCTGGCTTTCTCTAGTTGCGGTGAGCAGGGGTTACTCTTCACTGTGGTGCACGGACTTCTCATTGTGGTGGTTTCTCTTGTTGCAGAGCACGGGCTCTAGGCGCCTGGGCTTCAGTAGCTGTGGCACGTTGGCTCAGTAGTTGTGGCTCACGGGCTCTAGAGAGCAGGCTCAGTAGTTGTGGTGCACAGGCTTAGTTGCTCCGTGGCATGTGGGGTCTTCCCAGAGCAAGGCTTGAACCCGTGTCCCCTGCACTGGTAGGCAGATTCTTAACCATTGCACCACGAGGGAAGCCCCTAACTGTTTTATTTTTAAGGTCAACAGATTATTTCACGAAGGGCACTCTCCTTTGGGAGATAAAAAGCGTCTAGCCGGCAGATTACCTCACTAGTGCTGGCCAGGAAATTCAGACTGACTGGTTAAGATTACATTCTTAGGAGAAGCTAAAACTGCAGTTAGGTTCGATATTAAGTCTTGCTATGCTGACATGCGTTTAGCACAAGTGACTCCATTTGGGGCCTGTTGTCTCTTTTTTTTAAGATTAGCTCTTAACCAACGTTACTTTCCCACATTATTTGGCATCCCTAGAGACTCAAGTACTTTTTCCTTTCTTTTGTTACACCTCAAATGTATTGTTCTTTGTCGAAGGTGTTATATAAGATTGAATTCTAAGCCACTTCTTTTTCTTTTTTTAATGTCCTAAATTATTTATTAGGTAAGAATTTTACAAACATTACTTATATTAGCGGTAACAGTGGAGCACCTTCTCCAAACTTGCGGCCCTTTCTAAGGCCGCGGTTCTTTCTGCCTGCAGATGTCAGCCCTCACATCTTCCTGTGTCTAACTCAATTATTTGAGTTACTCAACCCTGTCTCTCTCATGTATGTATAAACATGTCAATAAACTCCTGTTTGTTTTTCTCTTGTTATTGCCTTTTGTTACAGAGCTTGAGCTGAAAAGGTAAAAACTGGGTAGAGGAAAGTTTCCCCACCTACATCTCTAAATACTTTACAGTGCTGAAGAACTGCAGACAACACTCCGCTGCAGTCCGCCTTCGGCCCCTTTAAGAGGAAAGGAAGCCCCTCCCTTCACTCTTGAAGCCTGGACGCCTTTTCCCAGCGTCCCTCGAGGTGCCTAGGGCTTTTGCTCCGCGGGGGCGGATGAGGAGTGCCCCTTCCCGCCGGCCTGTGGAGTTATGGGAACTACATTGCCCAGAACACACTGCACCAGAAGTAGAGCAGTGTTGCTCCAATGAAAGACCAGGACAGGGGCATTTCCGGTCTTAGGAAGCGTGTCAGGGCTGGACTACCGGCTACTTCCTGGTTGAGGCCACTTTTGTTTCCCTCGGACTTGTTTACCGTGTCAGAGGCTGTAGATCTCTGAGTAGAGGTAGGGACTGCTGCTCCCGGCCCCGCTCTGCCCACAGAGTCCGATGGCGGCAGCGGCGCTGAGGGACCCACCTCAGGTAAACGCTCGTCCTGCGGGTCCTCACCGCCCTCACCCCACCAGACAAGGAAGACCCGAGTGCGGGGCGCCTGCTCACGTGTCCGCAGCCCAGGCCGCGGTGTCCAGGAAGATGGGGGTCCCTATTTCTCACAGACAGTGTGATGGCGCGTGGGAGAGGGTTACAGGCGGAGGTACCGTCATGTGTAAAGGCTTTGAGGTAAGACTGAGCCGGGAGGCTTCTGAAAACTTGGGGTCCAGCCTTTGTTTTTAGGGGACAATGAGTGTGAGGGGGAGTCACGCCTGGATTGGCAAACAGAGGGACTTGGGAGCCATGGAGAGTTGTGAATGGAAGAGGGACACAGTCTGTATTAGGGTTTTATTTATTTATTTATTTTTTGGCCGCACCACTCGGCATGTGGGATCTTAGTTCCCCAACCAGGGATAGAAACCAAGTCCCCTGCAGTGGAAGCACAGAATCTTAACCACGGGACTGCCAGGGAAGCCCTTATATTAGGGTTTTAAAAGTTTACCAAAAAGCTGCTCAGAGAGGGAACAGTCGGGAATGTGCGTGATGAGAATAGTGAGGCACAGATAAGTAGAGTCCTTGTCCAGGGTCAGAGATCTGGTAATAGGCAGCTCTGAAGACTGAAACACAGAGGTTAGTAAATTAATCCGAAGTCACCTGGTTCCAGGGCTGGGTGGGGATACGGGGGAGTCCTGTGCACATGGAACCCAGCCATGGTTCCTTCCTCTTCCCACATATTCTGGAGGTTAAAAAAGAACTTAGGGAATTTACACAAGGAAAGAGAGCATGTCCCAGGCCCTCACTAGTCCTGACATCAGCGGTATAGTGTCTGAAATTTGGTGTCTTGAGGCACTTCCCGTGCTGATTTCCTGTCTCTTGCCTGTGGGGACCCTGGCAGTACCCCAATGCAGGTCAATCAGTAACATAGTGGTGTTCCTATTTCTGGCAACCAGTGTAAACATATGGTGTGGGAGTTATCTCAGGAACATATAGCAGCATGAGCAAATGCTCAGTGTGACTGAGTTGGGAACAGGGTACAGTAGGTCTCCATTCTTTCTGTTAAGAACAAAGAGCAGGGAATCAAGAATCAGGCCTGTAATGTGGCTGCCTGAGAATCTTGGCGTCTATTACGGAGATAATGGGAGATTTGTATAAGAGAAAGGAGTTGGTCTTATTTAGGTTTAAAAGGCTCCACCTGGCTACACGGTGGAGAAGAGATTATGGGGTTAAAGCAGGTGGCAGGGAATTCAGGAGGAGGTTACTGCTATAATCCAGATGAGTGTTGATGGACCGGAGTTATGACCATGGAGGTGGGAGAAAAGGTTAGATTCCAGGTCCATTTTTAATGAAAGAGCTGAGTAGACTTTGGATGGTGTAGGTGAGGGAGAAAAACGAGGAGCCAGAGTTGACCCTAGAGTTTTTCATCCTATCAGCTGAAAGGATGGAAGCTCCAACAAACTGGGATGGAAAAGTTGGTGGTAGGTTAATTTTCCTTAGGAACATCAGAAGTTTTGTTTTGGTCTTGTTAAGACTCTGAAAAGTTTCAGAGAACAGTTAGTGGAGTGGGCAGTTGGACACACAGGTCTGGAAATCTGGAGAAGGCTTTCAGGAGGGAGACTTCCAAAAGTGGTGGCTATTATGTAGACCAGGGTGGGGCTGTGGATGTTGTTTAGGAAGGGAATGCAGGTTTTAGTGACAACGCTATTGGAGAGTCAGAAGGACTAGGTTGCATACTAAGGAGTAGTTTTCTTCCTTGACACTATTGGGGTTGCTGGACCTCACAAAAAGAGATTAGGGAGAGGGGTGATAGTGGAAATGGTGTGGGTTGATCTAGCAAGTAGCCAAGGCTTCCATGGGATGAATGGACTGGAGATAGCTGCTCCTATGTCCAGGAGGCATAGGAGTAATTGAGACAAGATGACACTGAGGCAGGGCTCCTGCTAATTCAGTACTGTATGAATTCACCAGGATTTGGTGGTGAGCTTTGATGGGTTGTAGGATGTTTCATTCTTGCTAGTGAATAAGGTCTGGGGCGAATATGGGCTTGGGAGAGTCACTGTGCCGGGCATGTGGGACTGGGCTTTTAATGAAGTTTGGGTGGACAGCAGAAGGTTGTGGTGGCTGAATGGACAGCAAGTGCAGCATGGAAGTGGAAGAGGGTCATGGATATCTGAGATTCACATGTGGCTCTGGGTGGTTAATATTGAAACAAAGATCACAGGCAACATCAATCATCAAAGCAACATTGAGAATTTACCTGGTTGTGGGATGCATCAGAGGATTGGGGTTGTACTAAATCATGTTAGTAATTTTCAAGCACTCTTCTGGATGCTGTTTGCCAAGTACATGGGTGAGTCCAGGGAGATGTCTGTGGTGTGGGGCAGGAAGGTGGCAAAGCTGGGGAAGTGCAACTGTGGGGTCTGAAGATGTGAGAGATGTGTCTACACAATGATGTGCACAAGGGGAGAATTGTGAGCTGATGGTCCACAGGCCCTGGAGTTGGGGCCTTAAGGGTGAAACATGAGCCCAAATTTGTGTCTTGGAGGCACAATCTGGAAGGCCCCAAGGGAATTGCTTGGCAGGCCCAGAGCTGAGATGGCATTTATGTGCTGCTGCGGCCCCCCGCCCCTCCATCTTTTGTTGCTGAGCACAGTAATCAATGGAACCCTGAGGAGAGCATGGGCATCAGTGTCACCAGGGCCTGGTATCTCCTTTGAGGTGGGGAGCTTTGAAAGAGGATGATTGTGGAGATGTGTGAGAAGTTGGATTGTGGGTTCTCAGAGAATATTCGTAGTTTCATTTGTACTAATCATGACAGGGTGGTGTGACCTTTCAGGACATTGCCATGTACTTCTCCTGGGAGGAATGGGGCCTCCTTGATGAGGCTCAGAGATGCCTGTACCTCGAAGTGATGCTGGAGAACTCTGCACTTGTATCCTCGCTGAAGAGTAAGTCCCTTACTCTTTTTTTTTCCTCCTTACTCTTCCCAGTGACCTGGACTAGGCTCTTTCTTTCCTCCCTTCATTTTCTTCAGAGGATGTTGTCTTCTTCTCACATATGGACCATGGGAACTGCTTCCTTGCCTAGCTTTCTGAGTAGTTGCTGTCATAGCCAGGGCTGGGTTGTTTACACTGCTTTCTCCTTTCTTTTGTAGCTTAATATCTGCTGTACTGATCTCTAATACGTAATGATTTGAGGCATATAATGTTGTAGTGAGCCTAATGAAGTCTACCTTATTAGTGAAGAGCATTTTTCATATAACTGTGGCCTGTTTGTATGTATTCTCTTCACGTCCGTTGCCCATTTTTTAACTCTATTTTTTTGTTATTAAGTCTTTTGAATACCTTGTATATTTTGAATGGTAACATCTTATCAGATAATGGCTTGCAAATATTTCCTCCCATTCTGTAGATTGCCTCTTTTTGTTGTTGATTGTTGCGTTGCTATGCAGAAGTATCTTCATTTGGTGTAGTCCTAGTTGTTTATTTTTGCTTTCATTGCCTGTGCTTTGGTGATATCCAGAAAAATCATCACTAGGACTAATTTCACAGAACTTTTTCCTTAGGTTGTCTTTAAGGAATTTTACGTTTTTAGGTCTTACATTTAAGTCTTTAATCTATTTCAAGTTAGTTTTTATAAGTGGTATAAGACAGGGGTCCAGTTTCATTTTTTTTTTACCTGTGGATATCCAGTTTTCCTGACACCATTCAGAATTTACTCTCCCTGCCACCACCACATTTTATGTTTTTGATGTCACAGTTCACATGTTCTTATATTGTGTATCCATTAACAAATTATTGTGGCTGTAATTATTCTAATCCCTTTTTTTAATCCTTTTGTTTTTAACTTTTATACTTGAGTGATTTAAACACCACCAACACAGTATTATAGTAATCTGAATTTTACTACATACTCAGTTTTACCAGTGAGTTTTATATTTTCCTATGTTTTCATGTTTCTATTTATTATCCTTTCATTTCTGCCTGAAGAACTCCCTTTGGCTTTTTTTTTTTCAAGTTTCAGATATTTATTAATCACTGTAAACCCCAACACAAAACAACAATGTGATTTCATGCATTTAGAGGGGAAATATTTCCTGGTTAAGTGGAAAATTGTGCAGATGGCTTCTGGAAGACCTTCATTCTAAGAAGCATTATAGTGAAACATTTCATTTAGAAATCTGGAACTTCTTTCTTCAGTTTGCTGTAATCGACATTCACTGAGTGGAACTTGTATTGATCATTGGGACCCAGTTTGTTCCAGGGTTCTGGGTTATTCTTTCTTTTTTTCCTCATTGGCCACGCTGGGCGGCTTGTGGGATCTTAGTTCCTAGACCAGGGATTGAACCCCAGCCACAGAAGTGAAAATACCAAGTCCTAACCACTGGACTGCCAGGGAACTCCCTGGGTTATTCTTTCTGTCCCAGCTAACATTTGGATTGAACAATTCCAGGTGCAAGACATACAATGCTGCTCCAGTACCTCCCACTGTAATAAATACAAAGAGGGGGATCAAGCTAGGATGCTTCTTGGCCTGACCAGTGATCTGGTGGAGCATGGTTGCAACAGAGGCCTTGAGTTCAGATGGAGAGAAAGAAAAATGTGCAAGGCCCAGGACTAAGTAGTCTCTTCTCCCTTTGGCATTTCTTAGAAGTCAGGCTGAGTGTCAATGAACTCCCTCAGCTTTTGTTTGTCTAAAGTCTTTCTTTAATTGTGCAGGACAGCTTTGCTAGGTAAAATATTCTTGTTTGACAGTTTTTTTCTTCAGTGTTTTGAATACAGTATCTACAGGATATTTGTTCCAGGAGCCCGTGTGGATACCAAAATCTGTAGATGCTCAAGTCCCTTATATAAAATGACATAGTACAGTGAACAGAGTGAACCCTCTCTATCTGCAGGTTTAGAATTCACAGATTCAGAGAACCAACTGTATATCATCCCACTCTCTCCTAGGCTGCAAGATTTCTGCTGAAAAATCTACTGATAGCCTTATGAGGGTTCCCTGTGTGAAGAAGTTTCTTTTCTCTTCGTGCTTTCAAAATTCTGTTTGGGTTTTTTTGCTTGTTTACTGACAGTTTTGTTTATAATGTGTCTTGGTAATATCCTCTTTGGAATGAATCTGTACATGGACCTATGAGCATCATGAATTGGGTGTTCACATCTCTTCCCAGACTTGGGAAGTCAGACATTATTTCTTCAAACTTTCTGACACTTTTTCTTTCTATCTCTCCTTCTCCTGGGACTCCAGTAATGCAAATATTGTTTTGCTTGATGGTATTCCATAGTTTACCTATGCTGACTTCACTTTCTTCCCCCCTCTGGCTGGATGATAAATGACCTGTGTTTGAGTTCACATATTCTTTCCACTGCTTGACCAAGTGTGTTGTTGATACTCTGTTGCATTTTTCTTTTCATTTGTTGTATTCTTCAACTTCAGAATTTCTGTTTGATTCTTTTTTATGATTCCTGTCTCTCTGAACTTCTTGTTTTTTTCCTGTATCATTTTCCTTATCATGTTGAGTTATCTATCTGTGTTCTCTTGTAGCTCACTGAGCTTCCTTTTTTTAAAAGTTATTTTATTTATTTTTGGCTGCATTGGGTCTTCGTTTCTGCACACGGGCTTTCTGTAGTTGCAGCAAGTGGGGGCTACTCTTCATTGCAGTGCGCGGGCTTCTCATTGCAGTGGCTTTTGTTGCGGAGCACGAGCTCTAGGCGTGTAGGCTGCAGTAGTTGTGGCTCATGGGCTCTAGAGCACAGGCACAGTAGTTGTGGTGCACGGGCTTTGTTGCTCCATGGAGTGTAGCATCTTCTTGGGCCGGGGCTTGAACCCATGTCCCATGCATTGGCAGGTGGATTCTAAACCACTGCACCACCAGGGAAGCCGCCTCACTGAGCTTCCTTAAAACATTTATTTTGAATCCTTTGGTGGTTCGTAGATCTCCATTTCTTTGAGGTTGGCTACTGGAAAATTATTATGTCCCTTTGATGGTATCATGTTTCCTTGTTTTTCATGTTTCTTTTATCCTTGTGTTGATGTGTGTATGTGTGGTGAATCAGTCATTTCTTTCAACATTTTGGGGTAAATTTTGGTTAGAGAAATAGCTTCACCTTCATGTGAATGCAAGGGTGCTGGCTGGGTGGGGTATTGTGGTGTTGACTCCAGTGAAGACCCTGGGAATATAGTCTCTGTGCAGATCTGTCAGCTGAGATCAGAGTGGTGAAGACTGTAGGGGTCCTCAGTGACCATGGCAGCAGTAGTATGCAGTGGTGGCAATGGCTTTTGGAGTCTTTAGTGACAAAGACTGCTGGGAATCCACTGATCTCCTTTTCTCCCATTGAGGATGTTATGGCTAAGGAGATTTCCTTTGGAATCCATGCTGATGAACTCTACAGGATCCTCTAATGTGAAAACTGGGGAGTCTGCTGCTATCGGAGGGGTTCTTTGTTGTCAGTGACAAAGCCTGCAAGGGTCCTCCACAGAGCAGGCCACTAGGGACCATGATGGCACAAGCCCAGTGGCTGACACAAGTAGCTCTCACTTACGTACTTTGATCCTAACCATCCAGCCATCTCTGCTAAGCCAGTTTTCCCAGCGATCCTTTCTGTGCAGTTATTCTCCTTCTTTTGCTCCACTGTGTTGCTGTTTGTCTTAATTGGACACTTATGCTGTACCCCACATCCACCCCAGGGCTATTTTTATTCATTGATAGCTGTCTAATTGTTTTTGGAAGGGGAATGAATGCTAGTATCTCTTATTCTGTCATCTCACTGGCATCACTCACATAGATCTCTTTTCTCTGGTCGTTTTTTGTGCTGAGTTGCTCTGGGACAGTGCTGGCCATTCTTTTTTTTTTTTTTTTTTTTTTTTGCTGTACGCGGGCCTCTCACTGTTGTGGCCTCTCCCGTTGCGGAGAACAGGCTCCGGACGCACAGGCTCAGCGGCCATGGCTCACGGGCCTAGCCGCTCTGCGGCATGTGGGATCTTCCCGGACCGGGGCACAAACCCGTGTCCCCTGCATTGGCAGGCGGACTCTCAACCACTGCACCACCAGGGAAGCCCCCTGGCCATTCTTTTGTGCTGTTTTTCTCTTAGGACTTGCATCATGTGTCCCAGGTACTTGCTCAGCTAGTAGTTGGGGGGAGAATCCTTTGTGCATCACAGGATAGACATGACTCCAGTCATGGAAGAGTGGGCTCAGAGGGAGCCTGGCCTTGGTGAATGGCAGTTGGTGAGGGTGTGACACCAGGGCTGTGTGTAAGACCATACCAGAGATCTGTCCCATTCAACCAGTGTTTTGTTTCCATTGCCTGTGTCCACATCCCATTGCCATTTGTTCTTCCACATTGTTGATACTTTGCCAACTTGTCAGTTCTAGTAGTTATCATTTCCGCTCTGGCTTCTTTCCAGCAGTAATCTCCATCTCTCTAAACCCCACATCTCAACCATTTCTTTGACAGGTCTCCCTGTAGTGTTCTCCAACATGAGGCCATACATGCTGTGCTTGGAGGTGTGCATATATCCTTATATTGACTTTCAACAGTATCTACTCTGTTACAGTTGATTTTCATGGGATGGATACATTCACATTCTTCTACACAGCCTCATGTCAACCAACAGGAATGGTTCTGTAGGAAGCCAATGACAGAGGAGTAAGTTGTAAACCCTACCTCTGTTCCTTGTGTTATACACTGTCTTTGTGTCCTTCCCTTGGTGGGGTTTCCACCATTCAGTGACTTTAGGAGCCCAGCAATGCACAGCAGTCATTTCTTCAGAGTTCAACCCGCTTGTCTTCAAAAGTATCCCTGGACCCATGCCTAGATGTGACGGATGCACATTTGTGATGGGCTTGCCCCATTCCTATAATGTCAACATATACTTCACCAGTATTTCTTTGGGTTCAGGTTGCTGCTGTGGAGCACAGGATGCAGAGGTACCCTTTTAACAAAGCATTTCTGTAGGAATCTCACAGGCCAGAACTCCCAGTCCAGCTCCATTTTCCCAGAAGACCCACCCCTGTCAGATGTGTGGTCCAGTCTTTTTTTTTTATTTTAAAAAATATTTATTTATTTACTTATTTATTTATTTTTGGCTGCGTTGTTGTGCACGGTCTGTGCACGGTCTTTCTCTAGCTGAGGTGCTGTGCACGGTCTTTCTCTAGCTGAGGTGCATGGGCTTCTCACCGTGGTGGCCTCTCCCATTGTGGAGCACAGGTTCTAGGCGTATGGGCTTCAGTAGTTGTGGCTCGTGGGCTCTAGAGTGCAGGCTCAGTAGTTGTGGCACACAGGCCCAGTTGCTCTGTGACATGTGGGATCCTCCCGGACCAGGGCATGAGCCCATGTCCCCTGCATTAACAGGTGGATTCTTAACAACTGTGCCACCAGGGAAGCCCTGTGGTCCAGTCTTGAGAGTCATTTTCCAGTTGGCTGAGCAGCAGGGAACACAACACAGCTAGAAACTCGAGGTGTGGGGCATGTGAAAAATGTTTTTATTTCAGGGCAAGCAAACAACACCAGAAGCAGCACATGGGAGAAAAACCCTTCTTAGGCAGTGTAGACAAGGTTTCACTTGTGAAGAGTTGCAATTTCCAGGAGTCATGGAAGGTTTTTACCTGCAGGGAGCTTGGGAAGGACTTCCTAGTCTTGTCAGGACACCTCCAGCAACAGGCCACTCACTCCCGGGAGAAGCCAAAAAAAATCTCTCAGTGTGGGGTGACTTGTCGAAGAAGAAAAATTCATTATACTCGGGGAGAATGCAAGAAAGCCTTCAACCCCCAAAACACACTTGATCAGGACCAGGGTGTCCACACTGGTAGACAGTGTTTTGTGTGCCAGGACTGTGGGAAAGCATTCAGGTTCAAATGCTTGTATGTTGTGCATCAGAAAGTCCACACTATAGAAGGGCTTTACATGTGTGGTGAATGTGGCAAATCTTTTAAGTGGAGTTCAACCCTCAGTCAACATGAAAGAGTTCATACTGGGGCAAGGCAGTACGAGTACAGCAAATGTGGAAAATCCTTTAGCTGCAAATCTTTGCTCGTTTATCCCAAAAAAGGTCACATTGGAGAAAAATGATACATGTGCAGTGAATGTGCACAGTCTTTTAGCTATAGCTCTATCCTTACTCAGCAACAGAGTATTCACCCTGGAAAATGGCCTTATGCGTGCACTGAATGTGGGAAGTCTTTTACTGATAGGTCTGTCCTCTGTTATCATCAGAGAATTCACACTGGAGAAACGCCTTATGAGTATAATGAATGCAGGAAGTCTTTTACCTATAGCAAAAACCTCCGTTATCATCAGAGTTCACGAAGGAGATAGGCCTTATGAGTGCAGTGCACATTGGAAATCTTGTACTGCTAGGTCTGGCCTCCATGATCATCAGACAGTTCACACTGGAGACTGGCCTTATGAGTGCAGTGAATGTGGGAAATCTATCACCTTCAGCTCCAGACTTCACCGTCATCAGAAAGTTCACACTTGTGAAACACCTTGTAATAGTAATGAATGTGGGAAATCCTTTAGCAAAAAATCTACTTTCTTTCAACATCAAAGAGTTCACACTGTGTAAAGGCCTTAGCTTTTTAGGAAATGTGCGATTGTCCTGTTGATTATAATGGCACTAAAGGAGCCATATATCTGAACTCAGTGTTGTACAAATGTTCACAGTTAGGAGATCCCCTGTAAGTTTGAGTTATATGAAAGCATGTGTGGCTTGTTATACTCTCTGATCTGCTCAGGGCTCTTGCCAAATTTAAGTCACTGCCAATTTCTATGGCCAAAGACGTTTTACCTTTACAACCTGGCAGGTCCCCACAGTTTGCATCAGTCACCATCCCAGTGTGCTCAGGGAAGCTGACCACTGGTCTCCCATGTAAAGGTTTGTGGATTCCTGTAGTCTCTCACTGATATTCTCCTTAAGGCCGTTACTGCAGAGGCGGGAACACAAAGGTAGTGAAAATGGAGATCTGTAGTCCTGGGATGTAGCTTTGTGGCCCAGTCTGTATTCCTGTTGACATGGTTGGAAACATCCTTCATTGCTCACCAATGTTGGCTTCCACTGAGGCAAGACTGATTCTCAGAGGGCATGAGGAGAGACATGGTGGTCATTATAGCATTCCCAAATTTATTTTCTTAAAAGGGATGCACAGATTTGTGAAATGTAAAGCCATTTTTTATAGCTTTATTTAAAGGTATAATTTACATTGAATTAAACTTTATACATTTCCTTATATACATAATTTAAAGTATAATATTTGATAAGTTTTGCTGTAGGTATGAACCTGTGAAACTACAATCATAGTTATAATGGCCATATCCATTGCTGTATATTTACCTCATGTCCTTTTATAATCTCGCCCTGCCCTTCCCTCCCTCCAAATAATCATCAATTTACTTTCACTTAAAATTGATACCTTTGCATTTTGTAGAATTTATATGGTGGGAATCATTAAATATTTACCCCTTTTCCAGGTTTACTTTATGTTGTATAACTACTTTGAGATTCATCAATGACATTATGTGAATACTTAACCTTTTTCTTTTGCTGAGTAATCTTATATTTGGATAAATCGCTATTTGTTTATTCATTCATCTATTTATGGACATTTGGGTTATTTCCAGATTTTTGACAATTTCAAAATAAACGTGATACAAACATTTGTGTACATTTCTTAAAATGAATATATTTTATCTTTTTTCAATAACTTTGAGTGCAGTGTCTGAGTCATAGGGTAGGTGAATATTTAACTTTTGAAGGAACTAAACAAATTTTGATCTAAAATGACTATCTTTTTGCATTCCTACCAGCAGTGTATGAGGGTTCCATTTCCTCACATCCTAGTGAATCCTGATTTGTTTAATTATTTTAATTTTAGCCCCCCTTTTAAAATTTATTTTTATTTATTTATTTATTATTATTATTATTATTTTTGCGGTATGCGGGCCTCTCACTGTTCTGGTCTCTCCCGTTGTGGAGCACAGGCTCCGGATGCGCAGGCTCAGCCGCCATGATTCATGGGCCCAGCCGATCCGCGGCATGTGGGATCGTCCCGGACCAGGGCATGAACCCACGTCCCCTGTATCGGCAGGCAGACTCTCAACCACTGCACCACCAGGGAAGCCCAGCCCTCCTTTTTAAAAAATATTTATTTATTTATTTGGTTGTGCCAGGTCTTAGTTGTGCCAGGTAGGCGCCTTAGTTGTGGCATGTGAACTCTTAGTTGTGGCATGCATGTGGGATCTAGTTCCCTGACTAGGGATCGAACCCGGGCCCCCTGCATTGGGAATGCAGAGTCTTATCCACTCTGCCACCAGGGAAGTCCCCAATTTTAGCCCTTTTAATAAGTTTGTCATGCTATCTCAGTGTTGGTTTAATTGGATTTCCTTAAGGATTCATGATGAGCATTTTTTCGGATGTGTATATGCTATCTGTATGTCTTTGGTAAAGTGTGTGCTCATATCATTTAGGCTGTTTTCCTTTATGAGTTAGGGCTATTTCCTTTTCACAAATAGGACAGTGAAATAACAAAGATATATTGGAATTTTACCCGTTTTACTCCTTGAATAACATAAGTGATTCTTTTGCTTTATGGAATAATTGTTTTCAATTCCGGAAAAATATTTCTTAATTTTTGCAAATTTGGGGACTTTCCTGGTGGTCCAGTGGTTAAGAATCTGCCTTCCAATGCAGGGGACATGGGTTCGATCCCTGGTTGGGGAACTAAGGTCCCACATGCACTGGGGCAATTAAGCCTGCGTGCTCTAGAGCTTGCGGACCACAACTAGAGAGAAGCCCACGCACTGCAATGAAAGATCCTGCATGCCGTAACTAAAATCCCACATGCCACAACTAAGACCCGATGCAGCCAAATAAATAAAATAAATTAATTTTTGCAAATTTGTATGCTATACACAATGTAATGTTCATATTTATCATACACAATTAATTTGCATTATAGATTTATCTGCATTATTAACACACTTCATCACTTTCCTAAGTTAGACATTTAATAATATAATAAAGCCCTGCTTTGTAGTTTTCACCCATTTTCCTGGTCTATCTTGGGGATTGGTGGGTTGGAGCAGGACTTTAAGGTGGATCAGGTGTGGGACTTCCCTGGTGGCACAGTGGTTAAGAATCCGCCTGCCAATGCAGGGGACATAGGTTCAAGCCCTGGTCCGGGAAGATCTCATATGCCCCAGAGCAACTAAGCCCGCATGCCACAACTACTGAGCCTGCACTCTAGAGCCCGTGCTCTGCAACAAGAGAAGCCACTGCAATGAGAAGCCTGCGCCCACAACGAAGAGTAACCCCTGCCTGCTGCAACTAGAGAAAGCCTGTGCGCAGCAACAAAGACTCAATGCAGACAAAAAAAAAAAAAAAAAGGTGGACCAGGTGGTATTAGGACAGACATTCTGAAGCCCTTCTGGAAGCCAAAGAATAGGTCAGTGATCAGACTCCCCAAACGTGGCCCATACAATGTGGGTTTAAATCTCGTCACCAGCCATCACTGGGACAACAGGCAAAACAATCCACTATCTGGGTTGTCTCCTGTGTAAAATGGGGATAAAGAGCAGCCCTGTGCCCAGGCCTTTGGAGGAGCTGAGGTGCCCGTTCAGTGTGCAGTGGCTACACCACCAGCCACACCTGCAGGTGATATCCCCAAGCCATATACCTCTGGGCCCTTCTGTCTCCAGGTGCTTGTGAGAAACAAATGGGGCTTCCTAGAACCCTCTGGTCCACTGGAAGACGTGTCTTCAGGTTACTGAGGTCTCATTGTGGAATCCCAGGGAATCTGTGGGCCACTCTAGAGGTCCCCAAGATTTACTTCACTGACTGTGACAGGGAGATGATGAAGATGTTCACCGTAGCCTCTGACGGTCAGTCAAAGCAACAAAATACAGCCTGTACTGGTACCAGAATTCCAGGATTTGCATTTTGAGAATTTCTTTTTAATTTTCACAGCACTCTGGGTATTGGGAGCTATTACTGTATTGCTGGGGAAATCCAGGATAACAAAGATGAAGTGGGTCCCCCAAGGTCACACCACAGAAAGTATCAGATTCAAGAGGCTGGATTCAAACCTGGGAGTCTAGCTGCCGAACTGGGGACAGTCCCTTTATCATGGCACTTGAAGCCTTCAGCCCGGGGCAGGTGCACATTGAGGTTCATGGAGACTCAGCTGCTGCTGCTGTTATTGTTGGATTTATTTCCGTGATCGTTTCCCCATTCCTTGGATGTCCCAGAGCAGTTAATGTCTACTGTGGAAAACAGAATGGAGGTTTCTCAAAAAACTGAAAATAGAACTGCCATGTGATCCAGCAATTCCATTCCTGGGTATATATCCAAAGAAAACAAGAATAATAATTTGAAAAGGTACATGCACCCAATGTTCATAGCAGCATTATTTACAATAGCCAAGATATGGAAGCCACCTAAGTGCCCATCAACAGATGAATGGATAAAAAAGATGTGGTACACACACACCCACATGCACGCATACCCACATGCAGTGGAATACCACTCTGCCATAAAAAATGATATTCTGCCATTTACAGCAACATGGATGGACCTGGAGGGTATTATGCTCAGTGAAAAAGAGAGACAAATATCACATGTGGAATCCAAAAAATACAGAAAACTAGTGAATATAACAAAACAGAAACAGACTCACAGATACAGAGAACAAAGTAGTGGTTTCCAGTGGGGAGAGGGAAGAGGGGAAGGGCAAGATAGGGGTAGGGGACTTAGAGGTACAAACTGCTATGTAGAAAATAAATAAACAACAAGGATATATTGTACATCACAGGGAATTACAGCCATTATTTTGTAATAACTTTAAATGAAGTATAATCTATAAAAATTTTGAATCACTATGTTGTACACCTGAAACTAACATAATATTATAAATCAACTATATGCCAATAAAAATAAAAATAAATGTTTAAATCAGGGAAAAATATTGAGCTCAGCTTAACTCATCTCTTCTCAGACTTTAGTATCTCCTAATAAAAATTATTGAAGTCTTAACTTTTTTCACCCTTCTCAGATGCTTCCCCAGAGTTATCTCTGCCACTATCTTTGACTAACTACATAATCATTATAAATAGTTCCTTATAATTCGCATTTCACAACTTTTTTTTTTCCGATATCATCTATTCCTCATGCACAACAGCCCCAACAATCACTGGAGAAATGATAACCCCCTCCGAGCAAGGAGATGAGATGATGGGGTTCAGATGCCCCTTTTGCACATGTCCCCTGCCTGAGAACACTATCACTCATTGAGCAGGCACTACACTATACCAAAACAATTTCATAAGTTGCTCTCCATTTGAGATAGATGTCAGATTCCTAAGGGAACTGAATATATCTTTGGTCATTGAGTAAGAAATATTAAGTGGCTAGACAGTTCTGCTTTATGGTTTAGACACAATCAGTGAGGATACAGGCATGACAGATGTTCTCTGGGAAACAGAGGCAGAGAAAACTTCTTGTCCTCCTATTTCAGGGAGGCCTAAACATCGTTACTCATCTTCCAAGTCATGGCCCTAACTAAACATACAGAGTTAAAAAAACAACCAACACTTCTAACTGTATGTATTTGAATAGCAATAAAACGTTTATTACATTCCAGCTAAGAGCGGATGCATTTTGAGTCTGAATGAGAATATGTCCGCTCGCATTTGTAGCCTTTGGAAATAATTGGAATGATCTTTTTAGCCACAGGGGGCCATTTTGAGCTTACAGAGACCGGAATAATGTTTCTAAACAAATGATCCGTGGCAGACAACGCTCCCCGGAGACCCGCGAACCGCCCCTTTAAAAAGGGATAATCACATTCCTTTCCCCCCAAGGTTAGTCATTTCCCAGCGTTACTCTCAGTGCCCCAGAACCTTTCTTTTTTTAATTTAAGTATGGCTGATTTACAATGTTATATTGGTTTCACGTATACAACATACTGATTTAATTTTTTTTTTTTTTTTGGCCCCGTCAAGCGGTATGTGGGATCTTACCCTGCAGTGGAAGCGCGGAGTCTTAACTACTAGACCGCCAGGGGTCTCTGATTCAATATTTTTATAGCGTGTACTTCATTTAAAGTTATTACAAAATAATGGTTATATTTCTCCGTGCTGCGCAGAACGTTTCTTGGCCAAGGTGGACTCCGGGAATGTCCTCCTGCGCAGCTGTGGGAACTACACTACCCAGAGGGCAATGCGCCCAATGGTGGCGGAGTTGAGCCAATGAAAGCCCAGGGCAGAGGTACTTCCGTGCGTGGGCTTCGCTTCGGGGCGGGATTTCTGGCGTCTTCCTTGTGGCGGTCATTTTGGCCTTTCTCAGGTCGGGTCGCCCACTCAGAGGCTCGGAGCCAGGGGTCTTAAAAGAGAAGGCGTCAGAGGCCTCCACAGAGGCAGATCCATGGCTTGGCGGTGGCGCACCTCGGGGTGACCCGTAACAGGCTGAGATCGGGACCTCCACGCCTCACAGACTCCGCTTCGTCCACAGACTCCGATGGCGGCGGCGGCGGCGCTGAGGGACCCGCCTCAGGTAAACGTTTGTCTTCCGGGCTCTCACCGCCCTCACCTCCCACAGACACTAAAGACCCAAGTGCGGGGCGCCTGCTCACGTGCCTGCAGCTCGGGGCGCGGTGTCCGGGACGGTGAGCCGGTTGTGGGTAGGTCTTTTTCTGACAGTGTGATGGCGCGTGGGAGAGGGTGGCAGGCGGAGGGAACCGCAAGTGCAAAGGCTGGGAGGTCGGACTGAGGCGGGAGGATTCAGGAAACCTGGAGTCCGTCTTATGTCTGCAGGACACAGACTGTGAGGTGAAGTTGTGCCTGAGGAGATTTACTTTCATTCTGAAGGGTGTGAGCAAAAGAGGGACACTGAGATAGGATTCTAAAAGTTTTCCTAAGGCTGCTCAGAGGAAGAAGAGACGAGAAGAGAGATAATAGATACGGGAAATGTCGAATCCTGTAAAAGATTACACAGCTGGCAAGAGTCTGCTCTCAGGACTGAGGCCCGGAGGTAATTCAGACATCTCGAGCTCACTTGGCTCCTGGGCTGGCCAAGGGTACTTAGCGGTCTGAGCCCAAGGATGCTGGCCGTGGTGGTCAAACTCTCAAACAACCTCTCTTTTTCCACAGATTCCTGTAACTATGGAATCGCTTAGTGATACTGGTTTGTGGAGTTTATTTCAGGGTCTCGTTAGTCCTCACCCCACCCTTGTGGTCTCTGGGGTAATAGCGTCCTGGTACTGTTCTGCCACTCTTCCAGGCCTTGGGCCTGGGGGCCTTGAACAAACACCAGGCCTAGAGTTATGTAAGATGGTTCCTATTTTTGACAACGAGTGGAATCAGATGAGGAAAGTACCAGATCTGGCATAGGTACCAGAATGTGCAAAGGCCTGGAGGGGAGGTGAGGGAGGGTTCAGGGACGTGCAGGTATCTTTTCTTTCTCATGGTAGCTGAGAGCAGTGGAGCAGGAGGCAGGTCTGGAACAGCTTTTTTTTTTTTTTGGCTGCGTTGGGTCTTCATTGCTGCGCGTGGACTTTCTCTAGTTGCAGTGAGCGGGGGCTACTCTTACTTGTGGTGCGTGAGCTTCTCATTGCAGTTGCTTCTCTTGTTATGGAGCATGGGCTCTAGGTGAGCTGTGCTCTGTGGGCTCAGTAGCTGTGGCACACAGGCTTAGTTGCTCCATGGCATGTGGGATCTTCCCAGACCAGGGATTGAACCCGTGTCCCCTGCATTAACAGGCGGATTCTTAACCACTGCACCACCAGGGAATTCCCTGGAACAGCTTTTTGAGAAATTGGGTGTCTCTTCTGGAGGTGATAGGAGCACTGAAAAATTTGGAGCAGTGGAGACAGGTGATCTGACCCAGGTCTCAACAGGCTCCCTGTGGCTGCAGCATGGAGAACAGTATTGGCATAAGGGAGGTGATAGGAAGACCAGGGAGAAGGATACTCCTATAGTCTGTGTGAGTGTGCTGGTAGCTGGACCAGGGTGGTGGCCATGGAGGTGGGAGATGTGGCTGGATTCTGGATTGGTGTTTTAGGTATGGCAAGCTGGATTTTCTAATTTTGAGGTTGAAAGAAGGAGTCAGGGATGAAGTGAAAGTATGGATTTTGCATGTGGAAGGATGGAAGCTCTACCAACTGATATGGGAAAGTCCATAGTAAGAGTAATTTTCACTGGGGATATCAGAAGTTTTATTCTTGACCTCTTAAGGGTATGAGGTGTTTCAGAGTGCAGTTTGCGGGCATCCTCCTCTGAGGAGGAGTTTGGGATGGAGACTTATCCAAAAGGTAGTAGACAGTGTGGACCAGGGAGGAGCTGTAGATCATTTTAGTATGGGGAGTCCTGGTCAGGAGGATAATGGTAATAATAGCCTAGGAAGAAGAGAATGGGTCTGTGGACTGGGCTTCCTGCTTGGACCCCTGGTTGTGGGAGGTAGGTGTCACAACATGGGTGAAGGAGTTAGTCACAGAGAGGGTTATAAGGGTAAATGGTTTGGCATGCAACCAAGGCTTCTTAAGGATCAGTGGACATGAGATGGATGCAGAGGCATCATCAGGAGTAATTCAGACAAGCTGGTGTTTATTCACTGCTCTACCAACTCACTAGGGTTTTGTTGTAACCCTTGGTGGGACCTGGGGTGTTCTAGTCAGGCTGGCAGATTAGCTTGGGGACACAAGCGGTCATCTGGGAAACTCACAGATGATGTAGAGGGCCAGGTGCTGGGCCTTGAATGAGGGTTAGGTGGAGAAAGGAAAGCTATGACTGGTGAGGGTTCATCAAGTGCAGCACAAGTGGAGTAGGGCCATGGGTATCTGAGATCTGATGTGGTTCTTAGTGGATGAGGTTGAAGCAAGGGACAGTCAAGGAAGGAGGCCTTCATAGCAGGATCCAAGGCTGCCTTTGTCAGTGGGAACTGTCACAGTCTAGGGTCGTACTTGATCGTGTTTGAATTTGCCAAGCATTCTGTGGATCACATATACTGAGTAATGAATAGAGAGGCTGAGGAGATGATTTTGGTGTAGAGCAGGAGGGAGGCTGTGGCTGTGGGAGTGAAGTTGTGAGACAGTTGTTGTGGAAAGAGTGATGTACACATGGAGAGGGAGCATGAACTCATGGTTCCAGGACCCTGGTGTTGGCATAAGTGTCAAGGGTGAACCCAAGATTGGTGGTGTCTGGGAGAAATGATCTGGGGAACCCCAGGGGAATTGCCTGAGAAGAGTGGGGTGTTGTGGCTTTATGTGCTAGGTCCAGAGCTTAGATGACATCTGTCTACCCACCTGCTTGTTATTGAGGGCTGATACAGTGATCAAAAGGACCATGATGAGACAATGGGTATCAGTGCCACCTGAGCTTGGAAATGTTCATGAGGTGGGGAAGGGAGAGGGGTAAGCAACTGATAGATTGGGGAGGTGGTGAAATTAGGATCCTAAGGGGAAAGCTGGTCATGAAATGAACTATCCCCATCATGTCAAGGCTGTGTGACCTTTGAAGTTGTCCCTGCGGGAATGCAGCTGTGAGAGCGAAGTGTGGTTCAAAGAAAGATGTGCATGTGAAGAGGTAGTGTGAACTAATGGCCCTAGAACCCTGTTGTTGGGGTCATAAGGGTGAAGGAAAGACCAGTGTCAGATCACTCACACCTTCCCTGTGGCCAGTGTCTCTCCCTAACCTATGTTTGTGACACCCACCTTATTGACAAGAGGAAATGTGGCCTACATGCAAGACCCAGAGGTCAGATGTCACCTATCTGCTCATCTGCCTATTGATGTGGGAAGACACAGAATCAGTGGGAATATGAGAGAGTGATTCTAATGGCACCAAGGTCTGGTATCTCCTCTGAGGTGGGGAGTAGAGTGAGCAGAGGATAGATTGGGGCTGGGGGTGGGGGGAGTGGGGAACATGGCATGATGATCTTGGAATCATAGGAGAGAAGCTGATGGTGGAATGAACTGTCTCCATTATGACAGGGTATGAAATTTGAGGATGTGGCCATTGACTTCTCCCAGGAGGAGTGGGGGCTCCTTGATGAGGCTCAGAGACTCCTGTACTACAATGTGATGCTGGAAAACTTTGCACTTGTAGCATCCCTGGGTAAGACCTTCACACTCTTTCCAGTGTTCTGAGATGATGTCCTGTTTTTCCTTTTTTCCCTGGAGTTAGCATTGTCTTTTCCACAGCTGGATCATGGGCTCTGCTAATTTCCTCTACTTTCTTGTCAGATGTGCTGTGGATGCCGGCACTGAGCTGTGTGTCATGCCCTGAGTAATGGACTCCCCAAGCATCCCTAACACCTGTTGCCTCCAAAAGTGCAGAGATGGGTCTGGGAGTCAGGAATCTTGTAGTTGGCTTAATGAATCCCAACTTGCTTGTCCTCTCCCTGGTGGAGTGACTATGTCCAGATCCATGGCCTCCAGTTCTTCCCCCTTCTTCTAGCTAAAGTTCTTTGTGGCTGCCTGTGCCAGATCATGGTCATTACTTACATGATCCATGGGCTGTTTTTGTAAGACTCTCCTTTAGTTGTTTTTTGTAATGTTTTCTTTTTCTTCTCCAGGAATATCTCATTTTATTAGAGACTTTAAAAAAAAAATGAACTATAGTTGATTTACAATGTTGTGTTAGTTTCTGGTGTACAGCAAAGTGATTCAATTATATGTAATGTTTTCTTTACTGAATACTGTCATATGGCAAGTTGCTCTAGGCCAGTGCTGGCCACTCCCCTATGCTGTCTTTCATAAGACTTGCGTTATTCAGGTTCTGAGTAGTTGTACAATGGAGGGTGCAGAGAGAGCCCTGGTTGTTTCACAGAGTAGACATGGTAAGATGGTCTCAGAGGAGAGCCTGCCTGGGCCTGGTGAGTGACAGCTGGGGGAAGATATGACATCATGGCTGTTTTCATATCAAACCAGGAGCCTGCCCAGTGACCAGTAGTGCCACTGACTGCACCTCATTTCTACCTTTTCCCCATACTTGACACTTTGCTGACTTGTTAGTTCTTCTGTGACTTCCAGTTCCTGACTGCCTTCACCTTTGTGGCTTCCATGGGTCACCTGTTCCTCTGTACTTCTCTCTCTGTAGTGTTCTCCCCCACTGACCCGCACATGTATCATGAGGTGTGCACATATCCTTAAATATTCCTTGAATGCCAGCTACTTGATTCCATTTGGATTTTACTGGGGCAGGACACAACCAGCCTGCCCCACATCTGAAGGTTGTTGGGAGAGGAATGAGTTGGAAGCCTTGCCTCGGCTCTGTGGGTGCAACCCATCCTTGTGTCCTTTGTCTGGTGAGGTCTCCCCTATTTGTGATCTTCAGAGGCCTGCCCACTGCTGCCAAGCAGCCACTTCCTCAGCTTGCCCCCAGCTTCCTTGTTTTTAGAACAAACCCATGGCTCATTCTTTGTTGTGTCTGACACACCTTTGTAATGGGACTTCACTTTCCCACCAAAGTAAACATGCATTTCCTCAGCGTTTCTCTGCTTTCAGGTTGTTGCCATGGAACAGAAGATGAGGAGGCCCCTTCTGAGCAGAGTATATCTGTAGAAGGAGAGTCACAGGTTAGGGCTTCTAAGGCAGGTCCATCCACCCAGAAGACCCACCCCTGTGAGATGTGTGTCCCCATCTTAAAAGATATTTTGCAGCAAGCTGAGCACCAAAGAGTATACCCTTTGCAGAAACCAGACTTGGGTGGCACATATGTGAGATGCTTCTGTTTCATTGCAAACCTTCGCCAGCAACAGAAGCATGACAGTGGAGAGAAGCCCTGGAAGAGAGATGTGGACAGGGCCTCGCTTGTGAGGAGCTGCAACTTCTTTGTGCCAGGGAAGCCTTTCACCTGTGGGGAGGTTGGGGAGGACTTCCCAGCCACCTTGGGCCTTCTCCAGCACCAGGCCACACCCAACAGTGAGGAACTACAGAGTGGCAGCAAGAGTGGACAGGCCTTTCACAGTGAAAAAAGTCATTACAAGTGGGGTGAATGTGAAAAAGTTGTCAGCCACAGCCACACACTTGTTCAAGATAAAAGTGTCCACTCTAAAGAAGGGCTTTATGAGTGTAACAAATGTAGGAAAGCCTTCAACTGCAACTACAGACTTGTTCAGCACCAGCAAATTCACACTGGACAAAGACCATATGAGTGTGGTGAATGTGGGAAATTCTTTAGCCATATCTCTGGCCTTGTTAAACACCAGAGAATTCACAGTGGTACAAAGCCTTATGGATGCAGAGAACGTGAAAAATTATTTACCCACAACTTTAGTCTTAGAAAACATCAGAAAATTCACACTGGAGAAAGGACTTATGAATGCAGTGAATGTGGAAAAGTCTTCAGTCACAAATCCAAACTCATTCACCACCAGAGACAACACACTGGAGGAATGCATTTTGAGTGTGGTGAGTGTGGGAAATTCTTTAGCTACAAATCCAACCTCATTGAACACCAGAGAGTTCACACTAAAGAAAGACCTTATGAGTGCAGTGAATGTGGGAAGTCCTTTAGACAAAGTTCTAGCCTTTTCCGACACCAGAGAGTTCACACTGGAGAAAGGCCTTATGAGTGCAGTGAATGTGGGAAAGCCTTTAGACAAATTTTTAATCTCATTCGACATGGTAGAGTTCACACTGGAGAAATGCCTTATGAGTGTAGCGAATGTGGGAAATCTTTTAGCTGCAAATCTGAACTCGTTCAACACCAGAGAATTCACAGTGGAGAAAGGCCTTATGTGTGCAGTGAATGTGGGAAGTCCTTTAGACAGTTCTCTAACCTCATTCGACACCGGAGTGTTCATACTGGAGAAAGACCATATGAGTGCAGTGTTTGTGGAAAATCCTTTAGTCGCAAATTTATCCTCATTCAACATCAGAGAGTTCACACTGGAGAAAGACCTTACGAGTGCACTGAATGTGGAAAATCTTTTACCCGCAAATCTGACCTCATTCAACACCAGAGAATTCATACTGGCACAAGACCTTATGAGTGCAGTGAATGTGGGAAATCCTTTAGACAACGCTCTGGGCTTATTCAACACCGGAGAATTCATTCTGGAGAAAAGCCTTATGAATGTGGGGAATGTGGGAAATCCTTTAGCCAAAGTGCTAGCCTCATTCAACATCAGAGAGTTCACACTGGGGAAAAACCATATGAGTGTAATGAGTGTGGGAAATCATTTAGCCAAAGTTCTAGCCTCATTCAACACCAGAGAAGGCACACTGGTGAGAGGCCTTATGAGTGCAGTGAATGTGGGAAACTCTTTACCCACAAATCTGACCTCATTCAACACCAGAGAGTTCACACGGGAGAAAGACCTTATGAATGTAGTGAATGTGCGAAATCCTTTAGCCGCAAACCTAACCTCCTCAGACACTGGAGAGTTCATGCTGGAGAAAAGCCTTAAATGTGCAGGGAATGTTTTATTTCCTCACTCAGTATAGCAATACTGGAGGAGACTGTGTGAGAGCCATTTATCTGAATTTAAACCTCATTTATTCAAACACCCACCATGCAAGATTGCCCATAAGTTTCAGTTACATCTAAGGCTTTAAGGAGATGCATTATACCTTGTAACCTGCCCAGAGCTGCTGTTAGATTTATGTCACTGCCACTTTCTGTGGCTGAAGCCATTTCACCCCTGTACATGAGGCACCACTCCAACAGGCTCAGGAAAGCAGAACTCTGTGTTCTCCCATCTGTGTGAGGAAATTATGAATAGCCCAAACCCTTAGCAGGATCCTCATTCCTTTCTCTCTGATGTTAGGGAATGGACCTTACTCAGGTTGGGTCCAAAGGACCTATCCTCAGCTTGCTAAGAAGGACTACTTTTTTCAGGGACATCATTGTTCTCACATCATACTTGTGATGAATTTTTCCAGGTTCTAATTTACCAATGTGGAAACTGCTTGCTGCATGTTGCTCTGGTTTGTGATCTTTTGTAAAGGCCTCCTCTTGCATCTTTAATTTTGGCGGTTCTTTTCTCTCTTCCATGGGGGTTTGGAAGCAGAATTGTGATCTGTTAGCATGTAGAGGTGAACAGATTAATTTTCATTGCTTCCCAAGGCATTGAAAGGAAGACTGCAGGTCTCTGTGGTCCTAATTGGTGGACTGGTGCCACGATTTTTGGAGAGGTCAGAAGCCACCCTGAAGAGGAGGCCTTTGTTGTGAGAACCCCCAGTGCTTCTGTGACCAACATGAATTTTATTCCCTTGTTCACATAATTCCCAGCACCATTGAGGGGACCTCGTCCCCAGGTCCTATAAAGGAGCCATGTGCCATGATATACAAATTTTCAATGACATTTTCAGTGTCATTTATTGTTAGACTACAAGGGTCAGGTAGAACCATAATTTGTGTTACTGAACCAAACTCAGGTCCACTTGCCCATGTGCAGCACAGCCAATCTACTGACGCAAGGTTATGATGAAGTGAAGTACAGCATTTACTGTAGGGCATCAAGCAAGAAGAATGGGCAGCTAATGTTCAAAAGACCTGAACTCCCCAGTGGTTTTCAAGGAAGGGTTTTTTTTGTTTGTTTTTTTTTTTTTGCGGTATGCGAGCCTCTCACTGTTGTGGCCTCTCCCGTTGCAGAGCACAGGCTCCGGATGTGAAGGCTCAGTGGCCATGGCTCAGGGGCCCAGCCGCTCCACGGCACGTGGGATCTTCCCAGACCGGGGCACGAACCCGTGTCCCCTGCATCGGCAGGCGGACTCTCAACCACTGCGCCACCAGGGAAGCCCACAAGGAAGGGTTTTTAAAGGCAACATTTGGTTTGAGTGTTGCAGCTCGTGGACTTTCTTCTGATTTCTTAGTATTGAGGTAACAGGGTGATGTTTTAGTTATCTTATCTTATCTGGGGTCTATGTGCTTGTGGACAGCATGTAGTCGCCATCTTCCACCTGGGTGGGGTCTTGGTTTCTGCTGAGCAGCACAAAGATATGTGTCAGATTGTTGTTATATGTATCACTTGAGGGGAGCAAGTACTCTGATTTATTGCTGAACTATTGTTTAAGCTGTCATTACTTTTCTTCCTGGACTGCTTTTCCTTTGTTTCTGTATTCCCTCACTTCCCTAATTAGGAACTGCTTGAGTCTGCTCTTTGGAACTCAGGGAAGACCTTGGAGACTAAAACCTCTTTCTACTAACAAACAAGGGATACGTGGAGGGGCTTTTGTACGCAGGAAGGCCCGCATGGTCCTGCTTTTATTTGATACCCCTCAATCCTGAGGGGAACAGGGTCAGGACAAGAAAAGGAATACAGTTTTGTGTAGAGATGTTAATCATAAATTTACCAGGGGGACTTGGTTTTTTGGGGGGGGGTTGGTTTTGTTGGTGCAGAAACACTGGATTAATAGGGAGTTGAGGAGACTGCAGTAAATTAGATGGAATGTACCTCTTCTAAAAATTCATCCACAAATGCTCCAGTGACTATTCCTGTGTGATCAATGTGTACAGAAATTCTCAGGATCTCCATAACTGTATTTCCTGTAGCTGAGGTTTGTGGATTCCTATAGCCTTTCTGGGCTGTTCCCTCAAAGGCATTGCTCTACTGGTGGGAAAACAAGGATAGAGAAAAGGGCAGTCCTGTAGCCCAAGGATGTGTCTTTTGTGACCCAGTGAGCAGTTCTGTTGATTCAAGTGGCAGCAGCCTTCATTGCTTGCCAGTGTTGGCTGCCACTGAGGCAAGGCTGCACTTCCCAGGCCATAAGGAGAGAGATGGTAGAGACCATATAGTGTTGCCAACCTAATTTTCCAAGAGAAGTGGGATATCTACGCTTTTATTTGGAACCACATTTTAAGGCTTTCCTAAGGTTTAGCAAAGGTTAAGGTAACCCTTGAACAACATGGGTTTGTATAGTTGATGTGCAACAAAGTGCACTTACCTAATCGGTGCAATTTGATAAGCTTTGACATACATGTAAAGCTGTGAAACCACCACAATCATGAAAGTAAATTTATCTATCACATATTTACCTCATGCCCTTTTGGAATCTCATTCCCTACTCTCCTCAGCCCTACAGACAATCATTGATTCATTGATTCACTTTCCTTTACAATAGGTTAGTTTGTATTTTCTATAATTTTAAATAGGTATCATAAGATGTATACTCTTTTTTAAAACTGATTTACTTCATGCTGCACAATTATTTTTAAATTCAACAATGATGCTTATATTAGTTAATTCTTTTTATTGCTGAGTAGTCTTCTGTTCTATGGATAACATCTTTGTTTATCCATTTATCTGTTTATGGACATTGGATTATTTCCAGGTTTGCGGTATTATAAATAAAGCTGCTTAAAATATTTGCATTCAGTTATTTATATGGATATATGTTTTATTTCCCATGTGTTAATAACGCAGACTGTTGCAGTGTAGGTAGATGTTTAACATTTTAAGATATGCCAAACAGTGATCTAAAGTCGTTGTTCCCTTTTATCTTCCCATCAACAGTGTATGAGAATTGCAGTTCCTCTACAGGGTAGCCAACACTTGATACGGTCAATGTTTTAAAATTTTAGCCCTTGAAATAAGTGTGTAGTTTTAACTCTCTTTGGTTTTAATTCCATTTTCCTAAGAATTCATGATGCTGAGCATTTTTTCATGCATTTGTTTGCCCTCTGTTTATCTTCTTTGGTAAAAAGACTATTTATAACTTTTGAGTACTTTCTTTTTATGTAATTTATTTATTATTTTAACAAGTAAGACTTATGTTGGAATTTCACTCATTCTTCAGTGATGTGACCTCTTTGCCTTATGGGACAATCATTTTTGAATACTGGAAGGAAATTATATTTCCTCAGTTTTTTGCCCTTTGCACAACTGAAAGCCCACAGGCACCATATATTTTTTTCTTTAATCTGCACTATTAACATATTCTCCACTACATTCTTAAGACTCAGTATTCAATAATACATTAAATCACACCTAGGTTTGTAGTCTTTGTGCTGATTTCCCTGGTGTAAATACCCCTGTTATGGTCAATTTCTTTTCTTTTTTTTTTTTCCTTGTCACAGTCAATTTCAAACTGCCAAAATGGTGTCACTGAACATGACGTTGGTAAGATATTGCAGTAGCACACTATTCTTTTTAATTTTAAAAAAATTTTAAATTTTATTATTTTTGGCCATTTTGGGTCTTCATTGCTGTGCACAGGCTTTCTGTAGTTGCAGTGAGTGGGGACTATTCTTTGTTGTGGTGTGCGGGCTTCTCATTGAGGTGACTTCTTGTTGCGGAGCATGGGCTCTAGGCACATGGGCTTCAGTAGTTGTGGCATGGGAGCTCAATAGTTGTGGCTCGTGGGCTCTAGAGTGCAGGCTCAGTAGTTGTGTTGCATGGGCTTAGTTGTTCTGTGGCATGTGGGATCTTCCCGGACCAGGGCTCGAACCCGTGTCCCCTATGTTGGCAGGTGGATTCTTAACCACTGTGCCACCAGGGAAGCCCCAGTAGCACACTACTAATTCTATTTCCAACATACTGATACAGTAACCACAAATAACCTCAAAAACAGACAATAAAAAAACAGTCAAATGATTAGGAAGTGGCAAGTTTTAAATATTTGTTTTTTTTGTTTTTGTTTTTGTGGTATGCAGGCCTCTCACTGTTGTGGCCTCTTCGTTGTGGAGCACAGTCTCCAGACACACAGGCTCTGTGGCCATGGCTCACAGGCCCAGCTGCTCCGCGGCATGTAGGATCCTCCCAGACTGGGACATGAACCTGTGTCCCCTGCATCGGCAGGTGGACTCTCAACCACTGTGCCACCAGGGAAGCCCAATATTTGCTTTTTAAAAGCAGTTTGATTTAAATACAGTTAACTTTGGGAATTCCCTGGTGGTCCAATCGTTAGGACTTGGTGCTTTCACTGCCGTAGGCCCAGGTTCAATCCCTAGTCAGGGAACTAAGATCCCACAAGCTGCGTGGTGTGGCCAAAATGTACACACACACACACACATACACATACACACACACGCACGCACGTGATATATACAATTAAACCATACATATTTAAAATGTACATTTTGATATTTCCATACATGTTTGCATCCCTGAAACCAAGTTTTCTCGTGGCCACTTCAATTTATGTTTCTCAATATATCAAATTATAAGCACATAGTCTACCATTTGTAATGGCTATTTTCAAATGTATCCATAAATGGAAAAGACTGTTATGAAATCCCATGAACCCTCTCCCTATCTTCATCATGGTATATATCATTTCATGGTATTCTTTATCTCCATGTACATTAGTGTGTTATATTACTTAATAATCCCAGATATGTCAATGTATAACCTCTTCAGAATGCATTTCTAAAACGTAAGAACTCATAACTGATCATTTGGCACAGTCTTGATACTTTCAGCTCTTTTAACTGTAATTCAGCCTTTTTTGGCTTCAGTTTGAAGGATAACAGTTGTTTTTTCATAATTCTTTTCAGAATCATCAAAGGAAGTATGGGCAATCCATCTTGATACAGGCTGCTTAAAATATTCCAAGCGTTCAGGGATATAGCCTTTTGGAATTTCTGCTAACTCAACTTCACCAATGAATACATTCACCAGAGTAATCCCAAATGCTACTGGAATCCCAGTCAACAAAATGTGGGATTTCACTAAATTCACAAAATCCATGTCATACAAATATCTAATCATCCTGTTGTACACCTGAAAGTAATATAATGTATGTCAATTATATCTCAAGTTTCTGGTTCTGTTTAGTATGTTCACCGTTCCCCCATATTTCCCCTTTAGTATACTAGATATTGATGAGGTGGGTGCCTGAGGTCTTTTCCAGATGGACAATTTTGTGATGGTGACAGACCTGGAAATACAGTGTGTCTTTTGCTTCCACACTTTGTGCAGCCCATATGTGCCTGGTATGCAGCAGATGGTGACACTGCATCACAGCCCAGAGATCTGCAACACACATCTGTGGAACACAGTGAGTTAGGTGTGTGTGGCACAACTTGAGAGTGCCCCACAAACACTCTAGGGACACAAGTGTAACAGGTATGGAATGCTGATGCCCCTCAGCCTGGAGGCAGACTTGCACATACCACATCCACAATAGAAAAGATGTATGGCAAACATGGACCACACACACTGGCATATGTAAAGCACACCAGGCACCTGTGAGATGCATGGAGGCACTATTATCACCTCAGTCTCCATGGAAATTGGACAGACATATGATAGGGACGCCCAGTGGTCATATGTGGGCCACGCACAATTGCACAGTTCCCATAGACCAAGTGAGATGAGGTCAGCACAGTCTGGCCTGAGGAGAACACACCTGTCGCCTATGTACACCCCATCACTGCAAGTTTCATTATGGGCTGATGGGAATACAGATCAGGATCCTGATGTACATCCCTGCACAACTCAGAGATCAAAATGTGAGCAGTGGTTTGATCTGAGCAGGAGAGCAGATTTTCATGAGTTTTACAGGAGAGAACATTCAGTCGTTTTCAGGAATGGTTGATCAAGCGTGTTCCCTAGGAGGACGACAAGGGCATGTTCTTGGGGATTAGCGTCACAGTCAGTCATTGATTTGCATTTCACCTAGAGGGGTGGGAGGTGCGGTCATTACCAAGATCACCTGTTGGGGGAGTGAGGAAGAAAAGCCACAGGGACCCCAGCATATGAGGGCCACAGTGGAGATTCTCAGTCCTTCATTGTCTATTCCAACATCCAAAATAGTGATGGAGGTTACCAGGTGACAGCTCTGTCTGCGTGTACTGAGTGGCGGGGGGACCCTAAGGTGGTGTTTAGAAGGAAAACTGACAGGACCTTGGAAATGAATCATGAGTGTGGCAGTGAGGGCCAGGGATGCATTTGAGATAACATCAGTGGCAGTGTCAGGGGTGTCCCGCTGGTGGTGGTACCATCCATACTAAACACTCATGGGTGGGAAGCGAGTTGCCAGAAGGCCTTTGTGGGGAGGAACTTGAGGTCTGAGAAGGAGTCTCCTGTTTTAAAGGAGAGTCTGGGGAGCACATGACACCTGGGGATGGATTCCACAATGCAGGCGAATGAAACTGCTGGAAGAAGGGGCCAGAGGGGATGTGTGAGATGGTAAAAGAGTTGTATGAGTTAAACAACTGCATAGAAGGGGACAAACATGGCTTTAGAGGGAGAAACATCATCTACAAATCCACAGAGGGCACACCCTGGAGTTCACTGTCACTCTTAAATGTTCTTCTAATTATGTAATATGTTCAGTGACTCTGTTCTGTCTCAGCCTCTATTTTTAAAAATTATTTATTTATTTATTTGGTTGTGCTGGGTCTTAGTTGTAGCAGGAGGGCTCTTTAGTTGTGGCATGTATGTGGGATCTAGTTCTCTGATCAGGGATCAAACCTTGGGCCTCCAGCATTGGGAACTCGGAGTCTTATCCACTGTATCACCAGGGAAGTACCCTCCTGTCCCAGTCTCTGATGTGCCAGTTTTCTTCAACACCTAAGATGTGACCTCTTAGATATCACCTGATTCTCAAATCCATGAACTCCCCCACTCCACCCCATTTATCCATCTGAATCGGGTTCTCCTGTTCTTCTCTGCATGGTTCTCTTGGTCAATACGTCCAGTAAACTCCTGTCTCAGATCCTAGCCCCATTTTAGTTCCATTTTCCTCACTAGGAGAAACACCAGTTCTCCAGTTCCTCTCTGCCTGCCATGAGGCAGTTTTATGGGACTGTAAGATATCAGTGACCTGCAGATTGTGGACAGTAAAATTTCATAGTCCCGAACCTCTGTTTTCTAAGCTGCTGACTCAGTTTAAATTGTGCCAAAATCTATAGTATTTTACTAAACCTTGGCAAAACCCTCCCTCACTGCTTCATAGAAAAGCCTCCCAAAGAGGGAGGAGTTTATTCTCACAGCTGAAGAGTAATGCCATGTCCCTACTGGTCTTTCCAGAAATGCCCCTTCAATTTTGCCCTGTCTTATTTCTACCTAAATTCCCTTCCCTCTTCATCTACAGTTATATCTCATGGATTTTATTGTATTAATATGGTTTATGAGACCCAATTATTACTATAGTTTATTTTTATTTATTTTTAATTGAAGTATACTTGATTTACAATATTAGTTTCAGGTGTACATCATAGTAATTCAGTATTTTTATAGGTTATTCCATTTAAAGTTGTTAGAAAATATTGACTATATTCTCTGTGTTATCCTATATATCCTTGTAGCTTATTTATTTTGAGCATAGTAGTTTGTTCCTCTTAATCCCCTACCCCTATCTTGCTCCTCCCCCTTCCCTTTCCCCACCGGTATCCACTAGTCTGTTTTCTATATCCATGAGTCTGTTTCTGTTTTGTTATATACACTCCTTTGTTTTAATTTTTAGGTTCCACATATTAGTGATACATAGAGAGTCTTTTTTCACTAAGCATAGTACTCTCTAGGTCCATTCACATTGCTGCAAATGGCAGAATTTCACTCTTTTTATAGCTAAGTAATATTCCATTGTATATATGTATCACATCTTTATGCATTCATCTGTTGATGACATTAGGTTGCTGCCATGTCTTGGCTCTTGTAAATAATGTTGCAATGAATATTAGAGTGTGTATATCTTTTCAAATTACTGTTTTGGAACTTTTTTCTCTTCTCCTTCCTCCTCCCTCTTCCCTCCTTCCTCTTCCTTCCCTCCTTTCTTCCCTCCTTCCTTCCTTTCCTCTTCGTCTTCTTTTGAGAGAATTTTTGAAGAAGAAAAGCTGGTCCTGGGTCCTGGTCGTCCCTCTAAACTGAGACCAGATTTCTAAAGTTTGGTTTTGGTTACAGTCATTGCCCAGTTTGTCATCTCTTGTACTCTCAGTACTGTCTCCCAGTACTCTGCTCTCCCATGTGATACAAAGTATCTTGGAAGAAAAGTCCCCAGGCAGGGCTGTGCTTAGCCTGATTTCAAGTGTTGAGTGGGGATGGAAGGAAATGGCAGGATTTTAGTGCATATTTCTTCAGGTGTTCTTCAGCCCTGAACCCACCTCAGGGATGCATCAGTCACCTGATCATTGATACTTGTTTGTGTCTGTCTATTCCTCTGTCTTGGAGTCTTCTTCATCCCCATCACTGCTTGATTCAGGCTTCTGTGAGTAGCGCCATTGATGTGGTGACTCAGGAAAATGTACTCTTCACAAGGCAGGTGATATTCTATGCCAGTCATCCTCCAGATCTCATTAAAATGTCTGAATTGTTCGTACATTTAGTTTTCTCTACTGGGGATTCATACTTGCACCTCATTCATCATAACTAGTTTTCTCTAATATTGTTCTTTTTTTTTTAAAGCTTATATTTTATTCAATGTTTATCATAAGTTTTTTTGCCTTGTTTTCTAATGTATTCATTTTATTTATTTATTTTTGGCTGTGTTGGGTCTTCGTTGCTGTGCGTGGGCTTTCTCTAGTTGCGGCAACCGGGGGCTACTCTTCGTAGTGGTGAGTGGGCTTCACATTGCGGTGGCTTCTCTTGTTGCGGAGCACAGGCTCTAGGCATGCGGGTTTCAATAGTTGTGGCTCATGGGCTCTAGAGCGCAGGCTCAGTAGTTGTGGTGCACAGGCTTAGTTGCTCTGCAGCATGTGGGATCTTCCCAGACCAGGGCTCGAACCCGTGTCCCCTGCATTGGCAGACAGATTCTTAACCACTCTGCCACCAGGGAAGCCCTCTAATATAGTTTCTTATTATATTCTAGTTTAGGTTTGTGTAAATCTGCACTCTCTACGTGTGTATGATTCTTTTAACTATGAAGCTTTTAGAAAATATTGCTTGAATGAAGGTAGACACATAATAGCTAAGGATCCCCCTCTTTCAGGCCACTTACTCATGATGTTCCTCTGAGTTATGACATCTCCCAGGGAATTAGGTGTTGGAGAAACCCCTGTGAGTTATCCCAAATCTGAACAGAGCCAAGTAAATGGCTTCCACTATCCTAATTGTCAGGCTTCCATGCCTTCTGCTCCCCTCCCTGTGATAACCCTGGGCACTTCAAGGACTCTTGGAAAAGTCGCTCTCCCACATTCTCCCAATTGCTTCTTTGGATATTGTCACATGAGTTGTACTTCTTTTTAATGATAGTTAATTGGGGCAAAAATTGTTTAAAATTTATTCTCAGTACCCGATCCAGCCACTGTCATACATTTGCAGACTTGAAAATGAGTGGCCTGGTGGGAAAGGGGATTAGGGAATAATAAAACTATAGCTCAAGGCTTGAGTTCCTCATCCAAATCACAAGACAGACTCGACTTGTCACCATGGGCTTTCCCTTGTGGTGTCAGACAGAGATGGGTATCTTTTCCTTTTATACCAAGATGTGAGTTAAACAGAAACTTATGGAATAGATAAGATAGGGGAAGATTACTCTGTTACTGGTATTGGAAGTGAGACCCTAAAAAACTTTATACATAAAGTGAGGGGCTGTTTCCTGTTAGATGCAGAGTGTGCTGTATCCACCCCATCCCACCCTGTACAAACCCAGCTCCTTCTACAGGCTGCTAGAGATTCTCCTTGATACCATCCATTTTTTTTCCCATAGAAAATAGAAAAATAATTTATTCCAAAAGAGGGCAGAAATAAGAAATTCATCCTGAAAATATACTTTGGTATAATTCTGGTGGGACACATTTTCCCTCTGAACATGTTCCCCTACTGACTGCCCCACTGGAGTCTTGTTGTCATGTAACAGTTTTTAAACACTTCACTGATTCTCATGTTTTGAGCAGACAGGAGCCATCTTCACATCCACAGGTTCTAAGGAGAGAGTAATGTTATTTCTCAGAAGAACAGCACTTTCTATCCCGTAAGAGTATATTAACATTTTATAGGGACTTCCCTGATGGCACAGTGGTTAAGAATCCGCCTGCCAGTGCAGGGGACACGGGTTCGATCCCTGGCCTGGGAAGATGCTACATGTCATGGAGCAACTAAGCCCGTGTGCCACAACTGCTGAAGCCCATGTGCCACAACTACTGAAGCCTGCGCACCTAGAACCCATGCTCCACAAGAGAAGCCACTGCAGTGAGAAGCCTGTGCATCATAACAAAGCAGAGCCCCTGCTTGCTGCACTAGAAAAAGCCTGTGTGCAGCAATGAAGACCCAATGCAGCCAAAAAAATGAATAAATAAAAAAGAAAGTAGGGGCTTCCCTGGTGGTGCAGTGGTCGAGAGTCCGCCTACCGATGCAGGGAACACGGGTTTGTGCCCCGGTCTGGGAAGATCCCATGTGCCACGGAGTGGCTGGGCCCCTGAAGCCATGGCCGCTGAGCCTTCACGTCCGGAGCCTGTGCTCCGCAACGGGAGAGGCCACAACAGTGAGAGGCCCGTGTACAGCAAAAAAAAAAAAAAAAAAAAAAAAAAAGTAATGGTAAAATAAAATTAAAAAAAACCATTTTATAGAGGCAACACAGTTTAGATTAAATAAGCACATCATTCATCGAAGTGTGACAAGAAAAAATGCTGCATTGTAGAATAATATATTCAAATGTGGTGTGAACATTTAAGGCAGCTGATGGCCAAAGTGGGCAAGTCAAGGAGAGTGGTCTGGGTATGGAGGTGATTTTGTGTCTAGAGGAGGTCTCTTTGTGATAAGAGATAGCAGCAAACTGAACAGATTACCAACATGGTGATGTTAACTCCCTGGTTGGGACACTTAGGGATGAACCAGGGCACCAGGAAGCCGACCAAGCCCCAGAACATGCTCATCATGATGAAAGGCACGGTGAGGCCGGCATATGCCATGATAGCTGCGAGAGGTACCAGCCCCTGCCCCACCGCCTCACTTTGGTCCCACCGGAAATGTCAACCTGATACCACCCATCTTTAAGTTTTTATTCTCTTCTTTTTTCTTCCCTCCTTCCTTCCTTATTCTTTTCTCATGTGCACAAAAATGAATATTTACATACCTACTTCTCAAAATCTTTTAACTAATTAAATGAGATGAAACCTATCAAAAATATGAATTATCATACTTCTTAGGAGCAGATTTTACATAGTCAAATGGGAAAAATATGTATGCTTAGAAACATGGAAAGCACATAATGAGTGTGAGTGGCTCTTCTTTCATTTTGGACTCTGGCTGAGAATCAATGTGGAAGATAGGTTTGTAATGAAAATTTCCTTCAGTTAGTAACTTGAGAAAAGGTTTTAGGCACAATCCATATTCTCCTCCTTTAGATTGTGGGGTATCAGGGGGAAGAGTTCGTTACTTTTTCTTAACTCTTCACAGTAGGCAGAACCATTAAAATAGTTCTAGATTGAAATCCAAATGGAGTAAGCTGTTTGTTAACTAATTATCATCCCTGATGTCCTCTGAATCTAAGAAGAGATTTAGGATATAAGGTCATGATTCTAGAAGGAAGGTGCAGGAGGGTTCTAGTCACATGCATTCAGATCCCCAGTGCATAGCCCTGCCATCTCTTCCGCACAGTAATAGAACCTCAGATGTCCTGATGGGGGGGGGAATGCCAGGCTTATAGCCCAACATGGACTGAGATTCAGAGAGTAACACCCCAGCACGGAGCACAGCAGTGCCTGGCTGCCTGGCCGTTCCTGTAACTACTCTTTCTGAAAATATTTTCTTTGTGAATCCACTGCATTCATGCACTGCTCCTGTCAACTCTCTTTATGTCAGGGCTCATAGACCAAGCTTGCCGGCTTAGAAAACTAAACCTTTATAGGAATTCTATTTTGATGATTCTCTTTGGAAGTCCATCTCATTACAATTTTGTTAGAAAATGAACTTACATTCAATTCCTGACCTGCATTTATGTCTGTCCTTAATTGTCATTGTTGAAGACGTATCCTACTGTCCCATCTGTCTCAGAATCTGGATTTTCTTGAATCTAGATTTTAGTTTCTCATTTTTTTTAAGATTTTTTTGATGTGGACCATTTTTAAATTCTTTATTGAATTTGTTACAATACTGCTTCTGTTTTATGTTTCACTTTTTTAGCCACGAAGTATGTGGGATCTCAGCTCCCTGACCAGGGATCGAAACCACACCGCCTGAGTTGGAAAGCGAAGTCCTTTTTTTTTTTTTTTGGCTGTGTTGGTTCTTAGTTGCGGCATGTGGGATCTTCGTTGAGGCGTGCGGGATCTTTCGTTGCTGCACAAGGGGTTCTCTTTAGTTGTGGCATGTGGGTTTTTCACTTCTCTAGTTGTGGCGCACAGGCTCCAGGGTGCATGGACTCTATAGTTGTGGTGCGTGGGTTCCAGAGCGCGTGGGATTTGTAGTTTGTGGCACACAGTTTCTCTGGTTGAGGTGTGCGAGCTCAGTAGTTGTGGAGCGCAGGCTTAGTTGCCCTGCACCATGTGGGATCTTAGTTTCCTGAGCAGGGATTGAACACACGTCCCCTGAATTGGAAGGTGAGTTCCTTACCACCGGACTTGCCAGGGAAGTCCCAGTTTCTCTCTTTATAGCTCCTCCCTCCCCTCCATTCTTTCTGATGAATTGCTTCTCTTATACCTTGAAGAAACTATAATATTTTGTAAGCTTTTTGTAAGCTTTCCATATTCAAAAGTCACATCTGTAACTCTAGCAGTCTCTTATTTTCCAGAATTGTGCCACTTCCTTTTCTTTTTTCTTATGTGCAATTTCTGAAATGATTCTTTCTCTCTCTCCCTCCTCTCCACTCTGTCCGTTTAGTGACTCTCTTTTGCTTTGCACTGTATATTTGCTCGCTGTCTCCCTGATCCATGGTCACAGATAATTTTTTCAATGTGTGTATTGGCCCTATATTAAACTTCCACAAAAGAGAGCATGGGAGGGGCTTCCCTGGTGGCGCAGTGGTTTAGAGTCCGCCTGCCGATGCAGGGGACACGGGTTCGTGCCCCGGTCCGGGAAGATCCCACATGCCGCGGAGCAGCTGGGCCCGTGAGCCATGGCCGCTGAGCCTGCGCGTCCGGAGCCTGTGCTCCGCAACGGAAGAGGCCACAACAGTGAGAGGCCCGCGTACTGCCAAAAAAAAAAGAGAACATGGGAGAATGATATGCCATCTAGATTGTGTTCCAAGACTTGAAATCTTTATGTGGATTTATTCCTGGCAAATGATGAGAAAGTGTTCCTCACTGAGTTCAGGACAAAATCCTGAATGCCAGTCATATCATATCTCTTTGTTTCTTTTATTATTCAGTGGACACCTCAAGGATAAAGTTCAAGTTTTGATACAGTTATGATACTAATCTTTATAGTACAATTACGGACCGTATTTCTGTCTTTCGTCTGCTCTTCCAGCTGCCTTCTGGAGACCTCATGTTGCCTCTTCACATTGCAGAGCTATGGGCATTTCTATAGTGCACTCTTGTAGATGATGGTAGATAACACGGTATGTGAGAAATTCCTGATTCATGCAGAGACTCCATATCTCATGACACCATCTGGAATGTGGTTAATGTTTCCCTGAGAGAGCAGGATATACTTGAGAAATCATGATTGTGCCTCCGTAGGAAACCTACTTCTGGAGGTTCTCTGAGAATCCTCCTTTTGAAGTCCCATATGGGAGTAGCCTGCCAATTGTGTGGAATTCGGAATCTTTTCTTTAGTTGTGAAATGTGAACCCAATGAGTGACTCCCTGGAGTTTCACTGCTCCACTTGTCAACAGAACCCGAAGTGTCCCTTCCAAAGAGGTTCAAGAGTAGTTATTCTCTGATGTCTCTTCCAATAGATGAAATCTACTAGCTGAATATCACGAAGTAGCTGTTTAAAAGATATTTTCAGGAGGTGGCCTTAACGAGTTGGTGATTGGGACTGGGTGTAATACATGAGTTCATTGGAATATTTTGCCATGTCTGCATATAGCAGGGCAGAGTCTAGTATTGGAGGTGAAATCCCTAGACACATGGGCCTTCCAGTTAGTAATTCATAGGGGATAACTGATTTGTCAGTGGACTACGTGAGTGTAAGGGCTAGTGGGAGTACCTTTGGTCAGGGAGCTCAAGAGTTTCTGAAAGTATTGTTGATTTTAATTTAAGAATGCCATTGATCCTTTTGACTTTTCCAGAAGATTGTCGATAACATGGACAGTGTAGTTTTTGAGTCAGGGGAAACACCTTACAGGGTTCTTTTACAATGATTCCCATGTGACACAGTCACTTGATATAAACATTGGGATAACCCAAGTTGGAAACAAAATCAGTCAGCTTTTTTTTCAAGGACTGTAGCTTTTCAGCAGAGAAATGGTTTAATCCAGCCTGAAAACAGACAATAACTAAAACATAGTCAAATTGCATGGAGGGTAGAAGCTGGATACAATCCATCTGAAGGTGTTCAAATTCTTCTTGGTGGTGCCTGGGCAGGTAGGTCATGCATGCATCCCCCCATCACCGCCTGGGGACTGTCCACTGGGGATCAGAGCTTCGGTAAGAGCCAGCTGTAAACCCCATCCACCCCCTCACCCCAACCCCCAGCTCCAGTGGCACTCGGCCCCTCTCTCCAAAGGCACGGCTGTCCCTATGCCCCCCTCCCCTCAGGGCGATCAAGACTCTAAGACTAGCTCCTCATTCCAAGCCCCTTCCCTAGGCCTACGAGCTATTAAACATCCTCCAACAGCCCCTGAGGCAGGTCTGCTCCCTCTCCCCATTTCGTACTGGGGGAAACTGAACCTGGGGTGGGGGTTAGAGGGAGAGTCTCTTGTTGCAACCCCCAGCAAGGGGTGGGGATCCAGGAATCAATCCCAAGCCCACAACCCAGTGTCTCAGGGAGTCTGACCCACTGTGTCCCCCTTCCCTCCTGGCCTGTTTCCACCCCAAGAAAGCCCCTCCTTCTGGTTCCCTCAGGCTCCTCTGAGTGTCCTTCTCAGCCTCCCCCCTCCCTGGGGTGCCCTCAGACCTTCTCCTCCCTGGATGCTGATGCCCCTGTAATAGTTTGCTAAGGTTGCCATAGCAAAGTACCGCAGACTGGGAAGCTTAAACAACAGACATTTTCTCACAAACATGGAGGCTAGAAATCTGAGATCAAGGGGTTGACAGCATCATTTTCTCCTGATGCTGCTCTCCTTGGCTTGTATATGGCCATCTTCCCCCTGTGTCTTTACATTGTCTTCCCTCTCTGTGTGTGTATCCTAACTTCCTCTTTTCTTTCTTTGGCTGCATTGGGTCTTAGTTGTGGCATACGGGACCTTTCGCTGCGGCACGCGGGCTCTTGGTTGTGGCGTGCAGGCTTCTCTAGTTGCAGTGCGTGGACTTCTCTCTAGTTGAGGCATGTGGGCTCAGTAGTTGCCCTGAGGCATATGGAATCTTAGTTCCCCAACCAGGGATTGAAACCGAGTCCCTGGCGTTGGAAGGCAGATTCTTAACCACTGGACAACCAGGGAAGTCCCTAACTTCCTCTTCCTTTAAGGACAACAGTCACGTTGGATTAGGGTCCACCCTAGCGACTTTATTTTACCTTTTTAAAGACCCTATTTCCAAATACAATGACATTCTGGGGTACTGGATGTTAAGACTTCAACATATGGATTTGGGGACATACAATTCAGCCCATAACTGCCTGCACCCTTTTTTTCATAGGGAGCTAACATTGAGGAGCTCTCCTGAGGAGTTCCTCATTTACCAGCCCCCAAATTATCCAGCAGAGGAAAAATTTATTACTTCCACTTCTCAAAGGAGGGAGCTGCAGCTGAGAGAGGATGACTTTGACAAGGGCACACATCTGCCAAGTGGCTGAGTTAGGGAAGATTTAGTGAACACTGGTCTGATTCAACTCACCTACTTCCTTTGTTTTTTGTTTTTTTTAAGATTTTTAAATTTTTTATTTTTTTATTTTTGGTTGCGTTGGGTCTTCGTTGCTACATGCGGGCTTCCTCTAGTTGCGGCAAGCGGGGGCTACTCTTCATTGCAGTGCACGGGCTTCTCGTTGCGGTGGCTTCTCTTGTTGCAGAGCACGGGCCCTAGGCACGTGGGCTTCAGTAGTTGTGGCATGCGGGTTCAGTAGCTGTGGCTCGCGGGCTCCAGAGCACAGTCTCAGTAGTTGTGGTGCACGGGCTTAGTTGCTCCGCGGCATGTGGGATCTTCCTGGACCAGGGCTCAAACCCGTGTCCCTTGCATTGGCAGGCGGATTCTTAACCACTGTGCCACCAGGGAAGCCCTCACCTACTTACCTTGTATCCGCTCCCTGACAGAAACATCTGGGGACTCCAGCCACACCCCCAGATACCTCTCCTGTGAGATCATCTGCTGAGCGCTGAACCATCACACCTTGACATTTCAACCTGAGGAACCCGGCCCCTTCCCCATGGGCATGCAGTGCCTTCCCTGCAAACTCACTTCTCTCCTGTGAATAGTATTCTCATGGACAGCAGCACCATCACTCTGGTATCCCTAACAGGGTCATCAATGTCACCCCAAACACATCACTGGCCCTCACCTGAAACTAATATTGTAAATCAACTATAGTTCAAAAATATATATATGAAAATTTTTCACTTCCTAATCATTTCACATTTCATTATTTTCTATATTCTTGAGGTTATTTGTGGCTACTGAATTAGTATGGTGGAAATAGACTACATTGGTGTGCTACTGGCAACTTTTTCCAACTCCATGGTCAATGAGTTCATATTGACAGTTTTAAATTGGCCATTGATGGGAATATATACACCAGAGAAACTGGCAACACTACAAAGTATGGCTTGATTTATTGGGGTTTTTTGTTTTTTGCTTTTTGTTTTTTTTTGCTGTGAAGTTTGCAGGATCTCAATTCCCCTACCAGGGATTGAACCTGGGCCATGATGGTGAAAGTGTGGAGTTCTAACAACTGGACTGCCAGGGAACTCCCCTTTATTTATTGTATTGTTGAATATTTAGACTTAAAGTAATGGAAAATATATTAAAAATGCAGATTAAAATTAGCTGTAAGTTATACGTGGTCATTGCAATGTACCAAAGAAAATAAATAAATAAATAAATAAGGTAGGGTAGATATCTTCCAATATTCCAGAATAGTAAATACAATTATTCCTTAGTTAAGAAGTCACATCACTGAAGAATGAAGTTGCAACATAAGTCTTTATTGTTTCACTATCTTCTAATTGGTTAATGAAAAGAAAAATAGCCAAAATTCATTTTTAAAAAACAGGCAAAGGATATGAACATTCTTACCAGACATACAGGTGGCAAATTAACAAATGAAAAATGCTCAACATCATGAAACATCAGGGAAGTGGAACTAAAACTACAGTGAAATACTGTTACACACATTTATTAAAAGGGTCAAAATTGAACTTTGGCACAGTGGTTAAGAATCCACCTGCCAATGCAGGGGAAACAGTTTCGAGTCCTGGTCCAGGAAGATCCCACATGTCGCGGAGCAACTAAGCCCGTGTGCCACAACTACTGAACCTGCACTCTAAAGCCTGCAAGCCACAACTACTGAGCCCGTGTGCCACAACTACTGAAGCCCACACGCCTAGAGCTCGTGCTCTGCAACGAGAAGCCACTGCAATGAGAAGCCCGTGCACTGCAACAAAGAGTAGCTCTAGCTCACTGCAACTAAAGAAAACCCGTGTGCAGCTACGAAGACCCAATGCAGCCAAAAATAAATTAGTTAATTAACTTTTTTAAAAAAAGCTTTAAAAAAAAAGGGTCAAGGGGCTTCCCTGGTGGCACAGTGGTTAAGAATCCACCTACCAATACAGGGGACACAGGTTCGATCCCTGGTCCGGGAAGATCCCACATGCCGTGGAACAACTAAGGCCGTGCGCCACAACACTAAGCCTTCGCTCTAGAGCCCGCAAGTGACAACTACTGAGCCTGTGTGCCACAACTACTGAAGCCCGCGTGCCTAGAGCTGGTGCTCTGCAAGAGAAGCCACGGCAATGAGAAGCCCGCACGATGAAGAGTAGTCCCGCAACTATAGAAAGCTTGTGCACAGCAATGAAGACCCAACGCATACAAAAAAAAAAAAAAGAAGAAGGTCAAAATTTAAAAAGTCCCGCCATACACACCATTGGCAAAGATACGGAATAACTAGAAGTCTCTCACTGTTGGCAGGAATACAAAAGGGAACAATTGTGCTAGGTCACAGTTTGATTCTTCTTGAAAAGTTATACATTTATCTAACCTGTAACTAACGCGCTCTGAGGTATTAGCACAAGAGAAATGAAATATATCAGTATTGAAGAATTGTACTGAAATGTCTATAGCAATTTTGTTTGATATAGCCAAAAACTGGAAACAATTCAGATATCCAAAAAACAGATGAAGGAATAAACAAATTGTGATATATCCAAGTATATAGTGATATACTCCTCAACAACATAAAAGGAATGAACTACCCACATAAGAACCACTGCTGAATCTCAAAATAAATACACTGCCTGAGGAGGACACCCGGGGGAAAAAAGACTAAACATTTTATAATTCCATTCATATAAAGTTATAGAAAATACAAAATATTTTATTATAGAGTAAATCAATGCTTGCCTGGGAGGCCAGGGAGGGTAGAGAGAAAGAGATTATTAAAGGGCATGAGGTAAATACTGGGTAATGCATAGCTTAATTATCATGATTGTTTGATGGTCTCATGGGTTTATATGAATGTCAAAACTTATCAAATCGTACAGTATAAATATGGACAATTTATTATTTTTTTTGTGGCTATTTTAAGTCTTTGTTGCTGCACATGGGCTTTCTTTAGTTGCCGTGAGTGGGGGCTACTCTTTGTTGCAGTGCACAGGCTTCTCATTGCAGTGGCTTCTCTTGTTGCAGAGCACGGGCTGTAGGTGTGTGGGCTTCAGTAGTTGTGGCACGTGGGCTCAGTAGTTGTGGCTCACGGGCTCTAGAGTGCAGGCTCAGTAGTCGTGGCGCACGCGCTTAGCTGCTCCGTGGCATGTGGGATGTTCCCAGACCAGGCTCGAACCTGTTTCCCCTGCGTTGGCAGGCGGATTTTTAACCACTGCACCACCAGGTAAGTCCCAATTTATTGTTTATTAACTGTACCTAAAAAGCGTTAAGAAACAAAAAAATTCTTACTGTTTTAGAAAAATAAAGATAAGCAAACCTATGTTAACACCACCATATCCATTGTAATGCCCTGGGATTGGTGCCTAGCCTCAGTAGTAGCAAATATTGGTGAGCAATGAAGACCATTTACAACTGACTCAGTAGGAATGCAGGCTGGGTCACAAAGGCCACATCATCGGAATAAGAGATCTTCCGTCATTCCCTCCCTGTTTCCCTGTCTGTGCAGCAATGGCCTTAAGGTGAACAGCCCAGAGAAGCTGGGCTGTTTATAGGAATCCATAAAACCATTAGATTATTTTCTGAGAAGGCCCTCAGCTATACAAGATACACAGTTCTGAAGGTCCTGAGAATTTCTGCAGTTTCTCATCCTTCAAAACCATGGTGCCTGGAACACTGTGGATACCCTTTTAAAAGAGGGATATTCCAGCCAGTTTGCTGCAGTCTCCTGTGATCTCTACTAATCAGCTGTTCCTGTAACTATTATCATTCCCCCTATAATCTTTCAACCAGGGATACTACCACACATGCAGAATTCTGGATGTTAGGGCACATGGCTCCGCTGCAGGATCTGGGGAACAGACTTCCCTCACTAGTGCTGAGCAGGATGTAATATCTCCTGTGAATAAGAGAACAATTTCATGTTCCCAGAATTACTGGAGGTTGTCACAACTGCTCCCTCCTCAGGATAAGCTCTGTCACCACAAAAAATACTAGCATTCAGCCTCCAAATTAGGACCAAGAAAGCAGGTCCAGACCTGCAGGAGCACTGCCACTATTCCATCCACCCATGAGGCACACGAGGGTCAGGATCCCACAAAATCTGTTTCTTTTATTCTGGCAGAACCCAGTTGTTTTCAAACTATCCCTTAAAGTGAACAGAACCCTTGAGATTAAAGGTGACGGAAACCTTAATGTCTTTGTTATAGCAGAAAACCAGAACAATGTAGGCAGCTGTTCCTGGGTCAGTGACTTGGAGGCTGGAAATTCCATCACAAGAGTCATGTGAGACCAACAAAATCCCCAGAAAAGGTAGTCCATCTTTACAAGTCACCAGCAGAGCTCAGATGGAGTCCTCTTGGTCACAACTGGGTCAAGCCCCTGCTCTAACTAATCAGAGAGAAAGGAGAGTACTCCAGCTTCTCATGAAGTCCCTGAGAGAATGAGAAGACACTGAGGTTTCCTGCCCCAAACACACTGGGGTGGGTACATGATGTACAATCTGGGCACCTGCCAGGTGGTGGAGGTGAATGGCTTCTGCCTTAGATCTGACAGGACAGTAATCTGATAAGAGCTCCAGTAACCTGGAAGGTTAAAACATGAAGTGCGCCTTCCACATATCTGAAATTTATGTTGATGTTTGGATGTATGAGGTTCACTTCAGGCAGACGGCACCCTCAAAAGGCACCTCCTTGAGTGTTGTTATACTGAAGGAGGACATATGACGTTTCTTCATGTCTAAGTTGCTTTTCCTGTGTGAATTTTGTGGTAATCAAGAAGGTAAGGCCTTTGGCTTATGGCTTCCTCACATTTAACACACCCATAAGGCCCAATCCTTTATGAACTCTGGTGTTGAGTGAGGTTGGAGCTGTGGCTAAAGGCGTTCCCACATTGGTCACACTTATAAGGTCTTTCTCCTGTGTGAACTCTCTGATGGTCACTGAAATTGGAGTTTCAAATATGTGGGGTTTTTAACACCAACCAATTCTCTGCACACGCCAACTGGGTGTCCTACAATTTAATTCAGTTCTGAAACTAGGTGCTCAGACTTAGCACAGACCCCACAGCTTAAGGGCTCCATCCTACAAGACTGCCCAATCCAAGGTGGATCCCTAGGTTACCCACACTTCTGTCCAAATTGACTACAAATCAGGGGGTTCCCATGACCACCCTAGCTCGGTTTTGATAATCTGCTAGAATAGCTCACGGAGCGCCAAGGAAACACTTTTACTTACTAATCTGTTTATTACAAAGGCTATTTCAAAGCATACAAATGAACAGACCAGACAATGAAGTACAGAAGACAATGTCTAGGAAGGTCCCAAAGCAGAAGCTTCTGCCCTGAGAAGCTTGGTATGCGCACCCTCCTAGCCCATTGATGCATTCTTGCTTACCAACTAGGAAGTTCTCTTAACCCCATCCTTTAGGGGTTTTATGGAGGCTTTGTTATCTAGTCATGAGTGATTAAATCACTGACCATTGGAGTTTAACTGAAACTCCAGGTTCTCTTCCAGGAAGTGGGGGGAGAGAGGGCTGACAGTTCCAAACTCTAATCACAAAATTGGTTCCTCTAGCAACCAGTCACCAACCAGAGCTTTCTAGGAGCCTTTGAAGGGGTCTCCTCTTTATCATGCTCCAATATGAGAGGCTTGAAATGTTCTCTTCAAAATATCATCAGGTTATTCTTATCCGCCCGGAGTTTGGGAAACATAACTCCAGGCCACTCAATGTGATGATCTCACACTCAGTTTTGAACCACTGGTCATAAGAGAAAAAAACAGCATGAAAAGCTTCTCCAATTACAGGACAAATTCCACTTCACTCTGTTATCAAAGCTACAAAATATAGTAAATCCCACACAGTAGATTGTCCCAGACCCCTTACATGTTTTTGAGTAAATCAGTAATCTGAGGTGGGCAGGAACATTAAGGGCATCATGCCTCACAGCAAGTTCTCACAAAAGGATTGCTCCAAGATACATAATTTTGTTTTGTTTTAATAGTATAAATGCTCTTACATATGGAGTCTCATCTCTTTTCCCTGCTTTTTTTTTTTAAATAAATTTTTTTATTTATTTACTTTTGGCTGCGTTGGGTCTTTGTTGCTGCGCTCATGCTTTCTATAGTTGCAGCGAGCGGGGGCTACTCTTCCTTGCAGTGAGCGGGCTTCTCATTGTGGTGGCTTCTCGTTGTGGAGTATGGGCTCTAGGCGCACGGGCTTCAGCAGTTGTGGCATGCGGGTTCATTAGTTGTGGCTCGTGGGCTCTAGAACACAGCAGGCTCAGTAGTTGTGACACACGGGCTTAGCTGCTCCGCGGCATGTGGGATCATCCCGGACCAGGGCTCGAACCCGTGTCCCCTGCACTGGCAGGTGGATTCTTAACCACTGCGCCACCAGGTAAGTCCTCCAAGATACACAGTTAAGTGAGAAAAGCAAAGTGCATATCTTTATATGAAATATGACTTTATTTTTACTAAGAAAAGCAGCTTGTATAGGACTATATTTTAACATATAGATAACACACAGATAGCAATCCATGTGCAGAAGCAATCCTAAACTGATCCTATACTACAAGCTTTGTTTTTCCTCCAAGAGGTTTAATTATCTGACACTTATGACATTCTATTTTATAATTGTATATAGTGTAGGACATCTTCATAAACACTACAAAACATTTTATACTTTTCTTATATTAGGAATCAAATATGTACTGATCCAGTTTTTTTTCCAACTTCAGCTAAAAAATCCTACATATTTAGACAGAACACCTGTAAATTGCAAGAAATGCAGGTATATGTCTCTGCAGAATACACAGCAGAATGATACATATTTCTTGAGCATGTATCATTATCACTTGGAAGCTTGTTAAAACACAAATTCTTTGGTCTGGCCCACAGAGTGCCTCATTCAGGTCTGGGTTCAGAATTGAGCATGTGCATTTTTTTCCTCTTTTTTTTTGTGGTACTCTCACTGTTGTGGCCTCTCCCGTTGTGGCCTCTCCCGTTGTGGAGCACAGGCTCCGGACACGCAGGCCCAGCGGCCACGGCTCACGGGTCCAGCCGCTCCGCGATATTTGGCATCCTCCCGGACCAGGGCACGAACCCGTGTCCCCTGCATCAGCAGGTGGACTCTCAACCACTGCGCCACCAGGGAAGCCCCATGTGCATTTTTAATGAGTCCCCTGGTGACACTGATGGTGAAGGTCCTGGGATCAAAGTCTGAAAATCAGGGTTCTAGGAAAGGTGAACATGCCTGGTTTCAGGCCCCAGTTCAACATAGTGGAAATTTTCAAGCTCTGAGAGGCAGAGCCAAGACTTTCTACCCACATGCCCTGAGTGTCTCTGCAGTGAGCAAAGGAGAGGAATGGCCAGCTGGGCTGGTGTCCTTCACTCTGCACTGCTGAGGAGACCTGTGAAGCCTCCACCCACTGAACAGCCTGGTCACCTGCTTCTTCTCCCCAAAATTTATTGCAGAAGTACCCAGCGGGCTCATCTCTTACGTCCTTCGAGTGTTTTCTCAAAGGCCCTCTTATTAAAAATATTTCCCTTTCTGTGCTGTGTAATATTATACTCCATACTGTACTTCTCAGGATACTCACCTTGCCTTCTTCTCCCAATTTGTCTGCCACATTATAACATATTATACAATTAGTCTTTTCTGTTTCTGGTCTTTCTTCCTTGAGTACAATGTAATTCCTATGAATTCAGGGTTCTTTGTCTCTGTTATGACCCAATGTCTCCCATGTACCTACAGTAAATACCTAAAACCAACTGTTTGCTCATTGATCATTAGTGAGACCAGGGACTAAATATGACATCTCAGCTTCCCTGTATATTTTTACAACTCTGGTTACTCTGAATGTCTCCTTTAACTCTCTCCTTCCATGCTGGTATTGCTCAAAAATTTCAAGAATAAAAGAATCAGGACTTCCCTGGTGGCACAGTGGTTAAGAATCTACCTGCTAGTGCAGGGGACACAGGTTTGATCCCTGGTCCGGGAAGACCCCACATGCCATGGAGCAACTAAGCCCATGCGCCACAACTACTGAGCCTGCATGCTGCAACTACTGAAGCCCATGCTCCTAGAGCCCGTGCTCCGAAACAAAAAGAAGCCACTGCAATGAGAAGCTCACACACTGCAACGAAGATTAGCCCCCGCTCACCGCAACTAGAGAAAGCCCACACACAGCAACGAAGACCTAACACAGACAAAAAATTAATTAATTAATTAAAAAAAAAGAATAATGGTAGTATTTAAAAAAAGAATGAAGAAGAGTCATATTTTGGAGATAAAACCTTCAGAGTGACCATTCTAGTCATGTAGTCATAGGCTCAGCTTAATTCTATGTCTTCTCAGACATCACATCTAAAACTCTGAGGCCTGACCTTTTTCCATCATCCACTGATGTTTCACCAAAACTATTTCTGCTACTACTTTGAATCACTACATAGACATTATGAATAGCTGTTTGTAATTTGCATTTTACAACTATTTTTCTGAGATAACATCAGTTCTTCATGCAAACAGTCCCTGCATCAAAAAAGAAATGATAAGCATTTCCCAGCAATGAAATCGTAAATTTAAGATACTCCCAGTATCTCCAGGGCAAGAGTACCCTTTGTATACATCCTCCAACTGTGAACACTGCAGCCATTGTACAGTAAAAGTAGCATGTTTCTCATTGTCCTCTTTTTGAGATTGATGGTAGATTCCTAAAAGGAACTGAATATATGTCAGTGTATCAAGTAAGAGATATTAAATGGTTAAAAGTGTTGTTCAATGTATTAGACAGAATAATTGACTCTAAAGGCAGGAGAGATGTTTTCTTTGGAAACCACAGACTGATCTGTTAAAGAAAAATTACTCAGACGCTTGTAAAAAAGTTGGGATTTGTAGCCAAGGAGGAAGGGCGGTGGTGTCAGTGGATAAAAAATTACTAAGAGAGCAGGGAAATTCTTCCTAAACTGACCTAAACAATTCTTCCAGAAGGTGTAGGTCAGTGTGATCAGTTATTACCTGTGTGATGGTGAGGGATGAGGAAATTTCATCAGATATCAGTGGCTATCAGACATTTAGGATGGGAAATTCTTGCCAAACCCACTTAGCAGAATTCTTGCTCTTCAGGACAAGGCCCAAAGACTGGGTCTAATAAAATAAAAAATAAAATAAAATAAATAAAGAAAAAAAGCTTAGAGGGTCCTGACTAAAGTTTAGTCAAGGAGAGGCTCTGTTAGATCTATTTTTGTACTCCTGATTGAGGGTGGCCCAATATACTTCCTCTGTCTTCCTTGACAGAACACGATCTGGAGTATTTTCTCTCTTGCCCCTGACCAAATGTACATAGACTGGAAAACTAACTTTATGCTTTGGAGTGCATGAATTTGAATTGAAATAAGATAATGTTTATTAGCTTCCGCTAACAAACACATTTTGTGTCTGATTCTATAAAAATATGTTCGTTTGGTTTTGTAGCCTTTGGGGGCATCTGAAATTGTTTGTTTGAATCTCTCTTCCCCACCCTCCCTCACCGCACCCCCACCCCACCCCCACCCCCGTGCCGTGCCCCGCGGCTTGCGGGATTTTAGTTTCCCCACCAGGGATTGAACCCGTGCCCTCAGCAGTGAAAGCCAGAGTCCTAACAACTGGACCTCCCGGGAATTCCCTGAAATAGTATTTTTAGCTTCTGGGAGCATGCCAATCTTCACCGAGTACGAAATTATATGTCTCCAAACACTTGGGTGATCAGTTGCAGAGAGCATTTGGCAAAAATAGGATCATGATACCTTTAAAGGTGGGGTGAAGCTCACCTGGATATATCTTTTCCCAACTCCCCTCCTGGCAAAGCTAGTCCTTTCTAGCAGGAAGTCCAGTCTCCTCAGTGTGTGGATCTGTTGGGACTACATTACCCAGAATGCTCAGTATCGAGCGGCAGGAACGCTACCCAATGAACGCTTAGAGACAGGAGGCCGCATGATGTCAGGGCGGAACTTCTGGCTTCCTTTTCACAGCGGCCATGTTAGCTACTCTTGGTTTTGTTTGACCAGTGTGAGAGATTTGGGAATTGTGGGTCCATCTCGAGGTGACGGAATTGAGAAGGTCCGAGAGGAGGGGCTGTCTCCGCGGCATAGAGGCGGGTCTGAAATTCGGCGAGGCCGCCCGGGGGCCCCGTGCCAGGCCCAGGAGAGGGTCCGCCGTCCCTGCGTCCCGCCTCTCCCGGCCCCGCTCCGCCCACAGAGTCCGATGGCGGCGGCGGCGCTGAGGAACCTGCCTCAGGTAAACGCTCGTCCTCCGGCCCTCACCGCCCTCACCGCGCCAGACTAAAGCCCCGAGTGCGGGGCGCTTGCTCACGTGCCCGCAGCCCAGGCCGCGGTGTCCGGGATGGTGGTGGGGCGTGGGCAAGGGTGACAGGCGGAGGGACACCTGTTAAAAGGAGAACCGATCACTGACGAACAGGTTGAATAGCTACCCTGAGTCCCAGTCTTCAGGGTCAGGCAGGGGTATAGGGAGGTCTGAGCCCATCGAACCCCGTCATAGACTCATTCCTCAAGACTTGGCTTTTTCCATGTTTCCCACGGCTGCAGAGGCGCTTTTTGGAAACAACACAGCCAAGTGGAGGGTGCCCCATTCCCTCACTGTCTCTGACCTCCACCCACATGTTCTCTGGATTGTGGTTTCTTGCGACTCGTAAGTGCCGTGCCCCCAGTTTGGGGTCTGGAAGCCCTGGAGAAACCCTAAGGCCAGGGTTATGTGAAGGTGTTTCCGTTTCTGGCAACCATTGTAAACAGGTGTGAAAAGTTATTCTAGAAACTGGTAGCACATGCTTGAGGTAAAACTTAACTGGGAATTTCCAGGAAAGGAAAAGTCCCCTTTCTTTCAGGTGGGAATAAAGATCAGGGGACAGTAATTAGGACTGGAATGACTGCTGAGAAGTTGGTGATTGATGGGAGGTTTCGATCAGAGGAGGGAGGTAGTATTACCAACGTCTTAACTGGCTACATCTGGCTGTTGCATGAAGTATAGACTGTGGGTTAGAGGAAGGAGTAAGGAAGATGGGTTTGGAGGCTACTGCCATAATCCAGGTGAGAGTCAGTGGACCAGAGTCATGGTTTAGGAGGTATGATTGGATTCTGGATGTGTGTTTTTAAAAGTGACAACTATATTTTCTGATGTGAACCATGAGGGAGTAAAACAGGACTCAGGGATATTCCTAGGGTTGTTTTTTTTGTTTGTTTGTTTTGTCTTTTTAGCAGGTGTGGGAATAGAAGCTCTATCAACAGAGATGAGGAAGTTGGTAGTAGGAGTAATATTCCCCAGAGATATCAGGAGCTTCTGAGATGTTTCCTAGAGCATTAAGTGGAAGCATTAAGTGAGCAGCTAAATACACAGGTCTGGAAGTCTGGGGTGTGGGACAGTGAGGTGGTGACCACCATAGGCATGGGCTGTGGGATCCAGTCTCAAGGATTATGCGTACTTGAAGAGGGAGTATGCTTGATGACCCCAGGGCCCTGGTATTGAGACTTTTGTGACCTTGGCCACACCAGTGGAATAGTCTGGCATGAGTGTGTGGATCCCTCTATGCCAGGTCCACAGCTTAGATACCTACTTGCCAACATACCTCTTGTTGATGGCTGGTTCCAGTGATCAATGGGACCGTTTGAAGACAGTGGCACCAATGGTGCCAGGGCCTGGTTTCTCCTCTGAGTTGGAGAGCTTGGGAGGAGGGTGGGCATGGGGCATGGATTGTTGTCCCTGAGAAAGGGGCTGTTTGTGGTTTCATCTGTCTCCATCTTGCCAGGGCAGTGTGACCTTTGAGGATGTGGCCGTGTACTTCTCCTGGGAGGAATGGGATCTCCTTGATGATGCTCAGAGATGCCTGTACCACAACGTGATGCTGGAGAACTTGGCACTTATAACTTCCTTGGGTAAGGCTGTCAAACCTGCCTCTGTGCCTTGAACTAGTCTCTGCCCTTCCTTTTTTCCCCAGGAGCAGTCTGTCCTCACATCAGGACCACGGGCACTGTTTCCTTCCTTAGTTCCCTGGGTTGGTGCTGTGGTTCGTTGGGCTGAGGTTTGTGCACTTCCCTCTCCTTCCTTTAGCATGCCCAACATTATTTTCCCTGTTGACTTAACAGTTCTTTTTTTATTATTATTCTTTTTAAAAAATTCTTTATTTTCCATTATGGTTATCATAGGATATCGAATCCCTTGCTTCTTGTATCATCAAGGTGCCATGTATTTGATCAGTGAGGGAGTGGGATTGGGTTGGAGAGCCCACAGAGGTTCACAGTATGTATATGAATCAAGCAAGATGACTCAGAGGGAGCCTGGTCCTGCATAGTAGCACATAGAGGGCATGATGACAATGCCGTATTCAAATCATGCCAGAAACTTACTGTGTTTGACCAGAATTTTGATGCCAGTGACCACACTTCATTTCTGTCTTCCTTCCCCTTTCTTGACACTTGGCCAATTCGTCATCTCTATTGTCACTGCTACTCTTAATTTCCAACCTGAGGTTAACCTCACATCTCTCGACTCCTCTCTCACCCGTTTTTCTCACTACTCCAACTGCAGTGCTTTCTGCATTGGCCCCTATGTATTCTTTTTTTTTTTTAACTTTAAAAAATTTATTTATTTATTTATTTATTTTTGGCTGTGTCAGGTCTTCGTTGTGGCGCACGGGCTTCTCTCTAGTTGCGGCGGCACATGGGTTTCTCTCTAGTTGTGACGTATGGGTTTTCTCTCTCTCATTGAGACGCGCAAGCTCAGTAGTTGTGGTGTGTGAGCTTCTTTGCTCCGTGGCATGTGGTATCTTAGTTCCCCGACCAGGAATAGAACCTGGGTCCCCTGCATTGAAAGGCAATTCTTTACCACTGGACCACCAGGGAAGTCCCCCTATGTATTGTTTCATGAGGTGTGCACACATTCTTAAACAGTCCTTAAAGACTAGCTGCCCTACTATAGTCGTATTTTCTTGGGTCTTGGCACAACCCTTTTATACAGTGTTCATGTGTCACCAGCAGACAAGTTCCTTTTCAAAGTTCTTTGTAGAAGAAGGAATTGCATACCCTGTCTCTTCTTTTTGTGTCCACCACAAGGTTGTGTCCTTCACCTCATGAGACCTCTCCCATTCTGTGATCTTTATAGCTCAGTAGTGCTAAGCAGCCCCATCCTCAACTGGAACCAACTCCTTGCTCCTGCAAACAATCCCATGGACAGGTTCCTAGGTTTGTTACACACACTTTTGTAGTAGCTGTCCCCTCTGACCAAAGTCAATGTGCACTTCACCAGCATTACTTGCTTTCAGGTTGTTGGCATGGAGCAGAGGATGAAGAGGCACCTCCTGAACAGAGCATTTCTGTAAATAGAATGTCACAGGTCAGTACTCCCAAGGCAGGTGTGTCCACCCAAAAGGCCCATTTTTGTGAGATATGCGGCCCGGACTTGGGAGACATTTTGCACTTGACTGAGCACCAGAGGCAGAAACTGTATGATATTGGGGCATGGGAGCAGCAGTTGTATTTCAGTGCAAAACTTCAGCACCAAAAGCAGAACATTGGCGAGAAATGCTTCAGAAGCAACATGGACAGAGCCTCATTTATGAAAGACTGCAAATTTTTTGTGTCAGGGAAGTCCCTTTCCCATGGGGAGTCCACATACACCAGGGAGAAGTCAAACAGGGGAACTGAGTGTGGAGCTGCCTTTCACAGGGGGAAAACTCATTATAACTCTGGAGAATGTACTGAAGACTTTAGTTGCAAACACATGCTTTTTCAGCACCAAAGAGTCCCCACTAGAGAAAAATGCTACATGTGCAGCGAATGTGGGAAATCTTTTAGCAAAAGCTACAGCCTCAATGACCATTGGAGAGTTCATACTGGGGAAAAGCCTTATGAGTGTGGGGAATGTGGGAAAACCTTTAGGCAAAGCTCTAGCCTCATTCAACACCGGAGAGTTCACACTGGAGTGAGGCCTCATGAGTGTGACGAATGTGGAAAATTATTTAGCAACAAATCCAACCTCATTAAACATCGGAGAATTCATACTGGGGAAAGGCCATATGAGTGTAGTGAATGTGGGAAATCCTTTAGTGAAAGCTCTGCACTCCTTCAACACCGGAGTGTTCACACTGGAGAAAGGCCTTATGAGTGCAGTGAGTGTGGGAAATTCTTTACCTACCACTCCAGTCTTATAAAACACCAGAGAGTTCACTCTGGATCAAGACCCTATGAGTGCAGTGAATGCGGAAAATCCTTTACTCAAAACTCTAGCCTCATTGAACACCATAGAGTTCATAGTGGAGAAAGGCCTTATAAGTGCAGCGAATGTGGGAAATCTTTTAGCCAAAGCTCTGCACTTCTGCAACATCGGAGAGTTCACACTGGAGAAAGGCCTTATGAGTGCAGCGAATGTGGGAAATTCTTTACTTACAGCTCCAGTCTCTTGAAACACCAGAGAGTTCACACTGGATCAAGGCCTTATGAGTGTAGTGAATGTGGGAAATCCTTTACTCAAAACTCCAGCCTCATTAAACACAGGAGAATTCACACTGGAGAAAAGCCTTATGAGTGCAGCGAATGTGGGAAATCTTTTAGCCATAGCTCCAGCCTCATTAAACACCGAAGAGTTCACACTGGTTAAAGGCCTGATGAGTGCAGTGAATGTGGGAAATCCTTTACCCATAGGTCCAACTTCAGTGACCACTAGAGTGTTCATATTGGAGAAAGGCTTTATGTGCACTTGAATGTGGGAAATTCATCTCCAGACTCCTAAAACACCATAGTGTCACATTGGAGCAAAGCCTTATGAGTATGGCAGATGGGGAAAATCCTTTGGCCAAAGTCTAGCCTCAGTACACTCCAGAGAATTCACAGTGGAGAAAGGCCTTATAACTTATAAATTCAGTGAGTGTGAGAAAGCCTTCCGCTGAAGAACATACCTCATGGGATACCACAGATTTCAAATGGGAGAACTACCTTCAATGTGCAGGTATATATGATTTCTTTGTTCAGTGCAACAACACAGGAGGAGATCCCTTATGAAGATGCCATTTGCCTGTATTGAACCAGATACATCCAAACATCCACTTAAATTCCAGGTATGTGGGAGCTGCATTGCACTTTTTAACCTGTCCAGGGCCCTTGCCAGATTTATGTCACCGCCAGTTCTGTAGCAGAAGTCATTTCACCTCTAACCACCTGGCAGATGCCCATAGTGTGCAACATTCACCCAACCTAGGAAGGAAACCCCAGTGCTCTCCCACTTGTGGGATGATTCATGAGTAGCTTGAACACTTAGTCTTTCCCAGTTTTTTTTCCTCCCTTATGAGTTAAATCATGGACCTTACCCAGTTTTGGCCTAGAGGACTCCGTTGGTGATTTGAAAAGATGGACTACATTTTTCAGTAATATTATTGATCTCATGAGACTCTAGTGATGGGATTTTCCAGCCTCCAAGTCACCAGCCTGGGGAACAGTCTGCCTCCCATTGCTCTTGTTTGTATAATAATAAAGGTCTTATTGTTTAAGACACCATTAATCTTAGGGGTTCTGTTCACTGTATGGGGTGGTTTGTTGTAAACTGGGTTTGTTGGCTTGAGATGAACTGCTCTGGTCAGGATCCCAAACTGTGTGCCTCGGCAGGGACAGTATGATGACAGAATATGCCTCTCCAGTTTTGGCCTAGGTTGCATTGCTGCTCAAAACCTTCAAGGAAAGACTGCAGGGCTTTGTGGTGTTAATTTTTAGATGGCATGCCATGGTGTTTTGTAAGTTCAGAGTTCAAACTGAGGAGGGGGCTGTTTCTGGTTGCTGTGACAACCTTTAGTGCTTTTGAGAGCAACATAAACTTATTCTCTTGTTCACAGGCGATATTTCATCATGCTCAGCACTGTTGAGGGAAATCTGTTCCCCAGGTCCTGCAGCAGAGCTATGTGCCCTGATGTCCTGAATTCTGTAGGGTAACATCAATGATTTTAAGATTAAAGGGGCCAGGGAAGTGATAATTGTTACAGAAACACTGGATTAATAGAGAGTGGAGGAGACTACAACATAATGGTTAGAATGTGCCTCTTTTAAAAGGTCACTCACGACGTTTAGTCGCTATGGTTGTGAAGGATGAGCAGGTACAGAAATTCTCAGGACGTCCAGAACTGTATATCCTGTGTAGCTGAAGGCCTTATCAAAACGTTTTGTGGGGCTTCCCTGGTGGCGCAGTGGTTGGGAGTCTGCCTGCTGATGCAGGGGACGCAGGTTCGTGTCCCGGTCCAGGAGGATCCCACATGCTGTGGAGTGGCTGGGCCTGTGAGCCATGGCCGCTGGGCCTGTGCGTCCAGAGCCTGTGCTCCGCAACAGGAGAGGCCACAGCAGTGAGAGGCCCGCGTACCAAAAAAAAAAAAAAAAGTTTTGTGGATCCCTGAGGCTTCTCTGGGCTGTTCATCTAAGGCCATTGCTGTGCAAACAGGAAAACAAGGATAGAGAGAAGAGAGATTCTTAGTCTAGTGATATAGTATTTTTGACCCATCCAGTATCCCTGTTGAATGAAGTGGAAATAGTCTTTGTTTCCACTTCAAAAATTTCTCACTTATTTTTGCTGCCCCTGAGGCAAGTGCTGAACCTGCCCATTGAGACAGTATGGTTGCCAAAACTGATTTTCTAGAGTAGGAAATCCAGAATTTTAAGTTGAATCATATTTTTAAAGTTTTAATAAGTATAAATTATATGCAGTAAATATCTATATTTAAACTATAAAATTTGATAAATTTTGATATCTATATAAATCCATGAAACCATCAATCATTATAATAAACGTTTCTGTCACCTCCATACTTACCTTTAATAATCCTTTAATAACCTCTTTGTCCTCCAAGCAGCCATTGATTTGCTTTTCATTATAACAAATTAGTTTGCATTTTCTAGAATTTTATATGATTGAAATCATAAAGTCTTTTCTTTTTTTTCCTTGGGTGCCCTCATGTGGCATATTTATTTTGCAGTTCATGGTGCTTACATGAGTAGTTCATCCTTTTTATGTTATTGAAAAGTGTGTTGTATTGCTATAGCACTATTTATTTATTTATTCATCTGTTTATGGATGTTCTAATTGTTTCCAGTTTTGGCTATTGCAAATAAAAGTGGTACAGAAATTGGATACAGTTCTTCATATTGACATATTTCCTTTCTCTTGTGTTAACACATCAAAATGCAATACCTGAATCATAGTGTAGGTAATATATAACTTTTAAAATTTATTTTATTTATTTTCTTTGGCTTCATTTGGCCTTCATTGCTGTGTGGGCTTTCTCTAGTTGCAGCGAGTAGGGGCTACTCTTCCTTGCGGTGAGCGGACTTCTCATTGCGGTGGCTTCCCTTTGTTGCAGAGCACAGGCTCTAGGGCACGTGGGCTTCAGTAGCTGCAGCACATGGGCTTAGTAGTTGTGGCTCACTGGCTTTAGAGCGCAGGCCCAGTAGTTGTGGCACATGGGCTTAGTTGCTCTGCGGCATGTGGGATCTTCCTGGACCAGAGCTCAAACCTGTGTCCCCTGCATTGGCAGGTGGATTCTTAACAACTGTACCACCAGGGAAGGCCCTATAAAACTTTTTAAGAAACACCAAATTGTCCTCTAAAATGATTGTTTCCTTTTGTATGCCTATTAGCAGTGTATGAGAGTTCCAGTTCTCCCATATTCTTGCTAAAGTGGATATGGTTAGCTTTTAAAATTTTGACTTTTTTAGTAAATATATAGCATTATGTCACTGTGGTTTTAGTTGCATTTCCCTGATATTTCATGATGTTGAGCATAGCTTGTGTACAGGAAATATGGAAGAATAGTGAGCATGTTAAACATTTTGAAAGACTCAATAAACCAAATTTAGATTGTGGCAAATTCTAATGAACAAATGGCTTAGCAGCTTCATCAAGTGAATAATATGAATTAAAAAATGGTAAGTGGTACATAGGGGTTAAAAAACATGCAAGACACACCTAATTATTGCCTAAGATAAATTTTGTATCCAGATTGCAATCAATCTGCATCAAATAATACAGTTGACAAAATTCAGCACTTACAACAGTTTATCATAATTTTAAGTATTTTGATTTTTTGCAACAAAGTTATTGGAGTTATATAAGGGCCTTTACATTTTAGAAACACATCCTGAAGGGGTTATATGTGAATTGACATGATGTCTGTGATTATAAATAAACCACTAAGTGCATTGGGATATAGAGAATAAGAACAGCCATGAAATAATAATGACAGAATCATTACTTCTTACTAGTCTTTTCCATTTTGGGATATATTTGAAAATAGCCATTACAAAGGGTAGAGTATGTGCAGGTAGGGTAATTTCATATGGTGAGAAGGATAAATTTAAAAGGCCAGGAGGAAACTTTTAGTTTTGATACTCTAAGTGGATATTTTAAATATGAGCAGTTTAAGTCAATCATGTCTGAACTAAACTGTTTAAAAAACAAATCTTCAAAACTTGTCACTCCCTAATCTTTTTGTTTTCATTTTCATAGATACTTTTGTATGTGTGTCTGTGTGGCCATATTCCATTTTATTTGATCTGATATAGAAAATCCTACATAGGTTTTTGTTTTGTTTTGTTTTTTTGCGGTACGTGGGCCTCTAACTGTTGTGGCCTCTCCCGTTGCGGAGCACAGGCTCCAGACGAGCAGGCTCAGTGGCCATGGCCCACGGGCCCAGCCGCTCCGCGGCATGTGGGATCTTTCTGGACTGGGGCACGACCCCGTGTCCCCTGCATCAGCAGGCAGACTCTCAACCACTGCACCACCAGGGAAGCCCCTACATAGGTTTTTAGGGTATTTGTAACTTTAAAATAGAAAGAAACAATTAGCATTATCCATAGAAATTTAGAACAGGAAAAAACCTTAGATGTCATGAGACCCATTTTTCTTCTTTTGCAGATAAGTAAATTAGGGCCCAGGAAGTGGAAGTGAGTGACTTGCACAGCTAGTTAGTAGCAGGATTGGAAGTAAACCCAGGTTTAGTAACACTTTGGTCCAATGTTTTGTTTTGTTTCATATTTACATTTTTAATTTTTTTACTTAAAAACTTTATTTTTTAAGAGCAGTTTTAAGTTCATAACAAAATTAAGAGGAAGGTGCCCTGCCCCTACACATTCATCACCTCCTTCATTATCACCATCCCCTACCAGAGTGGTACTTTTGTTATAATCTTATAATCGATGAACCTACATTGATACATTTTTGTCACCCAGAGTCTATATAGTTCATATTAGGATTTACTGCTGGTGGTGTATGTTCTGAGTTTGAACAAATTTATAATGATATGTTGCATCACTATAGTGTCACACAGAGTAGATTCACTGCCCTAAAATTCCTCTATTCTGTGTATTGATCCCTGCTTTGTCCCCACATTACCTGGGAACCACTGATCTTTTTTTACTATCTCCATAGTTTTGCCTTTTCCAGAATGCCATGTAGTTGGAATCATATGGTATATAGCTTTTTCAGATTGGCTGTTTTCACTTAGTAACATGCACTTAAGGTTCCTCCATGTCTTCTTATGGCCTGATAGTACATTTCTTTTTTAAAACTGAATGATATTCCATTGTCTGGATATGCCACCATTTATACATTCACCTACTGAAGGAGACATCTTGGTTGTTTCCAAGTTTTGGCAATATGAATAAAGCTACTATAAACAATTATGTACAGGTTTTTGTGTGAACATAAGTTTTTGACTCCTTTGGGTACATACCAAGGAGCACAATTGCTGATAAGAGTATGTTTGTTTTCTAGGAAACTGCCAATGTCTCTTCCAAAGTGTCTGCAGTATTCTCACCAGCAATGAATGAGAGTTTCTGTTGTTACACATCCTCACCAGCATTTGGTGTTTTCAGTGTTCTAGATTTTGGATTCTAATAGATGTGTAGTGGTAGTTCATTGTTGAGGATTTTTGCATCAATGTTCATGAGCAATATTGGTCTGAAATTTTCTTGTAATGTCTTTTGTTTTGGTATTAGGGTAATGCTAGTCTCTGAAAATGAGTTAGGAATTATTCCCTCTGCTTCTAGCCTCTGAAACAGGTAGTAGAGAATTGGTATAATTTCTTCCTTAAATGTTCACTAGACTACACCAGTGAACCCATTTCAGTATGGTGTACTCTGTTTGGAGAGGTTGTTAATTACTGATTCAATTTCTTCTGTTGCTTTATCTTTTTCTTTTCCTGTTATTCCTGTTACTCATAATTTATAGCTTTTGTAGTTGTCTAACAGTTCTTGAGTATTCTGTTTTGTTTTTCAATCCTCACCCCTCCCCGTTTTGGGGGTTTCTATTGAGATATCCTCAGGTCAGATTCTTTTCTTAGCTGTGTCCAGTCTACGAATTAAGCTCATCAAAAGCATTCCTCATTTTTGCTACAGAATTTTTGCTCACTAGCATTTCTCTTTGGTTCTGTTTTAGAATTTCCATCTCAGTTTACATTGCATGTCTGTTCTTGCATGCTGTCTACTTTATCCAATAGAGCACTAAGCATATTAATCATAGTTGTTTTGAATTCCTGGTCTCATAAGTCCACATCTCTGACTTGTCTGAATTTGGTTCTGATACTTGCTCTGTCTCTTCAAACTTTCTTTTTCTTTTTTCTCTTCAAACTTTTAAAAACATTTTTATTATGCCTTAAAATTTTTTCTTGATAGCTAAGTATGATGTGCTCAGTAAAAGGAACTGCTGTAAATAGGTCTTTTAAGTGATTTTAAGGTGTGGGGAGAGGGGAAGTGTTCTATAGTCCTATGATTAGGACTCAATATTTCTTTTTCTTTTTGCATTATAACTTCCTCTTTAACCTATTAGGTCTTTAGAAATGTTTTCTTAAAAATTTCCAAACTTTGGACGTTTTGTTTGTGGTTTTAAGTTTTCTGTAAAAAAAATATTTTAACTTGACACATAATGTAGGTCCCAGTGTTTTAGTGAGGTTCTCCTACTGGACTGTGAACTTCACATGTGCCTTTTCAGTCTCTCCTCTAACTTAGGTGGAAACAGGATGGCTAGAGTGGGCTCGAGTTGGGTATTTTCCTTCCCCCCAGGCATTTAGGCTCTGATAAAACCTAAGGCTCTGCTTTAAAATTTTCTCCTGGAGCAGACTTTGCATAAAGAACAGAATGCTTTGGCATATTTGAAAATGGTTCCTTTTCCTTTCTCCCTGCTGGGAGCATGACAGGATTTTTCTCAGATATTCACTGCGAGAAACAGGTAGAACTCTAGGAGATAAAACACAACAGAAGTGTGGGTTTTCTTTCCCATGACTGGGCTCCCCTGGAGTTCTTCTCTCTCAGATTTGTCCCCACTGAGAGGAATTTGTCAATTACAGTTCAGGTTTCCCTGTCCTGGCATTGGTTACCACAGTGATTTCAGCTTGTGGGTTTCTGCTTCAGTAACTTGTGATTCTCTGTGTTACCCTTTCAATCTCTCCAATTTGGGGACAGTGGTTTGCCCTGTGACCACACTTCATTTAGGAATCTAAGAAGAGTTGTTTATTTTTTCAGTCTGTTTAGGCTTTTGCTTGTTAGGATGGAGTGGCAAATGCCAGATTTTTATATCCTTGACCGGAAACCAGAGGTACCTTCCTGCCCTTTTTATTTCATCCTTCTGAACGGATTAAATTTCTGATACACTGGCACTGCTATGATCTGAATGTTTGTGTTCCCTTCAAATTCATATGTTGAAATCCTAAGCCACATAGGTGATGGTATTGGGAGGCTGGGCTTTTTGGAGGTGCTTAAATCATGAGAGTGGACCCCTCATGAATGGATTAGTGGCTCATAATAGAGGCCCCAGAGAGATCCCTAACCCCTTACACCTTGTGAGGACAGAGCAAAAAATCAGCAACATTGAAGAGGACCCTCACCTGACCATGCTAAGCACCTTGATCTCTGACTTCCAGTCTCCAGTACTGTGAGAAATAATTATCTATTGTTTATAAAACATCCAGGCAGTGATATTTTGTTATAACAGCCAGAACAAACTAAGACACATTCTATCTTTTGTTACAGCTATTTTTAAATATATACAGAAATGGGAAAAACTATATCATGACAGCAAATGAAGGCTTCCTCAATCTTCCACCATTATTTATCATTTAATGGCCATTCTTGTTTTGTCCATCTTCACATACACTAGTGGATTATTTAATTTATGATCTCAGACATTACATCATTTAATGCATAACTTCTTGAGAATGCATTTTTTTAATGTGAGGGCTATTTCATAACCCCAATAGCTACCACACAAAAAATATTTTAAAATATGATAAATATGTTATCACTGCTCAATTATCTCAAAAGTTTTGTGTTTCCTAAGTCAGATTAATCACAGTTAGGATCCAAAATGTATTATGGCTTTCAGAAGCTGTCTCATAAGTCTCTTCACCTATAAGTTCCATCTACCTTTTTTATTCTTATTATTTGTTGATGTTGCTGAGTTATTTGTCATTTTCTAGGTGTGGTTTGTTGAATCTCTGATACTGTTTAATGATCACCCTTTCCTCGTATTTCCTGTACACAAGATATTGATGAGATGAGTGATTGAGATTTCATCTCAGCAGTTAGATTGTGATGGTGACTGTTGGGGAAATAAAAACAAAATCTCCCAACCCACAGATCCTGTCCAAAAAGGTGGTAGAGACAGAAAACACGTTCATTGTTTGCAGTGTGTGTTTTCTAACCTCACCAAGCAATCAATTCTGACATTATCTCCCTGGAGGTAGCATGAGATCCCACAGGTGAAGGACTCAGTCCCACAAGTCTTCCTCCACTTCAGATATCTTTCAAAAGTCCAGGTTGTTACCTCTGCTTCTGAGCGACTGGCTATAAATCAGAAGTTCCCATGACCCCCTCCTGGAGTTTGATTATTTTGCTAGAGCAGCTCACAGAACTCAGGGAAACATGTACTTAAATTTAATAGGCAGATGAAGAATTATATAGGACGAGTTCTGGAAGGGTCTGGAGCACAAGAGTGTCTGTCCTCATGGAACTGAAGTCTGTTACCCTCCCAGTACGTTTAGAGACTTGGAAGCTCCTTAAATCTTGTTCAAGAGTTTGTATAGAGCTTTAAACTCCAGCTCTCTCCTCACACCCCCTTCCTGGAGGTCAGTGGGTGGGGCTATTTAGGACCCCCAACCTAAATCACCTCTTGAAGCATAAATTCAGTTGTGCTCAAAAGGGACCACTTGGGACTTCCCTGGTGGTCCAGTAGTTAAGAATCCGCCTTCTGGGTTTCTCTGGTGGTGCAGTGGTTATGAATCCGCCTGCCAATGCAGGGGACACAGGTTCGAGCACTGGTCCAGGAAGATCCCACATGCCGCGGAGCAACTAAGCCTGTGCACCACAACTACTGAACCTGCGTGCCTAGATCCCTTGCTCTGCAGCAAGAGAAGCCACTGCAATGAGAAGCCCATGCACAGCAATGAAGAGTAGCCCCCACTTGCCGCATCTAGAGAAAGCCTGCATGCAGCAAAAAAGACCAAATGCAGCCAAAAATAAATAAATTAAAAAAAAAAGAATCTGCCTTCCAATGCAGGGGACACGGGTTCAATTCCTGGTCAGGGAACTAAGATTCCCACATGCTGTGGGGCAACTAAGCCCACATGCCACAACTACTTGAGCATGCAAGCCACACCTAGAGAGCCCACGTGCTGCAACTACAACAACAGAAGGGGCCTGTTATGAGTGACAAATGATATTCCTGTCACTCAGGAAATTCCAAGGGTTTTAGAAGCTCTGCCAGGATCTGGGGACAAAGGCCAATTAAATTTCTCATTATACCACATTATTGGGTTAGTATTAAAGCAGGATATGATGTGCATCCAAAGCCATCTGCTAAGAAATTGCAAAGACAGAAAAATAACCAAAAAAGCCTCACTCCCTTATATAGACAAGCACATAGAACCCATTATTTACATGTTTTCAAGATAAATATAACTAGTCTTCAAGTAACAGGACTTGACAGCATTGTGAAAGATGAAATAAAATGGAGTCGCTTATGTCAAGGGGTTTTTAAATGGAGCTGAGAGGCCATTAAAGAAGTGGGTCTTACGCACGTCCTCACCAGGTGAACTGGAATGGGCCAAACCACAAGTGTTTCAAGAACTCTGCAAAAGTACCTTGCTCCAGTAACATTTTTGCTTAGTGACACCTTTAGCAACCAAACATGCTTAGCCAAGACTAGCTTTCTGCCGCCAGCAGCAATCAAAATACTTTGAATTATGTAGACATTCCGCTTTTTGTCTTTAAAAACCCGACTTTCACTCCCTAGTAGGACACTATTTGGGTTGCTACCCGAATCTGTGTATCTTGAGTTGCAATTCTTTGACCCAAATAAACGCTTCTGCTTGATTTTGCCTCAATATTTTCTGGTTGACGGCATCATTTGTCACAGATAGTTTATCCTAACTATACCTGGTAATTGGGGTGACCATCTGTGTTAGCAAATTGGCTTTATCTAGAGGAAAGACAAACTACTTTGGGAAGTTTTTTCAAATTGGAACAAGAAACCCACCGAGGTTAGGCTCCTACCCTCCCTCGGGTACCGGGAGATAGGTGAGCTAGCTCCCTTGCTGTTTGCATTTCAAGAAGCTGGGTCTAAAGATGTTTCCATTTTAAAGAATGGCTCCTAGGTTCTTAAGAGACTATTCTGGGTCATGAATCTGAAAAACAAAAAAGCCCAACTGACAAAAGTCTTATCTAGTATTCAAGTGGATGCATTTTAAAGAGATAAGGAAGTGCTTAGAAGTTCTCTAAGCTAAATGCTCTGACAGAAGACAAGGGAGAATCTCCCCATTTTCAACAGGAAGAATTAAGCCTCATATTTAATTTGTATTTCACACATGGGGAAACAGTGTAATTGACATTACAGTGTAATAGTTGTGGATTGAAACACAGTGTAATAGACATGGATCTGCCTAACAAAATACCCTTCGCTAAAAATTCAGGGAGGCAGTCAGAGTCCAAATGGCATTTGGAATCCTCTTCATACGAAGTATAGAGAGAGGGCCATTGGTTAATCAGATTTTTATCTCTTTTTTGTCTTGAAAATTAAAAGTATTACAGTGCCCACTTAGGGAACTATGGCTTTATAAGCTTAAAACTTCCTCACTAGGGAATCCGCCTAAACCCTGTCCCTCTTTGTCCTGTTTGTAGCCCTCTCTTCCATTCTTTTGCTTCCCTCTACAGTATTCTTAGTTGGCTGAAATACCTCAGTGTCCCTTGAGTTTGCAACTTCCTTGTGAAGGAGACACATTCCTGGATAATGGATGTTCAGCCTGGTTGTGTTCAAATTTCTGACATTGTCAGACTTCTCAGATTCCAGATGGGAAAAGAAAAGTCTGTTAAATCATTCATTTTTCTCCTGTGCATACACAGTTCCACGGATTAGTCACTCCATCTTTTGATTGAGCCAAGAGTTGCAAAACATGGTTTGAAAAAAGTCTGCTAGACCTGAATGAAATAGATTTGGAGATTAACAAAACTCATTTAAAAAGGAAACAATGGGACTTCCCTCGTGGCACAGTGGTTAAGAATCTTCCTGCCAATGCAGGAGACATGGGTTCGAGCCCTGGTCCGGGAAGATATCACATGCCATGGAGCAACTAAGCCCATGTGATACAAGTACTGAGCCTGTGCTCTAGAGCCCGCGAACCACAACTACTGAGCCCACCACAACTACTGAAGTCTGTGCGCCTAAAGCCTGTGCTCTGCAACAAGAGAAGCCACCACAATGAGAAGCCCGCGCACCACAAGGAAGAGTAGCCCCTGCTCACTGCAACTAGAGGAACCCTGTGCACAACGAAGACCCAATGCAGCCAAAAAAATGATAAATAAATAAATGTAAAAAAAAAAAACTTGTGAAAAGTACTTATTGATAATATCTTGAAAAAAATTGTCCTAACATAGGATGAAAGAAAGATAACCATTAATCTTCTAATGCTTTACAGAGGTTTGGCTCTTTCTTTTTATTTATTTATTTATCCTTTATTGAAGTACAGTTAGTTTACAGTGTTGTGTGGTTCTGCTCTTTATATTGCTACATAAAATCTTGGTGAAAGGTGTTTTTGAAGGAAAAATTGTTGAACTGTGATTTTGAATAATGGCCTTGACTTTTAGATTACTAGATAAGAAGAAGAAGGAGAGCCTCAGAGATTTGCTTTCAAGAGGCTTTAGACATTTGATTTGTGTATGTAGATGTTTACAAATTATATGTTTTTAAAATTTGTATAATGTCCTTATCAATTTGGCTTTTTGAACAAATTAAATTGATTGAATAATTTTATTTGTGAAATGGAATTACATCTTCTTGCTGATTTTATCACCATGTAAAAAAATGTCATCACAGTACTGTAGTTTAATAAGACCTAGGATTTAATTTCTAATGATTTCGAATTTATAAGTTGCGTACATTGGATTTATGGGTCAGCTAAGTTATTATTTCCACAAATTATTATTTCTTTTTGCTTGTTTGTTTTTTGGTCGTGCTGCACAGCATACGGGACCTTAGTTCTCCAACCAAGGATTGAACCCGTGCCCCCTGCACTAGAAGTGCAGAGTCCTAACCACTGTACCACCAGGGAAGTCCCTCTACAAATTATTCTGTCTCCTTAGTTCAGAGTCTGGACATGAAGTATCCTTTATTGTGTCTCAGCCCCTTCTGTCTTTCCTGAGTGTTCACACAGCTTCCCAGCACCAACCCTTCACAGGCACTTTTCTCTCTCACTGGAATATTCTTCCCAAAACTCAACATATAGTAAATTATTGCAGAATATTTTTTTCATACACAGAAATACATTCTTAAGGTATCTTTTCTTGAGCCTTCAGACTAGGTCAAGTCCAGTAGTTGTATTTTGTCATAATCACCTAAACTTGATCTCCCAGCATTTACAGTAATTTAAGTTGTGTAATAATTTGTATAGATGTATGCTTAAAGACTGTGTCCTGGCTGAACTATCTTTTTTTTTTAAACCAAAGCTAAGATACCACCAAGTGTAAAACAGACCATTATTTTATAGACATTTCAGAAAGAAAAGTGCTGTGATAAGGTGCCTTAATGATAGTTTTATATGATACAGAAGTCAGTCATGGAGTCCTTTGTTACTTTCAAATTGCTTACATTCTGAAGGATTTGGCAACTTCTGCTGTGATTTGCCACACTCAGTTGAAGCACTAAGACTAGGATGAAGCCTATGAACTCGATGTCACAACTGCTCAGCCACAAGTATAAGATGCTATTCAGTATATGATACCTCCCAATTTTAGAGCTGTTAGAAGGAAGAAAAATGTGTGTCCTAAGGTCATTGAAATATATCGCAATCCCTGTGAGGGCTGGAGCTACTGGTCTAATTTAGGTAATTGAATTACCTAATAGTACTTGGCCCATAGTAGAGGCTTAGCCTTACCTAATGGATGAATGGACATATGAATATTTTGTAAAGAACAGAAACCGTCTGATCTTGTGACAAATTTAGAGAAAATTACCTTTGCCCCAGCAGAGGAAATAGAGCCTGGAGACAGAGTTGTTGTTATTGATGAGCACAAAGGGAAAACATTGGGGAAACATGTCTCCACAAATGTAACAGTATTTATCAGACATAACATTGGATTATCAAATAGCACCATGCAAAGAACCAAGATGCAGGAAAGCAAGTAGAAAGTGACAAAGGTGCACATCAGGATCAGGATGGTTTGGGTGGCTCTGGTCTCGGGAGAATCTGGGGCAGTGCTGGGTGATGTGAATATATCATACTTGCCTCTTGTGCCTGTAGAAGATGCTCACTGTGGAGCCATTAGACCAGGCCGTAAGGCCCAGACACACATCAGTGAACACGTTATATTTTTATATCGTGACGAGAGAACAGTTATCCCTGAGAAGGGGGTGAACCAATTTGGCACATTGATTTTTTTCTTTTTTAATATATTTTTGGCCATGCAGCGCGGCATGTGGAATCTTAATTCCCTGATCAGAGATCGAACCCGCACCCCCTGCAGTGGAAGTGAGGAGTCTTAACCACTGGACCGCCAGGGAAGTCCTTACATTGATTATTTTGAGTTCAAGGCACTTAAGAAACAGCAGGCGCAAGGACACTCTGACTCTTTTTCTTCCTTAAAGCAGGACATAGAACTCCCACGTGGATGTTATCTTCCCTAGAGAAGAAGGAAAGAAGACATTCTTATCAACCCAGAGTTGGCACCAGAGGAATCCACAAACAATACTTTACTCTATTAGTTTCCCTCCATATATTTCCCTTCCCACGGTTTGCCCCCTGCGGAAGCCTAAAACTGCTTTCCTCTCTCCTGTCATTTCTCTATGACTTTATTGTTCTTTGTTGAAGTTGCTATAAAAGCTGGAGTTCTGAGCCTCCATTTCGAGTTACTTCTAGTTTAGGTTTCTCCCACAGGGTGTCCACTGCACTCATTCATAAATTGCTTGTTTTTCTCTTATTTTTTATAAATTTATTTATTTAATTAGTTAGCTAGTTATGGCTGTGTTGGGTCTTCGTTGCTGTGCGAGGGCTTTCTCTAGTTGCGGTGAGCGGGGACTACTCTTCATTGCAGTGTGCAGGCTTCTCATTGTTGTGGCTTCTCTTGTTATGTAGCACAAGCTCTGGGCATGCAGGCTTCAGTAGTTGTGGCACGTGGGCTCAGTAGTTGTGGCTTGCGGGCTCTACAGCTCAGCTTCCGTAGGTGTGGCGTACGGGCTTAGTTGCTCCACGGCATGTGGGAATCTTCCCGGGCCAGGGTTCGAACCCGTGTCCCCTGCATTGCCAGGTGGATTCTTAACCACTGCGCCACCAGGGAAGCCCCTGTTTTTCTCTTCTTGATCCGTCTTTTTGTTACAGCCAAAAACTCAGAAGGTTCTAGAGGGAACATCATTTTCCTCTCTTACACATACTAAATATGGACATAAACTCCAAAATTCTTCTCCCATCCACCCCAATCTTAACCTCATTTGGGTCACACACAGTCTGCAGACATGGACACCAACAAAAGATTTGGCAACAGGCTCAGTTACTCTGCAAGTTTCCAAGCACTGATTGACCCAAGAAATTACACATAATTTGTAGTGTAAATACTTTGAAAGGTGGACAGTGTATGCTTTTAGATGCTAAAATTAACCCCTACCTTTTCTTTTTGAATTACAGCACGTACAACTACTGTCTTTTACAATTTTTATTCACCTCAAGAGGAAGAAAATATTTCTATTTGCTGACCCCTGGTTTTCCACACTGCCAATGACTCTGATAGACCCAGGAACTCCCTTAGTCTGAGTCAGGGAGAGGGTGTTCTGTTTTGAATTGTGGTTAAAAATATGTATCACATAAAATTTATCATTTTGTTATTTATAAGTGGCATTAAGTACATTCACATCCTCCTTGTGTAAACTCATATTAGTTTAGTCTTTAAAACAACCCTGGGTGGGGGAGGGGGGAATTCCCTGGCGGTCCAGTGGTTATGACTTGGTGCTTTCACTGCAGAGGGCCTAGGTTCAATCAGTGGTTGGGGAACTAAGATCCCACAAGCTGCGCGGCCCAAAAACAAAACAGAAAGTAAAATAAAAAAACCCTGGGATCACAACTTAGAGTCACAATTTGCCCAAAGAGAGCACCCGTCTTGATTCAGGGGTGCCATTTGTGGGGTTCAATCATGTTTATCCATCTTCCTTCTTCTTTCTAGTGGTGACAAGGTGGTGTGTGACAGCCAAAAGTGGCTAGATGATAGCACTGTAAATTCAAAGTCCTACACACCAAATCTGACGTACACATCCAGAAATCTTAGGTTCATGTGCTGGAGACCCCGGCATCTATAACTAATCTTCTCCATGTTTTTCTAAGCTTCACTTTCCCTTTTTACGCCTGGTATCTTCCCTGATCGTTCACGGAGAAATTAGATCTCAAACAGCAAGAGTCATCTTCCCACCACATAAGAAAGGAATATGCATGGGCCTGCACCCATCTTATACTTCAGCCTCCCCAGCCCCATCGTTTCAGAAAAATGTCCCTCTTTCTGTCAAAAGCCAAACATGAGGTAAAAGACATAAATGTAGGAGGAACTAGTCTTGTTTTGAGCTACAGACACTTAAAAAAATATATATATATGCACACCCCCGCCGCCGCCAAAAACAGCAGAAACCTGCACGTGGACATTAACGGTGGCTTTTTTCATAGCTACCAGGACTGGGAGGCAACCGAGATGTCACTCAGGAGTTGAACGGACACAGATGGGTACATTCATGCAAAGGAATTATTTGGTGCTAAAAATAAGTGAGCGAGCTATGGAACTGTGAGGCGAGAGAAGGGGAACCTTAAATGCATATTACTCACTGAAAGAAGGCAATCTGAAGAGGTTACATACCTTATGGTTCCAACTATGTATGACATTACAGAAAAGGCAAAAGTTTGGAGAGGGTAGAGAGATCAGTGTGTTGCGAGGTGTTGTAGGGGATCGGCGGTTGGGGGTGGGGGTGAATAGGGGGAGCACAGGATTTTTAAGATGGAAGCTATTCTCTATGATACTATAATGGTGAGACAGATTGGTCAAAACCCACAAAATGTACATCAAGAGTGAACCCTAATGCATGTAGAGTCAACACACTGATGTGGAATGTTGATAGGATAGTAGAGAAGGGGAAGGCTCTGAGGTCACTCTCTCTCTCTCTTATTTGTGGGGGTGGTGGGAATCAGCGATGGCAGAGGAGGGGGCATATTGGAATAAACTGTACTCCAGTTTTGCTCTGAACCCAAACTGCTCTTTAAAAAAACAAACAAAAAACAATAAAGAGTTGAACTTTTGTGAATACTTGCCTGTTTAACATATAACCTTTCAATATCTTCACCTGACATCTGCTCTTTATTTCACTGTATACAGTTTCCCACCAGATGGCTCCAAATACTGCTCTCTTTTGCCATGGACATCAGTGACTTCTTTGGTGAATATCTAATGCTCACTTTCCATTTACCACCTTACTGGACATTCTAACAGCTGTAGGGAAGGGAAAATTCTCCTCTTACCTCTTTTTAGGGTCTCTGACTGGGCCTAAGGTTGAAACTGACAAAAGACAGATTAATAGAAGAAGAGCACACACATTTTATTAAATGTTTACGTGTACATGGGAGATTTCATGAGAGATCGAAGACCCAAAGATGTGACAAGAACAGGAAGCTTTTATATCTTTTAGACAAAGGATCAATTTGTGAAGAATTGACAAGACAAAGGGGTCTGGGCTGTGGGTAGTTTACAGTGAAGAAGTGAACTAGGAAGGTAGGCATGAGATTAGTCAGGTTTTGTTGGTACAAACTGCTCAGTCCCCAATTCTCCCACTCACATTTCCTGTCTCTGGTGATTAAGAATGTCTTCCTCCTGGTACAGGGAGGGTACCTTTCACATGGGAGTTTGATCTCCTGCTCTCAGGAAGAAAAAGTAGTGTCAGAGCATCCTTCCTGCATCTGCTGTGTCATAAGTGCCTGGAATTCAAAATAATTGATGTGTCAAACAGTGGGTGATATTTTGGGGTGACATGTCCTGGTTTCCTTCAAAGCAGTTCAGGTAAGTGGCTCACTTATCTTGGTTTCTTGGAATGCTGTTATCTCTGGCTCCTGACAACCAGAGGTTTCTCATTTCACTACTACCTTCCTTGATGCTCCTCCACAGCACTGTTTACCAGCATAGGCTCCTCTGCATGGGTGTTAGCTTGAAGCACATCTGTTGCTCCACGCTGGGCCCTACAGTCTATTACCGATATGATTAAAAGAATAAATAACCTCTGAGTGGTCTAGTCCATTTCTAAGGCATTAAGAACTCTATGCTTATAAACCCCATATTTCAACTCTTTCCAGAATTAGATATACAACCACCTAGTTGGTTTTCTGACTTGGATACCTCACAGAAATGACATATTGAAAGTGGTCCAACCCTAAAATCTTGTTCTGCTTCTTCTTTACCCTGGCCACGCCCCAGACTTCCCCCTGTCTGAATGGATTGTACCACTGTTCCCGTAGTGAGTCTTTTCCAAACTCCAGAAGCGTTCCCTCATCCTGTATGTCCCCATGTCATAGACAACACATTGTCCAGTCCTGTCCATTCTTCCTTCGCTATGTACATCCAAACACTTCTATTTCCACGACTACCCCTGCCACCAACCATTTCTGTAACCAGTTACTCCTTGAAGGAATCCGTGTTGTTTCCAGTTTGGGGCTCTGATGAACAGAGGGGCTGAGACCATTCAAGTCTAGGATTTTTCGTGAACATAAGTGTTGTCCGGCGGGGGAATAGGTGGGGTCCTCCAGACCACCCTCCGATTTGATGCTTTGCTCCCTAGAAGGACTCACAGGACCCCAAAAAGCTGACTTCCTGGAGTTCAAACTGATAACGCGTGGCCCAAGGCCCCTGCCATAAATCACACTGTTAGCCTCAACTATCCAAGTCCCCAACTAAATAAGGACATTCATCAGGCATTCCAAGGGCTTCCCAGGAGCCAGGCAAGGCCCGACGTTTCTTTGGAATGTGCTGGTTCTGAACATTCTAGACCTGCTGAGTCAATCCTTTACTCGACAATCTATTTTTATTTGACTGGGGGTTGAGTTTCTGGATTGTACAGTACTTGCAAAGCTTTTTGTTTTTTGTTATTTGTGTGTTTGGAAGCCACCACAGTGTTTTCCACAATGACTGTACCATTTTACATTACCACCAGTGATGGGTGAATGACTGGGTTTCTCCTCGACCTCATCAGCATTTTATTACCGTTCTGTATGTTGTTTAAGGCGTTCTGATGGATGTGTCCAGGTATCTCCCTATGATTTTCACTTGCATTCCCAGGAAATGCCTCATATCTTTTTACATGCTTATTTGCCGTCCAATCGTATCTCTTCCTCTTGGGTGAAATGCCTGTTCTGTGTTTTGTCTATTTTGTATTGGGATATTTTTTAAAAAGATAATAGTTTTGAGAGTTCTTTCATATTCATATCTGATATGTGGTTTGCTTACGTTTTCTCCCTGCTTCAGTCCTTGGTCCTTTCATCCTCTTCAGGTGTTTCACAGCCTAGGTTTTTAATTTTGAAAACTTCCAATGTCTCTATTTCTTTTTATGGATCACACTTCTGGTGTCAGATTTTAAAATCTCTTTGCCCGACCCTAGATACCCATTTTGTTTTCTTGGAATATTTTCCTCTGAAGTGTGTTCTAGTGTTAAATTTTACATTAACGTGAGTGATCCATTTTGAATTTGTTTGTAGGAGGTGTGAAGTTAAGGTGTTTAGGTTAAGGTTTTTTTGTTTGCTTGCATGTTTGCTTTTGTGTTTTGTTGTGGATGTCCGATTGCCCATATCATAGAGAAGCCATTTTTTCTCCAGTGAATTGCTTTTGCACATTTGCCAAAAATCACTTGGGCTTAGGCATATTTGTTTGAATCTCTGTTATGTTCCATTGATCAACGTGTCTAACTGCAAACATCACATGGTCTCTATCAGCTCTATAAATAAGCTTTAAATTATGGGCAACTTTATTCTTGGATTTTGAAATTGCTGTAGCGGTTCTAGTTCCTTTGCCTGTCCATCTATCTTTTAAAATAGAAATACATGTACTTAAAACACACACACACACAAAAAACCAAACCAAAGGAAATTCTACACCTTAAAACAAAATTTCATGGAACAGTTCACCATCAACATTAACCTCACTTCAAACACACACAGTCTCTCTCTTTCATACTGTTGCATTGTACAGATATGCTGGAAGTTTATTTAGTAAAAGGCTATTAATCCTCCCCTGTTTTTTATGGTAAGTAATGATGAAATCAGTATTCTTATCACTCCATGTACATTAGCACCAGTGTTCCCCACATCCATTTTTTGTCTTTGAACTTTGTTATGGTCAATGCAGCGACAGATTTTGTTTAAATTTCTATGTGGTCAAGTTATAATTATTTCCTTCATGTCTTCTGAGCTTTTTTTTTTTTTTTTTTTTTTTGCTTTAGAAAGACCTCTACTCAAAATGATAGAATTAAAATATTCGGGCAGTCCCTGGCAGTCCTGTGATTAGGACTCGGCACTTTTACTGCCAAGGACGCGGGTTCATCCCCCTGATCTGGGAACTAAGATCGCAAAGCCACACGGCTCAGCCAAAAAAAGAAAAAAAAAAAATTTCACCCGTTGTTCTCCATGAATCTTTGTATGGTTTTCGGTGTACACTGCCTGCTGCAGAATTTTTCTAAGTCCTCCTGGGAACTCACTGGTGCCATTCTGGGCGGCCCGAGTGACGGTCCCGGGCTGAGAGATGCGCTCCGAGGTAGGCCCGGACTAGGTCCAGCACCCCGGGGGGCCGCCGGTGCGCCCTCGTCGGTCCGGGATCCGAATCCGTCCCGCTGACTTTGGCGTCGGTTGTCGGGCGCCATTTGGCAGCCACGTTTATATAGTCCCTTCCCTTCCGGAGCTCGGGCAACATCTTCAGGGGATGGGATTCGGCCGCGGTGCCTGCAGCCGAGTTCCGGGAGGCCGGCGGGACTGGCGGGATCGTCCCGGTCGTGCCGGGCGGGCGCGCCTCGTGCTTCCTCCGGAGATTGTACCTGCAGACTAACGGGGAAGAGGCCGCGGCCGCCCGGCCAGAACGACCAGCCCCGCCGGGGCTGCTCCGGCTGCTGAGGGGAGCTGGAGCCGGTCTCCCGGGTCTGGAGGTGGGAACCGGGCCAGACTAGGCTGTGCGGGCAGGCCCACGGAGGGCCCCACGGTCTAGGCAGTGGGCTCGCGTGAGGTTCCGGTAGGTGGACACCGCCCCACCTCTCCCTCCCGCAGCCAGGACACTGTGGCCGGCGGGCAGTGTGCGCTCTGCGTCGCGGGGGAGGCGGGAACTCGTGGGCGACTGTGGGCTGTTCGGCTGGTTCCTAAGGTCATGCTGCACAGCCTGGCTTCAAACCCTATGACTCCTCAGAGGTATCCTCGCACCTCCTGACCCGCAGCCTCTGGGGTTGGGCGGGGGTGGGTGTTCCCCGCCAACGAAGTTTGTCTGACTCTTGGCGGTGGGGTCCCTCTGCTGGTGAAGTTATGAACAACGCCCCAACTGCGAAAATTCACGTGAATTGCGGGATCTGGTGGTCACTTACAGCTTGAACTCACTTGTGGACCTGGCTTCCTCCTGGGGCTATGCCTCTCTGAGCGTTGCTTGACGATCCGTTGCTCTGGGGCGTAACTCCCGGGTGCGCGGCTGGCAGTGCTGCCACAGGGCCTATTCCACCACCTCTGGGTAAGGGGGCATCCCTCTCTTCCCCATGGCAATTCGCCCCTTCCTGCGTTTAACGGTTCGTGAGCTGGGCTCCCTATTGTGTGCTTCCCTTTGACAGGATGTGCTCTCAAAGTACGTGACCCCAGCCAAAAATATAAATCTTTTCTTCGAAATCTGAATCCTTGCAGTGGAACAATGTCTTATCTGTGGCCCAGTGACATCTCTGACCTCTGCACTGGCCTTCTTTTCCTTGAACAGCTGAAAGTATATTCTGGCCTCAGGCATGTCACTATGGTGTTTCCTCCCACCCCCCCCAAATCTCATGCCCTCACCTTCATCAAATGTGGGTTTGGAACATCCTTTACCCATGAGGCTTTTAAAAAAATAATAAATTTATTTATTTTTGGCTGTGTGTTGGGTCTTTGTTGCTTTGCGTGGGCTTTCTCTAGTTATGGCAAGCGTGGGCTACGCTTCCTTGCAGTGCACAGGCTTCTCATTGCCGTAGCTTCTCTCACTGTGGAGCAGGGGCTGTTAGGCGCACAGGCTTCAGTAGTTGTGGCATGTGGGTGCACTGGCTCACAGGCTCAGTAGTTGAGGCACACGGGCTTAGTTGCTCCCTGGCATGTGGGATCTTCCCGGACCAGGGATTGAACCTGTGTCCCCTGCATTGGCAGGCAGATTCTCAACCACTATGTCACTAGGTAAGCCCTACTCATGAGGCTTTTTTCCACCCCACCCAAAATTTAATTTAGAGCCCAATCCCCTGCACTTGTTATTCTAAGTCAGCCTTTCTCCTTAGAAACTTTTATCCTATTAAAAATTTTATTAATTTTCATAATTAAAATAATTTTTTACAGTAATGTGTGGCACACACAGTAGGGATTTTTAAGTAGGTGTGTTCAAAAGTGACAAATAAATGTTTTGATGTGCATTTCCCCCATTTTGGGCCAGTTTCATGAAGCTGGCTTTTTTCTTATTCTCCCTTCCAAGTTTCTACTGTGAAAGTTAAGAAATTGTGAGGGCTGAAGGAAATTCAACACAGCCATGTGTGGGGTTACTTCTCAGGTCTCAGCATCTTTTGACGACTCTTCCCTGACACCAAGTAGTTTTCAGGGATTAGATGTTTTCCCCTAGCTAATCCTGGCTGACTAAATCCATCTATCAAATCCCCAGAGCACTTTTTAAAGCAAACATATAAAAATGTACGTTTTTTCGCCTTGTACTTTCCCAATCCCCCTTCCTCCTCATTCAAAGATAGGTAACTGGATGGAGTTGAAGTTAAACTTTGTCATCAATTTATTATGTATCCTGCCAAAGATATTGTGATTTGCTTAGGGATATTTCTCTTAACAAATGTTTATTAAAATTCCAAGTTTCCCAAGTGAAGTGGATTTATACCTATTACAGGGTGAAGAGTGTTTTAAAGAAAACATTCTAGGGTGATTAAAAATACTGTTAATGTGACAATAATAGAAATATTCCATAAGAAGTTTCCTATGTTTTTATGTCGGATTCTATTCCACTTTACCACTACAGTTAAAGTCTTGCAAAAGTCAGGGTTCAAATATTTCCCTTGGTGCACTTACTTACTGTGCTTTACAAAAAATTACATACAGGTTGTGATTTTTTTCTGCTTATAGTTGTGGAGTGCTCTCTGAGGAGGGGGTACTTTTTAGTACCACGTGAAGTGACAGGTTTTTTCACTCCTTTCAAGTCACTTTGAGGCTAGTATGTTCTCGTTCCCAGCCTAGTGGCTGTAGTGACTCAGCTGGGAATGCCCAAGGCTCACCTGAAAAAGATACTTATACCTACACCAGGGCCAACCAACACTGTGGCTGGACCACCCCTTGCAGTTATCTTAGTTTTTTTTTTTTTTAAATCGTAGTTTTTTGAAGTGCTTCCTACCTATGATCATCATAAGAGAACTGCAAGAGGTGGTAGGAAGCACTTCGAAACTATCAAGCTTGAGGAACATCATTCACAGAGCCTGGAGCGGCACCCTGGGGGCATGCCACAGTGAGGTTGTGGGTGCAGGGAGCATGGATCTGAAGCTCTGCCTTTGTTAGGGTCCAAGGAAGGATGGGGGTGTTCCACGGGTTCACCCTTTCTTCGCAAATTTACACCAGAAGGGTTGGGCATTAGGGTGTAGGAAGGACAGTTCCTCACACTCTTGCACATACAGTACCTGAAAAATTTCCTGGCTGTGTGGAGCTCTGGTAGTAAAAAAAAAATGCCACAGATGTGCACCATCAAGACACTTCAACTTGCCCACCCTAATCTCTTCAAATTGGTGGGGTGGTCAGCATGTTAAATAGTTTGAGAGACCCAACAAACCACGTATAGAATGTTGCAAACATGTTGCAAACTATAGTGGAATGATTGGGGAACTTCAGAGATGTAATAGCTACCTACCTAGAGGTTAAGAGATTTATGAAACACAAAAGCTTTAAAGTGGGATGTCTGAGCACTGATATTGGAGTTATGAAAGGTTTATATCTTAGAAATGGACTCTGAAGAGGTTTATGTGTTACATAATTCAGTAATATAGTGTGGCGAGATGCAACAAGTTACCCCTAACATGAACAAAAACAAAGAGGCTTCATCGCCTGTGCCTTTCCATTGTGTATATACATAAGGCTTTATTTGTAACAGCCGAAAATTGGAAACAAGCCAAAATGGCCATTAACAGAAAAGTGGGTAAACAAATTGTGGTTCATCTAGACAGGATATAGTACTCAGCTATAAAAAGAATGAAGTATTTACATAAGCAAACATTTATGAATCAGAAAATAATTATGCAGCATGGAGGGAAAACACAATTTTTAAAAAGTAAATTCTATGAAACAAACGAATTTACTGTGAAAGAGTAAATCAGTAGTTGTGAGGGCAGAAAGAGATTTTAAAAGGGTATTCTCTGGTAGCCGAGGGGTTAGGATTCTGGGCTTTCACTGCCACAACCCAGGCTTGATCCCACAAGCTGTGTGGTGTGGCCAAAAATACAAGGGAAGTAACTATGAATTACAGATATGATAACCATCAGCATTTTTAATGGTTTCATGGTTTTTACACTATGTCAAAACTAACCACACTGTACAATTTAAATCAATTATATGTCAATAAACCTTTGTAAGAATTTGTTTAAATAGAAATCTAATTCCCCATTTTTTTTCATAACCAGATGTTTAGAAAGCTTGGGAGGCAGCCCTCCAACAGGGCAGAAAGTATTCATAAAGATCATTTCTGAGTTGGCAGGAACAGCTGCTAGGTCACAAAAACTGTATCTCTGGGCTTCAAGATCTCCCTTCTGTCTATTTTCATTTTCTTCTCCATGCAGCAGTATCCTTAGAGTGAGCAGCCTGGAGGCTAAACAAATATACAAAGCTTTATATGCTCTGACAATGACCGCAGCTACAGGAAGAACACAGCTATGGCATGTACACCTCATCCAACACAATGTAGCCACAGTCACTGAATATTTGTGGAGGCATGTTTAGAAAAGGCACACCTCTCTCATCGCCACAGCCTCCTCCAGTGCATATGAATCACATCCACTGTGTGTGAATTTAGGTTCCAGCCTCACCCCTGTCTTACAACCAACACCAGAAAACCCAACTCTAGACATGAAGGCACGTGATTCCTTTGCAGTACCCGGGGAACAGCTTCCCCACAGTAGTGCTCAGCATTATGTGATATCCTTGGGAAAAGGGAACTGATTTATACTTCTCACAGAGGCACTAGAGGTGCTTCCTCCCTTGAAAATTACTCCTCCTTACTGTTCTGTAGAGAATGGGACAGAGACATCTGCCTTCCCTGATCATTGCAAGGGACATACATACTATTGGAACCTGGAAACTACTAAGTGGTAGAGGTGAGGCTTCTGCCACAGAAACTGGAAGGAACATAATTCAGGCAACAGAGCCAGCAGTAGAATATGCAAAGAGGATCCTAATAGCTTCCCACAAACCTAGAACTCCTGGGGAACCTTCCCACTCTGGATGCTCAGCTGTATAAGGTTCAATGTCAAGCAGATGGTTCCCTCACAAAAACACTCTAGTTCTAGTACACTGAAAACCCATGTTCCCTGTAGGTCTCAGAGACCTTTAGATGAAGGTTTTCCCAACTTTGCTGCACAAATAAATTTTATCCAGGCTGTGAACTTGTTTAATTACAGACCATTGGCTGTAACTGATTTTCTCCCAGTCACTGCATTCATGAGGTTATCTGGTGTGAAGTTTTCTGTGTTGAATGATGTGGGAGCTTTGACTAAAGGACTTCCCACATTCCCCACACTCATAAGGCTTTTCTCCTGTGTGTACTCTCCGGTGCTGAATGAGGTTGGACTTTTGGCTAAAGGATTTCTCACACTCGTCACACTTATATGGTCTGGCTCCAGTGTGAATTCTCTGGTGTTGATTAAGAGTGGAGCTGTGGCTAAAGGATTTCCCACATTCCCCACACTCATAAGGCCTTTCTCCAGTGTGAATTCGCAGGTGCTGCACAAGTTTGCATTTGTAGCTGAAGGATTTTCCACATTCACTGCATTTATAAGGCCTCGCTCCACTGTGAATCTTCTGGTGCTGAATGAGGTTGGAGCTTTGGCTAAAGGAATTCCCACACTCACCACACTTATAAGGCCTTGCTCCAGTGTGAACTCTCTGGTGTTTAATGAGAGTGGAGCTGTAGCTAAAGGACTTCCCACATTCACCACACTCATAAGGCCTCACTTTAGTGTGAATTTGTAGGTGCTGCACAAGTCTTAATTTGTAGCTGAAAGCTTTCCCACATTCATTGCACTTATAAGGCCTTGCTGCAGTGTGACTTCTGTGGTGTTGAATGAGTCTGTAGCTTTGGCTAAAGGATTTCCCACATTCACTGCACTCATAAGACCTTGCTCCTGTGTCAGGTCTCTGGCAATTAATAAGGATGGAGCTTTGGTTAAAGGGTTTCTCACAGTCATAGTAACTTTCTCTAGTGTGAAGTTGCTCATCCTGAAAAAGTGTGTATTCATAGCTGAACAATTTCTCATACTCACTATACTTGTAATGACTTTTTCCACTATGAAAGGACTCCCCACACCTGAAGCTGCTGTGTGGCTTTGCCCCTTTGAGAGTGGCCTGATGCTGAAGAAGATTCAACATAGCCAGGAAGTCCCTCCCGACTTCTTCGCAGGTGAAGGTCTTCCCTGAAACATGGAACCTGTAGCTCGTCACAAATGAGGCCCTATCTATGTCCCTTTTGAATGGCTTCTCATCATTGTGCTTCTGGTGCTGGTGACTGTTTGGACTGAACCAAAATTGTTTTCCACATGCCTCACAGGTGTATGATTTCTGCCCAGGATGCAATCCTTGGTACTCAGGCAGATACAAAATGTCTCTCCCGGCCATGACACACTTCTCACAGGGATGAGTCTTCTGAATGGATGGATCTGGAGTTGGAGTCTTGCCCAGTGACATTTGTTCTACAGAAACACTCTGCACAGAAAATGCTTCCTCATCCTCCATTCCATACCAACAACCTGAAAGCACAGAAATGCTGGTGAAATGCGTGTTGTCTTTGGTGGTGGTGGGGCAGCCCCAACACAAATGTGTCAGACACACCAAAGAATGAGGCCATTGGATTGTTTTCAGTATGAGGTTGATGAAAGAGCTGCTTTGCAGTACTGGGACTCTGAAAGCCCTAAGAAGTAGGGAGCCCTTGCAAGATGGAGGCTGTCAGGGTGGCATGCAGCACAGGAAGAAATATCTCCAATTCACTTCTCTGCCAACACCCTTCAGGAGGGCCTTGGCTGCTGCTGATATTTGAGTGCTGTGTTCAAGTATCCAGGTGCAGGAAGATATGGTTGCAACTGACTACGTGGTATTCAGTCTATTTAATGATATGTGCATGCCTTGCAATACATTATGTGGGACCTAATCTTGGGGAACATTGTAGGGGAAACAGTAGAGAAAAGGTGACACATGAAAGTAGAAAGGTGGGGACAGCCAGGGACCCAGAGAAGAATCAGAAGTTATAGAAGTGTCCACAGTAAGGCAGGAAAGGTAGAAATGAGGTGTGGTCACTGGCATCACCATCAACACACTGGTGGACACAGGACAGGTTCCATATGATCTGAATACAGTCTTGATGTCATGCCCTCCATCAGCTGCCATTCACCAAAGAGAGACCTGCTCTGAGCCCATCTCGCCATGGCTGGAGTCATGTCCATCCCAGCACTCTTCTTTCTGAACCCCAGTTGAACAACTGCCTGGGACCTGAGTCCTAAGGCAATGACAGGACAGGTGATGGACTAGCATTGGCCCAGAGCAATTCTGCATATTATAAGAATAGCCCATGGGAATTCCCTCGCAGTCCAGGGGTTAGGATTCTGCACTTTCACTGCCAAGGGTCCAGGTTCAATCCCTGGTTGGGGAACTAAGATCCCACAAGCCATGCGGCATGGCCAAAAAATAAAAGCCCATCGTCCCCAAATGTAGTCAACATATTATCAAATGGCAACTGCTGGCACAGACAGGAAGAATGTCAACAGAAAGGAGACAGAAAAACCTGGGCAGGAGCCATGGATCTGGACAGTTACCCAGCCAGGGAGAGGGCAAGTAAGGTGTGATCCATCAGGCTCACTGGGGCAGCACACCAGTGGCTGCAGGTTCAAGAAGAGGGCAGTCGCTCAGCCCAGCCCTGTCGACCACAGCACCCAGCCAGGGAACTGGGAAAGGAGACAGAACCTACTGTTCAATTGTGAGAAGATCAGAGTCTAGCTCAAGGTACTGGGATGGGTGTGAGGGCCTTACCCAGTGAGGTCACAAGTGCAAAGTTCTCCAGCATGACATCGTGGTACAGGCATCTCTGAGCCTCATCAAGGAGCCCCCACTCCTCCCAGGAGAAGTACACTACCACGTCTTCAAAGGTCACACTACCCTGCCATGATGGGGAGAGATGAAATCACAAAAAGCCTCTCTCCCAAGGACCCACAACCCATCATTAACACATCTACCCCATGCTTACCCTCCTCCCAAGCTCTCCAACTCGGAGGCGATACCAGGTCCTGGTGCCACTAATGTCACTCTCTCCTCATGGTCCTGCCTGCAGGGCCCCACCAGCCCCCAGCCAGGCCATATCTCTGGGATACCCCAGAGCATACCTCCCAGGTACAACTAAATGTAGACTCACCCTGCACTCTTAAGTCCCTAATACCAAAGATGTAGAATCATCAGCTCATGCTCCCTCTCTGTGTGCACATCTTTCTTAGCATCTCTTGCATCTGTGCACGCCATAAATGCATCCCCACAGCCACAGGGATTCCATTTGTCTCCCTGTTACTCATCATACAGCATTGAGAGTGCCCTGCTACTACAGACCGCTGCAGGACCCCACCTCCTGCTAAGGCTACCACAACAAAGTACCACATAGTGGCTAGCTTAAACAACAAAAATTCATTTTCTGACAGTTCAAGTGTTGGCAGGGTTGGTTGCGTTTACAGCCTCAATCCTTGGCTTATTGATGGCTGTCATTTCCCTGTGACTTCACTTGGTCTTTCTTCTGTGTCTGAGCCCAAATTTCCTGTTATTACAAGGACACTGGACATGTTGGATGAGGGTTCATATTAATAAAAATCCCTATCTCCAAACACAGTCACATACTGGGTTACTGGGGATTAAAACTTCAACATAAGACTTTAGGGGGTCATAATTCCGCCCGTAACATGAGGCCGAGTAACTCACAGGTGTCCTATTCATCCCTAAGCTCATCAACCAGCCTTGGAGGATCCACAAAAGGTCACCACAAAATTCTGGTGAGTCAAGAATGGTGAATAAGCAGCAGCCCAATCCTCAGGGTCATCCTGCCTCAGTTACTCCTAGGCCTCTGCATTCACCTCATGTCCACTCTTCCCTTGGAAACTGTGGCTGCTAGATTATCCTCTCCTCCCTCAATGGCTACCTCTCTTAAAACCTTTTACCTATGTCTGAGAGACCACTTCCTCCAACCTGGTGCCCAAGAAAGACACCCAGAATTGACATCTACTCTCTTCTTCCTGATTTGTTAATAATATTACCACCAGGACAAGAATTCCCCTTCCTAAACGTGACAGAAAGCCCCACCCAATCCACCAAGCAGTCACCACCCATGTGTGTCTAATGCTGAACTCTGTCTCAAATTTCTAGACCTTTCTTTTCTGCAGCTAGATGGAACAGGTTAAGGCATGTGTGAGTTCACCTCCATTTATGACCCAAACTCCCCCACTGCTCCTACCACCTCCAAAATCAACACCCACTTCTCAGGGAGACATTCCAGGCCTGAGTCCTGCCTCCCTAACTCTGTTCTCATCAGAAGGAGACTTACATTTCCCTGAATATTCCCAGCTTGGCCTCACCTTCAAGCATCTGGCACATACTGGTGCCTATGCCCTTGACGACTTTACTAATTTCTGGAATTGGGAACACCTCCATATAACCTCCAGCCTCTGTTGACGTTTCTCCAGGGTCCCAGACTAAGAGCTGGGAGAATGGCAGGTGAAGGGTCCCATGATACCACAACCCCAGATACCACATGCATAGGGTCATGATCAGTGAGACCCTGGGACACCCTCACCTCTTACTTGTGTAGATTCTAAAAGCACTTCAACTGTTATGGGAACCACTGGGCAGAGGTCAGTGGAGGCAGGCAACCATGCTGGAGCTCAGTGGGCTCTGGTCTCCATTATAGCTCTGCTCACCACTGGAGCAAAGAGACCTCAGGCTGTCTAAACTCTGGGGTTCAGTCCTCAGTGCTGACTCTTAGCGGCTATGTGACTTGCACAAGGACTCAGTCTCCCTGTGCTTCACTGTCATCAAACCTCTCCAGTCTGTTCTTCCTTTAAAAATCCTCTTGGAAAACTTCGTCTTCTTTGTTGAAATTCCCCATGGTTCCCAGGGCCTTCAGAATGAAGAAACAACCCCCTGAGCCTGCCAATCCAGGGGCCACTCCATCTCAATGCTCTGTTCCCTAAAGAAATAGGTTTCCCGAATCCTCCGACCTCCAAACCTATACACCTGCTGATTCCTCCACCTGTGACCCTCTCCCACGCACCATCACACTGTCTGTCAGAAACAGGGCCCCAGGTCCCCACCCATGGCTGCCTCACCATCCTGGACACTGGGGCCTGGGCTGCGGGCACAGGAGCAAGCGCCCCACACTCGGGGCTTTAGTGTCTGGTGGAGTGAGGGTGGTGAGGGCCTGGAGGACGAGCGTTTACCTGAGGCGTGTCCCTCAGCACAGCCGCCGCCATCGGAGTCTGTGGGTGGAGCAACCCAGTGCTTCAGATCCGACTCTGTACAGCAAGGACAATTCCTCTTCGTCGTGTTTCCTCTTTAATTTGGTCACCTCGGACCAGACGCAGAGCTGTGGAACCTCTGAGTAGGAAACAGACTGCCACTAGGAGAATGCCGGAAATCCCGCCTTGACACGATGGCACACATGGAAATGCCCCAGTCCTGGACCTTCATTGGCTCCACGCTGACGTGAATTTGATGGCTCAGGGTCCTCTGGTCAATGTAGTTCTCACAGCAGTGAATAAAACACTGAATTAAAGAGTAAATAAAACACTGAATTAAAGCATTCAATAAAACTCCTCTGTATATTTTATCTACTTAATGAGTTTAAATAGATGAAGATATAAAATCTTTAAGGATATTTTGAGGTATTTACTTTTTTGGCCATGGCTTGCAGCTTGTGGGATCTTAGTTTCCCAACCAGGGCTGGAACCCCCGCCCTTGGCATTGAAAGCACAGTGTCCTAACCATTGGACCACCAGGGAACTCCCTTGAGGTATTCACTCTTGAATTGAGCTGCCAAAGATCACACCCACTTTCTGTGAGAATGATTTAGTGACAGTGACTTGCTAATCTACATGTATATAAATCATTTGGTATGAAAGATGCTAAGAAGTGCTAACTAAAAATACCATGTAAATTGACAAGGGACAAGCACTCCCTACAAGTGCATGTGCATGCACAAACAATTGTGTGACTTCATAAGCACTAAAAACATTTCCAAAATATGTGAATTCTTGAAAAAATACAATAACTGCACCAAGGAAAACTTTTGGGATCTTGATTTAGAAAACATTACAAAGCTCATAATTTTCTTGGGGAAACAACAGGTTTTATATTCCACGTAATAGAGCCCTATTCAAAGGACCATCTAGGTAAGTCACTAAGTGCTTACACAGAGCCTCTGAAGACTGAATACATTAGATAAACCCCACAGAGAAAACATTCAGATCCTCAGTTGATGAGATGATAAGACTCTCCCTGCAAAGAAGCAACTCTTACTATGAGAAAGAGTGTTTCTGCTGAATTTATCAGATACAAAGGCAGGGAACCAAAATTTGCCACATTGGCATAGGGATTATCTTGAGCTGGAGGCAGATAAGAATCAACACATGCAGAAAGACATCTTCCAAGAACATCCTTTGGAGGAATGAGGAGTCAGACCTGAGCTCCCCAAGACCTGACTCTACTCAACAGCCTACAAACTCTAGTGCTGGATACCTCAGGCCAAACAACCAGCAAGACAGGAACACAGCCCCACTCATCAAAAAAAAAAAAAAGAAAGAAATGACAAAAAAATATATGTCACAGACGAAGCAGCAAGGTAAAAACCTACAAGACCAAATAAATGAAGATGAAATAGGCAACTTACGTGAAAAAGAATTCAGAATAATGATAGTAAAGATGATCCAAAATCACGAATTGAGAAAATAGAAGAAATGTTTAACAAGGACCTAGAAGAACTAAAGAGCAAACGGGATTCCCTGGTGGCACAGCTGTTGAGAATGTGCCTGCCAATGCAGGTGACAGGGATTCGATCCCTGGTCCAGGAAGATCCCACATGCCGCGGAGCAACTAAGCCCACAGGCCACAACTACTGAAGTCTGTGCGCCTAGAGCCCAAGCACCACAACAAAGAGTAGCCCCTGTTTGCTGCAACTAGAGAAAAGCCTGAACACAACAACAAAGACCCAATGTAGCCAAAAAAATAAATTAAGTAATTTTTTTAAAATAAAGAAACTGTCTTGCAATGCAGGGGATGCTGGTTCGATCCCCGGTTGGGGAACTAGGATCCCACATGCTGTGGGGTAACTAAACCCGCACGCTGCAACTACTGAGCCACACACTCAAGCCAGCGTGTCACAACTAGAGAGAAGGATGTGTGCCAAAAATAAATAAATAATTTTTAAAAAGAAATGAAAAGGAGAAATTACAATTGACACCGCAAAAATACAAAGGATCATAAGAGACTACTACAAGCAACTCTATGCCAATAAAATGGACAACCTGGAAGAAATGGACAAATTCTTGGAAACATACAGCTTTCCAAGACTGAACCACGAAGAATTAGAAAATATAAACAGACTAATCACAAGTAATGAAATTGAAACTGTAATTAAAAATCTTCCAACAAACAAAAGTCCAGGACCAGGTGGCTGCACAGGTGAATTCCAACAAACATTTAGAGAAGAGTTAACACCTATCCTTTTCAAACTCTTCCCCAAGCTCATTCTACGAGGCCACCATCACCCTGATACCAAAACCAGACAAAGGTATCACAAAAAAAGAAAATTACAGACCAATATCACTGATGAACAGTGATGCAAAAATCGTCAACAAAATACTAGTAAACAGAACCCAACAACACATTAAAAGGATCATACACCATGATCAAGTGGGATTTATCCCAGAGATGCAAGGATTCTTCAATATACACAAATCAATGTGATACACCATATTAACAAATTAAAGAATAAAAACCATATGATCTTCTCAATAGATGCAAAAAAAGCTTTTGACAAAATTCAAAACTCATTTATGATAAAAACTCTCCAGAAAGTGGGCATAGAGGTAACCTACCTCAACATAATAACAATCATATATGACAAACCCACAGCAAACATCATTCTCAATGGTGAAAAACTGAAAGCATTTCCTCTAAGATCAGGAAAAAGACAAGGATGTCCACTCTTGCCACTATTATTCAACATAGTTTTGGAAGTTCTAGCCACAGAAATCAGAGAAGAAAAAGAAATAAAAGGAATACAAATTGGAAAAGCAGAAGTAAAACTGTCACTGTTTGCAGATGACATGATGCTGTACATAGAAAATCCTAAAGATGCCACCAGAAAACTACTAGAGCTAATCAATGAATTTGGTAAAGTAGCAGGATGCAAAATTAATGCACAGAAATAGAAATTTTGGAAACACTCCCATTTACCATTGCAACGAAAAGAATAAAAGACCTAGGAATAAACCTACCTAAGGAGGTAAAAGACCTGTACTCAGAAAACTATAAGGCACTGATGAAAGAAATCAAAGATGACACAAACAGATGGGGAGATATACCATGTTCTTGGATTGGAAGAATCAATATTGTAAAAATGACTATACTAGCCAAAACAATCTACAGATTCAACACAACGCCTATCAAATTACCAATGGCATTTTTCACAGAATTAGAACAAAAAATTAATCAGACTCCCTGACCTCAGGCTACACTACAGGGCTACTACGGTAATCAAGACAGTATGGTACTGGCACAAAAACAGAAATATAGATCAATGGAACAGGATAGAAAGCTCAGAGATATACCTACACACCTATGGTCACCTAATCTATGACAAAGGAGGCCAGAATATACAATGGAGCAAAGATGGCTTCTTCAATAAGAGTTGCTGGGAAAACTGGACAGCTACATGTAAAATAATGAAATTAGAACACTCCCCAACACCATACACAAAAATAAACTCAAAATAGATTAAAGACCTAAATTTTTGACCCATCTCCTACAGTATTGAGAATAAAAACAAAAATAAATGGGACCTAATAAAACTTAAAACCTTTTGCACAGCAAAGGAAACCATAAACAAGACAAAAAGACAACCCTCAGAATGGGAGAAAATATTTTCAAATGAAGCAGCTGACAAAGGATTAATCTTCCAAATATACAAACAACTCAAGCAGCTCAATATCAAAAAAAAACCCAATCAAAAAATTGGTGGAAGACCTAAATAGACATTTCTCCAAAGAAGACATACAGATGACCAACAAATACATGAAAAGATGCTCAACATCACTAATTATTAGAGAAATGCAAGTCAAAACTACGATGAGGTATCACCTCATAGTGGTCAGAATGGCCATCATCAAAAAATCTACAAACAATAAATGCTAGAGAGGGTGTGGAGAAAAGAGAACCCTCCTACACTATATGGAGAAGAGTATGGAGGTCCCTTAAAATACTAAAACTACAGGCTTCCCTGGTGGCACAGTGGTTGAGAATCTGCCTGCCAATGCAGGGGACAGGGGTTCATGCCCCAGTCCAGGAAGATCCCACGTGCCGCGGAGCGGCTGGGCCCGTGAGCCATGGCCGCTGAGCCTGCACATCTGGAGCCTGTGCTCCACAGCAGAAGAGGCCACAACAGTGAGAGGTCCGCATACCACACACACAAAAAAACAACAACTAAAACTACAACTACCATATGACCCAGCAATCCCACTACTGGGCATATACCCTGAGAAAACCATAATTCAAAAAGAGTCATGTACCCCAATGTTCATTGCAGCACTATTTACAATAGCCAGGACATGTAAACAATCTAAGTGTCCACTGACACTTTATCCATGAATGGATAAAGAAGATGTGGCACACACACACACACACACACACACACACACACACACACACACACACACACACATAATGGAATGTTACTCAGCCATAACAAGGAATGAAAGTGGGTCATTTGTACAGATGTTGGTGGACCTAGAGTCTGTCATACAGAGTGAAATCAGAAAGAGAAAAACAAATATTGTATATCAATGCATGTATGTGCAATCTAAAAAAATGGTACAGATGAACATAATTCTAGGGCACAAATAGAGACGCAGACATAGACAATGGGTGTGTGAACACAGGAGGGGAAGGGGACGGTGGGATGAACTGGGAGAGATTAGGTTTGACATGAATACACTACCATGTGTAAAACAGATAGCTGTGGGAACCAGCGGTATAGCACAGGGTATAGCACAGGGAGCTCAGCTTGGTGCTCTGTGATGACCTATATGGGCGGGACCTAGGAGGGAGGGAGGGAGGGGATATATGTATACATAGAGCTGACTCACTTGTACAGCAGAAACACAACATTGTAAACTAATTATACTCCAATTTAAAAAAAAAAGATAAAGGAGCAGATTCAGAGCCCTTCCCTTAATAATCAAAGAACTGGGGTTATTAAAAAAAAAAAAAAATTCAAGTCAGCATGGGATTTCTACCATCAAACTCCCAAAACCTGAAAAAGCCATACGTTACTTTAGAGTAACATCTTTGAATAACTATTTACACAATAGTTTCGTTAGGGAACTGGTGACCAAAACCACCTGCCTTGGCCAGGCCTGCTTGCCTGAGCTGTCTCACAACAGGAGGTTTTGATAAGGAACAAGGTGCGGCAGCAGAAAGCTAACCCGAAAACTAACGGGGAGGGGCCAAAAGAGGGAGGAGTCGACCAACCTCCCAGAGCCCTTCTCACTGGATCCATCTTGGCTGAGAGATGTGTGAGCCACCAGGAAGGACCCTAAGTCAGACTATGGGCCAAGCGAGATGACTGGCCAGAGACAATCTGGAAGCTAACCCCGTCACCATAAAACCTGAGACTGTGAGCCACATGGCAGAGCAGTTCTTCCTGGGCTCCCTCACCCTGCCGCTCTCTGCCCGGGCGTCACTTCCCAATAAAGTCTCTTGCTTTGTCAGCACATGTGTCTCCTCGGACAATTCACTTCCTAGTGTAAGACAAGAGCCCACTCTTCGGCCTTGGAAGGGTTCCCCTTTCCTCGACAGTTTCTTTTGTGTCCTACAACTACTATGAGTTATTTCAATTATTATTCAATAGTGGATGCAAAATTCCCAACAGAATAACTGACATAGTTTATAAGACTATAAACATAAAAAGAAAAATTTATTAAATACACGATTGAATGTCCTGGAGGGAACTTAGAGCTCAGAGGCCGTATTTGGAAAAAAGGTGTTTGCCTTACCCACCACACAAACAGAACTTAGAGACAGGGTTTTCACTGCTAACCAGCACAAAGGGACAAAATGTTGAGAAACAAAGACGCAAGTGAAGAAACGTTTTCATCAGCCAAGTTTGGGTTTACAACTAGGGCCATCTAAAAGACAAAATAGATGTGAATAAGTAAAAAAGCCAAACATGCTCACCAGGATCAGGATGGTGCATGTGGTTCTGGCTTCATAGGAAGGTCCAGAAGAAGGTCTATTGCTGAGAATGTATTGGACTTACTGCTTGTATCTGTAAAGAACAAAGACAATAGAGTCATTAGCCCAGACCGCAAGGCTCAAACACATTACATCAATATCACAGATACAGACGATATCTCCTCTCAATCTATCTGAAATATCCCAGGAAGATATGCATATGTTTCCCCCCGCCCCCATACTTCTGTTTCTGCTCCTCGCTACTCTCACAGGAATGTTAATATATACCAGGAGTTTCAGGATACAGTCGAGGAAATAGGAGAAGCCAATGTACTCAGTGGATGGAGCTAAGAATTTGATCCCCAAAGAGGTGCTGGGACAAAGGTTAATGGCCTAGAAACTACTCAGGAAGCAAGTCATGCTGGGGGAAAGCTCCATCCCCTTTCTGTGTAAACAGAAGACATGTTGACTTCCAGCATCATTCAATCCAAAACATGCCATTGGTAGATGATCCCTTTAGAGAAAGAACCAACTTGCTAGCAAAGACCAACTGACCCACAGAGGTCTCAACCCATGCCCCAATTTGAGTTACAAAGCTATAAAGAGTGAGGAATTTCCAAGGATCCCAACCCAGTCTGAATGAAGATAATATGCAAAGTAATGTTAGTAGAAACTACTCCATCAATTTAGAAAGTATGTTAGAGACTGATTTTATTTGAATCTACCAGAAAATTGATTTGCTCACATAGCAAATTGTTTTAATTTAACAACAAGAACAAGTCTTTTGTAATAACAAAGCTATTTAGTATCGATTGTTTTATAATAAAAAAGATTAATCAACGTAGTATCTATCAATGGGAGACTGAATAAATCATGCTGCATCCTCATAATCAGGGAAGCCCCAGAGTTCTTTTAAATTGGACAATGCCCCTGGTCACACAGAAGCCAATGAGTTCAACACCAAATGCCTTAAAGTGGTCTACTTGCCCCCAAACACATGCCTCTAATTCAGCCTCTAGAACCTGTAAGCCTCATTACATACAGTACTCTATGGAAAGATTATCAATGCTATGGAAGAGAATTCTGATAAAGAAATCATCATGGAAGTTGGGAAGGTTTACACCATTGAAGATGCTATTGTTGCTATAGAAAGAGCTGTGAAAGCCATAAAGCTTGAAACAATAAATTCATACTGGAGAAAACTGTGTCCAGATGACTTCACAGGATTTAAAACAAAGCCAATTGGGCTTCCCTGGTCGCGCAGTGGTTAAGAATCTGCCTGCCAATGCAGGGGACACAGGTTCGAGCCCTGGTCCAGGAAGATCCCACATGCCGCAAAGCAACTAAGTCCGTGCGCCACAACTACTGAGCCCACGTGCTGCAACGGAAGCCCATGTGTCTAGAGCCCGTGCTCTGCAACGAGAAGCCACCACAATGAGAAGCCTGTGCACCGCAACGAAGAGTAACCCCCACTCGCTGCAACTACAGAAAGCCCGCATGCAGCAATGAAGACCCAACACAGCCAAAAATAAAATAAATAAGTTAAAATAAATAAATAAATAAAACAAAGCCAATCAAGGAAACCAGGAAAGAGATTGTGGATCTGACCAAAAAAAGGGTGTGAAGGTGAAGGGTTTCAAGATGTGGATCTTGGAGAAATTCAAGAGCTAACTGAACACCACACCAGAGGAATTCACGAAGACGACCTGATGGAGACGAGTGCTTCTGAACCAGTGCCAGACGACGAGGAAGATGATGTAGAAGCATCAGGGCCTGAAAATAAATTGACATTAGACAATCTAGCAGAAGGGTTCTGACTATTCAAGACTGCTTTTGACTTCTTTTACAACATGGACCCTTGTATGATACGGGCACTGAAACTAAGGCAGACAGTGGAAGAAGGATTGGTACCATACAGAAACATTTTTAAAGAAATGAAAAAGTAAAGAAGTTGGACAGAAATTATGTATTTCTGTGAAGTTCGACCAAGCATGCCTGCCTCTCCAGCCTCCCCTTCCACCTCCTCCACCTCTATCACCTCTGCCACCCTGAGACGGCAAGACCGATCCCTACGCTTCCTCCCCCTCCTCAGCCTACTCAACATGAAGACACCAAGGATGAAGACCTTTATGATGATCCACTTCCACTTAGTGAACAGTAAATAATAATCATGACTTACAGTTAATAAACTTATCTGTTGTGTATGTGTGTGTGTCTTTGTGTGAAAATCTAATAACTGTATGGTAAGAACTGTATGAGAATTTTTGCATCATCATCATCATTGCCTAAGTATTCATCATGTAGAACACTGTGTTCAAGACTTGTATTGAGATATCCCCTGGCGGTCCAAGGGTTAGGACTCCACGCTTCCACTGCAGGGGGCATGGGTTCGATCCCTGGTCAGGGAACTAAGATCCCACATGGTGCGTGGGGCAGCCAAAAAAAAAAAAAAGACTTGTATTGAAGTGGATAGCCCATCCTTACATAGGAATAAGGTGAGTGATATTTAATATAAAATTAATAATGTGTTAGTTTTTTACTGTTTTATAACTTTGCTTTCAAAGAATTATATTATTATATAGTATCTCTCTCCTTTTCTCTTAATTGGAGAAACTGCATATCAACCTGTCATCACAGGTAACTCGTATGAATAGAACTGTAATACTGTATGCCATAAAAATGTTATGATCATTCATTCATTAGTGTATAGGCTAGGCTATCATGAAGCAATCATACTGCTGCTTTATTATTAACACATGAATTATTATACCTATAAATATGAATTTCTTTTTCACATTATCTTATTTTTTAATTAAGGTAGAGCTGATTTACAATAAGCTTCAGGTGTACAACATAGTGATTCACCCTTTTTAAAGGTTATACTCCATTTACAGTTATAAAATATTGCCTATATTCCTTATGTACAATATATCCTTGTAGCCTATTTTATACGTAGTAGTTTGTACGTCTAAATCCCCTACTTCTATCTTGCCCCTCCCCTTCGCTCTCCTCGCTAGTAACCACTAGTTTGTACTCTATATCTGTGAGTCTTTTTAACATATTTTTAGTGATTTAATTTTTGGCTGCATCAAGTCCTAGTTGTGGCTTGAGACCTCAGCAGTTGCGGCACGTGGGCTAAAGTGCTCAGTAGTTGCAATGAGCGGGCTTAGTTGCCCCGTGGCATGTGGGATCTTAGTTCCCCAACCAGGGATCAAACTTGAGTCCCCTGCATTGGAAGGCAGGTTCTTAACCACTGAACCACCAGAGAAGTCCCTGTTTCTTTTTTGTTATCTTCACCAGTTTGTCTTCTTTTTTAGATTCCACATATAAGTGATATCATACAGTATTTACCTTTCTGTTTGAATTATTTCACTAAGCATAATACACTCCAAGTCCATTCATGTTGTTGCATATGCAAAACTCCATTCTTTTTAGGGCTGAGTAATATTCTATTCTATTAAATATATACACATAATATATATAATACATATATCAAAGATATATACATTTATATATCCCACATCTTCTTTATCTACTCATTTTTGATGGACGCTTAGGTTGCTTCTATATCTTGGCTACTGTAAATAATGCTGCTATGAACACTGGGGTACATGTATCTTTTCAAATTAGTGGGTTTTTTTTTAAACACATCAACCTGAGACACTTTATTAATTAATTAATTTATTTTTGCTGTGTTGGGTCTTCGTTTCTGTGCGAGGGCTTTCTCTAGTTGTGGCAAGCGGGAGCCACTCTTCATCGCGGTGCACGGGCCTCTCACTATCGCGGCCTCTCTTTTTGCGGAGCAGGCTCCAGATGCGCAGGCTCAGTACTTGTGGCTCACGGGCCTAGTCGCTCCGCGGCATGCGGGATCCTCCCAGACCAGGGCTAGAACCCGTGTCCCCTGCATTACCAGGCAGGCTCTCAACCACTAGCGCCACCAGGGAAGCCCAGTGGGGTTTTGTTTGTTTGTTTGGATAAATAGCCAGGGGTGGCATTGCTGGATCATATGGTAGTTCTAGTTTTAGTTATTTTGAGGAACCTCCATATTCTTTTCCACAGTGGCTGCACCAATTTACACTCCCGCTAACAGCATAGGAGGGTTCTCTTTTCTCCACATCCTTGTTATTTGTGGGGTTTTTTTTTTTTGTTTGTTTTGTTTTTGGCTGCATTGGGTTTTCTTGCTGCACATGAGCTTTCTCTAATTGCAGCGAGCTGGGGCTACTCTTCGTTGAGGTGTGCGGGCTTCTCATTGGTGGCTTCTCTTTGTTGTGTAGCACAGGCTCTAGGCGCTCGGGCTTCAGTAGTTGTGGTACATGGGCTCCATAGTTGTGGCTCACAGGCTCTAGAGTGCAGGCTCAGTAGTTGTGGTGCACGGCTTAGCTGCTCCGCAGCATGTGGGATCTTCCCAGACCAGGGCTGGAAGCTGTGTCCCCTGCACTGGCAGGCAGATTCTTAACCACTGCGCCACCAGGGAAATCCTGTGGTCTTTTTGGTGATAGCCATTCTGACAGGTGTGAAGGGATATCTCATTGTGGTTTTGATTTGCATTTCTCTGATTATTAACAATGTTGAGCATCTTTTCACATGCCTGTTGGCCATCCATAAATACAGTACAATGCTGTAAATGTATTTTCTTTTCCTTATGATTTTCTCAACAGCATTTTCTTTTCTCTACCCTTAAGTATAAAATACATATAACATAGACAATATGTGTTGGTCAAGAGTAGGCTATTAGTAATTACGTTTTGGGGGAATCAAAAGTTACACTCAAATTTTTAACTGTGTAGGGGGTTGACACCCCTAACCCCCAAAGTTTGAGGGTCAACTGCATCTACAATGGATTAAAGAATAAATTTGTAAAAATCCTTTACATTTACTACCACTAAAAAAAAAAACCCTTCAGTTTGGAGAATGGCAAAGGATCAAATCATCACACTGAGAAAGGAGAGATAAAAAGAATCCAGTTTTTTTTTGTTTTTTTTTGTGGTACGTGGGCCTCTCACTGTTGTGGCCTCTCCCATTGCGGAGCACAGGCTCCGGACGCGCAGGCCCAGCGACCATGGCTCATGGGCCTAGCCGCTCCGCGACATGTGGGATCTTCCCGGACCAGGGCATGAACCTGTGTCCCCTGCATTGGCAGGCGGACTCTCAACCACTGCGCCACCAGGGAAGCCCGAATCCAGATATTTTTGCATATTTTTTTTCTATCTGCACTTCTCCTCCAATACCTTTCTTGTCTGTAAAAAACATGTTCCACCTAATACAGGAAAAGGGAGGGTAGAACCATGACCTACATTGATGGTACAGACAATAATTATCAATGGCTGCTAAAGCTCTTAGATTACAGAGTGACTCAGGTGCAGTTGACACACTGACTACATTGATCATAATCCTACAAAAGAGAAAAATGAATAATTCTGAATCTGATCTCATCTCTAAAATAACTACCTTTTTGCAGGAAATATTAAGCATGGGAGGTCACATTAAAAGACATCATGAGAATACAGTAAGCCAAATCAGAGTATCAGAAAATTCTACATGGATTATGATCTCTTTCAAACAAAAATAATTAATGTATAAAAGGGAGTTATTGGGCTTCCCTGGTAGTGCAGTGGTTAAGAATCCGCCTGCCAATTCAGGGGACGTGGGTTCGAGCCCTGGTCTGGGAAGGTCCCACATGCCGTGGAGCAACTAAGCCCGTGTGCCACAACTACTGAGCCTGCGATCTAGAGCCCACGAACCACAACTACTGAGCCCATGTGTCACAACTACTGAAGCCCACGCACCTAGAGCCTGTGCTCTGCAACAAGAGAAGCCACCTTAATGAGAGGCCTGCACAGAGCAGCAAAGAATATCCCCTGCTTGCGTCAACTAAAAAGAAAGCCTGCACACAGCAACGAAGACCCAACGCAGCCAAAAATAAATAAATAAATAATTTTAAAAAGGGAGTTATCCATAGAAGATTATAAAATCAAGAGATAGAAAATATAATAAGAAATGATTTCATGTTTCTTTAAACGAACCTGTCAAAATATAAACATTCAGGAATATTTGAATACTGTTTGGTACTGGATAATATGGAAGAATTATTGTTTATAGTTACATATGATAAAATACTACAATTAAGTTAAAAAAAGTCCTTGTCTATTAGATACATGTACTTAAGGGTTTTTTTTTTCTTTTTTGGGGGGCCACACCACATGTTTTGCAGGATCTTAGCTCCCTGACCAGGGATTGAACCCACACCCTCCGCAGAGAAAGTGTGGGGTCCTAACCATTGGACTGCCAGGGAATTCCCTTACTTAAGTATTTAGGGATGTAGTGATACGACTTCTGGAGTTTGTCTTAGCATAAACAGTTGCTGGAGGGAGATGGAGCAGGATTATAGACGAAATGATTTCAGCTGTGAGTCAGTCCATTTGTAGCTGTTTGATTAGTTCTTGTGGGTTTTTTTCCTATTACCCTCCTCACTTTTCTAGAATTTTTTAATATTCTGTACTATTATTTAAAATTTTTTTATATTAATAATTAGTCATGTTGAGTCTGTTTTCCATTTGCTCTGTTATCCGTTTATTCTGGAGTATAACATATCTCAAAACCTCTCATGTTCAGATAATATCACATTGGATTATAATAATATTATTCTTTCTCATCATTTTTCCTTAGCAAAATTAAAAATACTGAATCCCTTCAACCTCAGGAGAGGCTGACCTTAGTCAGCCATGCTGGCAGAGGTGTAAAGTAGGGAAGAGAAGACCCAACTCTGTGGGTTATTTCACAGTTCTCACCAAGTTTTCACTTCTATTACCACCAGGTCATCAAACTCAGACTGTTATTGAACCCTCCTACACTGTTGGTGGGAATGTATTGAGTTGGCCAAAAAGTTCTTTAGGGTTTTTCTGTAAAACCGGAATGAAATTTTTGGCCAACCCAATAGAATGGTACAGCCACTATGGAGAACAGTATGGAGGTTCCTTAAAAAACTAAAAATAGAGTTATCATATGATCCAGCAATTCCACTCCTGGGCATATATTTGAAGCAAAGCATGGTTTGAAAGGATACATGCACCCCAATGTTCATTGCAGCACTGTTTACAACAGCCAAGACATGGAAGCAACCTAAATGCCCATTGATAGAAGAATGGATAAAGAAGATGTGGTACATATATACAATAGAATACTACTCAGCCATTAAAAAGAATGAAACAATGCCATTTCAGAACGCAGATGGACCTGGAGATTACCATACTAAGTGAAGTTAGTCAGAGAGAGAAAGACAAATATCATAGGATATCACTCATATGCAGAATCTAATAAAAAAAAAGATACAAATGAACTTACTTACAAAATAGAAAACAGACTCACCTATTAAGAAAACTAACTTATGGTTACTAAAGGGGAAAGATGGCCAGGGTGGTGGTGGTGGTGGTGATAAACTGGGTGTTTGGGATTGACATATACACACTACTATATTTAAAATAGATAACCAACATGGATCTACTATATAGCACAGAGAACTCTGCTCAATATTCTGTAACAACCTAAATGGGAAAAGAATTTGAAAAAGAATAGATACATATATATGTATAACTGAATCACTTTGCTGTATACCTGAAACTAACACAACATTGTTAATCAACTATATTCTAATATAAAATAATTTTTTAAAAAAATTCAGACATCAAAAATAACAACTTTTAATAGAGTTTCAATTAAAACACCTTGCAGGCAAATATATATCTATTATTAGGAGAAGCTTACGGACTTCCAATATACCAAAACTGTCTCAATATCTGATAACATTCATGGATAAATATGCAGTATGGCACCTCATGTACAACTTTTGTTCCTTCCAAAATTACAGGTTTTCAAAAAGTATTATCATGGTTAAATATTAGAAGCATGTGCAAATTGTTCTGAAATAAGACATAATGCTGGGTACCACCAAATATGACATGCCTGAAAAGATCAGGTGAAAATGACAGGTGAGGTCTGAGTAGTGAGAGAAGGAATCTGTGCAAAAGGTCTGGCTCTGTTTAAGGCCAATCTGAGGAGTTTTTCCACTAAATATTATTCAGTTTTCATTTTGGAAAACCTTGCAAAATTATAGCCTGGAAGGGAGAGGAAAAGAAAAAACCACTTAAGTAAAAACTGCCAGAGTCTTAGAAATGAATATGAAGAAGGGGGTCAAACCCATATTCGCTGCCTCAATAAATATGTGTTAAGCACCTAAATTATGTCACATTATTCTCAGTAGGTGAGCTATGTCAGGAAATTAGACTCATAATTAGAGAACCAAGATAGCTAAGAAAGGTGGACATTTGATAATAATTAAAATAAACAGGGACTTCCATGGTGGTGCAGTGGGTAAGACTCCATGTTCCCAATGCAGGGGGCTTGGGTTTGATCCCTGGTCGGGGAACTAGATCCTGCCTGCACGTGCAACTAAGAGTCTGCATGCCACAACTAAGAAGTCTGCATGCCTCAACAAAGATCCTGTATGCTGCAACTAAGACCCAGCACAGCCAAACTAAATTAAATAAAATATATTTTTTAAAAAGTACTTTAAAAAAATAAAATATACAATATGTAATAAGATAAAGGTACCTTAGGAGAAAAAAGGAGCCCAATTAGTGGAAGAGATGCAATATTAAATGTTAGTAAGGGAAGATCTCATTGACAGTTGGATATTTCAGACAACACTTGAAGAGGTGAAGGAATAATCCATGTGAATATTTTGGGCATATGATCCAAGCAAAAGAAACAGCCAGGGTCATGTCATGTCCCAGGAAAACTCAGGTGCCCATGTACATGAAACCAGTTGAGTGAGGCAGAAAGTTTAAGAGATGAGGTCAGTGGGAAATCCCTGGTTGTTCAGTGGGTAGGACTCCACACTTCCACTTCAGGGGGCCTGGGTTCAATCCCTGGTCAGAGAACTGAGATCCCACAAGCAGTGCGGTGCAGCCAAAACAACAAGAACAACAAAAACAAATAAACAAACAAAACAGAGAGAGAGGTCAGAAAGGAACATGAAGCTCCAAAGGGTCCTGGTAAGGATTTTGAATTTTCTCTTAGGAAAATGGTAGTCATTACAGAATTTTGACCAAAAGACTGACATTTTCTATCTCATTCGCTGAAAGGCCATGTTGTCTGGTAAGCTGAGAAAAGACTGCAGAAGAATAAGGGTGGGAGCATAGAGACTACTATTGAAGAAATCCAGGTAAGAAAAGATGTTAGCTCTGACCAGGCTGCTAGCAGAAGTGGTTATGGAAAGTAGTCAAACTCTGGATAAATTTTGAGAGCAGAGCCAATAGGATTTCTTATGACTGCATGTGGAGTGTCAGAAAAAGAATGCATCAAGGATAATATCTAGATTTTTGGCCTGCCTCAGCAAATGGAAGAACGGAATTGGCACCAACTGAGATAGGGAAAGCTATGACCAGGAAGGATTGGAAAAAAGCTCAGGATAAATTTTTTTTAACATGTTGAGTTCGTGATGTCTACTAGAATTCCAAGAAAAGGTCTATTATACAGATAACTGTGGAGTTTCAAAGTAAAGTATGTTATGGACATGTACACTTGCAAGTTTGGGGCTTATAGTGCTATTTACAGTCATGACACTGTATGAAATCACAATAGAATGTGAGTGAAGATTGAGAATTTAGACATGACTGAGCTCTTGAGCAGTCCCATATTACAGGGATGGGAGAAAAAGAGGACCCAACAAATTCAAATTAAGAATAAAAATGTCAATTGTGGCAAAAGCTTCTGAGAGGACATTTAAACAAAATCTTAGAAGTTACCATTGGACGTAGGAGTTTGTTAATGACGATGCAGCTGTGAGGCTAATAAACCAAACCTGAGTGAGTACAGTTACATAGCTGAGGTAATCGGAAGAGAGAAAAAAAATGCTCTTTAAAAGTTCAGTTGTAAAAGGTGAAAGAGACAGTAGAACAGGAAATGTACTGGATCACTAAGAGAGAAAAAAAGGTTTTTATTTTTTTAAATTATTCATTCATTCATTCATTTGGTTGTGCTGGGTCTTAGTTGCAGCAGCCAGGCTCCCCAGTTGTGACATGCGAACTCTTAGTTGCGGCATGCATGTGGGTGAATTATTTCACTTCCATTATTAAGAATTAATTGCTCAATGTTAATTCTGAAATTTTATTTTGAGGTTTAATTTTCTGCTTTTACTCAACTTTTTTTTAAAAGTTAGAATCTGAGCATTGCATTAGCTGAGCAAATCTATGGGATCTAGCTCCCTGGCCAGGGATTGAACCTGGGCCCCTGCACTGGGAGCAGAGTCTTAACCACTGTGCCACCAGTGAAGTCCCAGAAAAAACTATTTTTTAAAAGGTATAAGTGTTTATAATGTTAGTTTAAAAAGAGACTGAGAGAGAGAGCAGTAATAAACAGGTCACCAGTCATGAGATTTGATAAAGAACAAGTCCACAGAAAAGTTAAGACATGGGGGCATGGTCCCTAGCTGGCATTAGAGTTAAATGATTTGTTTTAGGTTAGGAGGCAGAAAGTGTTTTCAAATGGTGATTTCTTTTTTCTTTCTGAGGGGGGCAGGGACAGAATATCAAGATAGAGGGGAGTAATACTGGGGAACTTAATGAACTAACAATTAAGATGTACTGGTCTTGCCAAAAGTTTAATAAACATGTTGAGCCAAGAACTGCAATCTGGAGAGGAAAATAACAGGAGATGGAAAAATGCTGCTGGTCCAGGGGACAACATATGTGCACAGGAGTTCAAGTGAAATCTGTGAGCAGGGTTTGGGAAGTTTTAAATGACAGATCTATAATGACTGAGCTCTTTCCCTGAAAGTACTGAAATATTTATAATTATTAAGACAGTTCAGGGGAAGATGTCCTAGATTTTCCAAATGTTCTCCAACTAAGTGAAGGTGGTAAGGCTAAAAAGGAAATCTCCATATGGAGTCTTTTTAGTCAATGGGAACACTGAAATCTTAGAACAGTGATGGTCGAACCCAGGACCTGACATCTCTAAAGAGCAGAGAATGTGTCTGAGACCTGAGATGGTGATTCTGAAAGTCTTCTCTCTTTAAGCCAGCATATGCTCCAGGCAGTAAGTGAAACTGTGCCAACAGTCACTGGGGTAGGATGCAATTCTACTCCCCTAATTGGTGGTTGTGGTATAAGGAGAGTTTCAGTTAGAAATATAAATAGGAATTATGACATCTGCTGCAAACAGCTTATGATATACCATGGAGATGATACTGCATCCATCTAAAATTGAAGTGTGGTTGTGTATAAAGAAAAAAGAAAGATCTCCCAAAGCCCTAGCATTATGGATGTCAAATCAAAATATTGTAAATTTGAGAAGACTACTTCTGTTTCACGAAACGTATTCTCCTTAAAATTGTTTAAAAACCCACTCCTGGACATATATCTGGAGAAAACCATATTTCGAGAAGATACATGCAGGGGAGTTCCCTGGCGGCCTAGTTGTTAGGATTCCTGCTGTGGCAAGGGTTCAATTCCTGGTGGGGGAAGTGAGATCACGAAAGCCAAGGAAGGCAGGAAGAAAGGAAGGAAGGGAGGGAGGGAGGGAGAGAGGAAGGAAGAAAAGATACATGTATGCATGCACCCCAGTGTCCACTGCAGCACTGTTTACAATAGCCAAGACATGGAAGCAACCTAAATGTCCACAACAGAGGAATGGATACAGAAAATGTGGTAAATATATAATGGAATATTACTCAGCCATAAAAAAAGAACAAAATAATGCCATTTACAGCAACATGGATGGACCCAGAGATTATCATACTAAGTGAAGTCAGACAGAGAAAGACAAATATCATACGATATCACTGAAATGTGGAATCTAAAAAGATGATACAAATGAACTTATTTACAAAACAGAAACAGACTTTGAAAACAAACTTACGGTTACCAAAGGGGAAAGGTGGGGGCGGGGGGAGAGGGATAAATTAGGAGTTTGGGATTAACATATACACACTACTATATTTAAAATAAATAACCAACAAGGACCTATTATATAGCACAGGGAACTCTACTCAATATTCTATAATAATCTATATGGGAAAAGAATCTGAAAAAGAATGGATACATATGTATGTATAACTCAGCCACTTCGCTGTACACCTGAAATTAACACAACATTGTTAATCAACTATACCCCAATATAAAATAAAAATTAAAGGGACTTCCCTGGTGGCACAGTGGTTAAGACTACATGCTCCCAATGCAGGGGGTCTGGGTTCGATCCCTGGTCAGGGAACTAGGTCCCACATGCATGCTGCAACTAAGAGTTTGCATGCCACAACTAAGGAGCTCACATGCTGCAGCTAAGAAGCCCATGGCTGCAACTAAGGAGCCCCTGAGTTGCAACTAGGGAGCCTGCCTGCCACAACTAAGGAGCCCACATACCGCAATTAAGGAGCTGGTGAGCCACAACTAAGGAGGCTGCCTGCCATGACTAAGACCCAGCACAACCAAATAAATATTAAAAATAAAATAAAAATAAAAAAATTTTAAATTGTTTTAAAAAAGAGAAAACTGGTCCAAAATGGAGTCACTTGAACTGAACTTCACTCACCAAACCAAGACTTAACACCTAACTTACAGTTTCAGCCTCCCCTAGAAACCGAATCTTAAATCAGTCAATCTGGAATTAACCTGGTCAGCACTAGTGAGGTAATCTGCCTGATAGACCCCTGCCTGCTGTCGCCTAAAGAAAGGTAACCTTACCACAAACAATAAGCTCTTTTATAGTATAACTTTCTCATAGCTCTTCAGAGTTCCTTTCTATTCGTTAGATGGGATGCTGCCCAATTCATGAATTACTGAATTAAGCCAATAAGATCTTTAAAATTTACTTGGCTGAATTCTGTTTTTTAACAAAACCAAATGGGACTACTTTGATGTTACCTAAGCAAACACCAGAGAGATTTATAATTTCAGATCTCTTTGCCTGAATTTCTTTGTTCTCAAATAGCCATATGGCTTGCTGCAAAATCCTTTCAAGTTACCGGCCTAATGTCTTCATTACAGTCCTTTCATGACAACCCTATTTAAAATAATAACTCTCTGACCTTTGTCTTAATTTTCTGTAGTACATACTGCAAAATGTACTCTTTCTAATGTACAATTCAGCATCTTTTGAGAGCATATATAATCATAAATACATCACTAAAATATACAGAACTTGGGAATTCCCTGGTGGTCCAATGGTTAGGACTCAGCTCTTTCATGGTTGTGGCCCAGGTTCAATCCCTGGTTGGGGAACTAAGATCCTGCAAGCTGCAGCCAAATAAATAAAAAGCAACAAGGGAAAAGCAACAAATAACATACAAGGGAATCCACATAAGGTTATCAGCTGATTTTCCAGCAGAAACTCTGCAGGCCAGAAAAGGGAAAAACCTACAACCAAGAATATTCTACCCAGCAAGGCTCTCGTTCAGATTCAACGGAGAAGTCAAAAGCTTTACAGACAAGCAAAAGCTAAGAGAATTCAGCACCACCAAACACAGTTTTACAACAAATGCTAAAGGAACTTCTCTAGGAGAAAAGGCCAGGACTAGAAACAAGAAAATTACAAATGGGAAAGCTCACCGGTAAAGGTAAACACATAGTCATAGTAGGAAATCATCCACACACAAATATGATATCAAAACCAGCAATCATGAGAAGCAGAAAGTACAAATGCAGGATATTGGAAATGCATTTGACATTAAGAGACCAGCAACTTAAAACAATATATATATATATATAGACTGCTATATCAAAACCTCATGGTAACAACAAAACAAACTTCCATGTACAAAATGAGTAAGTCACAGGGATGTAGTGTACAGAGTACGGAACATAGTCAATAATATTGTAATAACTTTGAATGGTGACAGCAACAAGAATTATCATGGTCATCATTTTGTAATGTACAAAAATATCTAATTACTATGCTGTACAACTGAAACTAATAGAAATCAATTATATAATACTTCAGGGAAAAAATCCCACTTGGATTCATCTCTGAATCCTCTGTTTCACTCTCTCACTATTATAAAACTGAATGTTTATGTCCCCCCAAAATTCATAGTTGACACAAAACCTCCCAATCTCATGGTATTAGGAGCCGGAGCCTTTGGGAGGAAATTAGGATTAGATGAGGTCATGAAGGCAGGCCCCACGTGAATGGAATTAGCACCCTTATAAATGTCACGAGAGAGCTTGCTCCTCTCTCTGTTCTCCACCATGTAAGGACACAGTGAGAAGATGGTGTCTATGAACCAGGAAGCAGGCCCTCATCTGAACCTGACCATGCAGGCATCCTGATCTTGGACTTCTAGCCTCCAAAACTGTGTGAAATAAACTCCTGGTGTTTATATGTCATCTAGCTTACGGTATTTTGTTATAGCAACCCAAGCAGAACAAGACACTTTCCTTCCACATTAAGAAATCTAGTTAATCCTTAATAAAAACGCATTCAGAATCCAGCCACTTCTAAGCTACCACTCTGTTCCATGAACCCTCAAGTGGCCTAATATAATAGCCTCCACCCTGGTTTTCCTTCCTCTTCCCTCAGTCTCACAATCTGTTCTCCACTATGCAGCCATATGCAGCCTGTTAAGACCTAGGTAAGGAAATTCCCTGGTGGCGCAGTGGTTAAGAATCCTCCTGCCAATGCAGGGGACATGGGTTCGAGCCCTGGTCCGGGAAGATCCCACATGCTGCGGAGCAACTAAACCCCGTGAGCCACAACTACTGAGCCTGCGCTCTAGAGCCCACGAGCCACAACTACTGAGCCCACGTGCCTAGACCCCATGCTCCGCAACAAAGAGAAGCCACCGCAATGAGACGCCTGCACACCACAATGAAGAGTAACCACCGCTCGCCACAACCAGAGAAAGCCCACACGTAACAACGAAGACCCAATGCAGCCAAAAATAAATAAATGAATAAATTTATTTTTAAAAAACCTAGGTAAGATCATTCCCCTCCTCTGATCCAAACTTCCTGTCACCTCCAGAATAGATACTCAACTTCCTTTATTTTTTTTTAAATTAATTAATTAATTAATTTGTTTTTGGCTGTGTTGGGTCTTCGTTTCTGTGCGAGGGCTTTCTCCAGTTACGGCGAGCGGGGGCCACTCTTCATCGCGGTGCGCGGGCCTCTCACTGTTGCGGGCTCTTCTGTTGCAGAGCACAGGCTCCAGACGCGCAGACTCAGTAGTTGTGGCTCACAGGCCTAGTTGCTCCGCGGCATGTGGGATCTTCCCAGACCAGGGCTCGAACCCATGTCCCCTGCATTGGCAGGCAGATTCCCAACCACTGCTCCACCAGGGAAGCCCGATACTCAACTTCTTAGGCAGCCATTCCAGTCCTGAATCTTGTCTTCCTGCTCCTTCTTCCCACCTGATGGAAAGGAGATCTTAATGATCTCAACTCAGCTCTACCTCTAAATATTTTTACATCCTGGTATTGAGATAACCTTCCCACATCCGTCTACATTCGGTGCCAGAAATGTTAATACCTCCATATAATCCTTCGTAGACTCGGGATCCTGAGCTTGGGTCCTTAACGAATACCACGACACCACAATACAGAGAATATATGGGTGGGGGTAGGGATCAGTAAGGGACTGGGACACTCTACACGTACCGGTATAGGTCCCATAAGCGCTTCTACAGCCATGTTTTAAGAGACAGATTACAGATGAATGAATATAACCATGTCAGGTTTCAGTGGGTTCAGGCCCCTGTGTGCCCACGCCTGGCCCTTGAGCCTGATGAACTAGGGCTGGATACCTAACCTCCGTGCCTCAGTGTCTCACCTTACTAGCTCTGTGTGCTTGAACGAAGATCCAACCTCCTGGTGCCCTAATACTTCATCCTCCTCCTTCAGTCTGTTCCTCCGTTGAACAGCCTTTGGGAAACTTTTAAAATCCTAATGTAGTCTGTAACCCCCTTGGTTTAAAATTTTCCGCAGCGCTCAGAGTTCTGAGAATATAGGCAGAGGCCTCAGCCTGCTATTCCAGGCGCGACTCCGCCTCAAACTTTGTTCCTCACCAGGCACAACGGAGCCCAGGTTTTCCGAATCCTCACGGCTCAATCGCAACTCCAAGCCTTTGTACATGCCGGTTCCTGTGCCTGTAACCCTCTCCCATATCTAATCACACCCCTGATAGTAAAATTAAACAGGAAAGCTGAGGTGTTGACCACTGTCAGAAACAGTAGTCCATATACTAGCGTCTCACCGTCCTGGACACCGGGGCCTGGGCTGCAGGGACGAGAGCATTTGGGGCTTTAGTGTCTGGTGGGGTGAGGGCCCGAGGACGAGCGTTTACCTGAGGCGGGTCCCTCCGAGCGGCCGCAGCCATCCAGGCCTGTGGGCGGAGCGGGGCCAGGAGCGGGCCGGCGGTTCTTAAACCGGCCCTGGTGCGGATCATCTCGGGCGGCGCCGCGGCCGAGCCTCAGACTCGCCTTCGTGCAGCGGGAACAACGACTGCCCCGTCGCTTTCTCGGTCCTGTCCCGTCAGCTCCACTAAACGCTCCAGAACTTCTGTCCGTATGAACACACCCGAGCAGCCAAAATGACCGCCCGGAGGAGGACGCCGGAAGTCCCGGCCCACGCTAGGCAACCCTTACGGAAACGCCTCTGTTCTGAGCCTTCATTGGCTCAACAAGGCGGCTGGTCGACGCAGAGCTTTCTGGGTACTGTAGTTCACACACTTGGGGTAACCCGCGCGTGGACTACTGGCAATCTTAGACCCCTGAGGGGCTCTGGGAAATGGAGTCAGCGGACCAAAGGACTTAGAAGGCGCTTGTCCTTTTTTAAAAAAAAATAAATTTTTTATTTATTTTTATTTTTGGCTGCTTTGGGTCTTCCTTTGGGTGCGCGGGCTTCTCATTGCGGTGGCTTCTTTTGCTGCCGAGCACGGGCTCTAGAGTGCAGGTTCAATAGTTGTGGTGCATGGGCTTAGTAGCTCCACAGCATGTGGGATCTTCCCAGACCAGGGATCGATCCCATGGTCCCTGCATTGGCAGGTGGATTCTTAACCACTGTACCACCAGGGAAGACCCAGGGACTTGTCCATTCTTAAGGGGTAGATCTCAGGGTTTCTGGGGGATGTTGTGTTGCCTGCAGACGTTCAGCCAAGGTTGATGTATTAGTTCAGACCCTGTGAACTTCATCATGCTCCCTGAGACTAAACATATTGTTACAGAAGCTCCCACAGGACAGAGATCCAAATGCACATATCATTCCTAGTCATTCAGACACAAAATGTGTCCACTGGTAGCAGAAGCTAATAAACATTTCATGGGGGATGGGCAAAATAGGGGTATGGGATTAAGAGACACAAACTGCTATTGCTACCAAACCAAATTTGGGCTGTTCACCTGATGCATAGCAAAGCCAATCCATTGACACTCGGTTGTGGTGAAGGAAAGTACAGGGCTTATTGCAGGCACCAGCAAGGAGAACAGGCAGCTCATGCTCAAAAGACCTGAACTCCCCGATGTCTTTCAAAGAAGGGTTTTTAAAGACAGTGTGAGGAGGGAGGGTGGCAGGATGTGTGATCAGCTTGTGCACAATTCTCTGGTTGATGATGAGGTAATGGTGATATTTTCGGAATCTCAGTTATCAGTTTTCTGGCTCCAACTGGTCTGGAGTCTATGTGCTGGTTGTCAGCACGCAGTTAACTTCTTCCACCTGGTGGTGGTTTTAGTTTCTGCAAAACAATTCAAGGATATGGCTCAAGATATTATCTATAGTCCTTGAGGAGGAACTAAAGGTCCTTGGCTTTGTTTTATGGCTAAACTATTATTATTTTGTCTTGCTTGACTGCTTTCCTTTGTTTCTGCATTTTCTCACTTCTCTGATTTTGCTTTTTGGAATTCGGGAAAGGCCTAGGAGGCTAAAACTTTTCTATTAACAAGAGTCAGGTCGGGAATTCCTTGGCAGTCAAGGGATTAGGACTCCACGCTGTCACTGCTGAGGACCCAGGTCCAATCCTTGGTCGGGGGAACTAAGATCCCACAAGCTGTGCAGCAAGACTGGAGGAGGGGTGGGGGGAAAGTCAGGAGACATGGGGATTGGGGGTGTCTGTCCCAGGGAAGGCCCAACAGGGTCCTTCTCAGTTTCACTATGTATAAAATAGATAAGCAACAAGGATACATTGTATAGCACAGGGAAGTATAGCCACTGTTTTTAATAACTTTAAATGGAGTATAATCTATAAATATATATATATTTTTAATTTTAATTATTTATATTTGGCTGCATTGGGTCTTTGTTGCTGCGTGAAGGCTTTCTCTAGTTGCGGAGAGTGGGGACTACTCTTCACTGCGGTGCGCCGGCTTCTCATTGCAGTGGCTTCTCTTATTTCAGAGCACGGGTTCTAGGCGCACGGGCTTCATTAGTTGTGGCTCGCGGGCTCTAACGTGCAGGCTCAGTAGTTGTTGCACCTGAGCTTAGTTGCTCCACGGCATGTGGGATCTTCCCGGACCAGGTCTTGAACCCACGTCCCCTGCATTGGCAGGCGGATTCTTAACCACTGCGCCCCAGGGAAGTCCCTATAAAAATATTGAATCACTATGTTGTACACCTGGAACTAACTAATATTTTAAAACAACTATACTTCAATAAAAATAAATTAATAATGAAAAATAAACATTACCATGTTGGAATTAAATCTATACACTATGAAGTGTTAGACTCAGTTTTAACAGTCTCTGTATGTTTGGTCAAGGAGAAGAGAAAAAACACTCCAGATGGTCCATGACAGGAAAGACAGTAGAGGGATGCTGGGCTACTCAAAGCAGGAGTACACAGGTGGATCTCCGTAGTCACTTCAGAAAATACTTCTAACAGCATAGTAAATTATTGTGCCCAATTTAGTAAGCAATATTTTTATCCATTTAGTAAATTTTTGGATAGCTTGATAGTTAACTTCTTTTTGGGAATCTGACATCAATCTCAAAAATAGAACAATGAAAGATATGTTGTATTGATATGGGACAATGGGTGCGGTGTTCACAGGTAGAGCATGTATGAAAAAGATGTTCTGAACCCCAAAATGAACGGGGTAACTTAAACCATGATCTCATATCATTGTTGGGAAGTGGTTATCATTTCCCCTGTGATTACAGAGACTGTTCTGCATGAGGAATTGATATTATCTGGGAAAAAGTTATAAAATTCAAATTATAGAAAGCTATTAATGACTATGTAGTGATTCAGAGATTGTGTCAGAAACGTCTCAGAGGAAGTATCAGTGTATGGTAAAAAGGTGAAAATCTTAGAGAAGTTTTAGCAGTGATGTCTGAGAAGAGGTACAATTAAGCTGAACATGTGACTAGAACAATCTCTCTGAACACTGTCTCCAAAATGTGATTCCTCTTCATGCTTGAAGTCATTATGCAATATGAGCATTCAGGAAAAGTTAAAGGGGACATTGAGAGTACATGGAATTGCAAAAATACACAGGGAAGCTGAAGCCAAAGTGTCTTGTTTAGTCACTGTTCTGGCAAATGATCAATGAGTAAATATTTGGCTTCAAGAACTTATTGTAGATGCGTGGGAGACATTGGGATACAAAAGCGACAAAGACTCCTGCCCTTCTAGGGGTTATATTATATTCAGGAGGACACAGGAATCATGAAAGCAGAAATGTTAAGTCATATAGTATGTTCAGTGTAGGAGGCATAATGGAAAGAATATAAGGTAAATGTACTTAGAGGTAGAGTGTGGTATGCAGATTACAGAGCTGAGTAATCACTGAGCAAAAACGTGAAGGAGATGAGGAAGAACTATATGGGAATTTTGGGAATAAATTCTAGCCAGAATAAGCACGTGGCTAGATAGCTTTGGTGGGTGGAGCCTCACAGGGCTCCTTGGCAGTGGAGGGCCTGGCTAGGACTTTAGCCAAGTTGGCCATTAGCCGGACTTTCTCACTGCAAAGACACTCAGGGGATGTGTGAGAAAACTTGGCTCCGCCTCTGGGCGTCTGCAGACTTCTTCTCTGGTGGATTCAGTCCTGGAACCAGGAAGCGCAATTTTTCAACGAGCCCTGGTTTTCAAGTCTGATCCCTGGACCTTCACCATGAAACGCTCATTTTCATTTCAAAACCCAACCTAGTGAAGCAGACATTTTGTGGGTCAGTCTCTAGAATCTGTGTTTTAATAATCTTCCGGGTGATTCTGATACATTTTCAAGAATATTCCATTGCACCATTGAAGTTTCTGTGGACCAGGTCACTATGTTTCTTGCAATAACAGAAGTCCCCCTGAATCACTATGCTGTACATCTGGAACTAATGTAATGTAAAGCTACTTTCTCATTTTACACCCAATACTTCCTGATACTTCCTTCTCTCAAAACCTTGTAGACCTAAAGCTACCTCCTTTTAAAGACTGCCTTGCATTTTGTCTTCTGCATGTACCATGGCTGGCCAGCTGCTGTGAGCTCATGGCTCATGGCTACTCTCGCTTCTCAGTCCCTATATGGGCCCTTCTCCAAGGCCAAAGAAAATTCTCCAGAGGTGACCAGAGTCCTCAAGTGCCAGTCCAATCCCAATGATGTTCCCTATGGGCAGAAAAACCAGACCAAGTAGTGATGGCCTGAAGGTCTAGAGGCTGATAATTATGTCCCAGGAGTCAGGTCCAGCTGAGGTTACAAATGTGGAGTCCAAGAGGCCACCCCCTGACCAGAGGGCAGGCCCCTGCGATGGCATGGACACGTGTGCAAGAGAGGGGCTAGCATTGCTTAGGTGCCACAGGTGGGGAATCAGCTTCTGGAGTAGGAGGAAGTGGGGCCTCAGCTTTTGAGCCAGAGGTGAGGACATTGCCTCTGGAGGGGGAAGCTGGGATGCAGTGACTGGTGGCACCTGTCCATACCTGACCTCTGATTCAAGAACAAGGGTCTCTGCCCCTGGGAGGTCCGGCCTGAGGTTTCAGAACACCTCTGCCTGGGTAGGGCCCCCTGAAAAGATGCAGCCACGGAATTTCCAGCTGCCTCTGCAGCCCTGGGCTCTGAGCTCTGGTCCCTCCACCTCTGCTTTCTGGGCTCCATTTCCCCGTGCATGTTTAGAAAGTGCCCTGGCAGGAGGATGGGGGGATGCGACCTCACCCACTGTGCCGTCCTTCCCTCAAGCTCACAGCCCCGTGCTTTGTGCCATCCCACTCCTCAAAGCAGGAACTCCGCATATTTTGCCACTTTTATAGTCGTTTATGGTAGGAGTGTGAGTCAGTCTGTTACTGTATCACAACCAGAACCTACAACACACTTGAAAAAACCCAAAGTGGTTCTGAGGGTTTCAAAAACTAAAACTCAGTGTAGGATTTTATTAAACACTTTTACAAATTGGAGTTAGGTTTTGGATTCTAACAGACGCATCACAAAATATACATCTCCAAACCCAATTTCCTTATCATTATGTAATAATAAGCTTACAGTTATGAGAGATTTCCCAAGTGACACTGATCAGGACGCTAGTCATATCCTCTGAAGGTAAACGTTTTTAATTTTCATTTTGTTGCTAATGTAGAACCCACTGAGAGATAGTGTAAGAAGAAACACGTGCAAGGATTGCAAAGAACAGAGAATGGAGAGTTAGAAGCACTATGAGCTGTGTTCATTCCTATACTGAAGTATTGAGTGTGTTCAGATCAAAGAGTGAAGGAAATTGCTTTATTTTCTTCAGATGTCTTTTACATCTATTAAGATATAGAATCATAAAACAATTTTGAAGAATGAATCATTACCAAAGATGATATTCAGTCTCTGCAGTAATGAGTTTTGACATTGATTTTTTAATTCGCATATATTTAAGTGACCACAAGTTTCTCACTGTAAATACCATGTAAAGTTGTGGGAACAGGAGAGGATAGGCCCCTCACAGATCACTGCAGTATAATAGGCATAAAAAAAGTTCACATAATATTTATGCTTTTGAAAAATGTGGTAAGGGAACAACAGATAATTTTGAGGATCTTAAATTAGGACAGATTTCAAAGTCAACATTTATTGGTGAAAAGAATAAAAAGACTCAACATTTCAAGGTAATGGCACCACATTCAAGAGATCATCTAATGAGTCACTGAGCAATTACTAAAAATTTTGAGTCTGTAAATAATAGGAAACCGTCAAATTAAAATATTGAAAAAAAATCCATGCAGCGTCTTAATTTACTACAGGAATATAAACTAATGTTGAAAAGAAAAACTCATTCTGGGAGGTAATGTTACTATGATGCTTTATTAGTGGTAATAAATATAACTTATTTCAGTAAAATTTATCATTAATAACAACCACATTACCTAAATATTCTAGATTGAAATAATATTTAGACAAGTTATGTGCTTCATATCTGCACACATTAAAAAGCATTTTACATGATTAAACATAAAAAGATTAAAACAATTTTCCAATCAATTTGAAGTAAAGCAGACACCACAGAACTGCAGAATTACACATTTAGCCACAGGTAAGACTATTTTTCAATTACCAAGTATTGTTTATAAGTTAGTCATAATAAAAAACAAATGATTATTAAATATGGACAATAAAGACTACATGAAAATGTAGGTCTTTGAAAGTTGCTCTTAGGTGCTAATGGCTGTCAAATTTTGCTAAAAATTACTTATATTTCATTAAAAATATTCATTTAGTACTTAAAACTAAAGTTAAATGGTTAAAAAATACAATCTTTAAAAAATAATTTATTTTAATTGAATTTTTTAACGAATCTTATCATTTCTCCTACATAAATAAACACTCAAGTGACCCATTATGTCTCTTCTGAAAAATTTCTCACCTTTCACCTACTACAACTACTACTGTAGTTCTCAGTACTGAGCATTTGGCCAGGTAGCAGTTTCAAAAATAAAGAAAATGGGTTACATGGGGACACACACAATTCTTGAATTTGCTTCAGTTCTTCCAGTCTTCAAAAGCCTCTACTGCCGATACAAGGGACACGGGTTCGTGCCCCAGTCTGGGAAGATCCCACATGCCGCGGAGTGGCTGGGCCTGTGAGCTATGGCCGCTGAGCCTGCGCGTCCAGAGCCTGTGCTCCGCAACGAGAGAGGCCACAACTGTGAGAGGCCCGCGTACCGCAAAAAAAAAAAAAAAAGCCTCCAGAAGCCCGCATATCCCTAGGACTTTTTCCTCTGCATTTGAAAGGAACTTCATCCAACTAATATGCTTAGAAAATTCAAATAGGTGTTTCCCCGGTGGCGGTGTCACAGTGGTTAAGAATCCACCTGCCAATGCAGGGGACACAGGTTCGAGCCCTGGTCCTGGAAGATCCCACATGCTGCGGAGCCACCAAGCCTGTGTGTCACAACTACTGAGCCTGCGCTCTAGAGCCCGCGAGCCACAACTACTGAAGGCCGCTCCCTAGAGCCCCTGCTCGCCACAACTAGAGAAAGCCCACATGCAGCAACAAAGACCCAATGCACACCCAAATTTTAAAAAATAAATTTTAATAAAAAGAAAATGCAAATAAATCTTTTGGGGATCAGCTTAAAGTTCAAATTAGCAGTGAGTTTTGTAACGGTAAATACAAATTTATAAAAGAAAAATAAATCCGCTGAGGCTAAAAAGGAGAGTTTCATCACCGCATCCACTTTCTTTTAGGGCATTTACTTGAAAATACTTGTTTTTTCTTCCTTTGCCCATTATTATATAAGAAAATATTTTTAAAGGCTATATATGCCTTTTGTCAGTTTTACAATCTGGGAATCTTTTTCTCCAGGACCTGAGAGAGAGACAGCTCTTTGAAATTCAACCATCACGGAAGACAGTACCCTTATGTTTCTGTTTTTGTGGAACAGTAGGAGCCTAACTTCAGCAGGTGCCTGGGTCTAATTTATAAAACTACCTCCTGTCATAAAGGTAAAAGAAATTTATATTTCTTTTAGATAAAGACACTTAGCAGATGCCAATGGCCACCCCAATTACATGGTAAATTTATCATGAACTATATGAAAACTGGTACTGTCAAAAATCCTCTAACTTGAGAACTAGTTCTCATTTATCTCAAAAACACCTATGTAACGGATTATATTGCCTGGCTATATAAAAGGGTGAGATTTCTTACTTACTTCACAGTCTCCTTACTAGATTGCCTGTAATGCACATCACATTCTGCTTTAATTCTTATTCAACAGAAAAAAATGTTTTCTTTCTCTTCTATTTATGTGCAGAGGTTTTCTGGGTTAACAGGACATTTTATTTATAATTATGTTTCCACAACACTTCCAAACCCAGAACTCCAAAACACTGAAAATTTCCTAAATGGTATTATCAGGAAATCCCTGAACTTCATTAGTAAATAACACACACATTTTAGAAAGTCATCTTTGAGTAATTATTATTTTTACATTTTTTATTATGGTAAAATATACATAATGAAAAATGCACCATTTTAACGATTTTGAATATACAATTTGGTGGCAGAAAGTACATTAACATTGCTTCGCGACCATCAAGACTATCCATCTCCAGAATTCTTACATCATTCCAAACTGAAACTCTGTACCCATGAAACAATAACTTCCTATTTCCTCATATCCCTAGATGTTGGCAACCACAATTCTACTTTCTGATGACTCCCAGGACCTCATGTAAATTGAAATGATAAATCATACAATATTTGTCAGACAGAAATGACGTATTTCTGTGAAGTTCCACTGAGTGTGCCTGCTTCTCCAGCCTCCCCTTCCACCTCCTTCCCCTCTATCACCTCTGCCACTCCAAGACAGCAAGACTGATCCCTCCTCTTCCTCAGCCTCCTCACCCTACTCAACATGAAGACATCAGGAATGAAGACCTTTATGATAATCCACTTCCACTTAATGAATAGTAAATAACTATCATGCTGTACAGTTAATAAACCTAGCTGTTGTGTATGTATGTGTGTCTGTGTGAAAATCTAATAACTGTACAGCAAGAACTGTAGGAGACATTTTTGTGTCATCATCATCATTGCCTAAGTATTCATTGTGTAGAACATTGGTAGATATTAGGCTTATGTGCTAGGTCTCTTCCTAATGAGGTCCCTGTCATGAGGGGCAAGAGTAAGACCTAAACACACAGGCAGCATCAGTATCAATTCTTCACAGACCCAGAGAGTGAGCCCCCAGGTTAATATCATGAGAAGAGCAAAAGATTAGTCTATAAAATGAAAATAAATAAGCAAAATAAAGACCTTACTCAAAATGATACATTTAATTTCAAAACAACAAAAGCAGAGATCATCAGATGTACTTACAAGCAAACTGCTGCTTAATCACATTGTGTTGAACATGGAAAACCTGGAGTTAAAGTCAAGTTGTGCCATACAATGGTGGTTGCAGTTATATGTGGATATTTATCTCATGGCTGAGTTGTGTGGATAAATTATGAGTAGATTTATATAAATAAAATAATGTCAGACTTACTATTGAGAAGGTAAAGAATGAAATCTGCTATAAAACCCAAAGGTGAATTAGGAAAAGAGACTGTGGTTGGCAGAGTTTTGATGGCTGTGAACTTTGACTCCTGGGGTTACTCCCATGAATATGTTATGTTACATGGTAAAAGAACTTTACAGATGTAATTAAAGTTGCTAATCGTTTGACTTTAAAATAGAGATTACTCAGGTTAGCCTAATGTAATCACATGCACTCTTAAAAGTAGAGAACTTGTTCTGGCTAAGACAGAAGTGGAAGTCAGGCAGATCTGAAGTGTAAGAAGAAAGACTGCAACTGACAATCTCCTGTTGCGGCTTGAATATAGAGGAAGTCAGATGGAAACTATGAGAAGGAGATAAATTCTGCTTTGTGAGTGTGAAAGCGGACCTAGAGTTCCAGGTGAAAAGAAATAAATGAATCCACTATTATATTTGGGAAACTTCAACACCCGTCTACCAGAAATGGACAGCTCCAGCAGTCAGGAGTGAAGGAATAGAAATCATACAATGTCTGCTCTCAGACCACAATGGAATTCAAGTAGAAATCAAAAAGAAAAAGATAGCTGGAAAATCCCAAAATACATGGAGATTAAAAAAATACTTTTAAATAACACATGCATCAAGGAGAAATTTCAAACTATTTGGAACTAAATGAAAACACAACTTGTTAAAACTTGTAGGTTGCAGTGAAAGCAGTGCCTAGAGGAAAATTTACAGCATAAAAGGAAAATACAAAATCATTAGTCTAAACTTCCATCCTAGAAAACTTTAAAAAGAAATCCAAATTAAATCTAAAGCGGAAAAAGAAATAATAAAAATTAGAGTAGAAACTAATGAAATCGAAAACAGGAGAGCATGGGTGTTGGATTTTCTCAAATACTTTTTTTTGGCATTTATTAACTTATTTAAAAGATATATGCTGGGGACTTCCCTGGTGGTCCAGTGGTTAAGACTCTGTGTTCCCAATGCAGGGGCACAGGTTCAATCCCTGGTTGGGGAACTAAGATCCTACATGCTGTGTGATGCAGCCAAAAGAGAAAAACAAATAAAAAATAAAATAAAAAGGCCTATTCAGATTGTCTATTCTTACTTTCTACTGAAGACTTTGAATCAATAATTAATAAACTTCAAAAGCAGAAAGCACCAGGCCCAGATGGGTTCACTGGTGAATTCTACCAAATATTTAAGGAAGATATTATACCAATTATCTACAATCTCTTCCAGATGAAATGTGCCGAGGAAATACTTCCTAACTCATTCTATGAGGCTAGTATTACTCTAATACCAAAACCAGAAAATAACATTACAAGAAAACTACAGACCAATATCTCTCATGAGCACAGAAGCAAATCCAACAATGTGCAAAAAGAATTATACACCACAACCAAGTGGGATTATCCTAGGTATGCAAGCTGGTTTAACAGTCAAATACAAATTAATGTAATCCATCACATCAATAGGCTAAGAGAAGAAAAATCACAGTATCATATCAATAGATGCAGAAAAAACATTTGAGAAAATCCAACAATGATTTATGATAAAAACTCTCAGCAGGGCTTCCCTGGTGGCGCAGTGGTTGGGAGTCCACCTGCCGATGCAGGGGACACGGGTTCGTGCCCCGGTCTGGGAAGATCCCACATGCCGCGGAGCGGCTGGGCCCATGAGCCGTGGCCGCTGAGCCTGCACGTCCGGAGCCTGGGCTCTGCAACGGGAGAGGCCACAACAGTGAGAGGCCCGCATACAGCAAAAAAAAAAAAAAAAAAAAAAAACTCTCAGCAAACTAGGAATAGAGGGGAACTTTCTCAATTTGATGAAGAAAATCTACAAAAATGTAACAGCTAACATAATAATTACTTGTGAGGAGCTCAAAACTTCCCCACTAAGATCAGGAACAAGGCAAGTATGTCCTGCTACCCACTGCTTTTCAGCATTGTCCTGGAAGTCCTAGCTAATTCAGTAAGACAAGAAAATAAAATAGAAATGTATACAGATTGGGAAGGAAGAAATAAAACTGTCTCTGTAAACAAATGATACAAATGTCTATGTATCAAATCTGAATCAAAAACAACACAAATCCTCAATCCATTAAGCAATTATAGCAAGGTTGTTCCTATACACCAGCAATGAATGAATGGAATTTGAAGTTAAAAATACATTGCCATTTACATTGGCACCTCTCCAAAATGAAATACTCAGGTATAAACCTAACAAAACATATACAAGAGCTATTTGGGAAAAACTATAAAATTCTGATGAAAGATATCAAAGAAAAACTAAATAAATGGAGAGACATTCCATGTTCATGGACAGGAAGGTGCAATATTGTCATCCAAGTGTATGCTGAATCTAAGAAGAGTTTTAGAATATAAGCTCATGATTCTAGAAAGAAGGTGCAACAGGATTCTAGTCACATACATTGAGACCCCCAGTGCATAGCCCTGCCATGTCTTCTGTACAGTAAAAGAACCTCAGATGTCCTGATGGAAGGGGGAGTGCCAGGTTTACAGCCCACATGGACTGGAATTCAGAGAGTAACACCCCATCATGGAACACAGCAGTGTCAGGTCGTTCCTATTACTGCTGTTTTTGAATGAACTTTCTTCTCTTTGTGAATTCACACTGCTTCCAAACACTGCTCCTATCAATTCTCCTAATATCATGGCCCAGGGAGAGTTTGTTGGCTTAGCAAAATAAACCTCTATTAGAATTCTATTTTGATTATCCTTCTTTGAAGTCCATCTCACTTCAATTGTGTTAGAAAATGTACTTTCCTTCAGTTCCTGACTTGCAGTTATGTCAGTTCTTAATTTTCATTGTTGAAAACGTTATACTGTCCCATCTGTCTAAGAATCTGGATTTTCATGAATATAGATTGTAGTTTTGCTCTATATAGCTTCCTCCCTATTCTTGCTAATGAACTGCTTCTCATTCTCTACACCTTGAGGAAGTAATTGACTAAAAATATTATACATTAATGCTTTCTATGTTCAAAAACCATATATATAACTCTAACAGTCTCTCATTTTCAGAATTGTGCCACTTCCTGACATTTATGTGTGATTTCTACCATAATTCATAGCTCATTTCCTCTCTCTCCCACTTCTCTCTCCTTTGTTTGCTATATTACTCTCTTTGGCTTTCCCCCATGTGTTTGTTCTCTATCTTTCTGATCCAAGAACATACCTGGCCACAGATAATTTACTAAATGTATGCAGTGACCTTGTACTAAACTTCCATGAAAAGGGAACACAGGAGAATGATGAGCCATCTAGAGTGGCTTCCCAGACTTGGAATCTTCTCCATATGGACTTACTCCTGGCAAAATGAAGAGGAAATGTTACTGAGCTGAAGTCAAGACAGGTCTTAGATGTCATTTTCTCTCTCTCTTTGTACTTCATATTATTTAGTGGAACCCAGAAGAAGGGACATGTGTTTTGATAGTTATGAAACCTAAAATTTATACGGCAGTTGTATTTCTGTCTTCTGCTCTTCCAGCTGCCTTCTGCAAACCTCATGTTACCTCTTCACACTGCAGAGCCATGTATATTTTTATAATGTATTCTTGTAGATGATGGTAGATAACACAGTATGTGGCTGGAGGGGGCCACCAGAACACAAGAGTGTGTTTAACAAACTCAGGACAAGTCCATGGGATTGTTTGCAGGACAAGGGAGGTGACGCATGTTGAGGATCAGGCTACTTTGCTGTACTAGGGAATAAAGAGCACAGAATGGGGAAGGTCTCACAAGGTGAAGGATACAACTGTGGGATGGGATATCTGGAGGAGAGCAGGGCCTACAACTGGTTTCTCTGCAAATAACTTCCAGTAGGCTCTTATTTGCTGGTGACACATGACCACTAAATAGAAGGGTAAGTCCAGGACCAAGAATATCCAACTGCAATAGAGTAGCCTGTGTTCAAGGACTATTTAAAGATATATGCACACCTCACCCATGACACAATATGTAAAAGTCAATGTTGGAGAACACTGCAGATGGAGCAGTAAGAAAAGCAGGTAACAGTCCAGAAAGATGAGGATTACTCCTGCATGGGAGGTAAAAGTAGAAGTGACAAGTAGAGTTGACAAGTCAGCGAAGTGTCAAGAATGGGGAAGGAACACCAGAAATGAGGTGTGGTCACTAGAACTGGCACAAAATACTAATCAAACACAGTTGAGTTTCTCCTATAATTTGAACACAGGCCTGACGTCATGCCCTCCCCAAGGTGCCACTCAAAACCAGCAGCCTCTTGACCCATCTTGTTGTGGCTGGATTAATAGCCATTTGTGAACCACTGAAGGCTCTCTAACCTACTTCCAAGATGAGCAAATATACATGGCAACCACGTGATGCAAGTATTTAAAGACATTACAAAAGTGCAGCCAGTACTAGGCCAGAACAACTCAGCACACAACAGGTCACAGGAAAGAAAACTATTACAGAAAACTTTGGAGAGTCTTGCAAGAAAAGGTAATGGTCCACGTAATTAGTAACCACGTCAGTGATGGCAATTCCTGGCATAAGCAGGCATGAGGAAATGTCAGCTAGAGGAAAGAAATAGGATCTGGGGTACAGGGGTGTCTTAGATCTGGACAGTTACCAGGCCAGGGAGAAGGCAAGCAAAATAGGATCTATTGGGCTTCCCTGGTGGCGCAGTGGTTGAGAGTCCGCCTGCCGATGCAGGGGACACGGGTTGGTGCCCCGGTCCGGGAAGATCCCACATGCCACAGAGCAGCTGGGCCTGTGAGCCATGGCCGCTGGGCCTGCGCGTCCGGAGCCTGTGCTTCTCAACGGGAGAGGCCAAAATAGTGAGAGGCCCGCATACCGCAAAAAAAAAAAAAAAAAAAAAAAAAAGGATCAATTATAGTGACCAGTAGATGCCTAACCCTGAATCATTCTTTGTGAGGCTGCAGGGAAGGTGTTGCGGCTTTTCAAAAAGAGAAGAGGGCAGTGCACACACCTTATCCCAACCAACCACAGCACCTACTTAAGGACTTGTGGAAGGAAGCAGTTTTTGTGGTTCTGATGTAGGAAGGGCAGATCAGGCTCTAGTAAAAAAAAGAGAGAGCAGGGAATACCTCACAGTACAGAGGTGGGTGTGAGGACCTTACCCAGGGAGGTTTTAAGTTTAAGGTTCTCCAGTATCACATCACAGTACAGGTGTCTCTGAACCTCAGAAAGGAGACTCCACTCCTCTCAGGAGAAGTACACAACCACATCTTCAAAGGTCACAGTGCCTTTTTATGGTGGTGAACAGATAAAACCATAAACAACTTTTCTCTGAGTACCCACAATCCATCCCATACACATCTACCCCATGCCCATCCTTCTCCCAAGCCCCCCAACTCAGGGGACAAACCAGGCCCTGGTGCAACTTGTGCTATTTTCTCCTTATGGGCTCAATGGTCATGAAGTCCAACAATCAGCAACAAGTGGCAGATGGAGAAACAGGTGTCTAAGCTGTGGGCCTGGGGAAGATGCATCCACCCACTCTTGTCAAGCTATTCCCAATACAACCAAAGACACAGAAGTCTCAACACCAGAACCCTGGGGCCATCAGACACACTCCCTCTCCAAGTACACATGACTTGCACATCCCTCAACACCACAGCCACATGCCCATGGCCACCATGCCTCACTGCCCCAGAGCACAGGCATCTCCCTGGCCTCTCTATATGTTATTTTTGTTTTAATCACCTCCTCTTTACCCCACTGGAATTCCTGTCCTAGGGTTATGGAGATGCAGAAGATATGACACCTGACACTGGACAGATGAGATCAACAACAGTTTATTAATTAGAGATATAGCCTGCGAGAGGAGGATATCACATACCATACAGGGCCACATGAATGTTGTACACTGGAAAAAAGAAAAAACCCCACCAGGGGTTGTGCGGTGGAAGTTTTTTAGGATCAAGAGGTCGGGGTACAACCTGTTTCCTAGAGGATGATGCAATGGCTTGTCTGAATAACTCTGCAGGCCAGTAGAGAATTGAAACCCACTTCAAAAAAGATTAGCAATGTTAAAAAGGAGATGGAAGGTGAAAACAGAGTCACTGTGCTAAACCCCACATAAGCAAACCAAGACTTAATATTCAATACCTAACCTAACTGCGGTTTCAACCTCCAGGAAAGTAACCTTTAACTAATCAGCCTGGAATTTCCTGGTCAGAACTAGTGAGGTAATCCGCCCAATAGACCCCTTTCGTTCCCCACTGGAGGGCAAACTTGCCGGAGACAATGCATTCTTTGCTAATAATTTCCCTTTTCCACACCCTTTCCACATTTAAAAACCTTTCCTTTTCTACAGCTCAGTGGAGCTCCTTTCTATTTGCCAGATGGGATGCTACCCAAAGCATGAATTGTTGAGTAAAGCTAATTTGATCTTTCTTTTTTGGGGGGCCTGCCACACAGCTTGCAGGATCTTAGGTCCCCAGCCAAGGATCGAAACCATGCCCCGGCAGTGAGAGTGCTGAGTCCTAACCACTGTACCGTCAGGGAATTTCCGCCAATGTGAGTTGAGTTTTTCTTAAGAGAAGGAACTGCTCTAGCCCCCTTGATAAAATGGGAGACCCTATCCAAGATCACCAATTCGAGAGGGGAACTTACACTCAGGCCATTTGAGCCACTCTAGGTTTTATTAGATGTCAAGGCAGCACGTGATAATGGGCCTTTATTTTAGGCCTTAAAAATACAACTTTGCAGAAAGCACCCAGAGTTGCCTGGCAAATTCAAACAAGATTCAATATTAGCTTAGACCTCCCATGGCTCCCACTGGGGGTGGAAACATCTAATCCCTCTATGAAGGCCTCCCTCCCTGTATGGCTATTCCTTGCCTGAGACTAAGCCACAGAGAACCACCTGTCGACGTTGGATGCCCATGGCCCTCTTGCATTTCTGTGCTGCTCTTGCTGTCCCTCAGCTATGACAGTCTTCTCTGTCCATCTAACCCTCATTCAAAGTCCAGTCCCACTTACCAACAACCCCAGTCCTATTAACTAACACAAATGACCATACTTGCCCTGACCATATCCACCAGGCTAATTGAAACATTCCAGGCCCCAGCAAAGTCCTCACAGAATCTTGGTGAGTCCATAGTGTGGTGAATAAGAAATAGCTCTGGTCTGCATGTCATCTTGCCTCAAGCACTCCTATGCCTTGACATCCATCTCATATCTACTCTTCTCTTGGAAGCCTTGGCCACTTGCCAGGCTCTCATGTCTGATACACCCTACCTTTATGACCACATACCTCCCTCAATTGCACTTAAGAAACCAAAACCATCACTCAGGTACTCAAGCAAGAGAATAAGTAGTCAGTCTCTATCCTCCACTTCCTGCTTCCTGAACAGCTTTAGGACCATAACATGAAGATTATACCTCCTGTGACCACAGGTCACTTACTTGGGTCCACATAGTACCTACCACTTTTTGAATGTCTCCAACTTGAACCCCTCTTTTGATTTCCCAACTTGTGAGTCCAACTGACAATCTGATGCCTCCACTTACTGGTCTCTGAAATACCTCAGACTCTTAACATGGTTAAAACAAAGCTCCTGATACCCCCAGTGATTATTACTCCTACTACCAACTTCCTCATCTCAGTTGGAGCTTCCATCCCTACAGCTGCCAAGACCAAACACGCTGGGGTTATCCCTGAGTTCTCTGTTTCACTCTCTCATCATCCATACTATAAAACCTAGTTGCCCCTTTTTAGAACATGCATCCAGACTCCGACCACATCTCCTAAACCACAGCCCTGGCCCATTAACCCTCAGTAGCCTCCACCTTGCTCCTCCCTCACTCCCACAGTCTGTTCTGCACTTTACAGTCAGATGGAGCCTTTTTAGACCTTGGTAATATCACCTCCCTCCTCTGATCCAAACCTCCCAATACCTCCAAAATAGATGCCCCATTTCTCAGGCAGTCATCCTATATTCCTTTCCTTTGTTCATACCAGAAACAGAGACCTGTGGTTCCTTAACACTCCCAGCTCAGTTTTAACACTAAGTATTTGCATAACCTGGTAGCAGCTCCTGGGTTAACCTTCCACACTAGTTTACACTAGTCGCCAGAAATGGGAACACCTCCATATCACCCATGATATAGACTTAGAACCCTGGGCTTGGGGTTTCTCTAGGGTTCCCACACCCAAGGACTGGGAAAATGGCACATAAGAGTCCCAGGACACCACAAACCAGAAAGCATCCGAGTGAGTGTTGGAGCCAGTAAGGTACTAGGACACCACTACCATACCTGTTTTGTTTCCATAAGTACTTCTGCAGCCTTCGGACTCTGTGGGAAGAGAAAGGCCTTATAAGAATGTAACTGTGGGTTAGAAACGTTGAAGCTCATGCCACCCTGTATTCTTCCTTGCCTGGCCTTGGAGCCAGACGACTTCAGGTTGGTCGTCTGACCCCTGTTACTCGGTGCTCTGTATCACCATTTACCAGCAGTATGGCCTTGAACAAAGATTCAACCTCCTAGTGCCTCCATGTCCTCATCACTCCCCTCAAATCTGTTCTTCCTTTGAAGGGCCTTGGGAAACATTTAAAACGCTAATGTAAATCCTGTTCCCCTTTTGTTCAAAATTCTCCATGCCTTCTTAGGTCCTCACAATGAAGATACAACCCTCAGCCTGACAGTCCGGGTATGACCCCGCTTCACCTTCTTTGTGTCCTGCAGACATCAGATGGACCCCAGGTTTCCCGAATCCTCCCGGCTCAATCCGACCTCCAAGCCTTTGCACCTGCGGGTCCCTCCGCCTGTCACCCTCTCCCACGCGCCATCACACTGTCGGAAACAGAGCCCCACCCACAACCGCCTCACCGTCCTGGACACCGCGGCCTGGCCTGCGGGCACATGGGCAGGTGCCCAGCATTCGGGGCTTTAGTGCCTGATGGGGTGAGGGCCCGAAGGACTACCGTTTACCTGAGGCTGTTGACTAAGCGCCGCCGCCGCCACCATCGGACTCTGTGAGCGGAGCGGCGCCGGGAGCCGCGGGAGAAGTGGGACCAGGGCACGGCGGACCCTCTCCCGGGCCTGGTGCGGGGCCCACGGGCGGCGTCGCCGAGCCTCAGACCGGCCTCTGTGCAATGGGGACTATGCCTCTACTCGGACCTTCCCGGTTCCGTCACCCCGTTTCTAACACGGAGCTCCGGAACTGACCCATAGCAGTTAAAATGGGCAGTAAAATGGTCACCTTGAGGAGGAGGCCGGAGGTCCCGCCCCTACAAGTTGCGCCTCAAACGGAAACTGCCTATCTCCTGAGAACTCATTGGTTACTCATACTGCCCTTTTCCGTTGAGCATTCTGGGTAATGTAGTTCACATAGATGCACGAACCTACCAGGCTTTTCAGGAAAAAAGGCTAAACTCCACAATGAGCGGTGCTGGAAAACAGGAAAACAGTGGCTCCAGTTCTAAGGACAGATTTTGTTCTTCACAAAAGGACCATACTAAAATCTGTGGGAGTGCTGCTGTTTGTGTTACCAAACGGAACTTAGTCCACTGGCTTCACAAAGCCAATCTACTGCCACCTGGTTGTGGTTAAGGAAAGAACAACATTTACTGCAGGGCACCAAGGAATGGGGTGGAAGACAGATCTCAGATCCACTCCCATGCGGTCTTTGAGTTAGGGGTGGTGTTTTTGTTTGTTTGGGTTTTTTTTTGGCCATGCCACCCGGCATGTGGGATTTTACTTCCCCCACCAGGGATCGAACTTGCACCCCCTGCATTGTTAGCGCACCTGCATTGGAAGCGCACAGTCTTTACCACTGGACCACCAGGGAAGCCCCTGAGTTAGGGGTATTTTTTAAAGGGGAAGAAGAAGAGGCCAGGATTAATTATCTTGTGACACTTCTTTTTTTTTTTTGTGGTACGCGGGCCTCTCACTGTTGTGGCCTCTCCCGTTGCGGAGCACAGGCTCCGGACGCGCAGGCCCAGCGGCCATGGCTCACGGGCCCAGCCGCTCGCGGCATGTGGGATCCTCCCGGACCAGGGCATGAACCCATGCCCCCTGCATCGGCAGGCGGACTCTCAACCACTGCGCCACAAGGGAAGCGCTGTGACACTTCTTAATCGTGGATATGGGAATCAGGATGTCTCTGGTTTATAATTCTCTGGCCACGTGATCCATGGCTCCGGGGTCTGTTAGCTAATCTTGCTCTAGATAAACAATCTGAGTTTGTATGTTAATGATATCTATAAGAGCATTTTTAGTGCCTACGGTGATGTTATTGACAACAGCAATTTTAGTCATCTGATTCTGGTTGATTAGTGTTCAGTTAGCCCAGGATTGAGGTTATAGGGGATAAGAAAGGGAATAACGTTTTGGATAGAGAGATTAATCATAAACTTTGTAAGGGAACTCCATTTGAGGGGGACTCAGTTTCATTTGGAGACATTATTTCAGACTCAGTGAAGCAGCCCAGCATGTTCCCAGAGTCTAAAAATATCATTTGAGATGCTCTCAGCGGTCACAAATCTAAAGGCATGTATCATTCCATACAGTAATTAAGAAACAAAATGACTCCACTGGAAGCTGAAGTTAATAAACATTATTGTTTTGTAGTTCAAAGGTATGCACTCTCAAGCTTTAGATTCATTTTTTGACAGTCCATGTATATTTGGTCAGGGACAAGAGAAAAACAACTCCAGATAGGGCCAAAACCTGGAGGATAGAAGAGGGATGTTCACCAGCCTGAAGCAGGAGTGGAAAGATGGATCTCCATCAGTGATTCCTGCATAAAACATTTCTCCATTATAATTAATAATTGTATCCAATTATGAAACACTTATCTACTGAATACCTCTTAATCCATATCCTGACACATATTCAATTCCTTCAGGAATCTGAAATCAATCTCAAACAGAGAATAAGGAAACAAATGTGGAACATATAGCAAAACATGCTCTCAACACCTTGTTAAAGAGAAAAACCACAGGCCCAAAATGACATCACTTGTGCTTAAGACCATAATTCCAAAACTAGACTTAATACCTAACCTAATTGCAGTTTCAACCTTTCTGAAAAATGTAATCATAATCAACCAGTTTGGAATTTCTTGGCCAGCACCAATGAGGTAATCTGTGCGCCCTCTCTATCTTCTCCCTGAGGAAGAAGGGGCAATGAGCATGACAAAACCTGTGCCATTCCTTTCCCCACCAAAGATGTTTCAGCCTTAAAATAATTCTTTTCTTTTTGGCAACATCCTTGCCCCACTCCACTTCTGCCTATAAAAACCTTCCATTTTGTGCAGCCCCTTAGAGCATCCTTCTAGTTGCTAGATAGAATGCTACCCAATACATGAATCACCTAATAAAGCCAATTAGATCTTCAAATTTACTCAGCTGACTTTTGTTTAACAATTGAAATATTGGGAGTATCTTAAACAGATGATTTCATCTTTTTGCTGGAAAATAATGATGATTTTTCTAGTCATTACTGGGACTGACCTCCACGTGGAATTGAAATTATCTCAGAAAAGCAGCTGTAAAATGCAAATTATAGAAAGCTATTAATAACAATTAAGTAGTGATTCAAAGATGGTAGCAGAAATAGTTCTGGTGAAACATCCATGAATGGTGAAAAAGGTTAAGATCTCCGAGGTGCTTTAGCAGTGATGTCTGAGAAGACATGGAATTAAGCTCAGTACCCGACAAGAATGGTCACTCTGGAGAGTCTGTCTCCAAACTGTGATCCTTCTTCATTCTTGAGAACCAAATTGACCAAATCCCAGTTGGAGGAAGAGTTAAAGAGGACATTCAGAGTAAAGATGATTGCAAAAATAAATGGAATAGCTGAGGTTTGCGCTATAGTATTATCCTTTTAGAATTGTGTCTGCATTTATGTGTGTCATTCTGTGTGGGTCTGTGTTCAGATATTTTCCTATAAAAGTTGTTGGCTCAGGAAAAATAAAGTCATACGTATTTTGTATACAGATCTGTACTTTCCTTTTCTCACTTAGCAATATATCTCAGACATCCTAAGCCTACTTCCTCATTTCACACTTGATGCCTCCTTGTTGCCACACTTAGTAGACCTCAAATTGCCTATTTTGCATTTCATTGTCCGCATGTTCCATGGCTGCTACAGGAGGGCAGGAATCAGGCCAGAACTGATCTCCCCTTGCTCCCTGCAAGGTCCCTCTTCTAGGCTATGGGAAACTCTGTTGAGGCATCTGGCACCATCCTAGGCCAGTTCTTCAGCATTCCAGGTCCCCCAGGCCAAATCCCAGTACAAGGTATTGCTGGTATTAAGTCCAGGGCATAAGGAAGATGTCTCAAGACCTGGGATCCAGATCCATCTGGTCATGCAAGTCGGGGCTGCATTTGGCCTTCTAGCCCACCATGAAGTCCAGGAGGCAGCAACAAAAGCCCTATCATCCTGGCTGTGTTCTGTCCTGGACTGGTCTCTGAGGTTGTCCTGACATTGGAGTTGGCACTGTTCAGGTGCCACAGAGGGTATCAAACGCTGGAGGAAGGAGTGGAGACTCAGCCTCTGAGGCCAGTGATGAGGATGCCTCTGCTGGAGGAGAAAGCTAGGATTCACTGGCTCTCTGCACCTGAAGTCTCATTACAGCCCTCAAGGTTACAGCCCTATGCTATCCACCGTTCAAGGCCTGAAATTAGTTGCTTTGTGTATTTGGTCTAATCTGAGTGAATATTGTCCTTATTACCCCTAGGAGATAAAAAAAATTGCAGTCAAGATGCATAAAACAAATTAATTCATTGGCTACAACAGATTCCTTAGGACATTTGTGCTTTATTTTCTAGGGGACTCAAGAAAATTTCGATTTCCACAAGAAGGATTAGGAAGATACCCATTAGGGAGTGAGAGTGATCATAATAAAGTTTGTTAGAATAAGTCATCTCATGATTTCTAGATGACACATTAAAAATCTATATTGATTCAGGGTCACCAGAAATCTTTTTAGAGAGAAGGGAGCATAATATTAATAGTAATGAAGATACTATGCACATATAAAATATGTTTTCATACATGGTAACATTTAGAGATTCTTTACATCCCTGCTTACCTTACTATTTTAACTTACATTCTTTTGTTCACATGTTTAGGTGTATTCTTCCTTTCACAAAATGGGGCAGGAAGTTTTTGCTCTTGCATTCTTCAGACGTTACTAAAATTCTCCTAAGGACCCATTTGAAAATCATCCACCCAAAAGACTAAAATATGCACAGCCAACTATTACTAAAAAGACACTGCTTGTCCACAAAAAATTACAAGTAAAACAGTCTTGCTCTTCACTTCATGTGGAATTAAGCTATTATAAATAGATGTTATGAGGTTCAGTGTTTAGTCAGTGAAAAGAGGCAGAAAAGTACAGACAGGTTATGAGAGGAAACATGGAGGAGAGATACTAGGCAGCCCTAAAGCAAATGGATGAGGTGGGGCCATGCCTCCGGGACCCTCAGAATACATCCCTTCTGCCTCTCTTTGTCAGTATTTATGTTCCAAATCCAAAAATCTGAATTGTTTTTCGATACAGCATTTATTATTTAATTTTCTGAGATAAGATCTATCCTTCCAAGAATGTGACACTTACCTGGGAAAAGTGGTCACTTCCCAAATTTACATTTGCTGTCAGGATGGTAGCTGCAGTGATAACATATGTGCAGATATGGAAAGTGGATGTCTGAATACTGAGGTTAAGGTTTTGGATTCCACAATCACTGCCTTGATGGGTAGCAATTATCATTTCACCTGTAAGAGCAATGATGTTGTCTGCATGGGGACTAGAGATTATCTCTGGAAAACAAGAGGAGGGTGAGTTTTATATTTCATTTATTTATTTATTTATTGGCTCCACCACATGGCTTGTGGGGTCTTAGTCCCCAACCAGGGATTGAAGAAGGGTCCCCTGGCATTGAAAGCACCAAGTCCCAACCATCGGACTGCCACGGAATTCCTGAGTTTTATATTTTAGATTCCACATATAAGTGGTATCATACATATTGTCTTTCTTTGTCTTGGCATAATACCCTCTAAGTCCATCCATATTGTTGCAAATGGCATTATTTCACTCTTTTTTGTGGCTGAGTAGTATTCCATTGTATATATGCACCACACTTTCTTTATCCATTCATCTGTTGATGGGCACTTAGGCTGCTTCTATATCTTGGCTATTGTAAATAGTGCTGCAATGAACAAAGGGATGCATGTATCTTTTTGAATGAGTGTCTTCTTTTTTTCGATAAATACCCATGGGTAGAATTACTGGGTCATCTGGCAGTGCTATTTTTAGTTTTTTAAGGAACCTCCATAGTGCACCAATTTGCATTCCCACCAACAGTATAGGAGGGTTCCCTTTTCTCCACACCCTCTTTAGCCTTTATTATTTATAGACTTTTTGATGATGGCCATTCTGACCTGTGTGAGGTGATACCTCATTGTGGTTTTGATTTGTATTTGTCTAATAATTAGTGATGTTGAGCATCTTCTCATGTGCCTCCTGGCCATCTGTATGTCTTCTTTGGAAAAATGCATATTCAGGTCCTCTGCCCATTTTTTAATCGGTCTGTTTGCTTTTTTTGATGTTGAAATGGATATATGAGCTGTTTATATATTTTAGATATTAACCCCTTAATGGTCATATCATTTGCAAGTATGTTCTTCCATTCAGTAGGTTTTCTTTTTGTTTTGTCAATGGTTTCCCTTGCTGTGCAAAAGTTTTTAAGTTTAATTAGGCCCCACTTGTTTATTTATTTATTTATTTTAAATTTCCTTTGCTTTAGGAGGCAAATCCAAAAAAAAATATTGCTATGATTTATGTCAAAGTATTCCACCTATATTCTCTTCTAGGAGTTTTCTGGTTTCCAGTCTCACATTTGGGTCATATAGTGTTACTAACTCTAGCCACAAGGCTGAGTTAGTAACACTAACTTAGGAATTATTTATTTTCTAACTGGACATTTGTATCTTTTGAAAACCTTCACCCACATCTTCCTCATTATATCCAACCGGCTGCAGTTTCCTTCACTCCCTATTATTCCCCTGTTGCTGTACCAATTATGGTTGCCCATGACCCTGTGATCGTAGAACCAGTGAACATCACCTGCTAAACTCTGGACGTCAGGGGACACGGCTTTTGGCAAGACCTGAAGAAGACATTCCCCTCATCAGTGCTGTTAGGCCCTGTGAACAAGCAGGGAAATTCATGCTGCTCCCAGAAGCACTTGAGATTGTCACACTGACCCCTCCTCTGAGTCTTCTAAAACTCATGGCATCCAGGCCCCAAAAGAGAACCACAAAGCCCAGCCCTCTTTCCCAGGAGGCCCATGAACAGCAACCTATTCTTGTCCAAAACTGGGAACCTATTTTCCACCATCAAACTCTCCCCTCTGAGGCACAGAATGTTTGAAATTCATATGAAAGGCATTCGCCCTTCTTGCGTATACAGCCTAAATCTGTTTTATTTTATTATTTAAAAAAATATTTATTTAGGGACTTCCCTGGTGTCACAGTGGTTAGGAATCCGCCTGCCAATGCGGGGGACACAGGATCGAGCCCTGGTCTGGGAAGATCCCACATGCCATGGAGCAACTAAGCCTGTGAGCCACAACTACTGAGCCTGTGCTCTAGAGCCGGTGAGCCAAAACTGCTGAGCCCGCATGCCACAACTACTGAAGCCCGTGTGCCTAGAGCCCGTGCTCTGCAACAAGAGAAGCCACCACAATGAGAAGCCTGCACACCACAACGAAAAGCAGCCCCGCTCACTGCAACTAGAAAAAACCAACGCACAACAAAGATCCAACGCAGCCATATAGCAATAAATAAATTTATTTTAAAAAATTAAAATATTTACTTATTTGGCTGTGCCAAATAATTGTGACATGTATGTGGGATCTAGTTTCCCGACCAGGGATCGAACCCGGGCCCCCTGCATGGGCAGCGCAGAGTCTTACCCACTAGACCACCAGGGAAGTCCCAACAGAGCCTAAATCTGTTTTAAACACTAGGGTTCACACTGGAGAAAGGCCCTATGAGTGCAGGGATTGTGGCAAATCCTTTGCTTCCAACTCCAGTTTCCTAAGACATCAATTTTTTTTCTTTTAACCGTGCCACACGGCATGCGGGATCTTAGTTCCCTGACCAGGGATTGAACCCGTGCCCCCTAAAATGGAAGCCCAGAGTCCTAACAACCAATGGCCAGGGAATTCCCCCTAAGACATCAGAATGTTCACATGGGGTAAAGGCCTTTACCTTAGTACTGTACTGTGTTATAGACTGAATTATCTCTCTCCTCTCCCCTGCCACCATTCTTATTTGAAGGCCTAATGCCCAATTTGACTATATTTGGCGATAGGGCTTTTAAGGAGGTAGTTCAGGGTAAATAAGTCCTGATCTGACAGGACTAGTGTCCTTATAAGAAGAGGGAGAGACAGCAGAGAGCGCTCTCTCTGTGCATCTACACACAGAGGAAACTAGATCTGGGTCTGGAAGCTAGAAGATGGAGTTCAAGGCACCACAGAGGATGGTTTCTCCCGAGGCCTCTCTCCTTGGCTTGCAGATGGCCACCATCTTGCTGTGTCCTTACGTGGCTTTTCTCTGTGTGACTGCCTCCCTAGTGTCTTTCCCTTTCATTATAAAAACGGTAATTATGTTGTGTTAGAGCCCCACCTTAATGATCTCATTTAACCTTAATTACTTCTTTGAATGCCCTAACTCCAGATACAGTTGGATTAGGGTTAAAGCTTCAACTATATATTGGGCCATGGGGCACAAGTCTATAACAATTTTTTTTTAATAACAATTGTTTTTGAGAACTGAAGACTATATCCTCAATGTTTTGTGCTATTCATAATGTAACAGCCATAGACACCGTACACTTTAGTGTAATCTGCTCTATTAACATATTGTTCATCACTTTCTAAAGTCTAAACATCAATAGAACAAGCCTGGGTTGGTAGTGTTTGTCAATATCCCTCATGTAAATACTCCCTCCAGGGCCCATCTCAAGCTGTCACAACATCACACAACATGGAATTGGAAAGAGATGTGCAGAAGCACAACTTGGTATTTTGTTCCCTGATTCGGTAGTCAAAACCTCAGGAACATACATAATGGTAAAACACAATATAATGATTAGGAATAAGAAATGGTGAGAATCACCTGTGCTTTAAAAATAAGTGTATTAGCAGGAATCCCTTGGCAGTCCAGTGGTTAGGACTCCACGATTTCACTGCTGTGGCCCCAGGTTCAATCCCTGGTCAAGGAACTAAGGTTCCCACCACCTGAGCAGTGTGGCCAAGAAAAAAAAAACAGTATTAAAGTGCAGTCAGGGACTTCCCTGGTGGTCCAGTGGTTAGGACTCCATGTTTTCACTGCGGGTGGGGGGCAGGTTCGATTGCTAGTCGGGGAACTAAGATCCCGCATGCCACGTGGTGAGGCCAAAGAAAAAGCAGTTACTTCTCATTATAATGGTAGCTATGTTTTATAAAACCACCATTATTCACGGAAGTTATGTTCTCAAAAGCAGTCTTTTCGTTGCACTAATTAAGAGCTTGCACTACTGATTTCTGCATCGAAAACCATTGCTTTTAGAGGAAATACAGATTTGGGTTCCCAAGAACCTTGGGTCACAGCTTGTTTGCCAACTGATCAATATATAACATTGTTTCATGCGTGTTCCTATCCAAAGACACCTTGTTATGTATTGTTGTCATATGAACACTGAACTCACAGCCAACAGTTCTGTAACTCATGACTCAACAAAGCTGATCTAACACCTATTTTCTTTCTAAGGCACATCACAGCCTTGTGCTTAGGTTAGGAACACCACACAGCACATAAACACTACACTTAAGCGCCATTTTCAAGAGTGAAATCACCACCAAAAAGCATTCATGTGGTACTAAATAGATCACAGAAAGGTCATTGTTTACAGTATGACAGCTGAAAGGAAAAGGAGACCTTAGCTGTGATAATCGTTACTAATTTTATTCTCTTTAAACTGATGTACACCATCTTAAATAGATTGTATTCTTTTTCTTTTTCTTTTAGATTGTATTCTAAGAAGCATATTTGCTTCTCTGTTAATTAGGGAAACAAGCCTGACTTCTCACAAATGAAGTTCACTTCATTTCATGAACACACTCATGAAATCAAAATAATGCTCCACCATCTCAGGGAGCTCACGGGTCTTGTTAGGCCTGCTCCCTCTGCTGAAAAGGGAAATTAGTAACGGGGGTGGGGGCATAAGAGACTCAGAGGCTTTCTCTTGACAACCAGGAGGAAACAGAAAGGAAAAAGGAAGGGCTTTCTCAGAGTGTTCTAAACAACGTCCAAGGCAACTGTCAAAGGAGTCTGGGGTCGTCTATGGAGTTGCCGACAAGGGAGTGGCTGGCAAATGATAACACTGGCCTCCTCCGTGCGAGTGAAGGTTCTAAATACACCTTGGTTTGTGTGGACACTGTGTCGGGTTTAACCCAAGCTGCCTCCTGGTGCCAGGGAAACAATTTGCCCACTAGCAGGGAATTGGAGGGGCTGAGTCACATGCATGCATACTCTAATCCAACAGATGGTGATCAGGGGTCACATCTCAAAGGTCGTGACGTGCAAGACTGAGCAAAAGAACTTGGCATTGAGTGGAGGTTCTATCTCCCCTGTAACTCGCAAGCAGCAGGGTTGGTAGAAAGGAAAAATGGAGTATTAAAGCAGCAGATTAAATCACTAACAGGTGATGGATAAAGAAGATGTGGTACATATATACCATGCAATATTACTCAGCCATAAAAAAGAATGAAAAAAATGCCATTTGAAGCAACATGGATGGAACTAGAGATTGTCATACTGAGTGCAGTAAGTCAGACAGAGAAAGACAAATATCATATGATGTCACTTATATGTGGGATCTAAGAAAATGGTACAAATGAACCTATTTACAAAATAGAAATTGAGTCACAGATGTAGAAAACAAACTTATGGTTACCAAAGGGGAAAGGGCTGGTGGGGGAGGATAAACTGGGAAATTGGGATTGATGTGTACACACTACTATATATAAAAGTTAACTAATAAGAACCTACTGTATAGCACAGGGAACTCTATTTGGTGCTCTATAATGACCTATATGGGAATGGAGTCTAGAACAGAGTGGTTATATGTATATGTATGGCTGATTCACTTTGCTGTACAGCAGAAATGAACACAACATTATAAAGCAGCTATACTCCAATAAAAAAATTAACTTATAAAAAAACAGGTAAATGTAAAACAATAAACGGAAGCCTTAATTAAATACAGTTTGGAGACCAGAAAGGGGAGCTGTCATGCCCTGCAATGTCCAACAGGAAGAAGAAAGACTCCTCTCCTGGTAAAGACTCAGCCAATGAAATGCCATGGACTCTTTGTTTACTACAGCCCTCCCAACACCCTTTTCCTGTCTATAAAAGTGTTCCGGGGCTACCCTCGTGGCTCAGTGGCTAAGAATCCGCCTGCCAATGCAGGGGACACGGGTTTGAGTCCTGGTCCAAGAAGATCCCACATGCTGCGGAGCTACTAAGCCCGTGCACCACAACTACTGAGCCTGCACTCTACAGCCCGCAAGCCACAACTACTGAGCCCAGGTGCCACAACCACTGAAGCCTGTGTGCCTAGAGCCCGTGCTCCACCACAAGAGAAGCCACTGCAATGAGAAGCCCGCCCACTGCAATAAAGAGTAACCCCCGCTCGCCGCAAGTAGAGAAAGCCCACACACAATGTGCAACAAAGCAACAAAGACACAATGCAGCCAAAAATAAATAAAATAATTTAAAAAAAAAAGTGTTCCCCTGCCCTTGCCATGCAGGAAATAGCATGTGCCTTGCCATAGTTATGGACCCTGATTTGTAACTCTCTGCTGATCCCAAATAAGCCCATCTTTATTTTTTTTAATTTATTTATTTGGCTGCGTCAGGTCTCAGTTGTGGCATGCAGGATCTTCACTGCAGCATGAGGGCTTCTCTAATTGTGGCGTGGGGGGCTCCAGAGTGTGCGGGCTTTGTTGCCCCGTGGCATGTGGGATCTTATTTCCCCGACCAGGATCGAACCTGTGTCCCTTGCATTAGCAGGCGGATTCTTAACCACTGGACCACCAGGGAAGTCCCTAATCCCGTCTTTATTGAAGAAATATCTGACAGTCTATTTGTTTCAGGTCAACAATCTGACATTATCAATACTGATCCAGAGACCTGGACTTTGGCATACACGACCGATAACAATGGGTAAGAGTATTCTTTTTCTGTCAAACTACACAGGCAGCCTGTCAAACCGACTGCAAGTATCATTTAAAACAACAACAACACATTATTAGAGCCATGGGTGGCTGTGTGCAGAATAGGAGGGGTTTATGTGACTTACCCCAGGTTATGGACATCTGAGCACCCAGAAAGCCCTATGCTGGAACAGAAAAATCTAAACAGAACCAACATAATGAGGCCAGGGATAGGGGACGGATATCACTGGAACTGTGCAGTCACTCCATCATATTGAAATACAGCAACTAGTTTGTCACTGACTTGTTACACTGGCCAAGTATTCACTGGGTGGCCCTAAATGGGACCTGATGGTTGTGTGGCACTAATCTTTGGCCATGGCTTCCACCTGGGTGGCAGGTTGCTGTACCCTGGGTTTTCCCTGGGCACAGGGAAGAATCCACCCCACAGGAACAGTTGCCAACCTCCCTCTCCACAATTCTAGGTGGGTACATTTTGTTTCCCACTGGTGTGATCCGCCTCCATCGGCCTGGAGGGTGTTAAAGCACACATAGCAGCTCTTAGAAAATCCACCCAGGCAGCCTCAAATGACAGCCAACAAAGCCTGTCTTTATTGAAAACTCAAATATCTCTAAACAGAAAAGCTGTCCTCCAAAGTAGGAAGGCCGTGGACGTTATTACTACCACTCAAGGAGGCGCGTGCACCTACAGAACTACAGAATGTGGCATGTTCATACCCCATGAGTCGGCTAACGTCATATTGAAGTCACACGATGACAGAGGTCAACTTTCACGAGTTCTTGGTGGAAAAACATGACACTGAGTTTGGAAACACTGTCAGTCTGTTTCTTCTTGCCTGTGCCTCTACTGCTGCTTAGGTATCTGCCTTCAGCACAGCCAGGTATCTGCCAAATGAGCCACCTCCATGCAACAGAAAGCCATGGCCGACGGATGTGGGCAAGCTGCGGAAGAGGGGAGCTCGGGAGATTGCAGAGCCGGTCACGGGGTGGTGGGTAGTGTCGGAGGAGGTCATTGAGAAGACGTGACTGCTGGGTGATCCCCAGGCTGGACCTGGGCAACTGGAGGCCCCTCAGTAACTCTGCTGTCCTTGGAATGTGCATTCACTTGTCTTCTCCACTTCTAGAAGCTGCTCCAAGGATACAGCCTTCAGACAGAAATGTGGTGTTGAGACTATCTAGACAGTGTATGTGGCTGAATCCAGTTAGGGCGTCCATACTAACTTTTAAGATTTGGTGGGTGGGGACTTCCCTGGTGGTCCAGTGGCTAAGACTCTGCGTTCCCAATGCACGGGGTCGGGTTCGATCCCTGGTCAGGGAACTAGATCCCGCATGCCACAACTAAGACCTGACACAGCATCCATGAAAGAAAAGGAAGGGAGGAAGGAAGGAAAGGAAGAATAAAAAGAAAGATTTGGTGGGTGTATGGGGAAAGCCACACAACTTGTAGCCAAGACAAGACCAAAGACAAGCCTCATAAGTTCCCTTGTCCATTAAAACTGCCACCTACCTATATTGAGTGGTCTGCCTCTTTGTTTGGTCTCTTTTTTTTTTTGGCCGCATCACACTGCAGGTGGGATCTTAGTTCCCTGACCAGGGATCAAACCCGTGCGCCCTACAGTGGAAGCATGGAGTCTTAACCACTGGACCTCCAGGGAAGTGCCAGTCTCTTCCTTTTATTGCTCCTCACAAAGAACAAGTTAAATACCATCACTGCCTGTACATCCGTCAGGAACTGAACCTGAAGGAGTTCCAACAAGTCACCTAAAGATTCTCTGGTGGGAAACCCACGCAAGGCCTCAGTGTCCTGCAGCACTGGCCTCCTGAGGGTGGCACCACGGCATCAGCTCGGGCCGCTAGTCAGGAGGAGCGCAGGGTGGCTGGGCTCGGTGTGTCACCACAGGCATACCCACCTCACGGGGAATGGGAGCCTTGGCTCTGCAGCTCATCTAAAGGCCAGGGGACAAGACGCTCCTTATCCCTGTTTACAGAGGGTTGGGGGAGGAGAGACGGTAAGTGACTCATTTATCTGTGAGTCAAGGCAACAGGATCCAGGATGTGAATCCAACATCTGGGCTACAAACCCAGGTTGCCTGACCCAGGCTTGGAGAGTCTGATCCCTGCCCTCCTAGCTCCCTCCATATCGGGCTTTGGAGACTCAAAGAATGTACTGTTCATCCTGATGTCATTTAGTCTATCTAAGAGTCCTGCTCCAACCTACCAACCCCCATAATGGAGCAGGAAAATGGACAAACACTACAAAGCAAGGTCATTATTCACTGTCTGGACTTCAGAAAGTGATGGACAACATATTAGGGTAGATTAATCTTTTTCTTCTTTTCCCCTTGGCTGCACTGAGTGGTTGTGGGATCTTAGTTCCCTGACCAGGGATTGAATCCAGGCCCTAGCAGAGTCCTAACCACTAGACCATCAGGGAATTCCCAGGGCAAATTAATCTTAAAAGTGTATGGTAACATGTGTCCATTAAACCGTGCATAACAAAAAAACTGAAAAAACTCAGGGCATGCCCTTCCAGTACTGAAAGCATTTCTTCCATAAAACAGTCACATTATTCAACAAGTGAAAATGGATGACACTCCAATACACATCTTTGTTGTTTCAATGTCCTACTTGTTAAAAAAAAAAAAGAAAGAATATAGCCAAAGTTCATAAAATAGAAGATAAAAATGGATATTTTACAAAAGAGAGCAAATGACAAAAGGGATCAAACATCCGAAAAAATGCTAATCATGAATTCTTATGGAAATACAATGAAAACAACAGTGAGACAGAGTAACAAACTTATTAAAAGGGTTAAAATTAAAAACGACTGACCAAATAAGTATTCGCTAGGATATAGAGAAAATGGAACCCTCATACAGTGCTGGTAAAAATGTAAAAAACACAAATATTTAGTCAGAATTTGTTAGTTTCTTCAAAAGCTAAATATTCACCTACCTCATGATTCAGACACTGCAATCTAATTTTTTGAACAAAAGATAAATGAAACAAATATCCATATTAAGAACTGTACACAAATGTTTGCACCAGTTTATTTTCTACAGTCAAACTCTGGAAATACCCAAAATGTACATAAACAAGTGAATGGATAAATAGCAGTATATCTAAAGATAAGAGTACTGAACCACAAAAGAACATAAAAGGGAGGGATGAACTACTTACATAACATCTGTATAACAAATATAACATCATATAACAAAATAATTATAAAATATAAAAGAAACCAGAAAAAAGAGAGTAAACATTTAAGGATTCCATCATATAAATTATAGAAAACATAAAGATATCTATTATAATGGAAAATAAATCAATGGGGGCTTGGAGGGCTGAAAAGGGCAGGGACACAGAGACTGCAAAAGGACATCAGGCAAATACATGGTGACAGATATGGTCATTACCATGACTGTGATGATGTTTTCACAGGTATCATGTGTATGTCAATATTTACCAAATACTTCACTTTAAATATGTGTACTTTACTACATGTAAATGACACCTAAATAAAGCTTAAAAAAAAACACTTTAAGATAAACAAAATCTGTTTGCCCCACTTTTTTGGAAAATAGATTCGACAGCCCTATAATGACTCCACCATCTTTTTGTCATGCCCTCTGGGTGTCAGTCTTGCCTCAGTGGCAGCAAACACTGGCGATTAATAAAGGATATTTCCACTTCAGTCAACAGGAATGTTGGTTGGCTCACAAGAGCCACATCCCTGGACTACTTTCCTCTACTTTTCTTTTTTCTGCCTGTGCAGCAACGGCCTTGAGGCAAACATTGCAGGGAGGTTACAAAAATCCACAAAACTTTCCAATTGTCTTCTCTGACAATGACCTCAGCTACACAAGATAAACATGCCTGAAGGTTCTGAGATTTGTGTACACGCTGATCCTGCACATAGGTCATCATCACAAAGACATCCGTGGATGCACTTTTAGAAGAGGCATATTCCAATGAGCTGGCTGCTGTACCCTCTGCTCCCTACTAACCCAGTTTCTGTATCAGAAACCTGACCCCTATAGTCTTACAACCAGTGACTGTCACCCATGGAATTTTGGACATCAGGACACATGCTCTTTGCAAAACCAAGGGAGGAGATTCTTCTCAACAGTGCTGACATCTCTCGTGATATCCCCTGTGAACAGGGGAAAAAATTCATGCTGTTCCAAGAACTTGAGATTGTCACATCTTACTCCTCTTGAGGGTGATGTCTGAGTCTCCTAAAACTCACAGCATCCAGGCTTCAAATGAGGACCAAAAAGCCCTGCCCTCTCTCCTACAACTTCACCGGCACTAATGCAAATTTGACCAAAAATGGCAAGCCAATTTTTGCCATCATACTATCCTCCCTGAGGCCAATGCCTGTGGAGCCCAAATCTCCTTATAAAAAACCTCTAGCAGTACAAAGAACTCCAAAAACAAAGTAGGTCTTAAACAGTAAGGCATCCATATTATACAAACCAAAACAATGTGTGGCACACAGTTTGGGTTGGTGACTTGCTAGACGGAAAAACTGAGCATTTGAGAAAATGTCCCTGGAAAATGTTGTCCTTCTCTGCACATTGTCAGCTGAATTCATATGACGTTCTCGGGGCCAACATTCCTTCAGGCTTTTGTACACGTAGTCAGAGAGAGGGGAACACCAACCCCTAACGGACTGGGCTACTATTCCTGGTTTGCTCCAACACTTGGAAGAACAGAGGTCAGTTTCCCTGAGCACACTGGGCTGGTGACTGATGCCCATGGTGTGGACCTGCCAGGTGATAGGGGTAAAATGGCCACAGAAATGTGCAGTGACATAAATCTGGGAAAAGCCCTGGACAGATTACAAAGTGCAATATAGCCACACATGCTTCCCATGTAACTGAAACTTAAGGGGCATCTCCCCCTGTGGACAACTGGACATATGAGATTGAATTCAGATGGGTGGCTCCTCAGTTTCTTCCAACGTCATTACCCTGAACTAGAAAATTGCACATTTCTTTGCATGTTCAAGGCCTTTCTCCAGTGTAAATTCTACCATGTATAATGAGGAATTTTTTTTTTTTTTTTTTTTGCGGTACACGGGCCTCTCACTGTTGTGGCCTCTCCCATTGCGGAGCACAGGCTCCGGATGCATAAGCTCAGTGGCCATGGCTCACGGGCCTAGCATCTCCATGGCATGTGGGATCTTCTCTGACCAGGGTATGAACCCGTGTCCCCTGCATGGCAGGTGGACTCTCAACCACTGCACCACCAGGGAAGCCCCAAGAAAGTTCTTTAGGAAAGGACTTCCCAAATTCTTGGCACAAATAGGGCTTTTCCTGTGAACTCTCTGATATGAATAAAGGGTGGAACTAGAGGTAAAGGATTTACCCACATTCACCAGACACTTGAGGCCTTTCACCTCTGTGAACACTGATGGTGAAGGACTGCAGAGCTCTGGGGAAAAGATTTCCCACGTTCACTACCCTCATATGGCCTCAATCTTGTGTGAACTCTCTGATGATAATGGAGGCTGACCTAGATGAAAAGGACTTCCCATATTCACTGCATTTATAAGTCTTTTCTCCAGTATGACCTCTACAGTGTTCAATGAGATAAGAATTTACTCTAAAGGACTCCCCACTTTCAGTGCATTCATAAGGCCTTTTGTTAGTGTGAATTCTCTGATGTTCATGGAGAATGGAACTACAAATAAAAGATTTCCCACATTCACTACACTCATTTGGCCTTGATCCTGTGTGAACTCTGATGTTAATGGAAACCAGACCTAGATGAAAAAGATTTCCCACATTCACTGCACTCATAAGGCTTTTCTCCAGTGTGAACTCTCAGATAATCACATAGGCCACACCTAGTAGTAAAAGATTTCTCACAGTCACTACACTGATAAAGTCTTTCTCCTGTGTGAACTCTCTGGTGTATTAGGTGACATCTTTGGATAAAAGATTTCTCACATTCACTGCACTCATAAAGCCTTGACCCTGTTCTGATCGTAACACTCTGATGATAACACAGTCTGGACCTAGATGAAAAAGATTTATCACATTCACTGCATGCATAAAGGCTTTGCTGCATTGTGAACTCTACAGTTTTCAGTGAGATAAGAATTTGCTCTAAACGATTTTCCATATACAGTGCATTCATAAGACCTTTTAAAAATATTTATTTATTATTCTTTTATTTAAATTTATGGTTGAGTTGGGTCTTTGTTGCTGGGTGTGGGCTTTCTCTAGTTGGAGCGAGTGGGGGCTACTCTTCGTTGTGGAGCACGGGCTCTAGGCATCTGGGCTTCAGTAGTTGTGGCTTCTGGGCTCTAGACACAGGCTCAAGAGTTGTGATGCACAGGCTTAGTTGCTTCACGGCATGTGGGATCTTCCCAGACCAGGGTTTGAACCCATGTCCCCTGCATTGGCAGGCGGATTCTTAACCACTGAGCCACCAGGGAAGCCCCCATAAGACCTTTTGATTACACGAATTCTCTGATGATCCTGGAGGATGGAACTATAGATATAAGACTTCCCACATTCACTGCACTTATAAGGCCTTTATCCAGTGTGAACTCCCTGATGATAACGAAGGTTCCTCCTAGTGGTAAAAGATTTCCCACATTCATTACACTTATAAGGCCTTTCTCCTGTGTGAACTCTCTGGTGTATAAGAAGGTAAGATCTTTGGATAAACGATTTCCCACATTCACTGCACAAATAAGGCCTTTCTCCTGTGTGAATTCTCTGATGATTACTGAGGTTGTAACTAGTGGAAAAGGATTTCCCACATTCACTGCACTTGTAAGGCCTTTCTCCAGTGTGAACTCTCTGGTGTATAAGAAAGTGACATCTTTGGGTGAAGGATTTCCCACATTCACTGCACACATAAGGCCTTTCTCCTGTGTGAACTCTCTGGTGTTTAAGAAGGGAGCACCTTTGGATAAAGGATTTCCCACATTCACTGCACACATAAGGCCTTTCTCCTGTGTGAATTCTCTGATGATTACTGAGGTTGGAACTAGAGAAAAAAGATTTCCCACATTGACTGCATACATAAGGCCTTTCTCCAGTGTGAACCCTCTGATGATTACTGAGGGTGGAACCAGAGGAAAAACATTTCCCACATACAGTGCACTCATAAGGCCTATCTCCAGCATGAGTCTTCTGATGATAACACAGGGCAGAGCTGGAGGTAAAACATTTTCCACACTCACTGCACTCATAAGGCCTTTCTCCTGTGTGAACTCTCTGATGATAACGAAGGCCAGAGTGAGAGGTAAAAGACTTCCCACATTCACTACATTCATAAGGCCTTGACCCAGTGTGAACTCTCTGATGATAATGGAGGCCACGGCGAGACATAAAAGATTTCCCACATTCAATGCATTCATAAGGCCTTTTTCCACTATGAACCTTCCAGTGTTGAGTGAGGTAAGATTGATGACTAAAGGATTTCCAACACTCACTGCACTCATAAGGCCTTTTTCCTGTGTGAACTCTCCGGTGGAGAATGAGTATCGAGCTATTGGTAAAAGATTTCCCACATTCACTGCAAGCAAAAGGCCTTTCCCCTTTATGTACCCGCTGGTGTAGGACGAGCACCGAGCTATTGGTAAAAGAGTTCCCACACTCACTGCAATCGTAAGGCCTTTCTCCTGTGTGAACCCTCCAGTGTACGATGAGGTAAAATTTTCGTCTAAAAGATATCCCACATTGAGTACACTCATAACGCCTTTCTCCAGTGTGAATTGTCCGTTGTCGAATTAGGATGGATCTACAGCTAGGAAACTGCGCACATTCACTGCACAAGTAACAATTTTCTCCAATGTGTCTCCTCCAGGGATAAATAAGGACAAAGTTTTGGTTAAAGGATTTCCCACATTTGCTGCACTTGTACTGCCTTGCTGCAGTATGAATTCTTCGATGCAGATTGAGGGTTGAGGTTCGCCTGAAAGATTTTCCACATTCACGACACACACGAAGTCTTTCTCCAGTATGCACTCTCTGGTGCACAACAAATGAGGATTTGTACCTGAATGTCTTCCCACATTCACTGCACACAAAACAATGTCTTCCAGGGTGGACACCCTGGTTCTGAACAAGTGCATGTTTCGGGCTGAAGGCTTTCTTGAATTCTCCCCAGCTGTAATGACTTTCTCTGCTTTGTAAAGTTGCCTCACGCTGGGCAATCTTGTTTGGCTTCTCCTCCCTGGTGTGAGTGATCTGTTGCTGGAGATGTCCCAAGGTGGCCAGAAAATCTTTCCCTACTTCCTCACAGGTAAAGGGCTTCCTTGACACATGGCATTTGCAGCTTTTCACAAACAAGGCCCTGACTACAGCGTTTCTGAAGGATTTCTCTGCCATATGCTGTTTCTGGTGTTTCTGGAGGTTTGCACTAAAATGAAATCGTTTCATACATATTCTACACCCGAACACTTTCTGGCTGTGTTGTGTTTCTTCATGCTCAGCCAAGTGAAAAACACCTCTCAAGATCAGACTACACTTCTTACAGGGGTGGCTCTTCTGGGAAAATGAGCCTTCCCTGTGAGTCCTGGCCTGTGACATGCTTATAGAAATGCTTTGTTGAAAGGGTGCTTCTGCATCCTCTGCTCCACAGCAGCAACCTGAATGCAAATAAATGCTGGTGAAGTACATGTTAACTTTATAGGAAGGAGGCAACATCATCATAAATGGATGTGTCACATCTAAGAATGAGTCAGTGGGATGCTGTTCCACACAAGAGATTTGAAATTCCATTGGGGAAGTGGCTACTTATAAAAAGGTTATAAGAAACTACTATGAACAACTAAATACCAACAAACTGGATAAACTAGAAGAAACGGATAAATTCTTTGAAACAGACAACCTACCAACAATGAGTCATGAAGAAATAAAAAATATGAATAGACCAACAACAAGTAAGGAACCTGAATCATTAATAAAAAAAAATCTCCCAACAAAGAAAAGTCCAGGATGAGATAGATTCACTGGTGAATTCTACCAAAGATTTTAAGAAGAATTAATGTCAATCCTTCCTCAACTCTTCCAAAACACTTAAGAAGAAACATTTCAAAACTCAATTTCTGAGGCTAGGATTACCCTGATACAAAAGCAAGATATGCAAACTACAAGAAAGGAAAATTACGGGCCAAACTCCTTGGTGACCATAGAATGAGAAATTCCTAATAAATACTCAACAGCACGTTCAAGAATCTTACACTATTGAATAATAAAAAAAAAATTTAGGTAACTCCCTGGCAGTCATCCAGTGGTTAAGACTTGATGTTTTTACTGCAGAAGAAGAATCTTACATTATTATCATTATCAAGTATGATTTATCCCTGGGATGCAAGGATAGTTCCTCATATACAAGTCAAAAAACATGACTTACCATATTAACAGAATGAAGGATAAAAATCATATGAATGTCTCAAAAAATGCAAAAAAAGCACTAAACAAATTGAGGATAGTTTCATGTTAAAAACTCTCAACAAATTAGGTATAGAAGGAATGTATCTCAATACGATAAACCCATACACAATAAGCCCACACTAATATTATACTCAAAGTTTAAAAACTAAAAGCCTTTCCTCTGAAATCCAGAACAAGCCAAAAGTGCCCACTGTCCACATTTCTATTCAACACAGTTCTGGAAGGCCTAGCCAGAACACATAGTTATCAGAAAGAAAAAAAAAAGGTATCAAAATCACAAAATAAGTAAAACTGTCTGTGTTTGCAGAAGATATGCTCTTATATAGAAAACCCCAGGGACTCCTCCCACCCAAATCTGTTAGAACTATTAAACAATATCAGTAAAGCTGCAGGATACAAAATCAATATGCAAAAAGCAATTGCATTTCTATAAACTAACAATGAAATATCTGTGTTCTGAAAACTATAAGACAACAATGGAAAAAACTGAAGAAAACACAAATAAATGGAAAGACATCCAGTGTTCTTAAATTGGAAGAATACTGTTAATTTTACCAAGAGCAACTTACAGACTGAAAACAATCCATATCGAAAGTCCAATGACATTTTCCAAAGAAATAGAGTAAACAATCCTAAAATTTGTATGGCAGCACAAAAACTCCCAAATAGTCAAAGCAATCTTGAGAAAGAAGGACAAAGTTAGAGGCATCACACTTCCTGATTTCAAAATATTACAAAGCTATGGTAATTAGCACATGATGACACTGGTATAAAAACAGACACATAGACCAATGGAACAGAATAGAGAGCCCAGAAATAAAGGCACACTTATATAACTCATCTTTGATAGGCACCTCAAGAACACACAATGGATAAAGGACAGTCTCCTCCATAATTGGTGATGGGAACACTGGATATCCACATGCAAAAAAAAAGAAAACTAGACCCTTATCTTACACCATTCACAAAAATTAACTTGAATTGGATTAAAAAATTTAAATGTAAGACTAAACTTGTAAAACATTTAGGAGAAAACGCAGAGAAAAATCTCCTTTACACTGGTGTTGGCAATGATTTTTTTGGATGACACAAATAGCACAAGCAATGAAAGTAAAAATAAACAAGTGGGAGTATATCAAGCCAAAAACCTGAACAACAAGGGAAACAAAATGAAAACACAACCTAAGGTAAAGGAGAAAATACTTGTAAAGTGTTTATCTGATAAGGGGTTAATATCTAGAAAATATAAGAACTCATACAATTCAACAATAAAAAATGAAAGAATCCAATTAAAAATGGGCAAAGGACCTGAATAGATATTTATCCAAAGACATACAAATGGTCATCAGGTACATGAAAAGGTGCTCAACATCACTAACATCAGGGAAATGCAAATCCAAACCACAATGAGGTATCACCTCACACCTGTTTGGAATACTACTATCAAAAAGACAAGAGATGGGCTTCCCTGGTGGCGCAGTGGTTCAGAGTCCACCTGCCGATGCAGGGGACACGGGTGCGTGCCCTGGTCCGGGAGGATCCCACGTGCCACGGAGTGGCTGGGCCCGTGAGCCATGGCCACTGAGCCTGTTCGTCCGGAGCCTGTGCTCCACAACGGGAGAGGCCACAACAGTGAGAGGCCCGCGTACCACAAAAAAAAAAAAAAAAAAAAAGACAAGAGATAGGTGTTCGTGAGGATGTGAAGAAAAGGAAAGCCTTCTACATTGTTGGTAGGACTGTAAATCGGTACAGCCATTAGGGAAAACTGTATGGAATTTCTTAAAAATTGAAAAAAGGACTACTATATGGTCCAAAAATCCCAATTCTATGTGTATATCCAGAGGAAACAAAATCCATATCTCAAAGAGGTATTTGCACCCCCATGTTCATGTCAGCATTATTCACAATAGCCCAGGTTTAGAAACAACCTAAGTACAGCCATACATTGTTTTATTCTGCTTCAAAGATAACACAGTTTTTTACAAATTGAAGGTTTCCAGTAACCCTGTGTCAAGCAAGCCTATTTGCACCAGTTTTCTAACAGCATTTGCTCACTTTGTGTCTGTGCATCACATTTTGGTATTTTTTGCGATATTTGAAACTTTTTCATTATTATTACATTTGTTATGGTGATCTGTGATCAGTGATCTTTGTTTTGGGGTGCCACAAACTGTATCCATATAAGACAGGAAACTTAATAGATAAACATTATACATGTTCTGGCTGCTCTACCAACTGGCCAATCCATCTCTCTCCCTGTCCCCAAGCCTCCCTCTTACCTGAGATGTAACAATATTGAAGTTAAGCTAATTAATAACCCTACAATAGCCTCTAAGTGCTCAAGTAAAAGGAAGGATCACATATCTTTCACTTTAAATCAAAAGCTGGAAATGATTAAGCTTAGTGAGGAAGGCAAGTCAAAAGCCAAGATAGGCTGAAAGCCAGGCTTCTTGGACCAAACAGTATTAACCAAGTTGTATCAATAAATACAAAGGAAAAGTTCTTGAAGTAAATTAAAAGTGGTACTCTAGTGAACACACAAATAAGAAAGCAAAATAGCCTTATTGTTGATATGGAGAAAGTTTTAGTGATCTGTATTCAATATCAAGCCAGCCACACATTCCCTTAGGCCAAAGCCTAATCCGGAGTCAGGTCCTAACTCTCTCCAATTCTGTGATGGCTGAGAGAGGTGAGAAGCTGCAAAAAAAAAAAAAGTCTGAAGCTACCGTAGGTTGGTTCATGAGATTTAAGGAAAGACGCCACCTCCAGAAAATAAAAGTACAAGATGAAAAAAAAGCACATGGTGAAGCAGCAAGTGCCGATGTAGAAGCTATACCAAAGTTATCCAGATGATCTAGCTAAGATAATTAATGAACGTGGCTACACTAAACATTTTTAATGTAGATGAAACAGTCTTATGTTGGAAGAAGATGACATCTAGGACTTTCACAGTTAGAGAGGAGAAGTCAATGCCTGGCTTCAAAGCTTCAAAGGACAGGCTGACTCTCTTATTAGAGGTAATGAGGCTGGTGACTAGAAGTTGAAGCCAGTGCTCATTTATCGTTCTGAAAATCTTAGGCCCTTAACAATTCTGCTAAATCTACTCTGCATATATTTTATAAATGGAACAACAAAGCCTGGATGTCAGCACGTCTCCTCATAACATGGTTTACTGAATATTTTAAGACTACTGTTGAGACCTACTGCTCTGAAAAAAGATTGTTTTCAAAATATTACTGCTCACTGACAATGCAGCTGGTCACCCAAGAGCTCTGATGGAGATATATAAAATTAATGTTGTTTTCATGTCTACTACTACAACATCCATTCTGTAGCCCATGGATCAAGTAGTTTACACTGTCAAGTCTTAAGAAATACATTTCATAAGGCTACAGCTGCCATAGATAGTAATTCCTCTAATGGATCGGGGCAAAGTAAATTGAAAACCTTCTGGAAAGGATCCACCAATCTAGATGCCATTAAGAACAGCTGTGAATCATGGGAAGAGGTCAAAATATCAACATTAACAGGAGTTGGGAAAAACTTGATTCCAACTCTCTGGATGACTTTGAGGGGTTCAGGACTTCAGTGGAGGAAGTAACTGCAGATGTTGTGGACAAAGCAAGAGAATTAGAAGTAGAGCTGGAAGATCGCTGAATTGCTGTAATCTCAGGAGAAAAATTTAACAGATGAAGAGTTGTTTCTTATGGATGAGAAAAGAAAGTGGTTTCTTGAGATGGAATGTACTCCTGGTGAAGATGTTGTGCAGGTTGTTGAAATGATGACAAATGCTTTAAAATATTACATAAACTTAGTTCATAAAGCAACAACAGTAGGGTTTGAGAAGATTGACTCCAATTTTGAAAGAAGTTCTACTGTGTTTTAAAATGCTATCAAACAGCATCGCAAGCTACAGAGAAGTCATTCATGAAAGAAGAGTCCATCAATTTGGCAACCTTCATTGTTATATTATTTAAAGAAATTACCAAAGCCACCAAAACCTTCAGTAACTTGATCAGTCAGCACCTTGATTAGTCAAAATCAAGGCAGGAACCTCCATCAACAAAAAGATACAACTCAGATGATGGTTAACATTATTTTAGCAATAAAGTATTTTTTAACTAAGTTATACACGTTGTTTATTTAGACATAAGGCTACTGCACACTAACAAGCTACTGTACAATGTAAACATAACATTCATATTCACTGGGAAACCAAAAGTCTGTGTGACTTGCTTTATTGTGATACTCACTTTACTGTGGTGGTCTGGAACAAAACCTGCAATATGCCCGTATCTGTCTACAGATAAGTGGGTAAATAAAGCCTGGTATTTATATGCAGTGGGGTATTATGCAGCCATAAAAAAGGAAATCATGCATTTGTGACAATACTGATGAACCTGGAGGGCATAATGCAAAGTGAAATAAGCCAGAGAAAGATAAATACTGTATGCTAAAACTTATATATGGAATCTTGAAAAAAAAAATAGTTGAACCCATAGCAACAAAGAGTAGAAGGCCAGGGGCTCAGGTCTAGGGGAAATGGGGAGATGTTTGTCAGTTATAAGATGAAAAAGCTCTGAGGATCTAATACAGCATGGAGCCTATAATAATAATGCTGTATGGTATACTTCAAATGTGCTAAGAAAGTAGATCTTAAGGGTTCTCACACACACAGGAAATGTAAATATAATATGTGAGGTACTGGATGTGTTAATTAACTTGATTGTAGTAATCATTTCACAATGTGTGTGTGTATATATATAATCATGACACTGTGTACTTACTTTTACGTTTTACCTTTTTTTTTATTCTTTGGCCACAACGCACGGCTTGTGGGATCTCAGTTCTCCTACCAGGAACTGAACCCAGGCCACGGCAGTGAAAGTGCTGAATCCTAACCACTAGACCACCAGGGAACTCCCTGTACACTTTAAACATATACAGTATTATTTGTCAATTATACCCCAATAAGCTGGAGAAAAGAAAAAAGAAAAGAGATCTAAACACTACAAGTAAAACCATGAAGGACAGCCTTGGAAAATAGCCCATGGTCCAAGTAAGTAATGGTCATGACAATACCTTCAATTCCTGGCATATGGAGGCAGAACGAAATGTCAGATGATAAAAAGGAACAAAACCTGGGACACAGAAGTGCCATGGACGTGGATACACCACCTGACCAGGGAAAGGGCAAGTATTAGCCTAACTGCAAGACTGCTGACCTCAAATCCATCCCTACGAGGGTTGAGTACAGACTGTATTGGGGCTATGGGGAGAGAAGAGGGCAGTGCAAACAACCCAGCCCTACCTGTCACAGCAACTACCCAGAAAGCTGGGGAAAGAAACAGTGCCCAAGGTCCATATGTGAGAAGGACAGAGCACACCTTGGAGAAAAGAGGGTGAGGCAGGATACAGAGCCTAGCCCAGGTCACTGGGGAGGGTGAGGCTCTTACCCAGTGAAGATATAAGTGCAAAGTTCTCCAGCATCACATCATGGTACAGGCGTCTCTGAGCCTCATCAAGGAGCTTCCATTCCTCCCAGGAGAAGTACAGGGCAATGTCCTCAAAGGTCACACCAACCTGTCATGAATGAGATAGATGAAACATAAACATTCTCTCTCTGAGGACCCACAATTCATCTCCTCACACATGTATTCCATGGTCATCCTCCATCAGAGTTCCCCACGTCAGGCCTCGTGCCAATGATGCCTGATCTCTCCTCACTGTGTTCAACCCTCAGCCACAAAAGGCGGTGGCCGGGGGGATAAACGCCATCTAAACTCTGGGCCTGGCCTACAGGGCCCCATCCCTCCCCCGAAGTAATTCCCCTGAGGTCTCCCACATTGTGCCTCCAAGACACAGCAAAACATGGGCTCATCTTTACCCTTAATCCCCAACACCAGGTCCTGTGGGCCCTCAGCTCACACTTCCCCTTGATGTGCACGTCATTCAGTTGACCAAACCTCTTTCACACCTTCAGACCTCACAGTTGCACTCCCACAGCTCTACCACCTCCCTGCCCCACATCACAGGCACCTCTCTGGACTCACCCAGGGACTTGGAGCATGGCATCCACAGAGTGCTTAACAAAATCAAATATGATCTGGTACAATCCCAGTTCTCTGAGGGAGCCCATAGCCAGGGAAAGCCCTGCCTGCCTTGCTTCTGATCTCTGTTTCAGTATTAGCCACCCAGAACCAGTGAGGGACTGGGACACCCTCTCCTGCCTTACATAGGTTCCATAAGTGCCTCTTCAACCTTCAGAACCTGGACGAAAAAGGAAGGCAACCATGGCTGGGCTCCATGTGTGCAGGACTCCCTTGTATCCCCACCCAGCCCTGGAACCTAGTGACCTCGGGCTGACTGACTAACCAATGCTGCCTCTCATCAGATCCTGTGACCTTGGACGAGGACTCTCTTTGTCACTCCCATTCCAATCCGTTCGTTCTCTTCTCTGAGCAGCTCTTTGAAAACTTTTAAAGCCCTCACATACACTGTTCCTCGTCCGTTCACAGCCCTCTGTGACTCCCAGGTCCCTCAGAATAAAGGAACAACCTCTCTCTCTGCCGGTCCAGGCGTGATTCCACCTCACACTCTCTTTACTGCAGTCATAAGATGCACCCCAGGTTTCCCGAATCCTCCTGGCTCAGTCCGACTTCCAAGCCTTTGCACCTGCCAGTCCCTCCGCCTGTCACCCTCGCCCACGCCCCACCCAAGGCCGCCTCACCGTCCTGGACATCGCGACCTGGGCTGCGGGCACATGAGCAGGCGTCCCGCACTCGGGGCTTTAGTGTTTAGTGCAGTGAGGGCGGTGAGGGGCCGGAGGACGAGTGTTTACCTCAGGCGGGTCCCTCAGAGCCGCCACCGCCATCGGACTCCCTGGGCGGAGCGGGGCCGGGAGCTGCGACAGAGGAGGCGAGACGCGGACACAGTGGTCACTCTCCCGGGCCTGGCGCAGGGCAGCCCGTGCTGCGTCGCCGAGCCTCAGACGCACCCCTGAGTAACGGGGACAGACCCTCCCCTCGGACTTTCTCGGTCCCGTCACCTAGAACCTGACACAACACTCCGAGGCCGAACCGACCAGAAGGAAGCGAAAATGACCGCCGAAAGGAGGACGCCGGAAGTCCCGCCCCGACACGATGCGCACGCGCGGGAACTCCTCACCCTGATTGGTCGTGGGTTTGTAACTGCGGCCTCTCGGCCAGGGGCCTTCTGGGGACCGAAGCGAAGCGAGTTGATACTGTTCAACCCGAGCGTTAGTTTTGCAGCCCCCTGAAGCAGGCGGACCAGCAGGAGCTCAGCCTCTGCTGGTTCCCATAAAAAACGGCTCCCTTGCTTGTATTATCAGTCATTTTCAGAAGTGGAAACAAAAATCAACAGGATTAACAGAAGTGGAAGTAAAATAGGAACTGCCAAACTAAATGTCCTAAATTGTATAAAAGCTAATTTTTAGTTTTGTGGCCTTTTTAGAATTGTTAACTATTGTGTCCCCTAACTACATACACACACACACACACACACACACACACATATTTAAATTTTGTTACAAAAATTAACCCATTTATTAAAGGGTAGCAGCGTTTCAAATGGTGCTGTTTCTACTGGTCCTTCAATTCCTTCAATCTTCTCATGGCCGATTTTACTGTGATGGCAGGAGTGGTGTTGTAAATATAGTTAGGCCTAACTATATTTTTTTGGGTGTTGAGCTCATTTATTTATTTGGTGACAAGAAAATATTGAATGAGAATTGTGTTAGTCTGCTAGGGTTGCCATAACATTTGAATACTATTGAAACCAAGGGTAGTCATAAGCTATTAATAAAAAATAAATTGTAACCTGCCTTCACTGATCAACCTCACTTTGCTTTTACAAAAACGTGCACGTACTCCCAAGCATCAAATAGCCTAAACAATAAGATCTTTGCCAAGTTGCTTTTTAGGAAATTGGGGTCACCTGTGTCCAGTTTGAGCTCAAGTTGGTTAAAACTGCTAAGACCACTGACTCTCCAACTGGGTATATGCAAGTGTTGGCTAGGTGACTTTCTTTTTTAGTTAATTAATTTATTTATTTTTGGCTGTGTTGGGTCTTCGTTGCTGCATACGTGCTTTCTCTAGTTGCTGCGAGCGGAGCGGGGGCTACTCTTCGATGCGGTGCGCGGGCTTCTCATTGCCATGGCTTCTCTTGTTGCAGAGCTTGGACTCTAGGTGCATGGGCTTCAGTAGTTGTGGCATATGGGCTCAGTAGTTGTGGCTCACAGACTCTAGAGTGCAGGCAGTAGTTGTGGCACACAGGCCTAGTTGCTCCGCTGCATGTGGGATCTCCCCACACCAGGGCTCAAACCAGTGCCCCCTCTTTAGCAGGCGGATTCTTAACCACTGTGCCACAAGGGAAGTCCCCAGCTAGATGGTTTTTGATGTCAGAGGGCCAAAAGCCCACCCTCAGAACATGCTAAGCCTGCCATTTTCTGAACATGTATCTCATGAAGAAGTCTGTAGCTTACTTTTACCTGTGCAGAATGACAATTACTGCACCTTTTCCGTATCTTCAATCCCCACCCTCACCCCTGCCAAGCTTTATCGCATAAATATTCCTAGCCCCTTGCCTTTGGGGAGATGAATTTGAGATTTGCCCTTCCTTCTCCTTGCTTGGCTCCCTTGTGAATAAACAGTTTCTCTGCTGCAAACCACAGTGTCTCAGCGTTTGGCTTGCTGTGAGTAGGTCACATGAAACTGGTTCAGTAACAGTTTGGACTGGGTGGCTTAAATAACAGAAATTTATTTTCTCGCAGCTCTGGATGCTGGAAGTCTAAGAGGAAGGTGTCAACAATTTTAATTTTTCCTGAGGCCTCTGTTTTGGCCTTTGGGTAGTACACTTCGTGCTGTGTCCTCACATGGCCTTTTCTCCCTGTGATCATACTCCTGGTGTCTATCCCTCTTCTTATAAGTGATGAAATAAAATTTACATTTTAAGGAAGAACAAGAAAATTTAAACATAAAATTTTCTGTTTTGGCCTCCCTGCCTCCTTAATGTGCAGTGTGCATCTGCATTACACACTGTTGTAGTTTTTCTTGTGACAGGACCGAAAGTAAACTCATCACACGAGATGAATTGTGCCGAAGCACAGCAGTAGAGGGCTGCCACTCGCTCAGGCAAAACAGCGCCGTCTGTCCTGCTGTGGTAGCTTTTATTTAAGCATTATCTATGTTTACATTTTAAGGCTTGTTTTCTTAACATTCCAGAAATACCAAAGCAGCAACATATGTTTTTATTGATTATACAAGTAATAATGGGCTTTCTTGAAAACATGCCGTGCTTCGTCCTTGTGCGCAAAAGCAGCACAAGGACATTGCCTTGTGTTCCCATCATTATGATTATACTGAGGACATCGCATGGATCAGTGCCCAAAGCACTCAATGCTTATTCGCAGGCCCCAGGTTTACCGGGGAGGGGGGGCTCAAAGCATTCAGGACTGTTTACAGTTCTGGCTTATTCGCATGCCCCCGGTTTGCCGGGGGTGGGGCTCAAAGCAATCAGGACTGCTTGAAGTTCTGGCTTATTCGCCAGCCCCCAGTTTGCTGGGGGTGGGGGGTGGGGGTTCATGGGTCACGTCTCCTTTCCATGTCCTCAGTTATTCCACTACATTTCCCCCTTTTTGTTTTGCAGCTTGTGCAACATCAAGGAGAACACGGTAGCTTGTTGCGATGTTGCATGGCGGGTAGCTTTCACTCGTCCTCGGACTACAATTAAACATATGATTATTATTATAATGAGCATTAGCAATCCTGCAGTAGAACCAAATAAAGCATGTAATTTAGACTTGGGATTTAGATTATTAAGTCCTTGAATAATTCCAGTCCATACTTCTTGTGAATTAAGTCGTTGTAATCTCTTCTGAAAAGTTTGTTGAATTTTCCCTTGTAAATTCACAATTTCTTCTGTCAATTTTTGTGATGTAATAAATGCTTTTTTATTTTTGCCCAGGGGAATGCAGACTGATTATATGGAACCGAAGTGACACAAAAGGCACTTTGATTCCAGTCACAACGTAGCTTCATTTGTCTTTGTAAATTTACAAGTTGGTCTCCCAACATAACCACAGCTTGTAAGTCTGCTATTTCCGAATGGATTTCTGAATCAATTTGTCGTTGAGAGGACCAAAGCATTTCAGAATTTTTATGCCAATCAGTTATATAATCAACGGTCTGAATAGATTGTTCTAAAGCAACTCCAGCTACTGCAGCAGTAGCTGTTATGGCTATAATACCCATGACAGCTGCAATCAACATTCCTACAAATCTTTTACTTCTTTTTAATGCATCAGCTAAATATTGCAAAACAGCCATAGGAAGAGATTCTTGCCATTCCCTTCCAAGATTGACAGGAAGCCAAAGACCTGTCCGAGCTCGTAAGATATACAAACTTTCAGTAGATATGTTAAAAGATATACTAGAGTTAATGCAGGTATACAGAGAGCAATTTTTACACATTATAATACCTTGAGTCTCATTCCATACAGCTGGTCCCTTTAACAATATATAAGGTAATTTCACATAACTACGAGTATACCAAGTAACATTTTTATGAAAAGTCAAACTATGATTTCCAGATTTGTTAACCATATGTCCTACCCAGGCATTAATCTTTTTCAAAGCTGTCATAAGCTTCCACAAGTCCTTTTGGATAGGATATCCATTTAAATGAGGACCTGGAGAAAACCCTCCAGCATGCCATACTATGGTATCATTAATAGTATTGCTATAAATAGTGTTATCCTCTCTATGCCAGTGTAAATTCTTCAGACCCCTTTTTCCTCTGGCGGAGCCAAAATGTCTCCAATCAATGACGCTTCCCCAAGAAGTATTAACAAGAACCCGAGCCATTTCTCCTCGGCATCGAGTCCAATGGACCCAATCCGATAATCGATCCACAAGAGGCACCTGGCATGAGGCAAGTAAGGTGTGGAAACATTCTCATTAAGAGTGGAATTAGAACTTTTAAAACTATAAGCACTCAAAAGATATAACCCGTGATATCTGTTTTCATTTTTGACAACACTTAACCATGCCTGATAATTCATTTTAAGGCAATGATCTGCCTTTCCCATACAAACAGGAGGTCCATTAACACCCACCGTGTAATTCTCTTCCTTCTTCTGGCTTCAAAGGGCCTCTATCATCAAAAGGACCAGACAACCATCCAGACTCATTTACATATACAAGAATTGGGGCATCCCACCAGGTAACCCCCATATTAAGAGGAGGGTTGGGAATATAAGTCCAATAAGTATGGTTAGTACAATTTATCTCATTGGCTGATATGCTTATTACCTGTGCAGACAACATTGCCAACATAGCCACAAAAAGATTGGTGCTAGTGAGGGGTTTACCCTGTGAAATGACAAGATTTTCAGCAGTGCCTGCAAACTTTTTCACTTGCCCCCAGGTCAATGGAGACGCCCTCTTTGTTCGATCCAATGGCACACGGAATGCTCTCTTGCTCAAATCCATGTCCGCAAATCCCTTCGTCATTCCCATCACATCAAAGCTACGTTTAGTTGCCATCCGAAGCTTTATCTTTTTAGCCCGCACCCAAAAAGATTCAGCTCCTGCAGAAACAAAAGCATATCCCCGGCCCCAACGAAGAACCTCGGCAGGTTTCCAAGTGTTAGTATTTTCATTTAATATAGAAACAGGCTGTCTAAGTTCTTGTGTACTTATTTTTGTCCAATGTCTGTCAGCTGCACTAAAACCATCTTCTCCATGATTGAAAAAATTAAGAATAAATAAAGCAATATGTATTCTTTTCCTAGGACTTTGTACCTCATCTCCCCCTTTTTGTTTTATAAACATTTCTTTCAAAGTGCTGTTTTGTCGTTCAATAACGGCTTGTCCCATACTGTTTCCTGGGATACCTGTAACATGCCATATATTATGTGTGGCAAAAAAAGTCTGACATTTTTGAGAGTGATATGCAGAAGCATTATCAGTTTTTATGCTGTCGGGAACTCCCATAACAGTAAAAGCTTCTAATAAATGAGTTATTACAGCATCAGCTTTTTCAGAAGATAATGGAGTTGCCCATGAAAAATGAGAGTAGATATATACAGAATGATGAATATATTTTAACTTTCCAAAACCAGGATATTGAGTTACATCCATTTGCCAGATAGCATTAGCAGATAAGCCTTTAGGGTTAACTTCAATATTCAAACAAGGTTGATTAATGGCAGCACATTGCGGGCATGTACGGAGAATAGTTTTTGCTTGTTTCCATGTAAGATTAAATTTATTTTTCAATCCTCTGGCATTAGTATATCTGTGATGTTCTGCTGTAGCTAACTCTACGGTACCCACTAAAGTATCAATAAAATCATTTCCATCTACCAATGGGCCGGGTAAATGAGTATGAGCACGAATATGAGTAATATAAAGTGGTGCAGTACGTAGTCTAATTATATGTTGTATTTGCAGAAATAAAGAGTGCAGTTCTGATCCATCATTTGGGATAAAAGCGGTCTCAATATTTTTAACTGTAAATTCCACATACTGAGAGTCTGTAATTATTCATTTATGGCAGCTGCAAGTAAATTGGCATGATAAGTAGGAGATCCAATATCATGGCAAGCTTTTATATACTCCTCAAGTGGAGCGTTTACAGCCCGTAAAGGTCGCAATGCCTTCTGGCATTCAGGATTTGCATACTCAAAGGCCAAAGATTGTAATAATAAATCTTGCACCTCTATTTGTGCTACAGCTCTTTGAATGGCTGCACGCAGTCTAGACAACAAATCAGTGTAAGGCTCACCAGGCCCTTGCATTAACTTAGTAAAAGATTGTGCTGTTTTTCCAGGAGGTTCCACTCGTAACCATGCTCGTAAACAACACATACGTATTTGAATGATTCGTAAATCATCAAATTGAGCTTGAGCTTGTAGATTACTAAATGCGCCTGCTGCTATTAATTCATCTAAAAGTGGCTCTGGAGGATTATGGGCTGTATTAGACCTTGTCATGTTTTCAGCGTCCTCTCTCCACCAAGTTTTAAACTGCATATATTGTCCACGTTCAAGAACAGTTTTGGCAATCGCTTCCCAATCATGAGGAATTAACATGTTTTCGGTAGCATACCCAGACAAAAGTCCTTGAACATAATTAGAATGCATCCCATACGCATTAATGGCTTCTTTTAGCATTTAAAAAAATTTTATATCATGATGGTTATACTCAACACTTACATATCCATTCGGAAATTGATCATTAGCAGGCATAGCTTGTCTAACAATAGGGAAAGCAAAAAATGATTCAGAATATTGCTTTTCTTCCTTATTCATCTCTTCTTCCAACAATAGTCTATTAGATTCAGGTTTTAGAGGAAAGCGAAACTGACGAGAGGCTCCAACAGGATAAGCTACTAATTCTAAAGGAGGAGCTGAAGGAATAGTAGGACACGGCTCCTGATATGAAGGGGTGGCAGCATTGTTTTTATTTTCTTCCAATTCAGTCATCAAATTTTTCAACTTTGAAAGTATATCAGAAATCTCATTCTGTTGAGAAAGTGGCATCTCATTTTGTTTGCTAGCTTGCTCCCGATCTTTATCACCATCAGAAAAAGTCCCTTCATCACTGGAACCTGAAAAATCCTCTCCTGTCTCAGACACAAGGGGAGGAGGAGGCGGAGGAAGGTCCTCTATAGGAGACTTACGAAACAGTACGAAAAGCAGAATGATCGGGAGCAGAATTCGGACGCTGAGGGCGCGCCCCATTTTCACTTTCAGTTTCAGATTGTAATGGTTCCAGGACAAGGGAAATTAATTTACAAAGAGATCAAACACGGACAGATATAGGGTCTCCATGCTGATGAGCTCTTCTTAAGGCTCGCATAACCTGTTTCCAAACTTTTAAATTTAACTGGTTATGACCAGTAGGTTGAAACCAGTAACAATGTTTACGAACCAGCACAAACAATTCATCAAAAGATTCTGGTTTCACTTTCACTCCTGAACTCCGTAATAACTGTTTCAGGAGTCTAATGTATTGAAAGTCTACTGAGTGGGAATTCCCCATTACAGTTACTCTACTGCTCCCGAAGGTTTCGCTTACTCTTGAGCGGACCAATTTCCCCTTCGGTCCTGCGATCACGCGATTACTTACATTCAGTTCCCTGTTCGAGCGCCAAATGTTGTAGTTTTTCTTATGACAGGGCCGAAAGTAAGCTCATCACACGAGATGAATTGTGCCGAAGCACAGCAGTAGAGGGCTGCCGCTCGCTCAGGCAAAACAGCGCCATCTGTCCTGCTGTGGTAGCTTTTATTTAAGCATTACCTATATTTACATTTTAAGGCTTGTTTTCTTAACATTCCAGAAATACCAAAGCAGCAACATATGTTTTTATTGATTATACAAGCAATAATGGGCTTTCTTGAAAACATGCCGTGCTTCGTCCTTGAGCGTAAAAGCAGCACAAGGACATTGCCTTGTGTTCCCACCATTCTGATTATACTGAAGTAGCACATGGACATTTCCTTGTGTTCCCACCATTCTGATTATACTGAGGACATCGCATGGATCAGTGCCCGAAGCACTCAATGTTTATTCGAAGGCCCCCGATTTGCCGGGGGGGGGGGGGAACTCAAAGCATTCAGGACTGTTTACAGTTCTGGCTTATTCGCCAGCCCCCAGTTTGCTGGGGGGCGGGGGCTCATGGGTCACGTCTCCTTTCCACGTCCTCAGTTATTCCACTGCACACACTAACTAGTCCTCCTCAAAGATGGGAATGCTTTCTTGAATGTAAAGATCAATTTTTTTCCCTTTCTTCTGATGTTAGCAATGGAACTTCTTAAAAGATTAGCATTCTTTCCAAACTCTGTTGGGGGTCATGGTGACTCACTGCTCGCTTTGTACATGCTTACTTGGCCTATGAACTTTATGTAAAATGTCAGTATGTCATTTTTTTGTACAATCCTTTGTCTGAAAAATGTAAATAATTGTGCCTTCAACTTCTAAAAGGCAGAACAGATCTCAGAGATTCTGAGAGTCTGTCTCCTGGGTGATAATCCTCAGTTTGGCTTGAATAAAATTCACTTTTTTCTTCTTAACTTGATTGTTAATTGAGTTTTTGTCAACAGAAGGAAACCAGTCTTAATGGGATATACAGCCACACTCTTATGATCTCACTTATCCTTAATTACCTCTATAAATGACCTATGTCCAACTACAATCCCATTGTAGGTTAGGGTTTCAACCTATGAAAAGCATTCTGTTAATATATGTTAGTGGTAATAAAAGGCAAGTGGTTTACTAAAGCTGGGTAATAAAGAGGAAAAGAATATTTAACTTTTAAAAGTATCCTCCAATTGCCAATAGATCACAGTAATTTCTGAAATTGCCTTTATAAAAGCATAATTTCCAAAATATGCCTATTAAATACCATAAATGCATCACTTATTTTTTAAAATTTACTTATTTTATTTTATTTTATTTTTGGCTGCATTGGGTCTTCGTTGCTGTGTGCAGGCTTTTCTCTGGTTGTGGCGAGCAGCAGCTACTCTTCATTGCAGTGCTCAGTCTTATCATTGCACTAGCTTCTCTTGTTGTGCAGCATGGGCTCTAGGTGCACAGGCTTCAGTAGTTGTGGCACGTGGGCTTCAGTAGTTGTGGTTTGCAAGCTCTAGAGCACAGGCTAAGTAGTTGTGGCAAATGGGCTTAGTTGCTCTGAGGCATGTGGGATCTTCCTGGGCCAAGGCTTGAACCTGTGTCCCCTGCATTGGCAGGTAGATTCTTAACCACTGCACCACAAGGGACGCTCATAAATTCATCACTTCTAAGAACTATTTCAAACAAACACAAACTTTCAATTAAAACAAATATTAAATGATGCAAAAATATAGTTTAATAAATTCACTTGAATACTTACACTTGTTATCATATATAACACTGATTATTATCCCACCTGACTAATCCCTCACAAACTCATCATCTTCCCTACAAAAAGTTCAGATCATTCTGATCACTGAGATATCCTCTGATACCTGGCAAAAGAAGCCTTCACCTGCTTCCTCTGCTTCTTTTCTCATCACTCTTCCCATCACACACTATAAGAAAAACACATTGATCTTCCTTCAGTCATAAATTCCATATGAGACTTTACAACTCAGAGTATTCCCAGGTTTTTTTCCTCTCCAAATGAAACATCTATTTTCCCCACTATGCTTTGTAAATTCAAATAAATCTTTTAAGTGTCAACACAGTTTAACGTTTAAAGTGCTGTTATAACCTACACTCTTAAATATTGAATATTCTCTATATTACCATAAAATTCCCTGGACCTGTGGTGAATAACAGTATATCATTTTAGAAAATTGGTTTTGAATAATTATGAGTATCTTTGTTGTTTTTATACTCTACATGTAATATGAAGCAGTTATTATCACTGTTATTCGATTTCAAATCTAAATATTCTGAAAGATGAAATGATATAAATTGTGAGCCTACAAATATATAAAGTTGATTAAATAAATAGTAGGGTGTTCTAGAGAGAATTTGTAGCCCAGGAGCTACACTTAGAATATTTGTTCTCCTTGCCCAGAAGGCAAAGCAAAACAGAAAGCTGAGTGTCACTACCAAAGATAACAAAAGGATGAATCTTGGTAAGCCTGAAAATACCTTTGCAGAGGTGTTCATTAGACCATGTTGTGGGTTCATAATCAGACTTATCCAAAAAGATAAAATAGAAGAGAACAGGGTAAAAGGAGACAGCATATTCACTAGGATGAGAATGGTGAACACGGCTTTTTTCCCAGAGAATGGTGCTTTGGTCTCATGGGAAAGTCTAGGGAAAACGCTGTTGCTGTGAATGTGTTGGATTCTCTTGTATTTTGTAGTTTTACAGTTGATGACAACAAGAGGGTAAGTCAGACCCTGTTACTCCATTACAGCTGTAACCCACAACACACTGCAGGAAATAAGAGTGATTCTGAGTTTTAAAGTCTGACTCTCACTACTGGGCTTCTTTGGGGACTTTGCAAATTGGAGATAAGTTTTGGTTTGCAGCACAAGTGGAAGCAAAATAGGAAACTCCATATTAAATTCCCTTCCCTCCCAAAGCTAATTTATAGTTTTGTACCATTTTTAGAATTATACCAATTGTCTCTGTTGTCTCTTTGCATGTTGTGCCTCACTATTTATTTGGGAAAGAGAACACATTAATGATGTTTGTGTTAATCTGTTAGAACTGCCATAACAAAGTACCATACAAGGATTGGCTTAAACAATAAAAATTTATTTTCTCACACTTCTGGAGGCTGGGAGTCCGAGAGGAAAGTGTCAACAGGTTTGGTATCTCCTGAGACCTCTCTCCTTGGCTTGGGAAGGCCATCTTCTCACTGGGTCCTCAAATGGCCTTATTTGTCCCTGTGGGCATACACCTAGTGTCTACTCCTCCTATGAGGAAACCAGTACTAATGAATTAGGGCCCCACCCTTATGACCTCGTTTAACCTTAATTACCTCCCTAAAGGCCCTGTCTACAAATACAGTCACTTAGGCGTTAGGACTTTAACATATGTATATTACTAAGTTAATATAACTGTTAGTGGTAATAAAAGGCAATAGAGTTACTAAAGCTGTGAGATAAACAGGCAAAGAGAATTCAACTATTTGAAAGTATCCTGCACGTGCTAATGGCTCACAGTAATTTCTAGAAGTGACTTTTGTAAAAACATAACTTCCAGGGCTTCCCTGGTGGTGCAGTGGTTGAGAGTTCCCCTGCCGATGCAGGGGATGCGGGTTCGTGCCCCGGTCCAGGAAGATCCCACGTGCCGTGGAGTGGCTGGGCCTGTGAGCCATGGCCACTAAGCCTGCGCGTACGGAGCCTGTGCTCCGCAACGGGAGAGGCCACAACAGTGAGAGGTCAGCGTAACGCAAAAAAAAAAAAAAAAGAAAAGAAAAGAAAACATAACTTCCAGAAGCTGCCCATTGAATACTCTAAATTCCATAAATGCATAATCACTACTAACTTTTTAAAACAAATAGAAAGCTCCCAACTGAAACAAACATTAAAAGGTGTTAAAATATAGTTTAATAAAATAAATTCATTTCAATACTTAGCACCTCTTATCTTAAACAATTATGATTATTTGTCCTACTTGACTAATCCCTCACAAAGCCATCGTCCCCCCGACAAAAAACTGTGTTCATTCTAATCCTCGAGATAACCTCAGATACCTACTTTCTCTGCTTCTTTGCTACCCACTGTCCCCATCACACAATACCCTAAACAGAAGATCTTCCTTCTGTTCTTTGAACTCCACATGTACCTTTCCAACTCAGAGTATTCTCAAGTCTTTTTCTCTCCATTGAAACATATATTTTCCTACAATGCTTTGTAAATTAAATCTTCTAGGCGTCAACATAAATTTCAAATCAGCAGTGGTTTTCTACCCTGAACATTCCTATATATATTATAAAATTCTTTGAACCTCTAGTGAATAACACTATACAATTTATATAATTATGTTAAAATAGTTATTAATACCATTCATGTTTCTATACACTATATGCAGTATGAAGCAGTTATCATCATCATTATTCAATTTTGAATCAAAATGTCCCAGTTGGGTAAACAGCATAAAATGTGAGCCTACAAATATAAAAAGTTGATTATGTAAATATTGAGATCTTCTAGAATGAACTTATAACCCAGAGACTACACTTGGAACCTCTGTTCTCCTTGCCCAACAGACAAAACAGAACTGAGAATCTTGTGTGTCACTGTCAAAGAGCAGGAAGCAGATGAATTGCCAGAAGCCTGAAGACACCAGTGCACAGGTGTTCGTCAGACCATGGTGTGGGTTTATCATCAAAGTTATCCAAAAGAACAAAATAGAAGACAGCAAGGAAAAGGAGACACACATAGTCATCAGAATGAGCCAGTGCTTATGGTGCTTGTCTCACCTGGATGAGAGCAGCACTCTGGTCTCATGGGAAAATCTACGGTAAGGCTGTCGTGGTGAATGTGTTGGACTCGCCATTAGTGTCTGTGCAGAACTAGCCCATCTTCCCCTGCCCTCAGACATGAGATCTCATGGATCTTGACCCTTTGCACACTGGGATTTACACCAGCATGCCCTCGGTTCTCAGGCCTTCGGTCTGGCACTAAACGATACCAGCAGTTTTCCTGGTTCTCCAGTTTGCATACAGCAGGTTGTGGGACTTCTCAGCCTCCATAACAAATTCCTATAATAAATGTCCTCTTAACATAGTTATCTCTCAGGGGATGTATCCACAGGGACCTGGTTCCAGCCTCCACCACTTGGATATCAGAATCCTCAGATGCTCAATTACGTTACATAAGATGGCCCAGCACAGTTGGCCCTCTGGATGTCGGGGTTCTGCATCTGGGGTTGGCTGAATCCTGGGATGCAGAACTCGCAGATATGGAACTATATCTCTATATCCTACTGCTTCTGTTTTTACGGAGAATGCTAACACAGACAATACAAATTCCCAACTGTAGAAAAGTCCCTGCAATCACAAAGGAAATAATAATCACGTCAATTGAGAACTGCTCTTTGGCCCTGTTCCTATTTGCCCATTTCTGTCCCGCCTCACCTTGAAAGAACCTAATTAAAGGAATGAGATCAGTAAACAATTTAAACTAACTCCTGACTTATGCTCTCCTGAATGCACACCATACCTTGCCTGACCTGTTCATTGTTTTCCTAGATTAAAAAGAATTAAGTAAAGAATGACTAGCTCTCTACCCTTGACAGATCCCTAAGCAATTCTGCAGGCAGATCCCACAGGGGTAACATCCGAAGTCAGCCAGACTGAATGCAATGGAAAAGTTGCAGAACATAACCTCCTGCTTTGACGATTCACTGAGATTCTTTCCCCTTTTTCCTTTTAAAAACTATCATGGCTGGGAATTCCCTGGCAGTCCAGTGATCAAGACTTCACGCTTTCACTGCAGTGGGCATGGATTCGACCCCAGCTCATGAACTAAAATCCCACATGCTGCAACGTGTGGCCAAAAAACAAAACAAAACTGTCATGGCTGACCAGAATGTTCAGAGTTGGTCTCGGGTCACGAGTCCACCTTCTCTCCGGACTACCAGATTTTCTGATTAAAACATCTTTCCCTCCTGACACTTCCTTCTCCATTATTGGCTTTTCAGCCGTGAGCAGCCAAACCTGGGTTTGGTAATACAATGAGATAAAATTCTGCATTTATGCTACTCCCAATAGTTCAAGACTCTGGAGACGATTCACATACATGCTTCAACTTTGAACAACGCAGCCACTGTACTATACTAAAATAGCATGTTTCTTTGTTCCCTTCTGAGACTGATGGTGTCAAAGATAAACACAACCAGATGTTAGTTGACATGATAAAAACAACAATGGAAAAACACGTTTTATTCAGTAACTACTGACAGCAGGAAAGAGTTGAACTCCATGGTAATTTCTGCAGAGGTGATCAGGTGTTTTAAACGGAGATTGAGAGGGACTTCCCTGGTGGCCCTGTAGTCAGGAATCCACACTTCCACTGCAGGGGGCATAGGTTCAATCCCTGGTTGGGGAACTAAGATCCAGCATGCAGTGTGGCACAGCCAAAAAAAAATGAAAAAACAACCAAAAAACCAACCAAAAAACCCTGTGATATATATATATATATATATATATATATATATATATATATATATATATGTATATAAATTTTTAAATAAAGGGAGAATTTTTAAATAAAGGGAGAATGAGAAAACGGAAGATGGGAACTCAGTAGTCACAGAACTGAAACATTATAAAGTGTTGGGAAATGTAAACAAGATTAGTGCAGCTGTATTTGATAGGCAGTAATTATGAAAACTAGGATTCTATCCTATCCAAAGAGACTGAGAGACACCAAAAAGACTGAGAGAAAGAGGCCTAATTAATCCTGATGACTACATTTCAATGGATTAGCTCTCAGCTCTTTGAGAAACATACATATAATTATAAACTCTTCTTAGTAAATGCTGAAAAAAAGAGGCTGGTGGAGGGGTGCCATTCATCAAGTTTACTTAGAACTAAGTAAATTCTCCTGGCAGATTAATCTGAAACTGTAAAGCACATGTCTCCATTACGTTGTGTGAAACAAAAGCATTGAAAAAGCTCAAGATATGTTCTTCGAGTACTGAAAGCAATTATTCCATAAAGCAGTAAAATGGGTATCTTTGTTGTTTCACTGTCCTACTCGTTAAAGAAAAGGAAAATCGTCAATGAATCAAAGAATAAGCAGAAGAGGAAATTCCCTGGCTGTCCAATGGTTAGGACTTTCACTGCAAGGGCCCAGATTCAATCCCTGTTTGAGGAACTAAGATCCTAAAAGCTGTGCAGTGTAGCCAAAAAAAAAAAAAAGCAGAAAACAAAATGAGACATTTAACCAAAGATAGCAAATATAAATCTGAAAAGATGCTAACCATGAATCCTTAGGGAAATTCAATTAAAACACTGAGAGAGCACAGCAAACTCATAAAAAGAGTTAAAAAAAAAAAGACTGACCAACTAATTATTCACTAAGATGTGGAGGAAACGGAACCTTCATACAACTGCTGGTACGAATACAAAAAAATACACAACACTGTAAATCAACTAGATTTCAATAAAAATTTTTTTAAAAAAAGAAAAAGAAAAAATACCATGTTGAAATAGCAATTTGTTAGTTTCTTCAAAAGCTAAACATTCACCTAACTTTGTGGTTCAAACACTGCAATCTAATTTTTTGGCCAAAAGATAAAAGAAACAAATATCCAGATTAAGAACTGTACACAAATGCTTGCACAAGTTTATTATCAACCATCAAAACATGGAATTAACCCAAATAGCCATAAACAGGTGAATGGATAAATACTGTTATATCGAATGGTAAGAATATTACTCAAAAAAATAAAAAAGAGCTCCTCATTTAACATCATTGATGAATCTCAAAATAATTATAAAACACAAAACCAGGAGAAAACAAAAGTAAACATTTTACGATTCCATCAGGTAAATTATAGAAATCGCAAGGGTATCTATTACAAGGAGAAATAAATCAATGGTTGCTTGGATGGCTGTGAAGGGCAGGGACACAGAGATTATAAAAGAACATGGAGCAAATACACAGTGATAGACATGGTCACTACCATGACTGTGATGATGTTTTCACAAGTATCATGTGTATGTCAAAACTTATCAAATACTTCACTTTAAATGTGTGTACTTTACTACATGTAAATTACACCTAAATAAAACTTTAAAAAAAACACTTCAAGATAAACAAAATCTGTATGCCCCACTGTTTTGGAAAATAGATCTGACAGCCCTATAGTGAGTCCACCATCTTTCTGTCATGCCCTCTGGGGATCAATCCTGCCTCAGTGGCAGCAAACATTGGCAAGTAATAAAGGACATTTCCACTGCAGTCAACAGGAATGTTGGCTGGCTCACAAGAGCCACATCCCTAGACTACTTTTCTCTACCTTTCTTTTTTCTGCCTGTGCAACAGCCTTGAGGCGAACATTACAGGGAGGTTACAAAAATCCACAAAACTTTCCAATTATCTTCTCTGACAATGACCTCAACTACACAAGTTAAACATGCCTGGAGGTCCTGAGATTTGTGTACACACTGATCCTGCACATCAGTCATCGTCACAAAGACATCTGTGGATGCACTTTTAGAAGAGGCACATTCCAATGAGCTGGCTGCTGTCTCCTTTGCTCCCTACTAACACAGTTTCTGTATCAGTTTCAGTTTCCCCTGACCCCTATAGTCTTACAACCAGTGACTGTCACCCATGGAATTGTGGACATCAGAGCACATGCTCTTTGCAAGACCATGGGAGATGCCTCTCAACAGTGCTGACATCTCTTGTGATACTCCCCATGAACAGGGGGAAAAATTCATGCTGTTCCAAGAACTTGAGATTGTCACACCTTACTCCTCTTGAGGGTGATGTCTGAGTCTCCTAAAGTTCATAGCATCCAGGCTTCAAATGAGGACCATAAAGCCCTGCCCTCTCTCCTACAACTTCACTGGCACCAATGCAAATTTGACCAAAAATGACAAGCCACGTTTTGCAATCGTACTATCCTCCCTGAGGCCCATGCCTGTGGAGCCCAAATCTCCTTATAAAAAATCTCTAGCAGTACAAAGAACTCCAAAAACAAAATAGGCCTTAAACAGTAAGGCATCCATATTATACAAACCAAAACAATGTGTGGCACACAGTTTGGGTTGGTGACTTGCTAGATGGAACAACTGAGCATGAGAGAATATGTCCTTGGAAAATGTTGTCCTTCTCTGCACATTGTCAGCTGAATTCATATGACGTTCTCGGGGCCAACATTCCTTCAGGCTTTTGTACACATAGTCAGAGAGGGGGGAACACCAACCCCTAACGGACTGGGCTACCACTCCTGGTTTGCTCCAACACTTGGAAGAACAGAGGTCAGTTTCCCTGAGCACACTGAGCTGGTGACTGATGCACACTGTGTGGACCTGCCAGGCGATAGAGGTAAAACAGCCACAGAAACGGGCAGTGACATAAATCTGGGAAGAGACCTGGACAGGTTACAAAGTGCAATACAGCCACACGTGCTACCCACATAACTGAAATTTCAGGGGTATCTCCCCCTGTGGACAACTGAATGTATGAGATTGAATTCAGATGGGCCACTCCTCAGTTTCTTCCAACGTCGTTACCCTGAACAAGAATATTGCACTTTTCCTTGCACATTCAAGGCCTTTCTCCAGTATAAACTCTACCATGTATACTGGGGTGAATTCTTTTGTTTTTTAAATATTTATTTGGCAGTGTCGGGTCTTAGTTGCGGCACATGGGATCTTTGTTGCAGTGCACAGGCTCTAGAATGTGTGGGCTCAGTAGTTGAGGCTCACAGGCTTAGTTGCCCCATGGCATGGGGGATCTTAGTTCCCCAACCAAGGATAGAGCCCACATTGCCTGCACTGGAAGGTGGATTCTGAACCAAAGGACCAACAGGGAAGTCCCATGAGATGAATTCTTTAGGAAACAATTCCGCAAATTCCTGGCACGAATAAGGCTCTTCCTGTGAACTCTAATAAGAACAAAAGGTGGAACTAGAAGTAAACAATTTCCCACATTCACAACACACATTAAGACCTTCCACCTCTGTCAACATGGACGTGGAAGGAGTGCAAAGCTCTGGGGAAAAGATTTCTCACATTCACTACCCTCATATGGCCTCAATCCTGTGTGAACTCTCTGATGATAACGGAGGCCGGACCTAGACGAAAAAGATCTCCCACATTCACTGCATTTATAAGGCTTTTCTCCAGTATGAATTATACAGTGTTCAATGAGAGAAGACTCTCTCTCCTAAAGGTTTTCCCACATTCACTGCACTCATAAGGGCTTTCTCCAGTGTGAACTCTCTGGTGTATAAGAAGGTAACATCTTTGGATAAAGGATTTCCCACATAAACTGCACACATAAGGCCTTTCTCCTGTGTGAATTCTCTCATGTTTAATGAGGTTGCAGCTAGAGAAAAAAGATTTCCCACATTCACTGCACACATAAGGCCTTTCTCCTGTGTGAACTCTGTGATGATAATGGAGGGTGGAACAAGAGTAAAAACATTTCCCACATACAGTGCACTCATAAGGCCTATCTCCAGCATGAGTCTTCTGATAATAACACAGGGCAGAGCCAGAGGTAAAACATTTTCTGCACTCACTGCACTCATAAGGCCTTTCTCCTGTGTGAACTCTCTGATGATAATGAAGGCCAGAGTGAAAGGTAAAAGACTTCCCACATTCACTACATTTATAAGGCCTTGATCCAGTGTGAACTCTCTGATGATAATGGAGGCCATGGTGAGACATAAAAGATTTCCCACATTCAATGCACTCATAAGGCCTTTTTCCACTATGAACCTTCCAGTGTTGAGTGAGGTAAGATTGATGACTAAAGGATTTCCAACACTCACTGCACTCATAAGGCCTTTTTCCTGTGTGAACTCTCTGGTGGAGAATGAGTATCAAGCTACTGGTAAAAGATTTCCCACATTCACTGCAAGCAAAAGGCCTTTCCCCTTTATGTACCCGCTGGTGAAGGACGAGCACCAAGCTATTAGTAAAAGAGTTCCCACACTCACTGCAATCATAAGGTCTTTCTCCTGTGTGAACTCTCCAGTGTACAATGAGGTAAAATTTTCATCTAAAAGATATCCCACATTGAGTATACTCATAACACCTTTCTCCAGTGTGAAATGTCCGTTCTCGAACTATGATGTATCTGCGGCTCAAAGACTCTGCACATTCACTGCACAAGTAACAATTTTCTCCAATGTGACTTCTCCAGGGATAACTAAGGACAAAGTTTTGGTTAAAGGATTTCCCACATTTGCTGCACTTGTACTGCCTTGCCACAGTACGAATTCTTCGATGCAGATTGAGGGTTGAGGTTTGCCTGAAAGATTTTCCACATTCACGACACACATGAAGCCTTTCTCCAGCATGCACTCTGGTGCACAACAAATGAGGATTTGTACCTGAATGTCTTCCCACATTCACTGCACACAAAACAATGTCTTCCAGGGTGGACACCCTGGTTCTGAACAAGTGCATGTTTCGGGCTGAAGGCTTTCTTGAATTCTCCCCAGCTGTAATGACTTTCTCTGCTTTGTAAAGTTGTCTCACGGCTGGGCAATCTTGTTTGGCTTCTCCCTGGTGTGAGTGATCTGTTGCTGGAGATGTCCCAAGGTGGCCAGAAAGTCTTTCCCTACTTCCTCACAGGTAAAGAGCTTCCTTGACACATGGCATTTGCAGCTTTTCACAAACAAGGCCCTGACTACAGCATTACTGAAGGATTTCTCTGCCATGTGCTGCTTCTGGTGTTTTTGGAGGTTTGCACTAAAATGAAACCGTTTCATACATATTCTACACCCGAACACTTTCTGTCTGTGTTGTGTTTCTTCACACTCAGCCAAGTGAAAAATACTTCTCAAGACCAGACTACACATCTCACTGGAGTAGTTCTTCTGGGAAAACAAAGGTGCCTTAGGAGTCCTGGCCTATGACATGCTTATAGAAATGCTTTGTTGAAAGGGTGCTTCTGCATCCTTTGCTCCACAGCAGCAACATGAATGCAAATAAATGATGGTGAAACACACGCAAATAAACATGTTGACTTCATAGGGACGGGGCAACATCATCATAAAGGTAATGTGTCACGTCTAGGAAGGGGTCTACAGGATGCTTTTCCAGAAAGGAGATTTGTAATTCCACTGGGGAAGTGGCTACTAGGCATGAATGTGCCTCTAAGGCAAAAGAATGATACACTACACCAGGGGAAGGACATTAGGATAGGGTGCAGCACCAAGTAGAGAGGCATATTCTAGAACTTGTTCATATGCCAGAGGATTCCTGCAGGACCTATTCTGCTAGTGACGTGACACTGTGTAGAAGCATATGTCCAAACCCAGCAGAAACCAACTGCAGTAGAATAGCTGTTGTTCAAGGCCAATTTAAGGATGTGTGGACACCTCATAGCACATGCGGACCAAAGCTGCAGAGCAGGAGAGGAGGAGATATGAGAGTAATGGCTGAGATTTGAAGTCCAGAGACATGGGTCTTGTCTCTGGGCTGGAAGTCAGAGTAGATATCACAGTGAAGTAAAACTGACTAGTCAGCACAGGCTTAACAGTGGGGAAGGGAAGTACACATGGGCTGTGGTGTGGGCAAAAACATACTGGCTAAATGAGAAACATTCCTGGTATGATCTGAACACAGTACTGATGTCACACCCTCCAGGTTCACCAGGGCAAGGTACATGTGAGTTCACCTTGCAGACCTGGCTATTGAGAATCTCTATAATTTTTGGTGTCCCTGACCTCAGCTGACAGCTGCAGAGCCACTACATGGCTGGTCCCTTCTGACAGCCCAAACTGCCACACCCCACCTAGCCAGTGATCTTGTAACCAACCTAAGTTAAGGTCTTTCCCTATCAAAACAAGTCTGAAAATCCGGATGATGTGACTGATCCATCAAATGCAGAAACATGAAAAAAAGGCTCCAAGAAACATGGAATATCAAGGAAACAAGACATCACCAAAGGAGCATAAGTTTCCAGCAAGTGAACCCAAAGAAATGCATATCTATAAACAACTGGACAAAGATTTCAAAATAAATGTTTTAAAGAAGCTCCAGGAGAACACAAACAGAAACTCAATGAAAGCAGGAAAAAAATACACAAACAAATCAACAGGTTCCAAGAATGGAAGTTCCTTGGCAGTCCAGTGGTTAGGGCTTCACACTCCCACTGCACGGGGTACAGGTTCCATCTCTGGTCAAGGAACTAAGATCCCACATGCCACACAGTGCAGCCAAAAATAACAACAACAACAAAAAAACCCAAGAAGTTCCGAGATAGGAAAAAAAAAGGAAAAGGAATTAAATTTTGGAGCTGAAGAATACAATGAATGAAATGAAAAATACAACAGAGAACAGCAAACTTGATCAAGCAGGAGAAAAGTCTGTGACCTTGAATCAGGTGATTTGAAATTATCCAGCCAGAGGGAAAAAAGACTGAAGAAAGCCTATGTAAATTATGGGATACCATTAAGAGAAATAATATTCGTATTGTGGAAGTGCCACAAGAAGTGACAGAGAAAGGAGCAGAAAGCTTATTTAAATAAAAAATGGTGGAAACAATCAACCAAATCAAGAGAGAGGTGTGGACATGCAGGTACATTATGTGCATAGGTCCCCATCCAGATTCAATCCAACAAGATCTTCACTGAGATAACAGTGAAATGAAAGCTTGAAAAGTCAAAGAGAATTTTGAAAGCAGTAAAAAAAAAAATCCCATAACATATAAGAGAAGCCCTGTAAGGCTATAAGCACATTTCTCAGCAGAACCCATGCAACCTAGGAGAGAGTGGGACATTAAATTCAGAATGCAGAAGAAAAAAATCCTGGCAACTAAGAAATACTTTATCTGGCAAAGCTGTCCTTCAGAAATGAAGGAGTGATAAAAACTCTCCTGCACAAACAAAAGCTGAGACAGTTCATTACCATTCAAGCTGCCTTACCAGAAATGCTAAACGGAGCTTTTCAAGCTGAACAGAGAACACTAATCAGTAACAGGAAGATACACAAAAATATAAAGCACGGTGGTAAAGGTTAAGTATATACTCAAATTCAGAATATGCTAACACTGTAACATGGTGGTGTGGTAATCATTTAATACCAGTATAAATGACAAAAGACAAAAATATTAAAAATTACTACAGCCACAATTATTTCTTAATAACCACAAGTATAAAAAGATATATACTGTCACACCAAAAACATAAATGCAGGGACTTCCCTGGTGGCGCAATGGTTAAGAATCCACCTGCCAATGCAGGGGACATGGGTTCGAGCCCTGGACTGGGAAGAACCCACATGCTGTGGAGCAACTAAGCCCGTGTGTCACAACTACTGAGCCTGTGCTCTAGAGCCCGCGTGCCACTACTGAAGCCCACATGCCTAGAGCCCATGTTCTGCAACAAGAGAAGCCACTGCAATGAGAAGTCTGCACACTGCAACAAAGAGTAGCCCCCGCTCACCGCAACTGGAGAAAAAAGCTCACGGGCAGCAACGAAGACCCAACACAGCCAAAAATAAAAAAAAATTTTTTAAATGTAGGGCTTCCCTCATGGCACAGTGGTTGAGAGTCCACCTGCCGATGCAGGGGACATGGGTTCGTGCCCTGGTCCAGGAGGATCCCACATGCCACGGAGCGGCTGGGCCTATGAGCCATGGCTGCTGGACCTGCATGTCTGGAGCCTGTGCTCTGCAACGGGAGAGGCTACAACAGTGAGAGACCCACGTACCACACACACACAAAAAAAATGTAAATGCAAAAGGGGTGAGATAATAAAAGGGGATTTTTCCCCTTTTATTTATTTATTTTTATTGAAGCATAGTTGATTTACAATGTTGTATTAATTATTGCTATACAGCAAAGTGATTCAGTTATACATATATATACGTTCTTTTTTAAAATATTATTTTCCTTTATGGCTTATCAGAGGATACTGAATATACTTCTCTGTACTATATGGTAAGACTTTGTTGTTTATTCATTCTATATTTAAAAGCTTACACCTGGGAATTCCCTGGTGGTCCAGGGGTTAAGAATCCACCCTCCAATGCAGGGGATGTGGGTTTTATCCCTGGTTGGGGAACTAAGATCCCACATGCCACAGGGCAACTAAGACTGCGTCGCTCAACTAGAGACCTTGCATGCCACAAACTATAGAGCCCATGCACTCTGTAGTCCGCATGCCACAATTGTACAGCCCGCATGCTCTGGAGCCCGTAATCACAAATAGAGAGAAGCCTGCGTGCCACAACAAAGATCCCGTGTGTCGCCATTAAGACCCAACGGAGCCAAAATAAACAAATAAATAAATAAATTTTAAGGAAAAAACAGCTTACACCTGCTAACCCCAACCTCCCACTCCATCCCTTTCCCAACCCCCTCCCTCTTAGCAACCACCAGTCTGTTCTCTATCTCTGTGATTCTGTTGCTGTTTCATAGATAGGTTCAGTTGTGTCATATATTAGACTCCACATATAAGTGACATCATATGGTATTTGTATTTCTCTTTCTGATTTACTTCACTTAATATGATAATCTCTAGGTCCATCTATGTTGCTGCAAATGTCAAAGTTCCTTCTTTATGGCTGAGTAGTATCCCATCGTATATGCTGGGTTGGCCAAAAATTTCGTTTGGGTTTTTCTATAAGATGTTACGGAAAAACCTGAATGAACTTTCTGTCCAACCCAATATATACCACATCTTTTTAAACCATTCATCTATTGATGGGCATTTAGGTTGTTTCCATGTCTTGGCTATTGTGAATAGTGCTGCTATGAACATTTGGGTGCATATATCTTTTTGAATTATAGTTTTATCTGGATATATGCCCAGGAGAGGGATTGCTGGATCATATGGTAATCCTTTTAGTTTTCTGAGGAACCTGCATACTGTTTTCCACAGTGGCTACACCAACTTACATTCCCAACAACAGTGTAGGAGGGTTCTAGAATGGGACTTTCTGTATAGAACTGACATTAAGTTGTTATCAGCTTAAAATACTGTTATGTTTCATGCAAACCTGATGGTAAACACAAAAGCAAAAACCTACAGTAGATACACAAAAGAGAAAGAGAAAGGAATCAAAGAACACTGCTACAGAAAACTATCAAATCACAAAGGAAGAAAGTGAGAAAGAAAAAAAGGAACTAAGGAACTACAAAAATTAACAATATGACAATTAGAAAGTCCTTACAAAATTCTCTCCATTCAGAAGACACACAGTGACTGAGGATAAAGCCTTCAAGAGACTCACATCAGCTTTAAGGACACAAATAGGCTAAAAGAGAAGGAATTGAAAAAAAACTCCATACAAATGGAAACCAAAAAACAGTAGCTTATACTTATAAATAGTCTACATTTAGACAAGAAAAATAAACTTCAACTCAAAACCTACCACAAGAGACAAAAAAAGTCATTAAATAATGATAAAGGTGTTGACGCATCAAGAGAACAGAACATATTATAAGTAATATGCATCTAACACCAGAGAACTTAAATGTATAAGGCAAACACTAAGAAAGTGGAAAGTAGAAAAGAAAGCAATGAAATAGTATTAGCAGACTCCAATACACATCTTCTGAGAAAGGGTAGATTAACCAAATAGAAAATCAATAAGGAAATATTTAATGACATTTTAGCTCAAACATTGACCAAATACTGAATGGAACTTTAGACCACCTCAACCTAACAAACATACACAGAACATGCAATTCAACTACAGCAGAATACATTCTTTTCAAGTGGACACAGAACTCTCTACGAAAGATCATATGTTAAGTCACAAAACAAGTCTTAACACATTTAAGAAGACTGAAATCATATCAAGATTCTAATCCAGCCATGAGGGTTGGAAACTACAAATCAGTAACATAATATATTTGTGAATGCGGGAAAGTTCAAACATATATGAACATTAAACAACACATTCCTGGGACTTCCCTGGTGGCGCAGTGGATAAGACTTCATGCCCCCAATGCATGGGGCCCGGGTTCAATCCCTGGTCAGGGAACTAGATCCAACATGCATGCCACAACTAAGAGTTCATATGCCACAACTAAGGAGCCCATGTGCCACAACTAAGGAGCTGGCAAGCCTCAACTAAGGAGCACACATGCTGCAACTAAGACCCCATGCAACCAAATAAATAAATAAATGAATATTAAAAAAAAACCCACCACATTCCTGAACCATTAATGTGTTGAAGAAAAAAATCAGAAGGAAAAGTAAAATTATCTTGAGACAAAGTAAAATGGATCAAAACATGCCAAAACTTATGTGATGCAGCAAAAGAATTTCTAAAAGCAAACCTGATAGCAATAAATGCCTATAATAAGGAAAAAGAAAAATCTAAAATACACAAACTCACTTTACACTACAAGGAACTAGGAAAACAAACAACTAAGCTCAAATGTAGAAGGAAGGAAGTAACAAAGGTCAGAGCAGAAATAAAATACAGACTGAAGAAACAATAGGAATGTTAACAAAGCTGAGAGCTGGTTTTTGAAAAGAACCAAAATTGACAAACCTTCAGCTACATTAAATTAGAAAAGAGGAGACTCAAATAAATGAAATCAGGAATGGAGGAGATATTGCAACTGATATTATAGATACACAAAGATCATAAAAAACTATAATGAACAATTAAATGCCAACAAACTGGATAAAGTAGAAGAAATTCTTTGAAACAAACAACCTAGCAGCACTAAATCATGAAGAAAAAAAATCTAAATAGGTCAGTAACAAGTAAGGAAGCTGAATCATTAATCAAAAATCTCCCAACAAGCTAAGCAACAAGGATATATTTTACAGCACAGAGAAATACAACCATTGTTTGCCATCCTTCCTTCCTTCCTCCCTCCCTCCCTTCCTTGGGTCTTCATTGCTGCATGCGGGCTTTCTCTAGTTCCGGTGAGCAGAGGCTACTCTTTGTTGCAGCGTGCAGGCTTCTCATTGCAGTGGCTTCTCTTGTTGTGGAGCACGGGCTCTAGGTACACAGGCTTCAGTAGCTGTGGTATGTGGGCTCAGTAGTTGTGGCACACGGGCTTAGTTGCTCTGCAGCATGTGGGATCTTCCCAGACCTGGGCTCAAACCCATATCCCCTGCACTGGCAGGTGGATTCTTAACAACTGCACCCACACACTGCAACGAAGAAGCCATGCGCCTAGAGCCCATGCTCCACAACAAGAGTAGCCACTGCAATGAGAAGCCCGCTGACCACAATGAAGAGTAGACCCTGCTAGCCACAACTAGAGAAAGCCCGCACACAGCAACGAAGACCCCATGCAGCCAAAAATAAATAAATAAATTTATTTTAAAAAAAAAGATGCCCATTGTCCTCATTTCTATTCAGTACTGTTCTGGAAGGCCTACCCAGAACACTTGGTCAAGAGAAAATAGTAGTCATAATAAAATCATAAAAGAAGTAAAACTGTGTCTGCAGAAGGCATGATCTTATATATAGAGTACCCTAAAGACTCCCCTCTAAAACTGTTACAAATATTAAACAAATTCAGTAAAACTGCAGGATACAAAATCAATATGCAAAAATCAGTTGCATTTTTATAAACTAAGAATGAAATATTGGAATAAGAAACTAGGAAAGCAATCACATTTACAATATCAAAACCAATAAAATACATATGAATAAATATAACCAAGGAAGTAAAAGATCTGGACCCTGAAAATTATAAGACACTGATAAAAGCAAGTGACACAAATAAATGAAAAGATATCCAATGTCCTTGTACAGGAAGAATTAATAATGTTACAATGTACACACTACCCAACGCGATATACAGATTCAATGCAATTCCTTTCAAAATCACAATGCAATTTTTCACAGAAATAGAACATGAATCCTAAAGTTCATATGGAGCCACAAATGACCTCAAAGAGCCAAAGAAATCTTGAGCAAGAAGATCAGAGCTGAAGATATCAAACGTCCCGATTTTGAAATACATTGTGAAGCTGTAGTAATCAAAACAGTATGGTACTGTCATAAAAACAGACACATAGAGGAATGGAACAGGATAAAGTACCCAGGAAAAAGTCCCAAACATATATGGTAAACTAATCTTTGACAAGGGTGCAAAGAACACAGGATGGGGAAAGGACAGTCTCTTCAATAAAACGTGTTGGGAAAACTGGATATTCACATGCAAAACAATGAAACTGGACCCCTATTACTACTAATAATTAACTCAGAGTAGATTGAAGAGTTAAACAGAAGACATGAAAATGTCAAACTCCTTGGGGGAAAAAAACAGAATACGCTACGTGGCAGTTGTCTTGGTAATGACTCTTTTTTTTTTAATACAACATGAAAAGTACAGGGAAAAAAAATAACAAGTGAAACTGCATCAACCGAAAAAGCTTTTCTCCATAGCAAAAGAATCAAAAAAATAATAGGGCTTCCCTGGTGGCGCAGTGGTTGAGAGTCCGCCTGCCGATGCAGGGGACACGGGTTCGTGCCCCAGTCCGGGAAGATCCTACATGCTGCGGAGCGGCTGGGCCCGTGAGCCATGGTCACTAAGCCTGTGCGTCCGGAGCCTGTGCTCTGCAATAGGAGAGGCCACAACAGTGAGAAGCCTGCGTACCACAAATAAATAAATAAATAAATAAAAATAATAATGCCACCTACAGAATGGGAGAAAATATTTGCAAGCCATGTACCTAATAAAGGGATAATATTTTAAACATGTAATGTACTCATACAAATCAGCAGAAACAGAATAATCTGATTAAAATATGGGCAGAGGGTCTTAACTAAGCAAACTGTTTCTTGGTGTGCTCTCCCACTTGCTGTTGTGCTATGTCTCTAGCAATAAACTTTGTACCTGTTTTTACAAAAAAAAAAAAAAAAATATGGGCAGAGGATCTGATTAGGCATTATTCCAAAGATGATATACAAATGGCTAACAAGTATATGAAAAATTGATCTTCCTCACTAATAATCAGGGAAATGTAAATCCAAACCACAATGAGATATTACTGTATAACTGTTAGGATGGCTATCATCAAAAAGTCAAGAGAGTGGGATGAAATGGGAGATTGGGATTGACATATATACACTATTGGTACTGTGTATAAAGTAGGTAATGAATAAGAACATACTGTATAGCACAAGTAACGCTACTCAATGCTCTATGGTGACCTAAATGAGAAGGAAATCCAAAAAAGAGGGGATACATGTATATGTATAGCTGATGCACTTTGCTGTACAGTACAAACTAACAAAATACTGTAAAGCAACGATACTCCAGGAAAGAAAGAAAGAAAAATAGAGATAAAGAGAGAGAGAGGAAGAAAGAGAAGAAAGAAAGAAAGAGAGAAAGAAAGAGAGAGAGAAAGGAAGGAAGGAAGGAAGGAAGGAAGGAAGGAAGGAAGGAAGGAAGGAAGGAAGGAAGGAAGAAAGAAAATGGAAGGGAAGGGAGGGAGGGAGGAAGACAGAAAGACAAGAGTTAAGGGTTGGCAAAGGTATACAGATAAGGGAACCCTTGTACACTTGGCAGCAAGATAAACTGGTACAGGCATTATGGATAAACAGTATGGAAGTTCTTCAAAAATTCAAAACAGAAGTGTCATACGATCCAGCAGTTCCATTGCTTGGAATATAGCCCAAAGAAATGAAATCCAAAGGGGAAAAGATAACCTGCACTGTCACATTCACAGCAGCATTATGGATAATACACAAGATATGGAAACAACCTGAGTGTCCATCTACGTAGGGATGGATAAACAAGGTGTGATATACTCACACACACACATGCATGCCTTGAATATTATTTAGCCTTAAAAACAAAGGAAGTCCTGCCATATGGGACAACATGGATGAACCAGATGGACATTATGCCAAATAATGTATGATATCACTTACATGTAGAATTTAAAACAAACAAAAACGTTGAACTCAGAGAAACAGAGAGTAGAAGGCCAGGGCTGTGGGATGGGACAAATGGCAAGGTGTTGCTCAAAAAGCACAAATCTTCAGTTACAAGATGATACAGATCATTAAATATACTGCAGGACTACAGACCTCAAATTCTTCCCCATGAGGATCCAGTACATCAAATATTGGGGTTGCAGGGGAGAGAAGAAGGAACAGCGAACAACCCAGCCATACTGACCACAGCAACTACCCAGAAAGCTGGAGAAACAAGCAGTGCCCGAGGTCCACATGTCACAAGGACAGAGCACCCCCAGAGAAAAGGGGGGTGAGCCAGAATACAGAGCTCCCTCCAGGTCACTGGGAAGGCTGTGAGAGTTTTACCCAGTGAGGATATGATGTAAAGTTTTCCAGCATCACATCGTGGTACAAGTGCCTCTGAACCTCATCAAGGAGCCTCCATTCCTCCCACGAGAAGTACACGGCGATATCTTCAAAGGTCATACTATCCTGTCAACATGGGGACAGATGAAACAATGAACACTCTGAGAACCCACAGTCCATCACCTCATACATCTACCCCACTATCATCCTCCTCCCAAGCTTCCCACCTCAAAGGAGATACCAGGACCTGGTGCTACTGATGCTCACTCTTTCCTCAGTTCCCATGAACCACTGCATTCAGCCCTCAGCAATAACAGTCAGGGAGACATATAGATGGTATGTAAGCTCTGGGCCTGGCTAGCAGAGCCCCATCGCTCCTGCCAAGCAATTCCCCTGAAGTCTCTCAGACTGTACATACAAGACAGTCAAACCTGGGCTCATGTTTCACCACTAAGTCCCCAATACCAGGGCCATGGGGCTATCAGCACATCATTCTGTAGACTCTCACTCTCTAACATCATCACTCCCCAGGGTTGCACTCCCAGTTCTGCCACCTCCCTGCTCTACAACACAGGCATTTCCCTCTACTCACTCATTAACGTGGCCCATAGCTTCCAGAGAGTCCTTGACACTCAAACACAACTCAGTACCATCCGAGATCTCTGATTAATCCCAATACCAGGGAAAGTCCCACATGCAACTTTGCAGGCCTCTCCACCTGCTTCTGATCCTTGCTTCAATATTAGCCACTGAGAACCACATGTGAATTACAGACACCCATGACATTCTTCTACTTCTGTGATGCACTGTCTGATTGCCTGTCCCCTCAACAGTCACAACTCTCCTCTCTCTACTCAAACTTCCTCACAACCCCAACCCTTACAATCTCCCTGCCAGGCATAAAGACTTTCACAAATGACCATTTACCCTGGATCTTATCCACCAGCAAGACTAAAACACTCTAGACCCCAACAAGGCTCACTACACGATTCTGGAGAATATGGACAGTAGTGAACTAGCAGGAGCCCTGTCCTCAGTGTCAAATTGTCTCAATTATTTCTCTGCCTCCCAAACCACGTATTTTGCACCCATTCATCCCATGGAAGCCTTGGCCACCTGCCAGATCATCTTCTCTCCCAGACCATCCAGAGCCATTCTCTCTCTCACCTGGTTGTTATACTCAGGAACCTCAACCAGGTGCCACTCCTGGGAATGCACCCGAGTCTTTCTGACCCGCTAATAGCATTATGACTCTAACCTGCATTCTACTTTTGAAATGTCATCCACATCTCTGCTCTGGTCCTTATAATAGCCACCACTCTTGAGAGTCTTCATCCTGAGCCCTTCCCTAAATTTGAGACATACATGTTCAGCTGCCCAATTGATGGCTCCACTCACTGTACTCTGAAACACCCCAGACCCATAAAGAGACCAAAACAAAATTTCTGATATGCACAAGGAAATAAGCATATTGCATCTGTCACATCCAAGTTGATGAAGGATCCATTCCTTCAGCTCCTAGGGCCAAAAACCCTGGAGTCATCCCTAACCTCTCCCTTACCTACAACATCCAAAAATCTACTTGGCTCTTTTTTAAAAATGTACTTAGAATCCAAACTTGTCTCCTACCTTCATGGCCACAGTTCTGTTCCTTCAACACTCAACTGGATTACAAGAGTAACCTCTTCCTGGGCTCACTGCCTCCTTCCTTAACTCCATAGTCTTTTCTCGTCTCTCCAGCCAAATGCAGCCTACTGAACCCTGGTTAGTACCAACACTTCCTCTTATTCAAATCTCTCATTACTTCCATAAATGATGCCCAACTTCTCAGACAGCCACATCATAGGCCTGATTACCAGGTCCCCTGCTCTTTGTTCCTAACTGAAAGAATGAAGACCTGCTGTACCCTGTTCCCAACTCAGTCACACCTCCAAGCACTTGAACATGCTAGTATCTGTTCCTGGGATAACGTTCCATACAAGTTCCAACTGTTTATACAGGTTGTCAGGAAAGTGAACACCTGTATTTACCCTTGTCCTACACACAGGACCCACAGCTTGAGAATATCCTCAGGGCCCACACAGCTAAGAGCTGAGAATATATCAAGAGAAGACTCTCAAGACACAATACCCAGCCACTCTATGGGTGGTGTCATTACCAGTGAGGGACTGGGACACCCTCTCTTGCCTTGTGTAGGATCCCTAAGTGCTTTTTCAACGTTCAGAACACGTGGGAAGTGAAAGGCAACCACGGCTGGGCTCCATGTGCGCAGAACTCCCCTGTATTCCCACCCGACCCTGGAATCTGGACCTCGGGTAACTTACTAACGTCTGTGTTTCAATCTTAGAGCTGCCTCTTACCAGATCTCTGACCTTGGACAAAGGCTCTACTTCTCTCTGTCTCAATGTCTTCGTCACCCACATTCCAGTCTGTTCCCTCTCTGAGCAGCATTTTGATAACTTTTAAAACCCTAACACATGGGGCTTCCCTGGTGGCGCAGTGGTTGAGTCTGCCTGCCGATCATGGGACACGGGTTCGTGCCCCGGTCCAGGAGGATCCCACATGTTGCGGAGCGGCTGGGCCCGTGGGCCATGGTCACTGAGCCTGCATGTCCGTAGCCAAAAAAATAAAGAAAAATAATAATAATAAAAACCCCTAACACATAATGGGTCCCTCTTCTGTCCACTAACCTCCACGGCCTCCAGGTCCCTCAGAATAAGGAACAACCTCTCTGCCGGTCCACGTGCCACTCCGGCTCACTCTGTTTCCTGCAGACATCAGATGGACCCCAGGTTTCCCGAATCCTCCCGCCTCAGCCCGACCTCCAAGACTTTGCACCTGGCGGTCCCTCCGCCTGCCACCCTCTCCCACGCGCCATCACACTGTCAGAAACAGGGCCCCACCCAGGACCGCCTCACAGTCCTGGACACAGCCTGGGCTGCGGGGACATGAGTAGGCGCCCCGCACTCGGGGCTTTAGTGTCTGGTGGAGTGAGGGCGGTGAGGGCCCGGAGGCCGAGCAACTACCTGAGGCGGATCCCTCAGTGCCGCCGCCGCAGACGCCATAGCAGTCCGTGGGCGGAGCGGGGCCGGGAGCGGCGAGAGAGGAGGTGGGACGCGGGGATGGCGGTCCTTCTCCCGGGCCTGACGCGGGGCAGTCCGGGCTGTGTCGCCGAACCTCAGACCCGCCTCTATGGCGCGCAGACAGCGCCTCCTCTCGCGCTTTTTCAGTCCCGTCACCCCGGTGCCCCGTAGCCAGAACAGACCCAGGGCAGTTAAAATGGACGCCACAAGGAGGAGGCCGGAAGTCCTGCCCTGACGTGAAGAATTCTCCCGGAAATGCATTTATCCTGGTGGTCCTTGGCTTACCTCGGCGCAGGATCTTCCGGGTAATGTAGTTCGCGGGGCTTTACAAGTCGCCGCAAAGGGGCTTCTCCTTTCTGACCAACCAGAACTTTTGCCAAGCGGCACAGGGAGGGATGCTGGAAAGCAGTCATCCTACCTCGAGGAAGGGAGGGGCTCTGTTCGTTGTTAAGTGCAGCAAAGTGACAAAATTTCAGACTTCGTGATGCTCACTCAGCCCTTAGAAAGTAAAAATATTATTTGAGATGCTCTCAAATGTACAGATCTAAATGGCCATATTATTACAGAGTCATTCAGACATGACTCAGTGCGTAGCTGGACACATTATATAACTGTTCTTCAAATGTATCTGAAGCCATAGTCAGTTTTATGAGTTGTATTATGATAGGCTATGAACAAGAGAAATCAGTCCGTACAGGGCCATGACTGTGAAGAAAGAAGATGGATATTCTAAACTAGGTGGACAAGCAGAAGTTTTACCTCTGGTTCCACACAAAGCTTCTCTCTTGCCTATAGAGTCGGTGATTGTGTCCTACTCATTAAGAAACACTTTCATCCATATAATATCTTATTCCATTTCCTAATATAAACTCAATTCCTTTTAGTGTACAGACATCTGTCTCAAACGGAGAGCAACTTAACTAATGTCATTTTGGTATGTGCCAATAGCTGCAACTTTCAGAGGTGCAGCACGTGTGGAAGGGAGTATCTGAACACTCATATAAAGGAGGGTATCTTAAGCTTATGATCTCGTGTCCTTGCTGGTGATTATCATTTTCCAGTGATTGCAGGTAGAGTTCTTCATGGGGAAATGAGATAATATCAGAAAAACAGTTTTGAAATGCAGGTGTTGGAAAGTTATTAATAGTTATGTAGTTATTCAAAGACAGGGGCAGATATCCCTCTGGGGAAATAGCAGATGATGTTGAAGACAGTTAATACTTCAGAGAACTTTTGGTAGGGCTTTTATTCTTGAAAATATTAATACCGGCTTGGAGAAAGAATTGGAGTGGACGTTAAGAGTAGTCAGACTAGTAAAAGTTAACAAGAATATCGGGTGTCATGTTTATTAACGGTTCTCATAAATTTTCATTGAACAAAATACTCAGTGTCAGGCACTGTTTCAGGTGCATGAGAACCATGACAGACGAAAACCTCTATTTTCATGCAGCTTAAACTCTTCAATGAACACAGAAAGGAAACATGAAAGAAAAAGTGTGTAACTTTATAGTAAGTTTTAGTGTGATATTAGAAAGTTCAAAGACTCATCTACATATCATCTAAGTCAGATATGAATGAGACTCAAAGTACAATCAACCCTGAGGCAAAACTGCTCTCCAGCTGTGAAACCAAAAGTTCCATGCTTCCAAAATGTAATAGTGGGACAGGCATAGGATAGAAATTTCCATTACAAATGGGGGGAATGGGAAATAAAGGTGTGAGGGGTCCTAAACAAGCCCCAAACCTAGCAAAGCAAACATCATGAGATCTTATGGCTCATAAATAATCTTTGGCTCAATGCTGCGCCTTCCAGACCCACTGGAGTAGTGGTCCTATCCCTGCAACTGTGCTGGATGGGTACTGCCCCCAGAAGTCTGCCTGGTGGAAATCCCACATCCAGGGTTCCAGTTGGTTTCACCTCCAAGACATTGGGGTGAGTGCTGTCGGTGTGGGCCATTGTCGTGGTTGTGGAGGTGGGAGAAGTTAATGAATTTTTGAATCAGTTTTTTAAAACAGGACAGCCAGACTCCCCTCGTGGTGTGGTGGTTAAGAATCCACCTACCAATGCAGGGGACACGGGTTCAAGCCCTGGTCCGGGAAGATCCCACATGCCGTGGAACAATTAAGCCCATGCACCACAACTACTGAGCCTGTGATCTAGAGCCCACGAGCTACAACTATTGAACCCAAGTGCCACAACTGCTGAAGGCCACACACCTAGAACCCGTGCTCCACAACAAGAGAAGCTACCGCAATGAGAAGCCTGAGCACCGCAACGAAGAGTAGCTGCCCTCTGCAACTAGAGAAAGACTGCGTGCAGCAACAAAAATCCAAATGCAGCCAAAAATAAATAAATAAATTTCTAAAACGGGACAGCATGGTTTTTTGGATTGTGATGTTGAGAGAAAGTAAGGTAGGAGTCAGGTATGACACCAAGATTTTTCGTGTTGGGAGGTGGAAGAATGGAAGCTCCATCAGCTGTGTTGGGTGTTCCATAATGGAAATAATTCTCATTAGGGATATCAGCAGTTTCCTTTTTGGCCAAGTTGACGGTATGAGATATTTCATAGAACAAAAGAGTGGAGTTATTTAGCAGGCAGCTGGACACACAGGCCTGGAACTATGGGAAGGGCTTCTGGATGGACACATCTACAAAACGTGGTGGACGGTTTGTGGACCAGGCGGAGCTTTTGTTAATAGTAGTAGGAGGAATCCTGAACATGATGGTAATGCCAATAGCAAATCAGAAAGAGGAGGGTGGGTGCCACAAGTGCATAGAGAGCTTGGGTACCTGGGTGAAGGTGGGGGGACATCATAAGCATTGGTGTGGGAGAGAGGATAATTTGTCAGGTGGCCAAGGCTGCTGAGGAATGTGTGGACATGAGATGGGTGTGGAGACACTTGTAACTGAGGCAAGATGACATTGAAGCCACCTGTTTATTCACTGCTCTACAGAATCACTAGGATTTTGTTGTGAGCCTTAGTGGTGCCTGGGGTGCTTCAGCCAGGCAGGCAGATTAGTTCATGGGCACAGTGGCTCTCTGATAGAGCAACTGGACCTGAAGTGAAGGGCCACTGGGGCTGGCTGGGCTTCAAATGAGGGTTAAGTGTACAGAGAAAGGCTGACAGGTCAGAATGGCTATCATCAAAAAGTCTACAAATAGGGAGTTCCCTGGTGGTCTAGTGGTTAGGATTCTGTGCTTCACTGCTGTGGCCCGGGTTCAATCCCTGGTCGGGAAACTGAGATCCCACAAGCCGCACAGCAAGGCAAAAGAAAAACCCAAAAAGTCTTTAAATAATAAATGCTGGAGAAGGTGTGGAAAAAGGGAACCCTCATACTGCTGGTGGCAACGTAAATCCATGCAGCCATTGTGGAAAACAGTATGGAGGTTTAAAAAACTAAAAACAGAATTACCACATGACACAGCAATTGCACTCTGGGGTATATATCCAAAAATACCAAAAACACTAATTCAAAAAGATACATGCACCCCAATGTTCACAGCAGCATAATTTACAATGGCCAAGATATGGAAGCAACCTAAATGCCCATCAATAGATGAATGGTTTAAAAAGATGTGGTATATATTGTGTTGGCCAAAAAGTTCATTCGGGTTTTTCCATAGCATCTTACAGAAAACCCCGAAAGAACTTTTTGGCCAATGCAATGTATGATGGGATACTACTTAGCCATAAAGAAGGAAATTTGATATTTGCAGCAACATGGATGGACCTAGAGATTATCATACAAAGTGAAGTAAGTCAGACAGAGAAAGACAAATACTGTATGATATCACTTATATGTGGAATATAAAAAATACAACAAACTAGTGAATAACAAAAAAGAAACAGGCTCACAAATAAAGAGAACTAATGGTTACCAGAGGGGAGACAGAAGGGGAATGGGCTATAGAGGGGTAAAGGAGTAAGAGGTACAAACTATTAAGTATAAAATAAACTATGAGGATATATTGAACAACACGGGGAATATAGCCAATATTTTATAACTATAAATGGAGTATAACCTTTAAAAATTATGAATCAGGGGCTTCCCTGTTGGTGCAGTGGTTGAGAGTCTGCCTGCCAATGCAGGGGACATGGGTTCATGCCCTGGTCCGGGAAGATCCCATATGCCACGGAGTGGCTGGGCCTGTGAGCCATGGCCACTGGACCTGTGCGTCCAGAGCCTGTTCTCTGCAACGGGAGGGGCCACGGCAGTGAGAGGCCACGTACCACACACACACACAAAAATTATGAATCACTATATTGTACACCTGTAACTTATATAATACTGTACAGCAACTATACTTCAATTAAAATTAAAAATGTAAAAAAAAGATTTTTCTTTTTTAATAAACTGAGGTATGCAAGTCATTACAAGCTAAGCCCCAATTTAAGGCCACAAAATATACTTTTGATTTTTGTAAATAAAAATTCAAGTGGGGGGCTTCCCTGGTGGCGCAGTGGTTGTGAATCCACATGCCGATGCGGGGGACACAGGTTCGTGCCCCGCTCCAGGAAGATCCCATGTGCTGCAGAGTGGCTGGGCCCGTGAGCCATGGCCGCTGAGCCTGCGCGTCTGGAACCTGTGCTCCGCGGCAGGAGGGACCACAACAGTGAGAGGCCCGTGGACCACAAAAAAAAAAAAAAAATTCAAGTGGGGAGTTCCCTGGTGGCCTAGTGGTTAGGATTCTGGGCTCTCACTGCTGCGGCAAAATACAGTAACAACTAAAAATTTAAATGACAAAAATAACGTGTATAATGTAAAAAAAATTGTCTATAATATTTTCAGTATCCATAAAACCATAAAAACATTGGGCAACATTTTGCAACAGGCAATTTTTGTGAAAACTATCCAATTACTATACAATAATCTAATTTGTGAAAATTTCGTTTTGATTTCAAAATCTACCCATAACCAGCCAGAATTAAAGTGGACTGATAATTTTAAATGTTTCCAAAACATTCTGACTGTAGAATACTTATAGAATTATATATTTATTACTTTATCACATACTTTTATCAGCCACATTTCACTGAACTAGATTTTTAAAAAAGTAACTTGCAACCTTTCCAGAACATTCAAATGAATATTCATTGAAATAAGAATGTTTTCTAAGTAGTTATCTGTTGTTTATATCATATTAAATAAGCTATTTTTAAATAAACAAAACTTGCATTGAGTTTCAGGGGAAGGACAAAAAACTAATGAACAAAAAAACTTACGTGAAAAGACTATCTGGTATGTGAAATAGCATACTCTAATAGAATTGGTCATTTTGCATTTCAGCATAATAAATGAAATATGTTTAAAGAGGATCTGAAGAGAATTAATTTATCAGTTAGAGCAAACAGAAGTAAGAGATCTCTCAGTACACTTGCAAAAGAATCAAACTATTTCTGTGATAATCCATCAATTGATGAGTGTGCTCTCAATCTCACAGAGTAAATGGATTCAGGAGAAATACGCTATAACAATGATACACATATGGATTGAGTAAAATTTCACAGTATATTTACATGGCATTTATATTAACTTACATGGCACTCTATAAAATGGAACAAAATGAGAATGTTACTAATACAATAAAAATGCCAATAAATTAGAGTTAAGTACAATAAGAGAATTGTGAAAAGGAAACTTATGAAAATATTTTCTATTAAAATTTTAAATAAATACGCCACATACAAGCTCAAAATACAAACCCTGGAATTCAGGTGTTAAGTGCTCAGTGTTTTGTTACATTCATTGATCCTCTCAGGGGCCAAAGTTAACATCTTTATGTCCAAGTCAGCAAACTGAGGCTCAAGGAGCTTCAGCAAGTTGCCCAGATTATTTCCCACTGGGGTATCCACACGGAGACCTCAGTACCCAGCAGACCCCACCTCGATGCCTGTAAGTCCATGGGGGCTGACCCAGATCGTGGATTGTGAGATGCCTCATTTATTTCTGACATGTCCCTGGGGATAGAGGGGTCTGGGGCTAGAGGAATCTGAGGACATCAGGGGGAGCTAAAGGTGGCTGGCACCAGAATGTCACCTGCAAAGGGAGCTGCATAGGAATGGACAGCTCCCCTCTTCACATCTTTCAGTGGACCAGAGGCAGGTCAGATCCTAATCCCCACCTTACATAGGAGGAAACAGGCCTGGAGAGGAGTGTTTGCCTGTGGGTCCTTTCACTGGTCAGGGATACAGAATTAAACCCAGCAGCCTGGATGAGGACTTGTGGAGTCTGACCACTGATATCTTCATCACCCGCCCCCCAGCCAGGCTTTGGGACTCAAAGGAAAGACCAGTCCATCCTGATGAAATCTTGTCCCTGGAACTTCCCTGGTGGTGCAGTGATTAAGAATCCACCTGCCAATGCAGGGGACACAGTTTCAAGCCCTGGTCTGGGAAGATCCTACATGCCACGGAGCAACAAAGCCTGTGTGCCGCAACCACTGAGCCTGCACTCTAGAGCCCACAAGCCACAACTACTGAGCCTGCGAGCCACAACTACTGAAGTCCATGAGCCTAGAGCCTGTGCTCCACAACAAAGAGAAACCACCACAATGAGAAACCCGTGCACCACAATGAAGAGTAGTCCCCGCTCTTGCAACTAGAGAAAGCCCGTGAGCAGCAACAAAGACCCAACACAGCAATAGGTACATAGATAGATAGATAGATAGATAGATAGATAGATAGATAGATAGATAGATAGATAGATAGATATATAAAGTAAATCTTGTCCCCATCTGCTCCAACCCACCAACTTCCACGGTGATATAAACCAGGAAAATGTGTAAGCACTATAAAGCAAGGCTTTATTGTATTCTTCAGTGACTGAACTTAGGAATATAGAGAATATGTTAAAAATGCAGATTAAATTTAAAATGGTATATCTAAGTATCCACTGCATTATGAATACTGCAGATTTTTTTCAAGTGAGAAAATTCTGCCAGTAAAGTTACTCCATAAAGCAAAATCACTTTTTAAAAATATTAAAAGTATTTTAAAATGAGTGAAATTCCAACATACATCTTTGTTGTTTCATTGTCCTATTTGTTAAAGGAAGATAGCCAAGGGTCAATAAAGAAAAAGATTTCAGCAAATATTTTAACAAAGATACACAGCAAATGAATATCTGAAAAAACGCTCATCATGAATCCTTATGGAAACTCAAAAGTGAGGTAACTCTAAAAACTCAGTTAAAAGGCTAAAACTAACACAAATGATAAACCAAGTATTCAGTAGAATATGGAAGAAATGGAATTCTCATACATTGCTGGTAAGATGCAAAAGGTACAATCATTTTAGATCACAATATGTTAGTTTCTTCAAAAGTAAAACAGTTGTGGGACTTCCTTCGTGTTCCAGTGGTTAAGAATCTGCCTTCCAATGTAGGGGACAGGGAATCGATCCCTGGTTAGGGAACTGAAATCCCACATGCCGCAGGGCTACTAACCTCACAGGCCACAATGAAGAGCCCACTTGCCACAACGAAAACCCAGCACAACCAAAAAAAAAAAAAAAAGTAAAAAACAGTTGTGACTCACACATTATATTCTAAGTTACTGACAAAAGATAAAAGAAACATATATATTCTTCATATATTCATATAAAGAACACAATTTTTATACCAGCTTTATTTTCAGAAGTCAAAATTTAGAAACAAACCAAATGCCCATAAAGAGAATGGATAAACTAACCATCGCATATTGAAAAATATTACTCAGCCAAAAACAAAACAAAAACCAAAGCAGTATATACCACTGATGAATCTCAAAGTAATTATGATACATAAAGGAAAACAAAAAAAATATGGTAAACAACAAATGATTCCAATAATATAAATTCAAGAAAATGCAAGGTATCTACTGTAAGGAAAGTAAATCAATGGTTACTTGGAGAGGTGAGAAAGGCAAGGAGATTATAATAGGAATGAGGTAAATATACCATGACAGATATGGTCACTATTAGGACTATGATGATGGTCTCAGAAGTTCACACCTATGTCAAAACTTATCAAATTGTACACTTTAAATATATTCGTATTAGCACATGTAAATTATACCTTAGTAAAACTTTAAAACATAGCTCAAGATTTAAAGATCTCTATGTCCCAGTCCTTTCAGAAAATAGGTTTGGCAACCTTATACTGACTCCATCATTTCTATCCTTATGCCCCAGGGGGTTGGGGCGGCAGTCTTGCCTCAGTGGCAGCAAATATGGTGAGCAATAAAGAACATTTCCACCTGAAGTCAAACAAGAATGCTGTCTGGATCACAAGAGCCACATCTGTGGACTAGATCCCCTTTTTTCTCTTTCTTCCTGCCCATGCAGTAATGGCCTTGAGGTGAATATTACAGAGGCTAAAGGAATCCACAAAACCTTTCAATTATTTTTATTTTCTCTGATGACTTCAGCTATACAAGATAAACATACCTGGAAGTACTGAGATTTGTGTACAAACTGATTCTCCACAGTCATTTTTACATTGACACACTAGTAGGCTGCGGCCTTTTCCCCTCCCTAGTAAACCAGTTTCTGTACCAATTATGGTTTCCCCTGGACCCAATGGTCTTAGAACCAGTGACACTAGGCCAATAAATTGTGGCCATCAGGGAATATGGCTCTCTGTAGACCTGGGGAAGATAATCTCTCAACAGTGCTGAAATGCCCTGTGACCTCTCCTTTAAGGAAGGGAAAAAATTCATTCTGGGGCTTCCCTGGTGGCGTAGTGGTTGAGAGTCCACCTGCCGATGCAGGGGATGCGGGTTCGTGCCCTGGTCTGGGAAGATCCCACATGCCGCAGAGCGGCTAGGTCCGTGAGCAATGGCCGCTGAGCCTGCACGTCTGGAGCCTGTGCTCCACAATGGGAGAGGCCACAACAGTGAGAGGCCTGCGTACCGAAAAAAAAAAATTCATTCTGCTTTCAAAGCTCTTGAGATTCTCACAGCTGCCACTTCTCAGGGACATCTTGGAGACTCCTAAAACACAAAGCCTCCAGGCTTCATATGAAAACCAGAAATCCCTGCGGTCTTTCCTAGGAGGCAGTGGGCAGCAATGCAAATTTGGGCAAAACTGGCAAGCTACTGTCTGCCATCATACCATCCTTCCTCAGACACAGAAATTTTGAGACCCCTAAAAGTTGTTCTCCCCTTTATGCTTACACAGTAAAAACCTGTGTATAAACTACCTGCAGAGTAAACAGAACTTTCAAGATTAAAGAGAGTGTAAAGAGCTTGCAAGGCCTTGATTATTGTACAAGCCAAAGCAATCTGCAGCAGGCAGTTACCCAGTTCATGATTTGGAAGCTGGAAAAATTTACTATTATCATGTGAAACCAACACATCCCTGTGTTGTCATTCTCTGCTAGCTGCCAGCTGAACTTTTGGTATCTTCTGGGTCAATACTGACCAGGTCCATGTCCAAGATAAGTCAGGGAGGAGTGAAAGCTGATGCCATAAATGTTCAGGTGACTCCTAACTTGGCCAATACATTGCAGGACAGAGGTCAGCTTCCCTGAACACACTGGGTTGGTGACTGAGGCACACTGTGTGAACCTACCAGGTGGTGGAGGTGAAATGGCCTTGACCCCAGAGATGGAAGTGACATAAATCTGGGAAGAGCCCTGGACAGGTTAGAGAGTGCAACATAGTCCCACGCTTCCCACATAACTGAAACTTATGGGGAAATCTCCCCACTGTGCATGCTCAAATGTCTGAGAGTTAATTCAGACATATGGCTCCTCAGTTTCCTCTGGAATCCTTACAATGAACAAGAAAACTGCACATCCCCAGTACATCTAAGGCCTTTCTCTAGTGTGAACTCTCTGATGTTGAGAAAGGGTAGATTTTCGCATAAAAAATTTCCCACATTCTCTACACTCATATGGCCTTTCTCCAGTGTGACCTCTCTGGTGTTGACTAAATTGGGAACTATCCCTAAAGGATTTCCCACACTCACTGCACACATAAGGCCTTTCTCCCGTGTGAACTCTCTGATGGTAGCGGAGTTTAGAGCTAGAGATAAAGGATTTCCCACACTCACTGCACTCATAAGGCCTATCTCCTGCGTGAACTCTCTGATGATAACGAAGGGTGGAACTAGAAGTAAAAGATTTCCCACATTTGCTGCACTCATAAGGCCTTTTGCCTGCATGAACTCTCTGATGATAAGAGAGGGTGGCGCTACTAGTAAAAGATTTCCCACACTCACTGCACACATAAGGTCTTTCTCCTGTGTGAACTCTCTGGTGTCGAATCAGTATGGAGCTATTGGTAAAAGATTTCCCACACTCACTACACTGATAAGGCTTTTCTCCCCTGTGAACTCTCTGATGATAACCAAGGCCAGAAATAGAGGTAAAAGACTTCCCACATGCACTACACTCATAAGACCGTTCTCTATTATGAATTTTCCGGTGTGTTGAGAGGGAAGATTTTTGGCTAAAAGATTTCCCACATTCACCACACTCATAAGGTCTTTCTCCAGTGTGAGCTCTCCGGTGTTTATTGAATTGTGATCTATCCTTAAAGGATTTCCCACATTCACTGCACTCATAAGGCCTTTCTCCACTGTGCACTCTGTGATGATAACGGAGACTGGCACTAAAAGTAAAAGATTTCCCACATTCACTGCATTCATAAGGCCTTTCTCCTGTGTGAACTCTCTGATGATAACGGAGGGTAGAACTAGAGGTAAAAGATTTCCCACATTCGCTGCATTCATAAGGCCTTTTTCCTGCATGAACTCTCTGATGATAACAGAGGGTGGAGCTGGAGGTAAAGGATTTCCCACATTCACTGCACACATAAGGCTTTTCTCCTGTGTGAACTCTCTGGTGTTGAATGAGTGTCCACCTATTGTTAAAAGATTTCCCACATTCACTACAGTTGTAAGGCCGTTCTCCTGTGTGAACTCTCTGGTGTAAAAGGAGGTTATTCCTTCGGATAAAGGATTTCCCACATTCACTACACTCATAAGGCCTTTCTCCAGAATGAACTCTCTGATGATATTGGAGGTCAGACCTAGAGATAAAAGATTTCCCACATTCACTGCACTCATAAGGCCTTTCTCCTGTGTGAATTCTCTGATGATAACGGAGGGCAGAGCTAGTGGTAAAAGACTTTCCACATTCATCACACCCATAAGGCCTTTCCCCAAGGTGACCTCGTTCATGATACTGGAGGGTGGAGCTACAAGAAAAAGATTTCCCACATTTATTGCACACATAAGGCTTTTCTCCTGTGTGAATTCTCCGGTGTCGAATGAGTGTCCACCTATTGTTAAAAGATTTCCCACATTCACTGCACTCATAAGGTCTTTCTCCAGTGTGTACTCTGTGATGATAACGAAGGCTGGAGCTAAAGGTAAAAGATTTCCCACATTCACTACACTCATAAGGCCTTTCTCCTGAGTGCACTCTCAGGTGTATAATTAGGTTGTTTTTCCGGGTAAAGGACTTCCCACATTCACTACACTCATAAGGTCTTTCTCCAGTGTGAACTCTGTGATGATAACGGAGAGCAGTACGAGTGATAAAAGATTTCCCACATTCACTGCACTCATGAGGCCTTTCTCCAGAATGAACTCTCTGATGGTAACGGAGGTCAGAACTAGAGATAAAAGATTTCCCACAATCACTGCACACATAAGGTCGTTCTCCTGTGTGAGATCTCTGATGATAACTGAGTGCAGACATAGAAGTAAAAGATTTCACACAGTCAGTACACTTATAAGGCCTTTCTCCAATTTGAAATCTCCTATGTGGAAAGAACACTGAGCTATGGCTAAAAGATTTTGAGCATTCACTGCACACATAACTGCTTTCTCCACTGTGCCATGAATGGGGATAAATGAGGACAGATTTGTGGCTTAAGGATTTCCCACATTTGCTGCACTTGTACTGCCTTGCCCCAGTATGAAGTCTTAGATGTTGACAGAGGGTTGAGCTTTGCCTAAAAGATTTTCCACATTCACCACATACATGAAGCTTTTTTCCAGTGTGGATTCTCTGGTGCAGAACAAATGAGGATTTGTACTTGAATGCTTTCCCACATTCACTGCACACAAAACACTGTCTTCCACTGTGGACACCATGGTCCTGAACAAGTGTGTGTTTGGGGCTGAGGGCTTTCTTGCATTCTACCCAGGTGTGACGGCTTTTCCTGCCTTGTGAAGTTGACCCACACTGGCTGATTGTGTTTGGCTTCTCCACAGTATGAGTGTCCTGTTGCTGTAGATGTCCCACGATGGTTGGGAAGTCCTTTTCAAACTCCCCACAACACAATGGCTTCTGTGACACATGGAATCTGCAGCTCTTCACAAACAAGGCCTCATCCACACTGCTTCTGAGGGTTTTCTTTTCCATGTACTGCTCCTGGTGCTGCTGAAAGTTTGCACTAAAATAAAATCGTTTTGCACATGCTCCACACCTCAAAAGTTTCTGGCTGTGTTGTGTTTCCCGGCACTCAGCCAAGTGGAAAACATTTCTCAAGACTGGACCACACATCTCACAGGGGTGTGTCTTCTGGAAAGACAAATCTGCCTTGGGAGTCCTAGCCTGTGACACTCCTAGAGAAGTGATCTGTTCAAAAGGTGCCTCTGCATCCTCTGCTCCACAGCAGCAACCTGAACAGAAAGAAATGCTGGTCAAGTACATGTCCACTATAGGGAAGGGTCAAGTTCATCACAGATGTCCATCTGTCTCATCTAGGTATTAGTCTATGAGATGCTTTTCAAGATACAGAAGTTGGAATTCAGTTGAAAGAACAGCCGACTGTTTTGCATTACTGAGCCTCAAGATCACAGAATAGTCGAGACCTCACCAGGGGAAGGAAACAAAACACAGAGTGTGACACAAGGAAGAGAGGCAGGGTCTACAACTCATTTCTTTCCCAATGGCTCCTTGCAGGATTTTTCTGCTGCTGATGTGAGATGATAGAAACGTGCATCTAAGCCCATTAAAATCCCACAGCAACATATTAGCTGCTATTCAAAGTCAATTTAGGGAAATGTGAACATATCACAGCACAACCAATGTTGGTGAGTACTACAGAAAGAGTGGTGAGAAAAATGGGAGATGTGGAGTCCAGAGAGGTAGAAATTATCCCTGGGCTGGAAGTCACCATAGGAATTACAAGTAGTAGAACTGACAAGTCAGGCAAGTGTTAACAGTGGAAAAGGAAATATAGAAGTAAGGTATAGCCACTGCAAATGGCACCTAAACCCTGGTTGAACAAAGATAGATTCCTGGTATGATCTGAAAACAGCCTGATGTCATACTCTACTCAGCTGCCATTCACCAGGACCAGGCCCCCTCTGAGCCCACCATGCCATGACTGGAGTCATATCCATCCTGGCACATCTGTAAGCCCTAGTTAAGCAACTACATGGTACATGCAGGATACAAATCCTAAGGTAAAAACAGGACAGATGAATGACTTCTACTGTCACAGAGCAACTCAGCACATAACAGACACAGAAAACCAATCTAGAAGTGATATCAGCGTAACAGCAGAGGACACCAACCTTTACCACCAACAAAAAACAGACAGCTAACTGCAAACAAAATTGACCCTTGGAGGACTCAGAAATCCAATTAAGACACTGCAGCAACACAATGGAAATTGAAAAGTAGAATAACCACACAAAAGTGATCGCTGGGGGGCTTCCCTGGTTGTGTAGTGGTTAAGAATCTGCTTGACAATACACGGACATGGGTTCAAGCCCTGGTCCAGGAAGGTCACACATGCCATGGAGCAACTAAGCCTGTGCACCATAACTACTAAGCCTGAGCTCTAGAGCGTGTGAGCCACAACTACTGAGCCCAAGTGCCACAACTACTGAAGCCCACGCACCTAGAGCCCATGCTCCACAAGAGAAGTCACCAATGAGACGCCCACACACTGCAACGAAGAGTAGCGCTGCTCGACACAAGTAAAGAAGACCCACGTGCAGCAACAAAGACCCAACGCAACCAAAAATAAATACATATTTTTTTAAAAAAAAGGATCGCTGGGGACATCAGCTTAACAGACATGTGGAGATGGATAGGAAATAAGATGAATGGTGGGAACTATGTGTATCAGCCAAATGGTGGCTGCCATCACATTCCCCAATGCCCTGCTCTGCAAAGGACCCCATTAGCCTTTGCTTCGGAGAACCTCAACAGGTTCTCCTCAACCTATGCAGGCCCCGATATAGCCGCAGATCCCACTGTCTGCACGGCAGAGAAGAGCAAGTGTTTATAGGTGTGAACACCAGCTCCCTGCTCTGCAGAGGGTACTGGCAGCTCTTTCAATAAGGTAACTAACAGCCATGACCATGGGGGACCTGCAAGAGAATAATATGCTGAATCACACCTGTTCCTCCAAAAGTAGCTATTGCTCTATTTCAAAACCATGGCTGCCACCCCCATAAATCCTGCACACACCCTAAACCTCAGAGCCCCAACTGTGAAACTGATGCCCATATTCCATAACCTGACTCCACAGCTGTCACCTGAATGCCTGTCTCAGGCACGAGATTCATGGCCACTATACGTGAGTTAGTTCCTCAGACACTTCTGTGTGCACCTAGACTCCAGTCAAGGCTCCATCACTGCTCAGTGTGCAACTGCATCTCACAAAGCAAAGTCAACACTGCTGCAGGCTGTTCAGTGTCTGGGACCCTAGAACTGCTACTGCTCTGCATTTATCACACCCTAGAATCCAGATCTATAACTGCTCCACAGTGCCCACACATCAGACACCAATGCCATCACCACCATGAAGCACCACCCCCCAACCAAGAGCCGGACTTACCATCAAGAGGGAGCCCCTCAGTCAAAACATTTCCCTTGGGAGAAAGAGATCAGGAAATCCCCAGCAATCTTCTCTACTACTGTGGATACCGACAACTTTAGCTATTGAGGACCCCTGCAGTCTTTGCTGAGACTGATCTCAGTTGACAGAGCTGGACAGACTCTAAGCCCCTGGGCCTTGTTGTAGTCGGAACAGCAACTACCCATCAAGCTGGCATACTAACACCCACAAAAAGGTGAAGATCTTCCCCACCAAAACCTTACGTAAAGTCTGAAAGAAATGACTGCTCCATTAAATGTATTAACATCAAAGCAAGGCTACATGAAACACACACAAAATAATCAAGGAAACATGACACCCCCCAAAGGAACATAATAATTTATCAGTTGCCCCAAAGAAAGGGAAATCTATAAACTGTCAGACAAGAAATTCACAATAATTTTTTTTTTTTTGGCCACGTCATGAAACATGCGGGATCTTAGTTCCCTGACCAGGGATCAAACCCATGCCCCCAGCAGTGGAAGCACAGAGTCTTAACCACTGGACCACCAGGGAAGTCTCTCACAATAATTGTTTTAATGAAGCTCAATGAGCTACTAGAAAACACAGACAGACAATCCAACAAAATAAGGAAAACAATATGCAAACTAAATAAAGTTTCAAACAGAGACAGAAAATATGAAAAAGAACCAAACAGAAATTATGGTGAAGAGTATGATGAACAAAACGAAAAACACGGTAGCATATCAATAGCTAACTTGATCAATCAAAACAATGAATATGAAACTGAAGGTAGGTCTTTGAAATTATCCAATCAAAGGAGAAAAAAGACAAAACGACCAGAAAGAATTTTAAAAAGTCTACATGAGTTATGGGACATTGTGAAACAAAACAATATTTGCATAATGTGAGCCCTAGAAGGAGTAGAGAGAGAGGAAGGGGCAGAAAATTTATTTAAAGAAATAATGGACGAAAACTTTCCAAATCTGGGAAAAGTGGACATTCAGGTACATGATGCTCAGAAGTCCCCAAACAGATTCAATCCACAGACGACTTCACCAAGACACATTAATATAAAACTCAAAAAGTAATGATAAAGATAATTTTAAAAGCTGTAAGAAAAAAGAAACCCCTCATACAAGGGAAACCCCATAAAGTGGTTTTCTTAGCTGAAACACTGCATACCATGAGAGTGAGATGATATGTTCTAGATACTGGGGTGGGGGAAAAAATTGCAAACCAAGAATACTTAACCAGCAATACTATTCTTCAGTAATAAGGAAGAAAGACTTTCTCAGACAAACAAACTGGGGAAGTTCATCACCACTTGAGTACCTCACCAGAAATGCGAAAGACTAAAGAATTCTTTTAGCTGAAATAAAAGTATGCTAACTAGGGACTTCCCTGGTGGTCCAGTGGCTAAGACTCCGTGCTCCAAATGCAGGGGGCCTGGGCCCCATCCCTGGGCAGGAAACTAGATCCCGCATAGTGCAACAAAGATAGAAGATCCTGCATGTTGCAACTAAGACCCAGCACAGCCAAAAAAAAAAAAAAAAAAAAAAGAAAAAAGAGTATGCTAACTACTAACATGAAATCATATGAAAATATAAAACACACAGGTAAAGATAAGTATATGGTCAAATTCAGAATACTCTAATACTGTAAAACTGTGTTAATCACTCAACTCAACTACAAAGGATAAAAAACAAGAGTATTAAAAACAACTATACCCACAATAACTTGTTGATGGTTACCCAATACACAGTATAAAAACATGTAAATTGTGACATCAAAAACATAAAATGCATGTGTGGGGGAAGTATAAGAGTAGATTTTTTGTATGAGATTGAAGTTACATTGTTATCAGCATAAAATAGAATGCTATGTTTTATATAAGCCTTATGGTAACCCCAAAGCAAAACCCTATACTAGACACAAAAGACAATGAGAAAGGAATAAAAGTATATTACCACAGGGACTTCCCTGGTGGTGCAGTGGTTAAGAATCTGCCTGCCAATGCAGGGAACACGGGTTTGAGCCCCGGTCTGGGAAGATCCCACATGCCACAGAGCAACTAAGCCCGTGTGCCACAACTGCTGACCCTGCGCTCTAGAACCCACAAGCCACAACTACTGAGCCCACGTGCCACAACTACTGAGCCCATGTGCCACAACTATGAAGCCCGCGTGCCTAGAGCCTGAGCTCTGCAACAAGAGAAGCCACCGCAGTGAGAAGCCCGTACACCACCGACGAAGAGTAGCCCCCATTCGCCACAACTAGAGAAAAGCCCACGCCCAGCAACAAAGACCCAATGTAGCCAAAAATAAATTTAAAAAAAAAAAGGAGTTGGTACTTAAAAAAAAAAAAGTGTATTACCACAGAAAATCATCAAGTCACAAAGGAAGACAGCAAGAGAAGAAGAAACTACAAAACAGCCATACAATAATAAGATGGCAACAGTAGGTCCTAAAAATATTCTCCAATTAAATGACATACAGTGACTGAACAGAAAAAAAAAAAGACCTCAACTATATGCTACCTACAATAGAGTAACTTCAGCCTTAAGGACACACGCAGGCTGAAGGTGAAGGAATTGAAAGAGATATTCCACGCAAATAGAACTCAGAAGAGAACAGAGTAAGATATACTTAAGTGAGACAAATAGACTTTAAATCAAAAACTATCACAAGAGGGACTTCCCCGGTGGTGCAGTGGTTAAGAATCTGCCTGCCAATGCAGGGGACATGGGTTCAAGCCCTGGTCTGGGAAAATCCCACATGCTGTGGAGCAACTAAGCCTGTGCACTACAACTACTGAGCCTGCACTCTATGGTGAGCCATAACTACTGAGCCTGCGTGCCACAATTACTGAAGCCCACATGCCTAGAGCCCGTGCTCTGCAACAAGAGAAGCCACTGAAATGAGAAGCCCACACAACACAATGAAGAGTAGACCCTGCTCACTGCAACTAGAGAAAGCCCACGTGCAGCAACAAAGACCCAATGCAGCCAAAAATAAATTAATTTTTAAAAAACAAATAAAGATCACTCTTAAAAAAAAACTATCACAAGAGACAATGTTCATTACGTAATGATAAAGAAATTGATTCACCAGGAGAATGTAACAATTTAACTATATATATACGTACCATATATTAAAAATTAAGCAAATATGACCAGATCTGAAGGCAGGAATTTTTTTATTTTTTTGGCCACGCCGCACGGCATGCAGGATCCTAGTTCCCCAACCAGGCATCAAACCTGTGCCCCCTGCAGTAGAAGCACAGAGTCTTAACCACTGGACTGCCAGGAAAGTCCCAGCAAAAGAATATTAACACATTTCTGACTAGAAATGCATTAATACATCTTTTGTTATTCAAATGTTATTGACCCGGAGACATATCAATACGTTTTTAGAGAGTGACACAATTAACATCACCGTGTGAAGTTGTTAGAACTTAAAATTGATCAAGGGTTCATTATACAACTTATGATTATCATTATCTCTCACATTTTCCTCCATTAGGTTTTTGTTCCAACCTCGTATACATTAAACGCAAGTTTATTACCGTAAAATTTTCAAAAATGATGCATTGCAAAATTGAGTGATGAAGAATTTTTTGGTGAATATTATGCAGATACTTTCTCTGTCTGAGCGACATATATACTAGTGTCTCAGAAGATGACAGTTCTTCAGAATATAGTTCTGATTCAGACGATGTGAATATTAGACCAACAAAAAGACAAAAAACCGTAGTGAATGACTCTACTGTGGAAAGTGAAAATGAAACTCAAGAATGCTCCTTTGCTTCTATGTAAGAGTGGATTGAAGACAACATTTCACAAAAATTAGAAGACTTTATAGTGTGTCAGGTGTAACTATTGAATGTAATAACCCGCCAAGTGTTAGTGAAATAACAGAATTAATTTTTGGTAACGACTTTTTCGAGTTGGTCACTTCTCAAACAAACTTATATCACCAACAGAATGAAAAATCATATAAAAAGTATGATAAGGCTTTAAAATGGACTAATGTAACCAACAGTGATATGAAGAAGCCTCTTGGGTTAATAATTTTGATGAGACAAGTAAGAAAGTCACAGTGGAAAGAATATTGGTTGACTGATCCCTTACTTGAAACACTTATCAAAGATTAAGATGAGAAGAAGGTTCAAACAAATAATGACATTTCTTCACTTTAACGATAACTCGGAAACTCCACTTCCTACAGACAGAATTTCAAAAATTAAACCTCTTTTGGCTTATTTTCTACCAAAATCTCAATCGATCTATACACCCAAACAAGAGCTATCACTTGATGAGGCAATGATAAAGTGGAGAGGACAACTCAGATTCAAAACCTATAATCCTGGAAAATTTACAAAATATGGAATTTTGGTCAGGATGCTTAACGAAAGTGAAACTGGATATACATGCAACCGTGATATTTACATGGGTGAAGGAAAGAAACTGCAAGAAACAATATTGTTGGTCCTACAACCTTGGTTCATGGCACCATATTTACCAAGACAATTATTACAACAGTCTGTCCACATCTGTAATGTTGTTGAAAAATAAAACCAGAGTTTGTAGGACTATAAGAGAGAATAATGGTCTACCAAACCAATTAAAGGAGAAATCTAAACATCTACAGAGGGTAGAAATGACATTCTTACAGAAGGGAGAAGTGATTCTTCTTATATGGAAAGACAAGAGGCTAGTCTGCATGGTGACAACTATTCATTACACCTCCATAGCATCTACAGTAAAGGAAGACAGAAAGACTGACCATCAGATAACTAAGCCCAATAATATTTTAGAGTATAATAAATATATGAAAGGAGTTGATCGTTCTGATCAATATCTGGCAAACTTCAATATCCTCTGGAAAACTCGAAAATGATATAAGAAAGTGGGTTTCTAGTTGAGTAACTGCAGTTTATTCAATGTATTTAAAATTTATTGCAGCCTTAATGCACAGAATAAAATGACTTACAAGCAATTTTTTAAATAAATTTATTCATCTATTTATTTATTTTTGGCTGCATTGGGTCTTCGTTGCTATGCTCATGCTTTCTCTAGTTGTGGCAAGCAGGGGCTACTCTTTGTTGTGGTGTGTGGCCTTCTCACTGAGGTGGCTTCTCTTGTGGAGCACGGGCTCTAGGCATGCGGGCTCGGTAGTTGTGGCTCATGGGCTTAGTTGCTCCACTGCACGTGGGATCTTCCTGGACCAGGGATTGAACACATGTCCCCTGCATTTGCAGGCAGATTCTTTTTTTTTTTTTTTTTTTTTGCGGTACGCGGGCCTCTCACTGCTGTGGCCTCTCTGGTTGCAGAGCACAGGCTCCGGATGCGCAGGCTCAGCAGCCATGGCTCACGGGCCCAGCTGCTCCACGGCATGTGGGATCTTCCCAGACCGGGGCATGAACCCGTGTCCCCTGCATCGGCAGGCAGACTCTCAACCACTGCGCCACCAGGGAAGCCCTTGCAAGCAGATTCTTAACCATCGCGCCACCAGGGAAGTCCCATAAGCAGTTTTTGTCAGCAGTAGCTAGAGAATGGGTAACTGATCATTCCGGTGAATGCAGTGGTAGTCCCACACCTGATCCTTCCCGTGGCGTTTCTAAAAGAGCCCCCCAAGAGATTTCCCTGGTGGTCCAGTGGGTTAGACTCCACACTCCCAATGCAGGGGGCCCAGGTTCGATCCCTGGTTGGGGAACTAGATCCCACATTCATGCCACAACTAACAGTCTGCATGTCACAACTAAGAAGTCCACCGTACTGCAATAAGAAGCCCGTGTGCCACAACTAAAAGATCCCGCATGCAGCAACTAAGACCAGGCGCAGACAAAATAAATAAAATAATAAATAAATATTTTAAAAATAAAAAAATAAAAGAGCCTCCCCACAAAGATCCACCTTGTTGACTACCAGGTAAAATAAAAGAACATATTCTAGAGGAAATAATACCCAAAGGGCTTAAAAAAAAAATGCCTCCAGAAAGTATAGAGTCTGCTCTTCCAGGGGAAAGCACAGTGAAACGGTGTATTTGTAATAGATGTTCTGTTCCCCTGCACAGAGATTCCTGCTATACTGCCTATCACACTCTAACAAAGTATTAGAATGCTTTAGTAAGACATGTACAAAGTTTCAAATAAATACGTTAAGTGCAAAAAAAGTTGTTGATATTTACTCAAACTAACAAATTGCCGGCCACAGGCATTAGTTTCTGAAAAAATCTCCCAGTCAATAATGTGTTAATAGGGAACTTAAATATCCCCCTTTCAACACAGGTGGATATCCAGATAGAAAGTAAGGGTATCTTTGAATTGGACAACACTTTAGTCCAAATGAATGTAACAGATGTATACAGAACATTCCATCCTATTACAGCAGAATATACACTCTTCTCAAGTGCATATAGAATATTCTCTAGGATAGATTATATGCTATGTCAAGCAAGTCTTAACAAGTTTCAGAAGACTCAAACCATATCAAGTAACTTTTCCTAACACAATGGATAACACTAGAAACCAGCAACAGGAGGAAAGCTTAAAAATTCAGATATGTGAACATTAAACAATATGCTCCTGGCCAATGAATCAGTCAAAGGAAAAAATCAACAGGAAAATCAAACGTACCTTGAGAAAAACAAAAATAGAAACAAAACATATACAATGTGCAAAAGCAGTTTTAAGAGAAAAGTTTAGAGCAATAAATGCCAGCATTAAGAGAAAAATCAAGTTTAGAGCAATAAATGCCAGGATTAAGAGCAAAAAATGCCAGCATTAAATAAACAACCAAACTTTACATCTCCAGGAACTAGAAAAAGAACAAACTAAGACCAAAGTTAGCAGAACAAAGGAAAAAATAAAGATCAGAGCAGAGGGGAATTCCCTGGCAGTCCAGTGGTTAGGATTCCATGCTTCCACGGCAGGGGGTCCAGGTTCGTTCTCTAGTTGGGGAACTAAGATCCCCGCCTGCCACATGGCACAGCCAAAAAAGAAAAAAAAGAAAGATCAGAGCAGAAATAAATGAAACAGAAACTATAAAAACAATAAAAAAAGATTAACAATACTAAGAACTGGTTTTGCTTAAAGATAAATAAAACTGACAAACCTTTCTCTAGACTTCTGAGATGGAAGACTCAAATAAGTTAACAGAGAAATAAAAGAGAAACAAAGGATCATAAAAGACTACTATGAACTGTTATACACCAACAAATTAGATAACCTAAAAGAAACAGACTAGAAACATACAACCTACCAATACTGAATCATAAAGAAACAGAAAATTTGAATAGACCAATAACAAGTAAGGAAATTGAACCAGTAAGCAAATCTTCCAACAAAAAAAATAGGCCATGACCAGATAGATTTCATTGGTGAAATTTATATTTTAATATGTAAAACATTGATATATAAGGTACTCTACAACTCAACAGGAAAAGAACAATCTAATTAAAAAGTGGACATTTTATCAAAGATAAAATGGCTGAACAGACATTTTATCAAAGATCTACAAATGGCTAACAGGTATATGAAAAAATGTTCCTCCTGGGTTTCCCTGGTGGTGCAGCGGTTGAGGGTCCGCCTGCTGATGTGGGGGACGTGGGTTCGTGCCCCAGTCTGGGGGCATCCCACATGCCGTGGAGCGGCTGGGCCCATGAGCCATGGCCACTGAGCCTACGCGTCCAGAGCCTGTGCTCTGCAATGGGAGAGGCCACAACAGTGAGAGGCCCGTGTACCGCAAAAAAAAAAAAAAAAAAAAGTTCCTCTTCACTAATCATCTCACTGATCATCAGGAAAATGCAAATCAAAACCAAAATGAGGGGCTTCCCTGGTGGTTCAGTGGTTGAGAGTCCGCCTGCCGATGCAGGGAACACAGGTTCATGCCCCAGTCCAGGAAGATCCCACATGCCGCAGAGCAACTAAGCCCGTGAGCCACAACTACTGAGCCTGCGCTCTGGCGCCCACGAGCCACAACTACTGAAGCCTGCATGCCTAGAGCCTGTGCTCTGCAACAAAGCCACCTCAATGAGAAGCCCGCACACCACAACAAAGATTAGCCCCCACTCACCGCAACTAGAGAAAGAATGTGCACAGCAACAATGACCCAATGCAACTAAAAATAAATAAATACATTTATTAAACAAAACAAAAAACCAACACTGCAAGGACTTCCCTGGTGGTCCAGTGGGTAAGACTCCACACTCCCAACGCAAGGGGCCCAGGTTCAATCCCTCGGGGAACGAGATTCCACATGCAGGCAACAACTAAGAGTACACATGCTGCAACTAATAAGTCTGCATGTCACAACTAAGAGTCCGCATGCTGCAACTAAATATCCCGCATGCCACATTGAAGACCCAGTGCAGCCAAAATAAATAAATAATTAAAAAAAAACTTTGGATAAACGTATATTAAAAAAATAAATAAATAAACACTACAAACCTTGCAGTAGGACACTGAAAAGTAGCTCATCGTTCAGGTAAGTAATGACCATGATAATGCCTGCATGCCTGGCACAGGCAGGCACAAAGAAATGTTAGGTAAATGAAGGGATGAAGGGAGTTCCCTGGCGGTCCAGTGGTCAGGACTTGGTGCTTTCACTGCTGTGGCCCTGGTTCAATCTCTGGTCGGGGAACTAAGATCCCCCAAGCCATGCAGCTCAGCCAAGAGAAGAAAAATATATATATAATTAAATTAAATTAAAATAAAAACAAGTAAATAAAAGAAGGGATCAAATCTTGGACACAGAGGTGAAAAGGATCTAGACACACTGACCCAGACAGAGAGAAGGAAGTAAGGTAGAATCCATTAAGCTCACTGCAATACTACTGGCTTGGAATCCTTTTCCTAAGAGCGTTCAATACAGCAGGTATCAGGGTTGATATTGCAGGAGAAGGTAGAGGGCAGTGCAAACAGCCCAGTCCTAGCTACCACAGCAACTACACGGAAAGCTTGGGAAGCAAGTAGTGCCCACAGTTCACATGTATAAGAACAGAGCACCCCCCGGGAAAAGGAGGGTGAGGTGGGATAGAGCCTAGTCCAGGACGCTGGGAAGGCTTTGAGTCTTACCCAGTGAGGATATAAGTGCAAAGTTCTCCAGCATCACATCGAGGTACAGGCGTCTCTGAGTCTCATCAAGGAGCCTCCATTCCTCCCAGGAGAAGTACACAGCAATGTCCTCAAAGGTCACACTGCACGTCTATGAGAGAGAAAGAATGAGCTATGAACATTCTCTCTCTAAGCTCCCACAATCCATCTCATCACACACCTATCCCACCTTCATCCTCTTCCAGAGCTCTCCACCGAACAGGAATTTCAGGCCTAAGTGCCACTGATGCCCACCTATCCCTCAGGGTCTCTTCATTCACTGTGTTCAGTCCTCAACACCACTGGACAGGACAGCACAGAGATGTCATCCAAGCTCTGGTTCTGGCCTGTAGGGTCCCATCCATCCTGTCAATCAATTCCCCTGGGGTCTCTAGGCTGTGACTCACAGACACAACCAAACTTGGGTTCAAGCTTCAACCTTCAGTCCCCAATAACAGGGTCCTGGTGCCATGAGCTAGCACTTCCTCTTAGTGTGCCCATCATTCTGTAGACTGTACCTCTCTCACATCTTCAGTCCCCACAGTTGCACTCCCACAACTATGCACGTGGGGAAAACTGCTTTGAAGGCCTCCTTCATACTTTTATTGATCCTTGCTCAATTTTAACCACCCAGAAGCACATGTGATTACAGATGCCCATGACCCACTTCCACTTTTGTGCTGCACTCCCTGTCCCCTCAGCGGCCATCACTGTCCTCTCTCCCTCAACCTTCCTTGGAATCCTGGCACTGACAGTGTCCGTTCCAGGCACAGTGACTCTCACAAATGACCATATTTGCCCCAGACCTACCCACCATCAAGATCAAACACACCACACCACACCACACCAAACCTCACCACAAAATTCTGGTGAACCTGTACATTAGTGAATTAGCAGGAGCCCTAGCCTCATCATCTTGTTTCAATTACTCCAACGCCTCCACAGCCATCTCATGTCCACTAATCTCACAAAAGCTTTAGTCGCCTGTCAAACCATTCTCTTCAATTCAGTTACCCATTCTCTTCCATATGGTTACCATGTTCACTTCTATCCTTCACCTGCATTTGTGTGCTCAGCAACCCTGATCAGGTGTGGAGCAGGGAAACCACTCATCATGCACCCTCCTCTTTCAGACCAGCGAACAGCATTGCCAGGATGACCTGCATTCCCCCACATAAATGGGATCCACAGTTCCTCCCTGTTCCACACAAGAGCCACCTTCCTCCCCAGATTTCCAGACACCCAACTGCTGCCTCCACTCGCTTTCTCTGAAACATCTCAGACTCTTGACAAGGCCAAAACAAAACATCTGATATTCCCAAGTAAAATTAACCTACCATAACTTTCCCATCTCAGTTGATGGAGCTTTCATCCCATTAGCTCCTAAAACCGGAAACACTGGGGTCATCCCTGACTCTTCCCTTTCTCTCCCTCACCCGCAACATCTAAAAATCTACTTGACTCTCCTTAAAACATGGATGGAAAGTCCAACTTCTTTCCCACCTCTGTGGCCACCACCCTGGTCCAACACTCATCTGGATTATAGTAAATGCCTCCTTGGCAGCTCCCTGCCTCTTATATTACTCATACAGTCTGTTCTCTTCTTTGCAGGCAATGGAACTCACTAAGACCTGCATAAGAATCAACCCCTTCCGCTTATCCAAACCTCTCATTATCTCCATAACAGACGTCCAAATTCTTGACAATTACAGACCTGATTCTTGACACTCAGCTCTTTGGTCCTAATAAAATGGAAACTGGCTGTACCCTATCTCCAGCATAGTCATACCTCCAAACATTTGCGCATGTCAGTATCTGGTCCTGTCACAACATTTCACACGTGTTTATATTGACTGACAGCAATAGCAATACCTCCGTGTAACCCTTGGCCTGCACTCAGGACTGGGCTTGAGGTATCCCCAGGGTCCCCACACCCACGAGCTTGGGAAAAAGCAAGGAAGACGTTAAAGACACTACAATCCCAGACACCATTTGGGTGGTGTCAGGGACAGTGAGTGACTGGGACAACCTCCTCTTCCGTGTATAGGTTTCCTAAGTGCTTTTCATCCTTCAGAACCTGCGAAGAGGGGTAGGCAACAAGGACTGGGCTCCAGATGAGGTCAGGCCTCCCCTGTATCCCCGTCCAGCCCTGGATTCCGGTGACCTCGGGCTAAGTGACTAGCTTCTGCGCCTCAGTCCTCAATGCTGCTTCTTACTAGCGCCTTGTGCCTCACTGTCGTTTTCAGCTCCATTCTAGTTTGTTCTCTCTTTAATCAGTTTTTGGAAAACTTTTGAAACCCTAATACAGACTGTATTCCTCTTCTGTCCACTACCCTCCATGGCATCCCTCAGAATGAAGAAAAAACCTCTCCGCCAGCCAGTACAGGGGTCACGCTACCACACACTTCCCTGCAGATATCAGACGGACCCCAGGTTTCCCAATACTCCCGGCTCAATCCAACCTCCAAGCCTTTGCATCTGTCAGTACCTCCGCCTGTCACCCTCTCTCACGCGGCCATCACACTATCAAAAACAGACCCACCCACGAACGCCCCACCATCCCGGACACCGCGTCCTGGGCTGCGGGCACGTGAGCAGGCGCCCCGCACTCGGGGCTTTAGTGTCTGGTGGGGTGAGGGCGGTGAGGGCCCGGAGGATGAGCGTTTACCTGAGGCGGGGTCCTCAGCGCCGTCGCTGCCAACGCCATCAGAGTCTGGGGGCAGAGCGGGGCCGGTAGCGGCGGGAGAGGCGGGTGGACGCGGGCACGGCAGGCCCGGGACACCCCCGGCGGCGTCGCCGAACTTCAGACCGGCCTCTATGCAGCGGAGACAGCGGCTCCTCTTGGACCTTCTCAACCCTGTCACCCAAGTCCCGGCCCAGCGTTCCGGAGCGACAACAGATACGAAAGCAATAAAAATGGCCGCCACGAAGAGGACGCCGGAAGTCCCACCCTGATGAGATGCGCACGCACGGAAATGCTTTCATCTTGACCTTTTATTGGCTCAACTCGGCGCACTACCTTCTGGGTAGTGTAGTTCCTAGCGATCCAGAGCCCCTCCCCCCACCCCCCACCCCCGCCCCGGAAATGTGTTCTCCATCTTGACCACCAGAGAGTGGTCCAAGCGGTACTCTGGGGAGTACTTGAGAGTGGTCATCCTACATAGATGGATTTACTCGCTGTGAACGCAGGAGAAAGACGTAGTCTCATACTCCGTGAAGGTCAGCCTGCTACCAGGGAATAAAATTGAGATGCTCCCAAATCTACTTATCTAAATGGCTGTATCATTCCACAGAGTAATTCAGACATAAAATAGTCCACCTATAGTTGGAGACATTGTGCTATTCCTCTTGAAATACGTGTAGCCCGAGGCATTAGTAAGTTTTGTAAATTCTACTATGATTGGCTGGGAACAAAGGAAAAGACTGTACAGAGACATGACTGAGAAGAAAGAAGATGGGTGTTTGGCCACCCTGAAACAAACATGATCTCTGCCTCTGGTTCCCACAGAAAACTCTGCCTTGCCTATATAGTTAGCAATTGTGTCCTACCCATTGAGGAACACTTTTTTATTTATTTATTTATTTGATTGCACCGGGTCTTAGTGGCAGCAAACAGTCTTCTTAGTTGCGGCTCACCAGCTCTTTAGTTTCAGTGTGTGGGTTCCTTAGTTGTGACATGAGAACTCTTAGTTGCAGCATGCATGTGAGATCTAGTTCCCTGACCAGGGATTGAACCCAGGTCCCCTGCATTGGGAGCGTGGAGTCTTAACCACTGCACCATCAGGGAAGTCCCATTGAGGAACACTTTTATCCATATAATATTTCTTACTGTATATCCTTAAATATACTCAACTCCATTTAGTAAACTGACATCTATCTCAGATTGAGACCAATGTAACTAATGCTGTTTTGGCTGGGGTCAGTGACTGCAGCTTTCAGAGTCACAGCGTGTCTGTGTTACCGAACCAGGTTTGTTTGCCCCACATTCAGAAAGTAAAAGGCCAAGACGTTGAGGTTTGCAGCAGAAAAAGTGTTTATTCGTGTGGCATCAAAGGGAGGAGTCAGGAGAACTGGTCTCAGATCCACCCCCCAACAGGAGGGTGTTGAGATATTTATGGCCTAGAGGAGGAGGGTGGTCTCAGGCCTAGGGAATGTAGGCAAGAAAGAAGTGAAGAAATCTGTGTTCTGCACAGGCATATCTGAGCTACATGCTTCTTCATGGGAAACATATTCAGAAAATGGTAGCATTAGCATGATCTAAGGGTGGACACTCACACAGGCCCAGTTGAATGGTTGGTGGTCTTGACCAGTTTGAACTGGACAAGACTAACTGCATGTTCCTGAACAACAATTTAAGGAACTGTTACCATAGCCACCCATACCTCAGAGATGTTATCTGTAAGGATTTGTGATATATTGTCTAAACTAGGTGAAACTTGGAGGGTATGTAATTTGCAAAAACAATTAAAGCAAGAGTCAGTGAAGGTAGGTTACAGGATATTATTTATAAAGCAAGTTAGAGTTTCAGGGAACTAATTGATAACTGCCCTTGGTTTCATCTGCTAAGGGCACATCTGAACCCCATGATCTCATGTTGTTGCTGGTAAGTGATTATCATTCTCCAGTGATTGCTGGTACAGCTCTGCAAGGGGAATTGAGATTATCTCAGAAAAACAATTTGAAATGCAAATATCAGGAAATTAGAAATAGTATTGAGACATTTATTCAAATATAATGTCAGAAATAGCTCTGGGGAAATATCATGGGATTTTTTAAAAAATAAATTTATTTATTTATTTATTTATTTTTGGCTGTGTTGGGTCTCCGTTGCTGTGCGTGGGCTTTCTCCAGTTGTGGTGAGTTGGGGGGCTACTCTTCTTTGTGGTGCGTGGGCTTCTCATTGTGGTGGCTTCTCTTGTTGCAGAGCATGGGTTGTAGGCTCACAGGCCTCAGTAGTTGTGACACACAGCCTCAGTAGTTGTGGCTCACGGGCTCTAGAGCGCAAGCTCAGTAGTTGTGGCACACCAGCTTAGTTGCTCTGCGGCATGTGGGATCTTCCTGGACCAGGGCTCGAACCCGTGTCCCCTGCATTGGCAGGCAGATTGTTAACCACTGCACTACCAAGGAAAACGGGATTTTTAAAAATAAATTTATTTATTTGGCTGCATTGGGTCTTCGTTGCTGCGCGTGGGCTTTTCTCTAGTTGCAGTGAGTGTCGTTGCAGTGCATGAGCTTCTCATTTGTGGTGGCTTCTCTTGTTGTGGAGCATGGGCTGAAGGCATGCGGTCTTCAGCAGTTTTGGCATATGGGCTCAGTAGTTGTGGCTCGTGGGCTCTAGGGCGCAGGCTCAGTAGTTGTGGTGTACAGGTTTAGTTGCTCCGCAGCATGTGGGATCTTCCCCGACCAGGGCTCGAACTCGTGTCCTCTGCATTGGCAGGTGGATTCTTTTTTTTTTTTTTTTTTTTTTGCAGTATGCGAGCCTCTTGCTGTTGTGGCCTCTCCCGTTGCGGAGCACAGGCTCCAGACGCGCAGGCTCAGCGGCCATGGCTCACGGGCCCAGCCGCTCTGCGGCATGTGGGATCTTCCTGGACCGGGGCACGAACCTGTGTCCCCTGCATCGGCAGGTGGACTCTCAACCACTGCACCACCAAGGAAGCCCTGGCAGGTGGATTCTTAACCACTGTGCCACCAGGGAAGTCCTGCACATATGTAATTTTAAAAGGGATGAATAAATGAGTTATGTAATGTGGGTAATTCAAGATTACATTAACACCTTGAAAGAGGCTCACAGAAGAGAAGGAGCACAGATCATGAGAAGCACAGGTTAGTGTCGTGGTCCGAACGTGAGTTGGAAAAGAATTTCCAGACACGAGGCAGAATGTAAAGAGGATAGAATTTATTAGAGAGAATGCTTGCTGCCAGAACAGTGGGCCGACTTCAGAGTAGTCTGGGAGAGCCGACCCCAAACATGTGCTATTAGTCAGTTTTTATAGCCAGGGGAAAAAGGAATGTTCCAAGGTGAAAATTTCATTTTCTGATTGGTCGAGGCACATATACCTTCCTTCTGTAGGGTGGGAGTGGGACAGGGCAGATGCCTTTCCTTATTTGGGACGAGAGAGGAACAGGTCCCATCGCCCAGGTGGGCTCAGGAATTTCATAACCATCGCAACATGGCGGGGAGAGTGACAAGAGCCCGGTAGGGTATGTGACCCTGAAACTTTTTCAGGTAGGGTTGTCCTTTGTCCCTGACCATTGTCTTTGGAGCACCACAGTCACAACCTGGACTTCCAATTGGTGCCTGAAGTCGGGTTGGGGGGGGTCCTAGGAGGGTCAGTCTTGTAGGACTGAGCCCTTAACCTTGGAATCTGATGCTATCTCAGGGTAGACAGCGTCAGAATTGTTAAATTGTGGGACACCAAGCTAGTGTCGGAGAATTGGTTGGTATTGTGTGGAAATCCACCCCTCCCCCATATACATTGGAAATTGGGGCAGAACCTTCGGGTGGTAAGCAGAGAACCTTGAGTTCTAAATTGTAAAAGAATTAAGTTGAGCCCATGACTATGCTGGAAATTTGGCGACTGAGAAATTTTTGTTTTTACAAAGTGTATTTTTTTTCACTCATGAGAAGCTTAAGGAGAATTAAACTTGGAGGGAAAGAAATAATCAGATGAAAATAGAAAGAGGTGAAAGTGTGGAAGGAAGCTACCACCTTGTGCTGTTTCATTGCTTCAAAACCATGTACTGAACATCTCACCAGCTTCAGAGACAGGTCTAGACGTGTGTTATATATCAGTGAAGAAAGAAATATGTCCTCCTGTAGTGTCCTTCAAAAGCCTTTATTGAGGAGAGTAACGAATAAGTCACAAAGAAAATGCTACATGTTATAGTAAATTATAAGGTGACAGGTAGAAATGCAAAAAAAAAAAAAAAAAAAGATCAGCACCAAGGAATAACAAGAATGTGGAGTCAGGAGGATTTCAGTAGGAAACAGAGGGCTGTTCTCATAAGGAGATGATATTTGAGCACACAGTTAAAGGAGAGGAGGAAGGGAATTCCCTGACGGTCCAGTGGTTAGGACTCTGCACTCTCACTGCCGAGAGCACGGGTTCAGTAATCCTTGGTTTGGGAACTAAGATCCCACAAGCCATGCAGCTCAGCCAAAAAAAAAAAAAAAAAAAAAAAAAAAAGGATCCACGGAGAAGAAACAGTCAGTACAATGTCCTAGTCCCAAGGTCCAGAAATTGGATGTGATTGTTTGACATTAGTTTTTTTAAATATTTTTTGATGTGGATCACTTTTTTAAAGTCCTTATTGAATTTGTTACAATATTGCTTCTGTTTTATGTTTTTGGTTTTTTGGCCACGAGGCATGTTGGATTTTAGTTCCCCAAACAGGGATTGAACCCTCACCCCCTGCATTGGAAGGCGAAGTCTCAACCGTTGGACTGCCAGGGAAGTCCCTGTTTGACGTTGTTAGTGATATACTTTGGTGAATTTTAATAATTCATACAAAATGTGCCTACTGTGTGCACAGTTCCATAAATACATCCATATGTCTCTACTGCAGACCTCCTTTCAACAACCTTCTCAACTTTTCCTTCCTTACCAGGGCAGATCATTGGCTGCTATCCTGGAATCTATATATATGGTCACCTTTGAATAACGATTCTTCCACACAAAATGGATGGCCAGATCATAGCATAACCTATTGGAAAAGCGTTTCTACTCCATTATCTTTCAGGGACACCCTGAATGTGGCTGTGATGCGGCCACTGTCGATTTTACGTGCACCCATAAAACAAAATGAGCCAAGCAGAACCCCAGCTCAAGTTTTCTCCTCTCCCCTATGGCTGTGCAGGGCACCAAGACAGCCACGGAAGTGAGTTGTGACCATGTTGGTGGAGTCTCAACTACCTATTCATGCAGCCTAGTTGTGTTCTCTAGACCTGATCTGGCTCAATCCTGGCTGTACATTTCTACCTTATAATGGAATACAGCAGTGTCCGTAGACTTCATGACTTGGTTGGTCCAATCAGGGTCCTTAGACTTCATGACTTGGTTGGTCCAATAGAGCAACGACCCTCATAGTGGGTCGTTCTGGATGCATGGATATCTGATGTCCCCTACTCAAGTGTTCTGTTCTTATTCTGCTACAGTGACCCATCAGGAGCTGTTTCAAAATGATGTATAAATCTGCCCTGCAGATGGTACGGACTTCCTCCAGAGCCCCAGGAGGCTGCATTGTGATTGTGTGGCTGGTGCTTGAGAATACGATTCCTACTCAACTTGGGTGAAACTTACAGGATTTAAGCTATTATATTGTATGTTAAGTAGTTGAAAAAGAATTCACAGTGGCCAAAGTGAACGTCCATGTTAGTTGTTTTGAAACATCTGCTGTGGGATTGCTAGTGTTACTTCAGATAAAAAATTTGATTGACAATGTACCTCACTGAAACAGACAAAGCAAATGATAGAGACGAGACCTCCTGGGGCATAACCACTACACTCACTGACAGACTCCTTAAAAAGAAACCACTGGACTTCCCTGGCGGTCCAGCGGTTAAGACTCCATGCTTCCAATGCAGGGGATGAAGGTTCAATCCCTGGTCAGGGAACTAAGATTCCACATGCCTCATGGTGCAGCCGAAAAATTTAAAAAGAAAAAGAAAAAAGGGAGAAGGAAGGAAAGAAAGAAAGAAGGAAAGAAAGGGAAAGAAAGAAAAGAAACCACTGAACTGAACGACCTGAAGCCTCTTCACTGGAGGACTCCACTCCACACTGCTGAGAACTGTTCCAGATGGACACTGCCACAGCCCTGTCGGAGCAGAAGGTGACCTTCCACTCACTCTTGTTGCGAGACCAGTTGCAGACCTGGAGACAGCTGCTGGTGCTGAGATACCTCGTTCACAGACGTAGTGGATGTTAACCCCTTTCCTATTTTCCCTACTTTGTGCTAATTGTGTGCAATAAACCCGAATGATTCTCGAGTTGAGTATTGGCTACTTTTGGTATATTTCCAATTCCGTGATTCTTACCTGGCCTTACTGCTGGGTCCTGCAATAAACATCCTATCTTGAGGAGGCCTTGGTAGCTGTGCAAGTTTGTGTTGTGCTGTTTTCATGACCCAAAATATAATGAACCGCTGGTATGGAGAGTCACGTGCTCAGGGTCTAGAGAGTTTCTGTTTCTGGGAGAGCCCAATGGGTAACTAGTCATTTGTTGTTTTGCTGTTTTAATGATTTATTTATAGAGTTGAGGAGGGCTAGATTTTTTTCATCAGAAGTTCGGGGGTAACTAATGACTATCATAAGTTGTCCAGAGACTCAACAGGGCATGAGATGGGGTTATTGAAGTTTCTTTAGTGCAGGAATCTCTGAGTGCACAAATGGGAGTGGCTGCTGATTTCAGTTTGGAGGTAAAATTTATAAATAAGAATATGTTGCCATCAAAAGTACTAAAAGATGTTGGACTTGTATGTCCATGATGAGTGTGTCAAATAAGTCTTCTTGGAGGTAGATGTCCTCAATGTAAGGTCATACCTGTGCTCCTGGAGAAAGGTGAGTACAATGATGATCCTGTCTGAAAGAATTGTGTGTGATGACAAAGCTGTTGATGTACCCGATGGGCATCCTGGAAAGGATGTATTGTGTCACTTCGGAGGTGAAGGCAAACTACAGCTGAGAGGCTGTTGATCTCAAGGGAATTCTCCCAGTTACCACACCACCTACACCAGGTTTTCAGCTCAAGCCTGACAACTAGTGAGCCTGGTTTAGGTGCAGAGGTGTCAGCTTCTGCTACTCCAGGGAGCCTTTATAAATAACTAGTCAGTTTGTCCAGGCAGACTTGCATGATGGGGAGAGATAACATTGACTATTCGTCCCCTTACCCCTGCCAAGCTTTGACAGGGGCCAGGTCCTGCAGAGTTGTCACAGGCCCAGCAATTTAGGGTAGGAAGATAAAGTCACTCTTGGAACAGACAATGCAGAGCCTCACAAAGTATTGCCCACAGGACTTCCCTGGTGGTCCAGTGGTAAGACTCCAAGCTCCCAATGCAGGAGGCCCAGGTTCGATCCCTGGTCAAGGAACTAGATCCCGCATCATGCCACAACTAAGAAGCCTGCAGGCCACAACTAAGACCCGGCCCAGCCAAAAAAAAAAAAAAAAAAATATTAAATAAATAAATATTAAACCAAAACAAAAAAAATCCAAATTAGTGCCCACGACTGCCAGCAAAAGGTAGAGCTTTCCCAGTGTTAAAATAAAAAAACAGAGACGAGCCTTGAAAATTCCGCGAGCAGACAAAACCAGTTTAATCTTACAAAAACAGTGCTTAATTTAGCTTATTTTGCAAGACTAATTTGTCCTGGGTCATTTCTGGCTTATGCTTCAGAAATTATAAGCAAAACTTGAACTGTTTCTCAAGGTTGGTGTGAGGTAACTACTGACCAATTTCCTATCATTTAAGAAAATTCTAATACCATAAACAATCAATAAGATGAATAAACAGTCCCTGGTTTCTCATTATATAAGTTGCTTTGTAACAATATACCCCTGCGTCTCATACTACATTTTGGTATGAGTATTCCTTGTTTGCATACTGTCTTTTTGGTGTGTGTACAATAAACTTTCACAAATTACTGCTTTGGTGATTCATTGGTTTTACTTCTGTTATTCATGAACTTTTGACCTCAGATGGTGTTGCTAGTAATCCCCGAGCATCATGGGGCTCTCCTCCTGTCCCAAACTAAACCATTCTCTCCATGAGGACACTTGTTCTAAAAATAGAAATGCTGGACATGGTACAGTAATGTCACTGTGGCCACAAAAGTAAGGGAGAATGAGGCTTGGAAGGAAGAAGTTTATTTTGCTCACAGTGTCCAGAGGGGAGTTGTTACCATATGCCACCCAGTGCCATATTTCACCCAGGGAAAAACACCAGAGTTGTCAGGAGGCAGAAGAAATGAGGGAGGGGAAGGTCTACGCCAGATCCTTTATGGGGTTTCAAGGCAAAGGAAGGCAAGGGCAGAGTAAACAGTTTAAGATTGGGTACTTGAATAACTCATGTGAGACTTAGGGCACAGGGGTGATCTCTAGTTGCCTGGAGCCTGGCCCTGGGATGATTAGGGCAGAGGAATATTGTGGAGTAAGATATGTAATATGGATTAAACAGTGTTCCTTGTTGAGTAGGACACAGTCACTGTCAATACAGGCAAGGGAGACATTGGTTATCAATAGTCTGAAACCTGCACAAAACACATAGCTACTATCGAAATTGAGAGGAGTCGTCAGTTAGATCCATTAAACTATAACTTGCTTAATAAATACTGAATTGTAAAATGCCTTCACTGATCAAATTTGCTTCAGTTGTTTCTATAAAAACTTGAATGTCATCCAAGCATCACACGGCCTAAACAATTAAGATGTTTGCCGGAGATTTTTTTCACGAACTTGGAGTCGGCTGGGTCCAGTTCAAGCTTGAGCCAGTCAAGACTGATTGGGACAACAAACTCTTCAACTGGGCACGTACAAGTTATCCAATCAGTTACCATTTGACATCAGAGGACCAAAGACTCCACCCTTAGAACATGCTAACGTCGCCATTTTCTGAACATGAGTCCCATGGAGAAGCATGTAGCTTTGTTGTGCAAAACCATGATTACTTCACCTTTTTCTTGTCTCTAATCACCTTCCCCCATGCTCCCCACACTTCAGGTTTACCCCATAAGTATTCAGAGCCTCTCACCTTCAGGGAGATGGATTTGCAATTTGTTCTGTCTCCTTGTTCGGCTGCCTCATGAATAAACCCTTTATCTGCTCATCTTCATTCTCTCAGTTCTCATACTTCAGTACTCAGGCTCAAAATTACCTTTTTACAGCTATTGTAAATGTTTCCTCAGAGCTATTTTCTCCACTCTCTTCAAATAGCTGCAGAATCATTATCAATAACTCTCGGGAATTTTTTTCACTGATAATGTCAACTCCCTGTGCAGATCCCTGGTGCACACCCCTGGTGATCACGTCACAGCAAGGAGATGACCTCATGGTGTCCCAAACATTTATCTCAGGTATCATATGACCCATTTTGAGCTCATGCTCCCAATGTGACGATGATGGTCACTGCTCAGGCAGGAAATAGCATTCAAATGGTAGCACTTCTTTTCTAAGAGGTCTCAGATGTTAAAAGCAATTCTATATATGGTGGTATTGTTACAGACCAGAGTTCTTGGCCTTCCCCAATAAATAGAAATTGACTAGAGTCCAGACAAGAAATTCAGGCAAGGCTTTATTGAGGTCCCTGCTGCAGCAGGGGGCAGTGAGAACAAACAACAAGTTCCCTTGCTTGCCGGATCCCCAAGGGGGAGCAAGCTTGTTCCTTATATGGGATGAGGGAAGGGGTGTGTCCAGGGGTCTGGCTGGAGGGGCGGCTTAGGTGTTTTGCCCACACCTTATGTGGTGCTGTATGCAGGGGGGCTTGCACAGTACCCTGCTCTTGCTCCCAACACCCTGTTTTTGCTCCAGGCCCTTCAAAAATGGCAGTTGGGTTTTTTTGGTCTCTTTGTATCTTTTGGTTCCAGAATTTGCCCCAACCGAGTGTGCACGCAGTTATTTTCAGTCCCATACAGTTTCTTCGTATTTTGTTGCTTGAGGAAAGGTGTGTCCAGGTGCAAGAACTTCAGCACTGCAGCAAAGGGTCCCAGGTCCCAGCCCGTCTCAGTATACCAAGTAAGAAATATTACCTGGAAAAAAGTGCTGCTTCCTGGGATGAATACAATCACTGATTATACAGGCAGGAGAAAAGTTTTCTGAGGAAATCTATCTACTGGCTCCAGAGTACCTCAACATCCCTCTCTCTTCTTCCACTCCATGGCCCTGTCTGGAATATTTCCTCTTTTGTCCCTAACAAGAACTGAAAGTAACAACACTGAACCTAAAGCTTCAGTCCAAATGTATTTTTTTTAACATTAAAAATACATTTATTTATTTGTTTTGGCTGCGCCAGGTCTTAGTTGCAGCATGCGGGATCTTTAGTTGTGGCATGCATGTGGGATCTAGTTCCCCGACCAGGGATGGAACACAGGGCCCCTGCGTTGGGAGCGTGGAGTCTTACCCACTGGACCATCAGGAAAGTCCCCAGAATGTATTTAAAAGGCAACAAGGTAATGGTTACTAGCTCCCAGGTATGAATGGACGAGAGAAACTTGGTGTGGTGTGTCCTTTTGGTTTTGCAGCTTTCCAGACAATCCGAAATAATATGACTCCAAACACTTATTTAATTAGTGCAGACAGCAATCCACTGAATCTGCGTGCGGGCCCTTGAAGAGGAGCTAAGCCTCGCCCATCCTCGGGAATTAGGTGTACCACTTACAAGCTCCTTTTGTGGTACCCAGCCCTTCCCCAGGAGCTCAGGCCCAGGCCCTGAACCTGAACATGTGCCTAGGCCGATGATTCACCAAGAACTACATTACCCAGAAGGCTCTGCGCCACACGTCCAATGAAGACCCGGGAGAGGGGCGTTTCCGTGCGTGCGGAAGACGTCGGAGCGGGACTTCCGGCATCTTAGGCGCAACCAGACATTTTGTCGGTTCTTGTGAGGATCTAAGCGCTAGGGGGCTCTTGAGAGGATCTAAGCGCTAGGGGACTCTTGAATGCTTGGTCTGGACCGAGGGTGGAGGAATCGGGAAGACGCGTGAGTAGGCGTTGTCCCCGCCGCTCGGAGGCGAGACAAAGTTCGGCGGTGGCGACGCCTGCCTTGACCCTGCCGCCGGGGCAGGGCTTGGGACCGCGGTATCCAGGTCCTCAATCCGGATGCCTGCCTCTCCCGGCGCACTCCGCCCACAGACCCCGATGGCGGCGGCCGCGCTGAGGGAACCCCCTCAGGTACACGCTCCTCCTCCGGGCCCTCAGCGCCCTCACCCCACCAGACACTAAAGCCCCGAGTGCGGGGCGCCTGCTCCCGTGCCTGCAGCACAGGCCCGGTGTCCGGGATTGTGGGGTCCCTGTTTCTGACAGTGTGATTGTGCGTGTGAGAGGGGGTCAGGCAGAGGGATCGACAGGTGCAAAGGCTTGGAAGTCGGACTGAGCCAGAGGCATTGGGGAGATCGGGGATCCGTGTCGTGTCAGCACCGAGCGGGATGTGAGGAGTCACACCTGGGTTGAGGAGTTGTACTTTCATTCTGAGGGCTCTGGGAGCCATAAGAGTTTCGAATAGAAGGAGTACTTGATCTGAGTGGAGATTTTAAAACTATCCCACATTTTGCACTGGGCGAAACAGATTAGGTTGGGGCAGGGAATGTGAGGATGAATGCGTGGAGATTGGTAAAGACGCCACTGCAGCGGCTTCAAGAAATGTTTTGACGGTGGATGGACTCGAGAGCCAGTAGAGGGGGAAGAAGTGATCAGGTTCTGGATTTATTTTAAAGAGACCAACAACATTTCCTCCTGCATCAGATGAGGCTGTGATTGATAGTAAGTGAAAAAACAAGTTTTAAATTTTTTCGTTTTTGTTTTCATGGACATTTTGAAAACGGAAATCAGGAAGTCAAACTAGGGAGCAGGTTTCAGAGTGGACATGGTTGATTCTGAGATATCCCAGAGTGGAGGTGTCACATGAGCAGCTGGACTGGAAGGTCTGGCGTTCTGCAGAAGGGGCAGGGTTGGAGATGTCCACAGGGTGTAGAGAGTGGTCTGGACTAGGTCAAGGCCTGGAGATCAGATTTAGGGGTAGCAATCCTTTTTTTATATATATAAATTTATTTATTTTTAAAATTTGTGCCTGCGTTGGGTCTTCGTTGCTGCGCATGGGCTTTCTCTGGTTGTGGCGAGTGGGGGCTATTCTTTGTCGCGGTGCGCAGGCTTCTCACTGTGGTGGCTTCCCTTGTTGCGCAGCACAGGCTTTAGGTGCACGGGCTTCCGTAGTTGTGGCTCGTGGGCTCAGTATTTGTGGCTCGTGGGCTCTAGCGTGCAGGCTCAGTAGTTGTGGCACACGGGCTTAGTTGCTCCGCAGCATGTGGGCTCTTCCCAGACCAGGGATTGAACATGTGTCCCCTGCATTGGCAGGATGATTCTTAACCACTGTGCCACCAGGGAGGTCCCATGGGTAGCAATCTTAAGTATGTTATTTCAAATGGTCCTTGGGGTGAGACGGGAGGGCTGTGGATGGAGGTGGGGGGGGAGGGTGGGCATTTCTGAGACTTCCCTCCACAAAGGAGGGGCATTCTGTTTATCCAGTGTCTGCATGAGGAGAATGCTTTGTAGGGCACAAGGAACCTGGCCTGGCAGAAGAAGATGGGGTGTCGTAAAATAGCTGCCTGATGACAGTTACCCTTGCTTTTGAACAACCTGTTGTAAGAGAAACACACACTGAAAATCTCCTCCAGTGTCAGGAGTGATTCCACTTTACTCAGTCTTGCCAAAGCCACAAAATCCCTCAAATGCCATATGATAGACTGTCCCAGCCTCTGTGTGTGTGTGTGTGTGTGTGTTTAATTAATTTTTATTGGAGGGTAGTTGCTTTACAATGTTGTGTTAGTTTCTACTGTACAGCAAAGTGAATCAGCTATATGTAGACATATGTCCCCCCTTTTTTGGATTTCCTTCCCATTTAGGTCACTGCAGAGCACTGAGTAGAGTTCCCTGAGCTACACAACAGGTTCTCATTAGTTATCTCTTTTATACATAGTATTGATAGTGTATATATGTCAATTCCAACCTCCCAATTCATCCCACCACCACCCCCTTTCCCTCCTTGGTGTCCATACGTTTGTTCTCAAAGTCTGTGTCTCTATTTCTGCTTTGCAAATAAGATCATCTATACCATTTTTCTAGATTCCACATATATATGTTAATATACAATATTTGTTTTTCTCTTTCTGACTTACTTCACTCTGTATGACAGTCTCTAGGTCCATCCACATCTCTACAAATAACCCAATTTCGTTCCATTTTATGGCTGAGTAATGCATTGTATATATGTACCACAGCTTTATCCATTCCTCTGTTTATGAACATTTAGGTTGCTTCCATGTCCTGACTATTGTGAATAGTGCTGCAGTGAACATTGGGGTGCCTCCTTGTGTTTTAGTCTTTGTTATTTATTTATTTATTTATTTGGTTGTTCCGGGTCTTAGTTGTGGCGGGATCTTCGATCTTCATTGCGGCTTGTGGGATATAGTTCCCTGACCAGGGATCGAACCCGGGCCCCCTGCATTGGGAACACAGAGTCTTAGCCACTGGACTACCAGGGAAGTCCGTCTCCTTGTTCTTGACTAAATGTTCCAAGGAGGACATGCTTCTTGCCTCACAGGAAGTTCCTACCAAAGAATTCCTCTAACAAGTCCCAACACAAGAAATGTTTCTGCCCCCACTTCTGTATACTATTTGTAATTTTAATTAGTGTAGGAGAGGCAGAACTCTATCTCTGTCAATCTTAGGTTTTCAGCTGGGTCTCCTTAAGAAAAAAACAGACTAATGAGAAAAACAGTATATTAATATGTGCAGCACACAACACATGGGAGAAACCTAAACCAAAAGTAACTGGAATTGGTGACTTAGAATTCTAGTTTATATTAGTATCTTCGACAAAGAAGAGTAAATTTGTAGACAAATGACAGAACGAAGAAAAGCAGTTTTAGGCTTCCAAGAGCAGCAAACCGAGAAGGTAAATATGGAGGAGGAACCTAATATTGTGTGGTTTGATTGCAGATTCCTTTGGTGCCAGTCTCTGGGCTGATAATCTGTCTCCAATAAAAGGAGAATTTATATCTTGCCTTTAGGTAGAAAAGGGGGAGCTTTTTCTGTGTTTGCTGTTTCTCACTGCCTTCAGCTCAAAATAATTTTTATGTCAAAGAGGCATATTTTGGGGTGATATTATTCTGATCTTCTTCATGAGCTACAAAACGGCCAGGAAAGATAGTTTGTGTTATTGAAATTCCTATATTATTCTCCCTTTGTATACTCTATCCAATTGATTTTATGAGAGAATTAAGCATTAGTTTCCCAAGGAATCCATTGTAGGTAGTGAACTGATTATTCTTCTATGCATTTAGACTGGTCCTAGGCATGTACTTTCCTTCGGGTATTTAAGACAGTATCCACTGAAACCATTTTCTGTGGGCACAAATTCTCTCATGGAACCCCATTTGAGAAAGGCTGCTAAAGATTATGGTCTCACCAATTCTATTGTGTATGGGTGGGTTTTCTTACACCAATAAGCAATTCTCCCATGTCAGCTGAGTGTCCTATAATTCAAGTCAATTCTGACACTGTTTACACAGAGATAGTATCAGATCCCACAGGTTAAGGTCTCAGTCCCATAAGACTCCCCCCACCCCACACACACCCTTTCAGACACCAGTCGTTAAGTCCATGTTTTCACCTGGGTTTCTGAACTGATTGGAGGTTCCAACAGCCTCCTTTTCGGGTTCAATCAATTTTCTTATAGTGGCTCACAGAACTCAGAGAAACATTTTACTAACTAGATTACCAGTTTATTATAAAAAGATATAACCCAAGAACAGCCACATGGAAGAGATGCATACAGGGAAAGGTATGGGGAAAGGGTGCAGAGTTCCCATGCACATTGCTCTTCCTGCATCTCCATGTGTTCGTCAACTTGGAAGCTCTTTGAACCCTATTCTTTTGGGTTTTTATGGAGGCTTCATTTCACAGGCATGATTGATTACATCCTTGACCATTGGCGATCGAACTCAGTCTCCGACCGCTGTACCCCCTCAGAGGTCAGGGGGTAGGACTGAAAATTCCAACCCTCTAATCATGTGGTTGGTTCTCCTGGAAACCAGCCCCACCATCCTTTTGTGCTTTCCCAAAGTAACCTCATAAGGGCATTTTTATTGCTCTTCTCACTTAGGAAATACCTAAGGTTTTAGGAGTTCTGTGCCCAAAACCTGGACAAAGACCAAATACGGGAACTTCCCTAGTGGCACAGTGGTTAAGAATCCGTCTGCCAGTGCAGGGGACACGGGTTCGAGCCCTGGTCCGGGAAGATCCCACATGCCGCTGAGCAACCAAGCCCGTGCGCTACAACTACTGAGCCTGTGCTCTAGAGCCCGTGAGCAACAACTACTGAAGCCCGTGCTCCACAACAAGAGAAGCCACTGCATTGAGAAGTCCGTGCACCACAACAAAGAGTAACCCCCACTTGCTGCAACTAGAGAAAGCCCACGCGCAGCAACAAAGTCCCAACGTAGCCAAATAAATTTATTTTAAAAATTAAAAGACAAAATACGTATTTATTGTTATAAATCATATTATTACACTGCTCTAGTAAACAAATATACATATATTCATAGAGAATTCATAAAACTTGAGATCTGTGTTGTGGCTTCATTTTCCCTTTGTGAATGTAATTTTTCAAATGTTCAACAGTGTAAAATCAAGATGAATGTGTATCTTCTGAATGTTATAGTATTATTATTATTTTTTTAAAATATTGACATGTCGCGAATTTTTAAATTTATTTATTTATTTATTTATGGCTGTGTTGGGTCTTCGCTTCTGTGCGAGGGCTTTCTCTAGTTGTGGCAATCAGGGGTCACTCTTCATTGCGGTGCGCAGGCCTCTCACTATCGCGGCCTCTCTTGTTGCGGAGCACAGGCTCCAGACGCTTAGGTTCAGTAATTGTGGCTCACGGGCCCAGTTGCTCCGTGGCATGTGGAATCTTCCCAGACCAGGGTTCGAACCCATGTCCCCTGCATTGGCAGGCAGATTCTCAACCACTGTGCCACCAGGGAAGCCCTGAATGTTATATTTTTAATATCATTTATATGCTTATTCTTTGTCTGATTTATCCCTTTCTAAGAAGATAAGAGCGAGTAAGTTACACATTTGTACCCACAATTCTTTTTCAGTTTTATTGCTTTAAACATCTCATATATTTAAATTATAGGGAGAGATTGTCAGACTGTATTAAATGCATGGGCAAACTCCATGCAATGTATAACAAATGATCCTTAATTACAAACATAAGTATATGCTAAAAGGAATGGAATGAAATAAGACATGAATATTAACCATAAGAAGGTTGGAGAGGTGGACTTCCCTGGTGGTGCAGTGGTTAAGAATCTGCCTGTCAATGCAGGGGACACGAGTTTGAGCCTTGGTCCGGGAAGATCCCATATGCCACGGAGCAGCTACGACCATGCGCCACAAGTACTGAGCCTGAGCTGTAGAGCCTGTGAACCACAACTACTGAAGCCCGCGCACCTAGAGCCTGTGCTCCGCAACGAAAGGTCACCGCAATGGGAAGCCTGCACACCGCAACGAAGAGTAGCCCCTGCTCACTGCAACTAGAGAAAGCCCGCATGCAGCAACAAAGACCCAACGCAGCTAAAAATAAATAAATAAATAAATTTATTTTAAAAAGAAGGTTGGAGAGGTTATATTAATATAAGAAAATGTCAACTTTAGGAAAAATAACATTACCAAAGATAACATAGGGACATCTTATTAAACAAGTAATTTAAATCAAGAAGATTTTAAAATGCTAAATGGGGAATTACCTGGTAGTCCAATGGTTAGGACTCTGTGCTTCTACTGCAGGTGGCACAGGTTCTATCCCTGGTCAGGGAAGAAAGATCCCACAAGCCATGTGGTGCTGCCACAAATGAATGAATGAATGAATGAATGAATATGCTAAATGTATTTGTACCTGAGAACAGGCTTTCAAAACTCTTTCAATAATTAATAGAATAGGCAGGAAAACCGTAAGGATATAAAAGACATGACCAATATCATCAGCTAACTTGATTCAGTAGATATGTATAAAACATTACTCCAGTCTATAGCAGAATACACATTCTTTTCAGGTACACATGGTACATTCCTCCAAGATAAACCAAATGCTAGGGACATAAAATAATTTTCAGTAAGCTTTAAAATTGAAGCAGTATAGAATATATTCTCTAAATAAAGCAAAACTAAATTAGAAATTTTAAAATATCCTAGAAAATCCACAGACATTTAAATTTTAAAGAACTGTTAAGTATCAAAGAGTAAAAGAAATAAGGAAACCAATAGAAGATAAATTAGGAGCATATTTTTGTGAAACAGGCAAGAGTAATTTTTTTTTAACTTTTTTTTGGCCGTGCCATGCAGCATGTGGGATTGAACCTGTGTTCCCTGTATTGGAAGCACGGAGTCTTAACCACTGGACTGCCAGGGAAGTCACAAGAACAATTTAAATGTATCAGTAACAAGCAAAATATATTGTGTCGAAAATTAATGAATGTATTTCTTTTAGAATTGCAGCCTTCTATTCTGTAAAGACCGTGACAGCCAAAATTTAAAGAGTGAAAGACTGGGGCTTCCCTGGTGGCGCAGTGGTTGAGAGTCCGCCTGCAGATGCAGGGGACACGGGTTCGTTCCCCGGTCCGGGAAGACCCCACATACCACGGAGCGGCTGGTCCCGTGAGCCATGGCCGCTGAGCCTGGGCGTCCGGAGCCTGTGCTGCGCAACGGGAGACGCCACAACAGTGAGAGGCCCGCGTACCACACAAAAAAAAATAAATAAACAAAGAGTGAAAGACTATCTTGAATGTCTAAAACTGCCAAGGGATGAACACACAGGGCATAGGAGGAAATCGCATTAGTTAGAACAACAAATACAACTCCAACCTAAATGACCAAAATAGGAGCAATCAATGGAAGAAGGAATCAAGGTGATTATCAGGCATATGACAAGATTTACAAACACATTGATATTTTAGAACTGCATACCAAATACAACTGTCTTTACAGAACACATAATAGAATGTAAAGATGGGCTTCCCTTGTGGCGCAGTGGTTAAGAATCCGCCTGCCACATGCCGCAGAGCAGGTAAGCCTGTGCGCCACAACTACTGAGCCTGTGCTCTAGAACACGTGAGCCACAATTACTGAGCCCACGTACTGCAACTACTGAAGCCCGCGTGCGTAGAGCCCGTGCTCCACAACAAGAGAAGCCACTGCAGTGAGACGCCTGTGCATCGCAACAAAGAGTAGCCCCCCTCGCCACAACTAAAGAAAGCCTGCGCGTGGCAATGAAGACCAAACACAGCCAAAAATAAATAAATAAAATTAATTAATTAAAAAAAAATAGAATGTAAAGAAAATTGTAAGACATCTGAAAATTTTAGTAGAACTATCCTCATGAAAATAGACATAAATATCATTAAGATAGTATTAGCAAATAAAATTCAGCAGTGTGTAAAAAGAATTATATGTCATGACCAAGAGAGATTTCTTTCAGTGGTGCCAGGTTTGTTTAATACTAGAAGAGCAAAGAATGTTATCCAACATATTAACAGGCTAAAGAAAAAAAAGAAGAAAAATCATATCATATCAATTGATGCAGAAGACTCACTAGCATAACAATGTAGCAAAGTGCTGTGTACAGTTCTCTTTCTCTTTATATATATGTATAAATACACGTGTGTGTGGTAGACAGGGATATAGATGTAAATGAACTGTGTTCTATATGTTAACAATACACAGAAAGCAAAAATTGAATGATTAAAATTTACAAATCTATAGTATAAAAAATACTTAGGAATGAATATAATGAAACATGTACATGTTCTTTCATTATATTCATTCCTAAGTATTTTATTGAAAACTACAAAGTTATTTTTTCAGTATTACTGAAAACTTCAAAGTTTAGTTGAAATCTACAAAAACACTTCTGCTGAGGGAAATTAAAGATGATCTAGACGAATGGAGCAATCTTTTCCATAGAATTCAGTGACTGCACTTTTTCCCTTTTCCCAGGGTTTAGTGCTCACTTTGGACCCCAGTATCAAGTGGTAGAATCCTGTTGGAGACTGGATCTGGTAAGCTTGAGTCATGGGAATTCAGGCTGAGCTTCCACTTACTACACAGATCCAACTGGAGCCAGTTTACCTGAGGATAGTTGGGGGAGGGGGGGTCTGGTGGGGGTGAGGTTCTGGTTCCTGGAGGAATTGAGAACCTGAAACCCTCTGAATCAAGTCAAGAGAATGTGGATGGTCAGGAGTCATTTTCTGTCCTCCATTGGGAGGGGTTTGAAGCACTGTTGGAAGAATGACCAGAGGATGTCATGTAATTCCCCAGGTAATAATCCCAAAAACCATGTGCTGTGAATACTGTTATTTCCCCGTTTCAGAAATGAGGAGACTGAAGCTTGGAGGAGTGAGGCTTTCTGCATAAGGTACTATAATCAGTAATGGGGTTACCAGCTGCAAACCCAGGTAAGCCTCCCCCTAGAGCTCAGCCTGTGAAGTCAAACACTGGACACCATGTGCTAGATTGCATTGAATTTGAAGCAAAACACAACATGATTGGTTCTAATGCAAGTTCAAAGATTGTGAATTTGAAAGTAAGATATAGAAGAATTATGCTACAACCCTATGCTGTACTTACTCCTGAGGGAAAAATGTTTTTAGATTATTTATTTATTTATTTTATTTTGGCTGCATCGGGTCTTAGTTGTGGTATGTGGGATCTTTCATTGCGGCGTGTGGGTTTCTCTCTAGTTGTGGTGCGCAGGCTCTGTAGCTGTGGCACATAGGTTACAGAGCATGTGGGCTCTGTAGTTTGTGGCATGCAGGCTCTCTAGTTGAGGCACACGAGTGCAGTAGTTGTGGCGCATGGGCTTAGCTGCCCCACAGCATGTGGGATCTTAGTTCCCTGACCAGGAATCGAAGCCTCATCCCCTGCACTGTAAGGCGGATTCTTTACCACTGTACCGCCAGGAAAGTCCCAGGAAAATATTTCTTAAACTGTAAATCTTGAATCATCTTGTCTAGAACATATCCCTAGTGCAACTGGCTACCTGAAATTGATAACGTCATTCTGTATGTGTGATTATTTTTTTCTTGAAATAATTTTAAATGGCACAGATTGTACACTGCTATCCTGTAAAATTTTAAATCATTCCTGTTAAGGCTACTCGTAGGTTCAGGGTATGTGTATGTGAATTTTTTCTTTTTCTTTTCTTTTTTTTTTCGCGGTACGTGGGCCTCTCACTGTTGTTGCCTCTCCTGTTGCGGAGCACAGGCTCCGGACGCGCAGGCTCAGCGGCCGTGGCTCACAGGCCCAGCTGCTCTGCGGCATGTGGGATCTTCCCGGACCGGGGCACGAACCCGTGTCCCCTGCATCGGCAGGCGGACTCTCAACCACTGCGCCACTAGGGAAGCCCTGTGTATGTGAATTTTGACAGACGCTGCAAGTAGGCAGCCTTGACTCACCTCCTACCACATGGGTACCTGAGAGCCCAGGTTTGTGATGATAAGGACCATGTATTCAGCACTAATCATGCACCTTGCACTGGTTTAATCACTTGATACTTAACCTCACCAAGGTATGGGCACTATTTTTTTCTGCTGTTTTAGTGAATGGACGTTTATGTTTGAGGAATATTTAAACAATTTCACAGAGGTCTGCTAGGGAAGTTTTATCTTCATTTTACATTTCACAACATGGAGGTGAAACTGCTGGCCTTGGGTCCCAAATTCGGAAGGATGAGGCTGGGATTTGCAGGCTGTGAACCTCCAAAACAGCTAGCGTTGTATCACGCTCAGGATATGAAGCGCGCACTGGAGATTTTATATGAAGCCGACCCCCACCGGAGGAAAACTGCTGACCGCAAGCACGTAGACCCCAGACGGGTTGAAACCAGAAGATTGCTGATGTTCGAAACTTCACCTTGATGCCAACCAATCTGAGAATTGAACACAAGTGGATCATGCACCCTGCAGCCCCTCCCTCACATGGCCTTTAAAACCTTTGTCTCCTAACCAGCAACTTGGAGATGGTCTTAGGACATTAGTCCACCAGCTTCCCAGATTGCTGGCCTCCTGAATAAAGCAACTTTTCCTTTTCCACCAACACTTGTTTGTCGAGTATTGGCTTTTTGAGTGGCGAGCAGCTGAACGCGGGTTTGGTACCAACCTCATCCAGTTACAGAGACTCTGAGGTATGAAATGCAGCCTGAGGCTTGGGAGCAACTGGTAGGCTAAGACAGTAGGCACTCAATTCCTTTGCCTTCCACCTTCTGACCACAGGCTGCCCCTCAACACCTGGTGTCGAGGTGGAGACTGCAGTACCCAGAATTCTCAGTGCCACAGGGTGTCAGCTCTCTGCCAATCATGGCCCAGGAGAGGGGCCTTTTTCTGTGAGCACTTCACTTTGGGGCAGGGCTTCCGGTACCCCATCTCGTTTCTGGGGTTGTAGAATCCTGGAGACGGGAATAGCATCTCCATCCCCTGGTGTGATATGGGCTGTTCCCATCCCTTTTGCCCACAGGCTCCAATGACAGTGGCCAAGCTGATAGCTGAGCCCTCACCTTCCCAATATGTGGGATTACGTGTCTTTGCTCTCCCCTGTCCCAGCAGTTGTGTCTGCAGGCTCTGAGGAGGCAGTCTCTGTCTAAGCCATCGTTACATGGAGAAGTTTCTGTAGAACCCAGAGAGATGAGGGATGGAAGGCGTCCCAGGCATGTTCAGATGCTTGGAGTTGAAGCTGAGCTGTGAGTGTCCAACAAACAATTAGTCTCTTTCCTTTCTGGGGGAGACAACATGGGGACAGGTTTCAGGCCTGAAATGGCCAGCTGAGCGTCTTGCCCTCTATTCTGAGGATGATGGGAGCCATGGGGAAAGTGGAGCAGAGTCTCAGCAGTCTTCCTCTGGCAGCAGAGAGAACAGACAGTGAAGGGCTAGAGTGATGGTGGAGACGGAGTGATGGTAGGTGTGGAAATTATTCATATTTATTCAGAGCTTGCTAATAGCAAGGGGGTTGGGCATCATCACTTGCCTTTGGCTGAGGCTCGAGGGCAGGGGAGGGGGAAAGCTGACTGGCCCCTAAGTTGGAAATGGGTGTAAAGGGAAGAGGGCAGTTTTGGGGTTTTTTTAAATAAATTTATATATATATTTATTTTTTGGGTCCGTTGGGTCTTTGTTGCTATGCACGGGCTTTCTCTAGTTGCGGCGAGCGGGGGCCGCTCTTCGTTGCAGTGCACGGTCTTCTCATGGTGGTGGCTTCTCTTGTTGCGGGGCATGGGCTCTAGGGGCACGGGCTTCAGTAGTTGTGGCATGCAGGCTCTAGAGCACAAGCTCAGTAGTTGCGGTGCACGGGCTTAGTTGTTCCGCGGCATGTGGGATCTTCCCGGACCAGGGCTTGAACCTGTGTCCCCTGCATTGGCAGGAGGATTCTTAACCACTGTGCCACCATGGAAGTCCCAGGAAGGCAGTTTTTATGAGATTTCTGACCGTTTCGGTTCAGTTGCTGCAGAGGTTATAGGTGAGAATTTTATTTTTATATACGGTCACACCACAGGGAAATCAGGGAAGAGACTACTGCAGCAGTCTAAATGAGCATTGATGGGCTGCACCAGAGTGATTGCTGTGAAGGTGGCACAGAGGTTGTGTTCTCATGCTGATACTTTACTAGGGCTGATTTTATTTTCTGAAGTGGATTGTGAGAGAAGGAAGTAAAGGAGAGATGACCCAAAGCTTTGGGTTTAGCTGCTGGAAGGACGGAAATGCCAGCCACTGAAATGGGGAGGTCTGTTGTAAAGTTAATTTTCAGACAATTAGGTGTAGGAAAGTTGTGACTAGTGTGGGGACAACATGTATGTGATAAGCAGCTTAATGACCTCCCAAAGATGTCCATTTTCTAATCCCTAGAAGCTTCGGACGTGTTATCTCATATGGCAACAGGGACTTTTTTTTTTAATGTTTATTTATTTATTTGGTTGTGCTGGGTCTTAGTTGCAGCAGGCAGGCTCCTTAGTTGAGGCTCACTGCTCCTTAGTTGTCCAAACTCTTGGTTGCCGAACGCATGTGGGATCTAGTTCCCTGACAAGGGAACGAACCCAAGCCCCCTGAATTGGGAGCACGAAGTCTTAACCGCTGTGCCACCAGGGAAGTCCCGCAACAGGGACTTTATATATGTGATTAAGCTAATGATCTTGAGATGGACAGATTATCCTGGGTTATCCCGTGGACCCAGTGTAATCACAGGAGGATCAGAATCAAAGAAGGAGATTTGAGGAATGAAACAGATGTCAGAATGATAGTTGCTGACTTTGCCGATGGAGGAAGGGGCAAGGACTCAAGGATGCAGGAGGTTTTTTAGAAGCTAGAAAAACTAAGGAAACAGATTCTTCTGTGGAGCTTCCAGAAGGAATATAATGCTGCTGACATCATTTTTTTTTTTTTTGGTCTTAGTTTCGGCAGGCAGGCTCCTTAGTTGTGGCATGCAAACTCTTAGTTGTGGCATGCATGTGGGATCTAGTTCCCTGACCAGGGGTCGAACCCAGGCTCGCTGCATTGGAATGTGGATTCTTAACCACTGTGCCACCAGGGAAGTCCCAATCCTGCTGACATTTTGATCTTTAGCCTAGTGAAGCCCATTTTGGACTTACAACCTCCAGATGTAAGATGATAAATTTGAGTAGATTTAAGCCACTGAGCTACTAGTGATTTGTTACAGCAGTAATAGGAAACTTAATACAGTGTACAACTGAGAAATGGAAGAGGGCTCAGAGTAACTGAGGTGTGCATGTGGTTCTGGGTGCCCGTGATTTGAAGAAAGGAAAAGGGCCAGATTGGGAGGGTTTTAAAGCAGGAATGGGGGCTTTGGCAGTGGGGGCCACTGGAGGTTTGGGACAAGATAGCATCCTGATTGTATTGCCAAGTGTTCTCTCCATGCTGTGTACAGAGTGACATCTGGGGAGTCCAGGGTAATGTCTGTGGTGTGGGCCAGAAAGTTGGTTTTAGGTAGCTGAAGATGTGAGGCAGACATGGTCCAAAGAGTGATGTGCAGGAGAGGAGGGAGTGTAAACTGATTGGCCTAGGACCCTGTTGTTGGGGGCTTAAGTGAAAAGAGTGAGCTTAGGTTTAGGAAGTATGTCCAGGGAGTATGCTGTGGAGTTCCCCAGGGGAACTGGGCCAGGCTCAGAGCTTAAATGGCATCTATCTCCCAACCTGCTTGTTGTTGCTGTGGGCTGACACAGTGATCACTGGGGGTAGTCAGGAGAGAGAAAGGACCGATGGTATCAATGCCTGGTGCTTCGTTTGACTTGGGGACCTCGGGACATGGGTGAGCAAGACATTGTTGTGCATAGGTAGAGTGGGGATACTCACTTGAGACACTTTTCATGGACCTTGCTGTCCCCATCTTTGCAGGGCTGTGCCATCTCTGAGGACGTGTTTGTGTACTTCTCCCGGGAAGAATGGGTGCTCCTTGATGAGGATCAGAGACTCCTGTACCGGGATGTGATGTTGGAGAACTTTGCACTTTTAGCCTCCCTGGGTAAGACCCTCACACCAACTCCATCTCCTTTCTCCTTTCCCACAGGGACCACTCTGTCCTTCCCACACAGCTTTCTTGCCATGTTTCCTGGAGTAGGTGCCATGGCTGCCAGGGCTATGCTCGATGGTGTGTCCTCACTTCTTACTGAACAGCCCCGAAGCCACGCAGCAAAAGGTTTGGGGGTCACAAGACATAGTTTTCCCAATGGAACCCATAGTCTTGGTCACTTTCTGGGTTGGTGAATCTGTCTAGAATTATGACACCCCTGTGCCCAAGGTTCTGCCCCCTTCCTCCAGGTGATATTTTCTGGGGCTCCATTATACCAGGAGTTACAGGCACTCACATAGTCACTACTTATATAGACCCTTGGATGCTTCCTTCATGGTTCTTTTTGTAATAATTATAATTATTATTATTATTTTGGCTGAGTAGTGTGGCATGCAGGATCTTAGTTCCCTGACTAGGGATTGAACCCACACCCCATGCAGTGGAAGCACAGGGTCTTAACCACTGGACCGCCAGGGAAGTCCCAGTAATAATTATTATTCTTTAACTTGTGGTCTGTCATAGAGTGGGTTTCTCTGAGCCAGTACTCACCAGTGCTGGGTTTCGCTTAGGAATTACATCCTCCAGATCATATTTAGTCACGCAGCTGGAGCAAGGGGAGGAGCCCTGGATGCCTGCCCAGGTGGATATGACTCCAGCCACAGAGAAAGAGGCTCAGAAGGGACCTGGACCTGGTGAGTGGACACCAAGGAAGGGCATGATGTCAAGGTTGGGTTCAAATCCAGAGATATTGACTGTTTCCACCTGTGTTTGATTTCAAGGCCTGTGGACACACAGTGTTTCTACATGTCCTTCCCCATTCTGGACACTGTGACTTATTTCTAGTCTGACTTCTAGCCCCTGGCATCCACCTTGCATCCATTCCTCCTTACTGCTCACTCCGCATTCGTCTGCAACATTGGCCTGCACTTAATGTGTCACGAGATGTGCACATATCCTTCAGTAATCTTTGAACACCAGCTGCTTACTTGTGATTGGAGTTTCCTGGGCCTGGACATGCCCTTCTGCCTAGCACTCGCCTGTCCCAACAGCCAACGTCCTACTGGAAACTGTTTGCTCTATTCTGTCCTCATTCTGCCCTCATGTCCTTGCCTTCAGGAGGCCTCCCCCATTCTGTGACCTTCAGAGGCCCTGCACTGCATAGCAATCCCTTCCTCAACCTATCCCTGCCTCTCTGTCCTGTAAATGGTCCCATGGACTTATCCTCGGTGTGTCAGATACATTTATGATGGGGTTGTCCCCTCCTTCAAAGTCAACATGCATCTCATTGGGCACTTCTCTGCTTTCAGGTTGTTGGTGTGGAGTGGAAGCTGAGGCTGTTTCCTCTGAGCAGAGTGTTTATTTAGAAGGAGTGTCACAGTTCAGGACTCCTGTGGCAGGTCTGAAAACCCACCCATGTGACATGTCTGGCCCAATATTGAAAGACCTCTTACATCTGACTGAATACCCATGGGGGAAAGCCAGGCAGGAACCACACATATGTGAGGCACATGGGAAGCAGTTCCGGTTCAGTGCAGACCTTCACCAGCACCACAAGCAGCACAGTGGAGAGAAATTCTTCAGGAGGGATGAGGGCAGGGACACTGTGAAAAGCTGCAGAATCTGTGTGCCAGAGAAGACCTACATACATGGTGAGAGCAGAGTGGACTTACCGGCCACCTCTGGCCTTCAGCACCAGGTTTCTCATGACAGAATGAAGCCCCATAAGAGCACTGAGCTTGGGGGAGCCCTTAGCACTGGACAGAAGCTTCATAAATGTAGTCAATGTGGGAAAGTGTTCACTCGGAAAGACACACTTGCAAGGCACCAGAGAATCCACACTGGAGAAAGGCCTTATGAGTGCAGCCAATGTGGGAAATTCTTTAGCCAAAGCTGTGACCTTTTTAAACATCAGACAGTCCACACTGGAGAAAGGCCTTTTGAGTGCAGTGAGTGTGGGAAGTTCTTTAGACAAGTCTCTGGTCTTGTTGAACACAGGCGAGTTCACACAGGTGAAAGGCTCTATCAGTGCAGTAACTGTGGAAAATTCTTTAGCAGCAAGTCTAACCTCATTCGACACCAGGAGGTTCATACAGGAGCAAAGCCTTATGTGTGCAGTGAGTGTGGGAAAGAGTTCAACCGCAGACACACACTGGTTCTGCACCAGAGGACTCACACTGGAGAAAGGCCTTATGAGTGCAGGGAGTGCGGGAAGTCCTTCAGTCAAAGCTCCCACCTTAACGTACACTGGCGAATTCATAGCAGTGATTATGAATGCAGCAGATGTGGGAAAGCCTTTAGCTGCATCTCCAAACTCGTTCAGCACCAAAAAGTTCACTCTGGAGAAAAGCCTTACGAGTGCAGCAGATGTGGGAAAGCCTTCACCCAAAGGCCAAACCTTATTCGGCACTGGAAGGTTCACACTGGAGAAAGGTCCTCTGAGTGCAGGGAGTGTGGGAAGGACTTCAACCACAGACACACACTTCTTCTCCACCAGAGGACTCACACTGGAGAAAGGCCGTGAGAGTACAGTGAGTGCAGGAAGCCTTTTAGCCAGCACTCCCAACTTGCTGTACACTTGAGAGTATCTAGCAGTGCTTGTGAGTGCAGCAGACGTGGGAAAGCCTTCACCCAAAGGCCAAACCTTATTTGGCACAGGAAGTCCATGCTGGACAAAGGCTTTAGAGTACAGGGAATGTGCTGTCTCCTTGTTCAACTTAACAACTGTCCCCAGAGTGAAGCCCTGAATGTGGGTTTTGTGAGAGAGCCGTCAGTCAGAAGTGAAACCTCATATATACAAACATCCACAACAGGAAGATTCCTGATGAGTGCCACACACGTGAGGTGCTTTTAGAAGCTGTGGCGCACATTCTAAACTGCTTAGTGCCTTTCCCAGTTGGTAGAAGGCATCCTGCTGTTCCCATCTGTCAAAGTCCCACAGGGTGTGTCAGTTACAAGCTTAGTCAGGCAGACCTCTGCTATCTCTCCAGTCCCTGGAAGGAGTCATGACTGGCCTCAGTGGCCTACAGGGGGCCTCATTTTCACCCTTTGACTGGTTTGGGTGTGGAAAGAATCAGCTCATAAGATGGGTTCTCCAGGGAGCTTGCAGAGATTTACCTTCGTGTATTTCTTGGTCTCATTGTGGATGTATACAGTCTCCAAGTCCCGCAGCCCTGGAACTCTGTGTCCCACATTTGCTCGTGTTTGTACAATAATAAAGTCCTTACTCTGAGCTGCCTTTAATCTTGAAGTCTCTGTTCATTGTGTGGAGTGTGTTGAGGACACAACTGTGTTCTACCAGCATGAAATGATAAACAGATTTTGTGGGAATCCTTGGTTTTCTGTGCTTCAGAGAGGACAGCATGATGGCAAAGAATAGCTGTCCACTATTGGCCCAATTTGCATTGCTACCCAAGACCTTCTAGGAATGACTTCAGGGCTCTGTGAGACATACCATGTGGCCTGGAGGCTAGTTTTATTTGTGGGTCCTTAAGTAAGTATGAAGAAGAGCAGTTGGTCCCTTGTTCCTATAGAATGTTTCATATTCCCAAGCATTATTAAGAGGCAGCTGGCCTCTGGTACCTGCCAAGGAGCCTGAGTTCAGAATTCGGTAGGCAGGTGTCACTGGCTGGAAGACCTACAGGAGCCAGGTGGAAACCATATGGTTCAGAAACATTGGGTGTGAATAATAAGTAGTTGGAGAGATTACAACACCCTAGAGAGATATACCTGCTAAAGGTACCTGCTAAGATATTCTCCTGCTATGGCTATGTAGGATGAGAAGGTACAGAAATTGTCAGGACCTTCAGAGGTATTATCTATCCTATGGTCAACATCACTTGCAGGACAATCTATAAACATTTTGTGGATTCCCTTAGATTTAGTGAATCAAGTCAAGGCTATTGCTGTGCAGGCAGGAAAATGGTTGAGAGAATGGAGATCTAGCATTCCAGAGATGTGGGTTTTGTGACTTATCCAGTGTTCTTGGTGACTCCCATTGAAAGAGGTTTATTATAGGACTGCCTGTAGGATTTAGCTTGTCCTTTCTATTTTCTTAAGGTGGACTGTGTCATTTATTTGAGAACCCCCTTCTAATGTAGTCATTTATTCTGTAAGTTTCCCTGTAAGTAGTACTATATCAGCAGCATCCCATAAATTTTGATATATTGTGCACTTGTTTCATGTAAGGTAGAATTTGTTTAAAACTGGACTGGAAAAGTTCTAACTTTATCTCTAGGGACTTCTGAATATCTGGCTTTGACCCTTTGCTAAGATAAGGACAGCAGGATTTATTTTGTGTTGTTTAATATCCAAAAATCCTGTGACAACACTAGGGTCACTTTGATTGCTAATGGTAATGTTTATGCAGTCTGGCTCGACTGTTACCAGAAAGGCATAAAAATCCCTGCTGGTATCTTCTGACTTGAGCTCTCCTCAAGCCACAGTTCACCACTCAGATGTCTGTGGCTTAATTTGGAAGTGAATCACAGCACTGTGTGAATAAGAGTGTGGGAAACTGCCTGGAGGTCTCTGACCCCCAATATAGTCTTGCATTTTCTTTGTCTTTCTATGTCACATGCTTTGCTTTATTTTTTTTGTCCGCGCTGTGCAGCATGTGGGATGTTAGTTACCGAACCAGGGATTGAACTGCGCCCCCTGCAGTGGAAGCGGGGGGTCACCAAGGAAGTCCCTCCCATGCTTTGCTTTTAAGAAAACCTCATAGGAGTCCGCTCTGTGGAGTCTTGAAAATATCTTCAATTATAATACTTGTGGGGACTTCCCTCGTGGTGCAATGGTTAAGAACCTGCCTGCCAATGCAGGGTACACAGGTTCGATCCCTGGTCCAGGAAGATCCCACATGTCGTGGAGCAACTGAGCCCATGCGCCACAACTACTGAGCCTGCGCTCTAGAGCCTGGGAGCCACAACTACTGAAGCCTATGCGCCTGAACCCGTGTCCCGCAACAGAAGTCACCACAATGAGAAGCCCGCGCACCGCTCGCTGCAACTAGAGAAAGCCTGCACGCAGCAATGAAGACCCAACGCAGCCAAAAATAAATAAATTAATTAATTAATTAAAAAAATACTTGTGAAAGGTTTGCACTTGGTGATAAGAATAGAATATTTTATATGACCCCTTATTTTAATTCAAATAATGACTAAGTGGTTGTTGTGCAGAAAGAAAGACAGAGGGTGGTGAGGAAGGATTTTTCTTAACAGGCTGGTTTCCAGGGCATCCCTGGGTTGAGTTTGCACAAGAGCTGTACTCAAGACTAGGAGGAGAAACATATGTGAGATGTGGAGTCTGTAGGTCCTGCTAAATGGATTGCAAATGAAATACACTGAGGGGGACTTCCCTGGCAGTCCAGTGGTTAAAGACTCCAGGCTCCCAGTGCAGGGGGCGCAAGTTCAATCCCTTGTCAGGGAACTAGATCCTGTATGCATGCTGCAACTAAAAACAAAAACAAAAAGATCCTGCAGGCTGCAACGAAGACCCCGCACAGCCAAATAAATAAATTAAAAAAAAATACACTGACGGGCTTCCATGGTGGCGCAGTGGTTGAGAATCTGCCTGCCAATGCAGGGGACAGGGTTCGAGCCCTGGTCTGGGAGCATCCCACATGCCGCGGAGCAACTAGGCCCGTGAGCCACAACTACTAAGCCTGCGCGTCTGGAGCCTGTGCTCCGCAACAAGAGAGGCCACGATAGTGAGAGGTCCGCGCGCCGCGATGAAGAGTGGCCCCCGCTTGCCACAACAGGAGAAAGCCCTCGCACAGAAACGAAGACCCAACACAGCCATAAATAAATAAATTTTAAAAAATACACTGAGGGGATGTCAGCCAAGAATATGGTTCCTTGGCTGCTTCCCACCCCCTATTCTAGCAAAAATATAGCCATCACGGAAGCAGCTAGAGGATATTAGAGCTGTAGATGGCACCCCATGATTCAGAATGATACTGTACCTTTTATCTCCCTCCCTCTGAGCCAGCTGATAATTGACACCACGATAAAACCGGAGACCAGGGAATTCCCTGGCGGTCCAGTGGTTAAGACTGCGCTTTCACTGCCGATGACTCGGGGTCAATTCCTACAAGCTGCGCGGCATGGCCAAAAACAAAAACAAAACGGGAGACAATATGATGTGAGGCATGATGTTATGGATCTCCTTAGCTCTGTTGAGGGGGGCTTAATGCTGGGGAGAAAGGTAAGGATTATTCAGAAGAAAGGTAACAATATAAATAAGATGAAAGAAACCTCAGAATTGAATCAGAAAAAAATGTTCAGGTGGTTCGTTAAAAGTGACATTAACAAGAAGATAGATGGAGTGGCTACAAAAATTGTGATGGATCACTGTAAAAAAAATAGGTAATCTGTTCAAATAACTGGGACAAATTCAATTCATCCTAGTCTTAACTAATTTTTTAACTATTAAGATTACAAAAAGGAGGAATCTAATCTTTTCAGAACCTGTTCTGATTATAACCAGCCAGGGAAATGTGGAGGATTATGACTGAGCAATAGGCAGGCCAGGGTCTCATGAACTCCAGATGGGACCCCAAGTTCACTTTTATTGATATTGGTAATACAAAGACGTGAGGACGTAAAAAAATTTATAGTTGCTAGGCCCTGATGATCAGTGTATTGTTATAACTTAAATAGCTAACAAAAAACTTAGAGGGCAATATAATTAAAGAAATATGGTAATACTATAGAAGGCTTGTAGGTGAAAGCATGGTTTATGAAGGAATTTATGGGCAGACATTATGTATGGTTGTTGCCTCACTCTGACTGTAATGCATTATTGGAATTAAAATTGCCAATAGGAGTAATAATATGATTAGTAAAGATTTAAGCCAAGATCCTCCTGAACCAAGCCATTTTCCTAGTATTTCCCACAAACTGGTATCAATCAGAGTGGAAATTTGATTCTTCATATATTATAAGATGGGTTATCTTAGAAGACTCATCAGGGACTTCCCTGGTGGTCCAGTGGTTAAGACTTCACCTTCCAATGCAGGGGGTGTGGGTTCGATCCCTCGCCAGGAAGCTAAGATCCCACATGCCTTGCAGCCAAAAAACCAAAATATAAAACAGAAGCAATATTGTGACAAATTCAATCAAGAGTTTTAAAAAAAATGGCCCACAAAAAAGAAAAAAAAAAGACTCATCAGACTTTATAAAAACACAACATTCATCATGGATCATAGCACAAGTTCCCCCTTGGGAAGCAGTTGATATATAGAGGGCCATGCAATTCTGTAGGATCACTTTTATCATGGAGACTTCCAAATTGAGCAAGCTAATGGCTTGATTACTATCGTTTAAGTCTTGCTGGGTGAATTTTGTTAAAGCCTCTATGTGAATAATGAAATCTTCTACTCTAAGTGAAGGAATAAATACTGTGGCCAAATAATCATGTTGGAAAACTGATAGAACCCAGTGAGCCCACATTAAAGGCAAGTTGGCAGGGGCTGTTTCTGAGGCTACCCATAGATGACTTTAAGCCCAAGGGAAACCAAATGTGCATCTTTCTAACCAACTCAGGAGGAGCCAAGGCCATAAACTTGTTCCATAAATCCACTGGATCCCATTAGGAACGACCCAATATATTTAACATCCTGCGAAAAGGAATATTTAGGGTCCAGGTTCAGAACAGGTATCATTTTAAAAAAATCAGATAATACCCTTTTTAAAAATAAATTTATTTATTTATTTTTGGCTGCATTGGGTCTTCGTTGCTGCTTGCGGGCTTTCTCAGGTTAAGGTGAGTGGGGGCCACTCTTCATTGTGGTGCACAGGCTTCTCGTTGCAGTGGCTTCTCTTGTTGCAGAGCACAGGCTCTAGGTGCATGGACTTCAGTAGTTGTGGCGCACGGGCTTAGTTGCTCCGTGGCACGTGGGATCTTCTGGACCAGGACTCGAACCCGTGTCCCCTGCATTGGCAGGTGGATTCTTAAGCACTGTGCCACCAGAGAAGTCCCAGAACAGGTATCATTAATAGGCCATGTTAGAGGGTCCCATTTAGTGATATTGGGAGTGGCTTACACAGCACTAGAATTTCTTCTAAGACAAATCCCTAAGGGCTAGCCAGTCTGAACCCTGGAGAGGTGAAATCCACTGAGGTAGTCCAGAAGTGCTGGACATAGGTAATTGGTCACAAACCCAGCAATTGAATTGAATTTTTGAAACTTGCATATTATTGAGCCCAAGGAAAATAAGTTTGGTTCATAAGGAGAAGTCTGAGCAATTAACAAAGTAATTAGTATATAGGCCTGGTCTGGCATTTTGGGTCAGCTCTCTATTTCCAGTGTTGTCTTCTCATCCTGGTCTGGTAGTGCTGGTTTCAGTTAGTTGAAGCCAAGTGTTAGAAACAAAGACTTGCATTCAGGAGTGGTGGCCTGATATGGCCCCTTCCAACGTGACTGTAAAGAGTCCTTTATCTGATGTCTTTTTCAATATACATAATCTCCTGGTTGCAGGTCATAGGGCATTCGACCTTCATCAAAGATAGATTACTGTGTGTTGGGCTGCACCCCGCAGGCCTGCAAGCTCTGTACTTTCCCAGCCTCAAGACTGAAGAGACAGCCCAGAGTCAGTGACAGAGATGTTTATTGGTTAGGGCATCTTAACAAGACTGAAGTATAAGGTCCAGGAGCAACATCCCACTGTGATAGCAGGCAGGACATGGCAGCAAACTTCGCTACCTGGGGGAGAAGGAGGCTACCGTTTATAGGAGGAATTGACGTCAGGTTGCCTCAACAGTTACCAGGGAAACCAGCAGATGAGGCCGGGGGCAAGCACATAAGCAGTTACTGATTAAGTCCTATAATTAAGAGGATTGGATAGCCGTGTGAGTGAAGCAGGGACTGGTCAATCAGGGGATGTACAGAGAACAAGAACAAGCCAGGGTTCAGCAGCCATCTTGAATGGCTTGACTGTAATAAGCTTCAGAAACAAACTTAGAATATCCTTTTAATAATTCAGTTAAAATTTACAATAATGTAACAGTAATGAGGAGCCATCCAGGAAGTGAGTCTCAGACAATTAAATAACACTAGAATTCAATAAGTATCAACAAAGATTGATACTTATTGATACTTATATTGGGGACTTCCCTGGTGGCCCAGTGGCTAAGACTCTGTGCTCCCAATGCAGGGAGCACGGGTTCGATCCCTGGTCAAGGAACTAGATCTCACATGCCGCAACTAACATGCAACTAAGAGTTCGCATGCTGCAACTAAAAATCCCGCACGCCACAGCTAAAGATCCCGCATTCTGCAACGAATATTCCGCACCAGCAATGAAGATCCCACGTGCCGCAACTAAGACATGGTGCAGCCAAAAAAAAAAAAAAACTCATATGTTGGGCTTCCCTGGTGGCGCAGTGGTTAAGGATCCACCTGCCAATGCAGGAGACACAGGTTTGAGCCCTTGTCCAGGAAGTTACCACATGCCGCAGAGCAACTAAGCCTGTGCGCCACAACCATTGAGCCTATGCTCTAGAGCCCGCGAGCCACAACTACTGAGCCCGCATGCCACAACTACTGAAGCCCCCGTGCCTAGAGCCCGTGTTCTGCAACAAGAGAAGCCACCGCTGTGAGAATCCCTGAGAAGTCCGCTCATCGCAACAAAGAGTAGCCCCCCACTCACCGCAACTAGAGAGAGCCCATGCGCGCAGCAATGAAGACCCAATGCAGCCAAATAAATAAATAAATACATTTATTTTAAAAAGAGATAATTAAGTTAAAATGAGGTAATTAGTGTGGACTCTTATGCAATATGACTGGTGCTCTTATAAAAACAGGAGATGAGGATACAGATGCGCACAGAATTAAGACCATGTGAAGAAAGGAAGATCACTATCTACAAGCCAAGGAGAAAGGCCTCAGAAGGAACCAGTGATGAACCAAGTCCAGATTTCTTTTTTTTTAAACTTTTTAAAAATTAATTATTTATTTTTGGCTGCATCGGTTCTTTGTTGCTGCATGCAGGCTTTCTCTAGTTATTGCGAGCAGGGCCACTCTTTGTTGCGGTGCACAGGCTTCTCATTGTGGTGGCTTCTCTTGTTGTGGAGCATGGGCTCTAGACGTACAGGCTTCAGTAGTTATGGCACGTGGGCTCAGTAGTTGTGGCTCCCAGGCTCTAGAGTGCAGGCTCAGTAGTTGTGGCGCACGGGTTTAGTTTCTCCGCGGCATGTGGGATCTTCCCGGACCAGGGCTCGAACCCGTGTCCCCTGAATTGGCAGGTGGATTCTTAACCACTGCGCCGCCATGAGGGAAGCCCCTGGAGGCTTCGCCTTTTTTTTTTTTTTAACAACTTTATTCGAGTATAATTGCTTTACAATGGTGTGTTGCCCCTGGAGGTTTCTTAAAACACTGGTACTTGGACCTTTCTTCCAAGGTGTCTGTCAATAGGTCTGAGTTCTGAACTGAGAATTAGCATTTCCAATGGGTCCCTAGGTGATGCTAATGGATAGGGTCAGTGCAGAGATGAAACTGTGAGAAGTTGTCTCAGAAAGGCCAGGCTGCCTGCCTCTCAGCCCCAGTCTGTGGGGCTGTAGACATGCAGACTCTAAGAGAACAGCAGAGTTAAGTTTTCTAATGGACACCCAGTGAGAGTCTCTGCAGTGAGCCAAGCAGGCCAATGGCTAAAAGGACTGGACCTCCTGAGGACACCTGTGGGAGCCCCACACACTGAAACCATGTAGCACCTGCTTCTTTTGCTTGGAACTGTAATTAAACAAGGAAGCCATTAGACTGATGTGGCTCCAATGTTTTAACAGCCTTGTAAGCAAAGGGAAACCTGAACCAGAGTAAATTCTTGTAAATGCCTCCAAGGGAAGAAATAGAAACTTAAGAACAACTGATCAAAAACAGCCCACTAGGCTTTCCCAAATAAGGCTATGCCTTAAGCTAGAGCCAATCAAATAATTTCCTTGTTTTGTTTCCCTTCCTGCTCTGCAAAAGTCTTTCCCCTAGTTTGGTTTGGGGCTGTCCAGTTTGAACTGATGTTTGCTCAAAAGATCTCCTCAAAATTGTAATGTACCTCACTTATCTTTTAATAGAACAACAACATAAAACCTCACAGGGCTCATCCTTGCTCAGTGGTGCTCTTATTAAGGAGTCTTCCTTACTGCTCTGTGTAATATTACATCCCATCCCCTCTGCTCAGGAAAATCGCCTTCTCTCCTTGTTTCCACTGCAACATATTCTAACATACTATATAATTTAGTATTTCTTATTTCATGTTTCTTGTGTTTTCTTAAACATAATAGAAACTGCACAAAGGCAGGATCTTTGTTTCTCTTGTGCCTGAATTTCTCACATGCACCTAGAAAAAGATCCTGAAAATCCAGTTTGTGCCCGATGATCATTTGTTAGAGCAGTGAATAAACATGACACCTCAATTTCTCTCTTACTTTTACTATTCCAGGCACTTTTTTTTCCCCATGCATCGTGCAGCATGCAGGATCTGAGTTCCTGACCAGGGATTGAACTCATGGACTGTCAGGGAAGTCCCTATTCCAGGTACTCTTAATGTCCTCTTTAACTATCACTGCAAAGTAGTATTGCTCCATGTTTTCAGGAATGAAAGAATCACATTTTGGAGATGAAATTCACACAATTATTAATGTTTAGGACAATTACATGCTCAGCTTGATTCTATCATTTTTGACTTCACAGTGCTTTCTTCTAAACATGTTTGAAATTTTTTCACCCTTTACTGATGTGTCCTTAGAGCTATTTCTGCTACTGTCTTTAAAGAACTACATAAACATTATTAACTTCTTTCTGAAATGCACATTTTGCAATTGTTTTTCTGAGATAATCTCAACTCCACATACAAAACGTCATACCAGGGCCTGCAGAAATAATCATCACTTCCTAGCAGAAAGATGAGATCATGGGGTTCAGATACCCTTTTATTTCAGGGTTCACGTGCTGCCTTTTGTATATGTGCTTCAACTGAAAAATCACACCTTCTGTACATTACCCAAACTAGCATCAATTAAGTTGCTTTTTGTTTGATTCCTAAGAGGAATTGCATGTATCTGGGGATATGGATAAAAAGTATTACATGGATAAAAGTGTTCCTCAATGAGTGAGACAATCCCTAACTATGCAGGCAAGAGAGAGGTTTTGCGTGGAACCAGAAGCAGACCTTGTTGTCCATCTTTTTCAGGGTGGCCCACCATTTGTTCAAAAGAAAACCACAGGCTCAAAATGGGTTACTTATGATAGGCCATGACACAAAATTGGGCCTTGATACCTAACCTAATTGAAGCTTCAACTTTCCCTGGGAATGTAGCCTTAACCAGTCAGTTAAGAATTTTCTGGTTGGCACCAATGAGGTAATCTGTCACATGGGGCCTCTCCATTCCCCCAAGGGAAGATGAGGTAACCTGGCACATAGACCCTTTCCATTCCCCAAAGGTAGGTTACCTAAACCTTAAATCATCTTTTTTATTGATGACTTCCTCGTTGTACCTTAAAAAAACCTTTCCTGTTCTGTAGCCCTTTGGAGCTCCCCTCTACTCATTCGTTAGACGGGATGACGCTTGATTCGTGAACCAATCTCTAAAGCCAATTATATTTTTAAAATTTACTCAGTTGATTTTTTTTTTTTGATTCTGAAACCCGGTGTTGAAGTTTTTTGTTTGTTTGTTTGTTTGTTTTTCAACATACCCCTCTTCTTTCTTGCCAGTCAGGACCTGAATGGGATCTTTTCTATTGTTCTTAACCAATCACACTGAAACTCACAAAAGTGACTCTAATGCTTCAGGCTACAAGTATTGGAGAGCAGTAACATCAATTTTCCAGCTATGCATGTACTCATTTATGTCTGAATGGCTCTGTCGAACGATGTGCCGCTTACCTCAGTTGTGGACTGAAGAGGAACACACAACCTAAAAGTTTCTAGTTTTATTCAGGGATCTTACTCAGGACTATAGCTCTGGAGACAACCTTTCAGATTGCTCTGAGGAACTGCTCCATAGAGGTAAGGGAGAATCCAGGATATAGAGGAGTTTTTTGTTTCTTGCTTTTCTTTTTTTTCTGGAAAAAACAGGTAGTCGAACATTAAGGGACTGCTGGTAATCACAAAGAACAGACAACTCAAGTTAATGATTTCAGTGCTTTTCTGTGTATGAGAAGATGCAAGAATCTGGCTTCCTTGAAACTCGTCCTTAGATATGCATCTTAACTATTAAGGGTCATTGTCCAAATTACAGAGTGCTTCCTGCCTTTCTCCATCTTGATTTCCCCTCAGGGCACACCTTTGGGGAACGGCTGCAGTGGGGGCTGGCTTGATCCTTTTAGAAGTGGAATGGGTGGGGGGGGGCAAAATTCTCTGCCCACACAGTAATAGAATTTGGAAACGTCTAAAATAATAGACTTGTCCTCTGAGAGCAGGCTGAACTTCAAGGAGTCTAAAACAACGTCTCTTCACGCCTTTCACAAGGAGCAAAGCCCCTCCCTCTGGGTAGGAGCACCATTTCTCCCGCATTCCTTGGGGTACCTTCCAGCCTACGTTCTGGCGGTAAGGATGGAGAACACCCTTCCCTGAGGTCTCCAGAGCTCTGAGAACGATATTACCCGGAAGAGCCTAGGCACAGAGACACCAGGCATGAACCAATGAGGGATCAGGATGAGGGCTTTCCCCGAGTGAGCATGCGTCAGGGGCGGGACCTCCGGCATCCTGTCCTGGCGATCATTTTGCTTGGTGGGGGGTCCGGCGGAGCAGGGAACTGTGCTCGGATACCGTCGTCCTCTGTCGGGGGCTGTTGTCCTCACGGCGTAGTGTGGGAGGAAGGGGACACCACCTAGCCAGCCAAGTCGCGCTCATTTTGGTGTCTCTCTCGTTGGCTCGCTGGTCGGGAACGGGAAGGTCCGAAAGGAGGCTGTGTCCCCGCTGCACAGAGGCGTGTCAAGTTCGGCGATGCAGTCCGGGGTGCCGCGCGCCAGACCCGGGATAAGGGACGCCGCTCCCAGCCCTCTGAGATCACAGAATCCGATGGCGGCGGCGCTGAGGGACCCGCCTCAGGTAAACGCTTGTCCTCCGGGCCCTCACCGCCCTCACCCCACCAGACACTGAAGCCCCCAGTGCGGGGCGCCTGCTCACTCGCCCTCAGCCCCGGCCGCGGTGTCCAGGACGGTGAGGCGGTCGTGGGTGGAGTTCTGTTTCCGACAGATAGTGCGTGGTCGCGTGTAGAAGAGGGTTACAGGCGGAGAGGAGGATACATGGGAAGGTTGGAGGTCGGGACCGGGGTACAGCAACTCTGTGCTTTCTGTTAGAAGCAAGATGCAGTGGGGCCAGAGTCAAGCCTGCACTGTTGCTGCTTGAGAAGTTGGCCATCTGTTATACAAGTAATATGAGGTTTGAATCGCAGGTGGGAGGTGGTCTTCCCCAGATCAAAAGAGGCTACAACTAGTTGCAGACAAGAGATCAACTGTGGGAGTAAGGGGGGAGGCAGGAAACACAGGAAGATTAATTGCAATAACCTAGGTGAGTGCTGATGGACCAGAGTGACTGTCCTGGAGTGTGATAAGTTCTGGATCCAGTTTTGGAGAAAGGCAAAGCCAATTGTGGGTGTTGCTGATGACAGAAAGGAAGTAGTGATGGATGACCGGAAGGTTTTTGGCCCTTATTAGACAAAGGGATGAAAACTTCATCAACTGGATGGGGACGTCAGCAGCAGGTTAATTTTCCTTGGAAATATCACAAGGTTGTTTTGGCTCTGTTAAAGAGTCTGAGATGTTTCAGAGAAGAGTGAGTGTAGGCAACAAGTGGGCAGCTGGACAGGCAGGTCTGGAAAACTGGGGAAGGCGTTCAGGAATGGAAATTTTCAAAAGTGATGTCTACTGTGTGGACCAGGGTGGAGCTGTCTCACATTTAGGGGGGATGCAGGTTATAGTGGCCATGGTATTAGTAGGTCAGAAAGACTGGTGTGTGCTGAGGAGTGGTTCTCTGGCTCAGGGCCTGGTTGGGTTTGCTGGGCATTGAAAACCCAAGTGAGGTAGAGAAGTGGCAGTGGGAATGGTATGGGAGAGAGGTTGATCTGGCGGGAGGGCGAGGCTTCCATGGGATGAGTGGATGAGTGACAGCTGAGGAGACTTAGGAGTAATTGAGACAAAAAGGCAGTGCTACTGGGTCTGTTGCTTATTTAGTATTACTACTATGTGGCTTCTCCAGAATTTTGTGGTGAGCTTTGACGGGGTCTAGGACATTTGAGGCTTGCTAGTGGATATGGTCTGCGGCAAATGTCGTCATTTGTTGGTCACTGTGACTGGCAGGGAGATATTTAGGACTGGGTTTTTTTGTTTGTTTTGTTTTGTTTTTACAAAGATTGAGTTGAGACAGAGAGGAGTGTTGTGGCTGCTGAAAGGGCAAAACTGGCAGTAAAAAAAGTTGAAGAGAGTTGAGGGAATATGAAATTCACATGTGGTTCTGGGTGGCTAGTACTGAAGCAAAAATTAGAGGCAGTTGGGGAGATCTTCTAAGCAGCGTTTGTGGCTTACTCTGGTGTTGGATCCATCAGAGGACTGGGGTTGTACCGAATCTTTTTTTTTTCTTTCTTTCTTTTTGCGGTACGTGGGCCTCTCACCGCTGCGGCCTCTCCCGCTGCGGAGCACAGGCTCCGGACGCGCAGGCCCAGCGGCCATGGCTCACGGGCCCAGCCGCTCCGCGGCATGCGGGACCCTGCCGGACTGGGGCACAAACCCGTGTCCCCTGCATGGGCAGGCAGACTCTCAACCACTGCGCCACCAGGGAAGCCCTGTACCGAATCTTGTTTGAATTTCTCAAGCCCTCTCTGGATGCCAAGCGCCAAATATGTGGGTATGTTCAGGGAGAATTCTATGGTGTGGTGCATGGATGTGGCAGTGCTGTGGAAGCGCAACTGTAGGGTCTGAAATTGTGAGATAAATGTCATCTACAGAATGATGTGCACATGGAGAGGAAGTGTGAGCTGATGGCCCCCAGGCCCTGCTGTTGAGGCTGTACCAGTGAAGCATGAGCTGACATTTGGCTGTCTGGATTCCCACAATTTGGGAGACCCCAGGGGAATTGCTTGGCTGGAGGGACGGGACATTGCAGGTCAAGCCTAGAGCTTAGATGGCATCTATGTGCCCCCCTACCTGTTATTGCTGAGGACTGAACAAAGTTATTAATGGGCTGTGAGGAGACAGAGGGAGTCAATTGCCCCAGGGCCTGGCATCCTCTCTCAGGTGGGGAGCTCTGGTGGAGGATGACTGGAATAGATATATGAGGAGATGGATTGTGGGTTCTCAGAGGGAGAATGTTCAAGCTTTCATCTATCCCCTTCATGACAGGGTGGTGTGACCTTTCCGGATGTTGCTGTGCGCTTCTCCTGGGGGGAGTGGAAGCTTCTTGATGAGGCTCAGAGACGCCTGTACCTCAGTGTGACGCTGGACATCTATGCACTTATATCCTCGCTGGGTAAGACCCTCACCCTCCCCAGTGACCTGGGCTAGGCTCTGTATCCTGCCTCACCCTCACCCCCGCTTCCCGAAGGACGTGTTCTGTCCACCCATGTGGTGTAGAGACAGCTTGTTTCCCCAGTAGTCTGTGTAGTTGTTGTGGTAGGTAGAAGGCTGGGGTATTTGCACTGTCATCTTCTCTCCTGCAGCCCCAGTCCTTGCTATTCTGTAAATTTATTGACTGATTTATTTATTTTTGGCTGCATTGGGTTTTCTTTGTTTCATGCGGGCTTTCTCTAGTTGCGGCAAGCGGGGGCTACTCTTCGTTGTGGTGCTCGGGTTTCTCATTGCGGTGGCTTCTCTTTTTGCAGAGCATGGGCTCTAGGCACGTGGGCTTCAGTAGCTGTGGCACACGGGCTTAGTTGCTCCACAGGATGTGGGATCTTCCCGGACCAGGGCTCAAACCCGTGTTCCCTGCATTGGCAGGCGGATTCTTAACCACTGCGCCACCAGGGAAGTCAGGCTTTTGGGAATCTTAGTTCCCCGACCTGAGATTGAACCTGGGCCCTCGGAAGTGAGTGAGTGCATGGAGTCCTAACCACTGGACTGCCAGGGAATTCCCTTATGGCCATTTTAACAATACTAATTCTTCCAATCCATGAATATTGGATGTATTTTCATTTGTTTCCATCTGTAATTTCCTTTATTAGTGTTTTATAATTTTTATTGTACACATTTTTCTGCTCCTAGGTTAATTTTCTTCCTAAGTATTTATTGATCTTGATGCTATTACTGCGATTGCTTTCTTCGTTTCTTTCAAGATAGTCCATTGTTACTGTGCTGAAATGCGAGTGATTTTTGTATGTTGATTTTGTATCCTGCAGCTTTCTGATTCTGCTTATTCATTCTAACAGTTTGGTGGGAGACTCTTTAAGGTCTTCTATACATAAGGTCATGTCATCTGCAGAGAAGACTTTGCTTTTCAGATTTAAATCTGTTATTTATTTTTGTTGCCTAATTGTTCTGTGTAGACTTTAGTACCCTGTGGAATAAAAGTGATCAGAAAGTGACAGTCCTTGTCTTGTTCCTGATTACAGAGAACAAGATTTTAGCTTCTACCATGAATATGAAGTAGGCTGTGGGTTGTCATATTATATGGAGTATATCATGGTGAAGTCCGTTCCTTCTGTACCGAATTTGTTGAGAGTTTATATCATGAAAAGATCATACGATTTTATACTCTACTTGCTAGGGTGGTGGGGTATTGCATACGTTGATTTGTGTACCTTGAGGCATCCTTGCAACCCAAGGGTAAATCAGACTTAATTAGGGTATATTATCTTTTTCTTGTGCTGTTGAATTTGGTTTGGTAGTATTTTATTGAGGATTTCTGTTTAGGTGTTCATCATGAATATTGGTCTGCATTTTTCATGTAGTGTCCTTGGGTAGTAGGGTAATGTTGGCCTCATAAAATGAGTTCAGAAGTTGTTGATACTATTAAATTTTGGAAGTTTGTGGAGGATTGATGCTAATTCTTTTTAAATGTTTTCTAGAATTCACCAGTGAATGTATCTGGTCCTGGGATTTTCATCCCATTCATTTCTTTTTCTTTCTTTTTTTTTTTTTTTTCATGCCATCACTGGACCAACAGGGAATTCCCTCATGATTCAGTCTTGGTTGTTTGTTCATAGGACTGTATTTATTTCTTCTAGGTTATGCAGTTTGTTGGCATTTAACTCATCATAATAGTCTCTAATGATCGGTTGCATTTCTGTGTTATCAGTTGTAATGTGTTTTTAATTTCTGATTTTTCTTTTGCAAAATTAATTTTATTATTATTTTTTTTACATCTTTTTTGGAGTATAATTGCTTTACAATGGTGTGTTTCTGCTTTATAACAAAGTGAGTCAGCTATACAAATACATATATCCCCATATCTCCTCCCTCTTGCATCTCCCTCCCACCATCCCTATCCCACCCCTCTAGCTGGTCACAAAGTACCGAACTGATCTCCGTGTGCTATGCGGCTGCTTCCCACTAGCTATCTATTTTACATTTGGTAGTGTATATATGTCAATACCATTCTCTCACTTTGTCCCAGCTTACCCTTCCCACTCCCCGTGTCCTTAAGTCCATTCTCTACATCTGTGTCTTTATTTCCTGTCCTGCCCCTGGGTTCTTCAGAATCTTTTTTTTACTATTATTCCATATATATGTGTTAGCATACGGTATTTGTTTTTCTCTTTCTGACTTACTTTACTCTGTATGAGAGACTCTAGGTACATCCATCTCACTACAAATAACTCAGTTTCATTTCTTTTTATGGCTGAGTAATATTCCATTGTATATATGTGCCACATCTTCTTTATCCATTCATCTGTTGATGGATACTGAGTTTGCTTCCATGTCCTGGCTATTGTAAATAGAGATGCAATGAACATTGTGATACATGATTCTTTTTGAATTATGGTTTTCTCAAGGTATATGCCCAATAGTGGGATTGCTGGGTCGTATGGTAGTTCTATTTTTAATATTTTAAGGAGGCTCCATACTGTTCTCCATAATGACTGTATCAATTTACTTTCCCGCAAACAGTGCAAGAGAGTTCCCTTTTCTCCGCACCATCTCCAGCATTTATTGTGTGTAGATTTTTTGATGATGACCATTCTGGCTGCTGTGAAGTGATACCTCATTGTAGCTTTTTCTTTTTTTTTTAATTATTTATTTATTTATGACTCCATTGGGTCTTCGTTGCTGCACGGGGGCTTTCTGTAGTTGCGGCGAGTGGGGGCTACTCTTCATTGTGGTGCGCGGGCTTCTCATTGCGTTGGCTTCTCTTGTTGCAGAGCATGGGCTCTAGGTGCGCGGGCTTCAGTAGTTGTGGCTCATGGGCTCTAGAGCGCAGGCTCAGTAGTTGTGGCACACAGGCTTAGCTGCTCAGCAGCACGTGGGATCTTCCCAGACCAGGGCTTGAACCCGCGTCCCCTGCATTGGCAGGCAGATTCTTAACCACTGCACCACCAGGGAAGACCCCTCATTGTAGTTTTGATTTGCATTTCTCTAATGATTAGTGATGTTGAGCATCCTTTCTTGAGTTTGTTGGCAATTTGTATATCTTCTTTGGAAAAGTGTCTCTTTAGATCTTCTGTCCACTTTTGGATTGGGTTGTTTGTCTTTTGATATTGAGCTGCATGAGCTGCTTGTAAATTTTGCAGATTAATCCTTTGTCAGTTGCTTCATTTGTAAATATTTTCTCCCATTCTGAGGGTTGTCTTTTTGTCTTGTTTATGTTTTCCTTTTCTGTGCAAAAGCTTTTAAGTTTCATTAGGTCTCATTTGTTTATTTTTGTTTTTATTTCCATTTCTCTAGGAGGTGGGTCAAAAAGGATCTTGCTATGATTTATGTCATAGAGTGTTCTGCCTATGTTTTCCTCTAAGAGTTTTATAGTGTCTGGCCTTACATTTAGGACTTTAATCCATTTTGAGTTTATTTTTGTGTATGGGGTTAGGGAGTGTTCTAATTTCTTTCATTTACATGTAGCTGTCCTGTTTTCCCAGCACCACTTATTGAAGAAGCTGTCTTTTCTACATTGTATGTTCTTGCCTCCTTTATCAAAAATAAAGTGACCAGGGCTTCCCTGGTGGCACAGTGGTTGAGAGTCTGCCTGCTGATGCAGGGGACACAGTTCGTGCCCCGGTCCGGGAAGATCCCACATGCTGGGGAGCGGCTGGGCCTGTGAGCCTGTGTTCCACAACGGGAGAGGCCACAACAGTGAGAGGCCCACGTACCGTAAAAAAAATATATATATATATGGTGACCATATGGGCGTGCGTTTATCTCTGGGCTTTCTTTCCTGTTCCATTGATCAATATTTCTGTTTTTGTGCCAGTACCATAATGTCTTGATTACTGTAGCTTTGTAGTATAGTCTGAAATCCCGGAGCCTGATTCTTCCAGCTCCATTTTTCTTTCTCAATATTGCTTTGGTTATTCGTGGTCTTTTGTGTTTCCATACAAATTGTGAAATTTTTTGTTCTAGTTCTGTGAAAATTGCCATTGGTAGTTTGACTGTAGATTGCTTTGGGTAGTATAGTCATTTTCACAATGTTGATTCTTCCAATCCAAGAACATGGTGTATCTCTCCATCTGTTTGTATCATCTTTAATTTCTTTCATCAGTGTCTTATAGTTTTCTGCATACAGGTCTTTTATTGTCTCCTTAGGTAGGTTTATTCCTAGGTATTTTATTCTTTTTGTTGCAATGGTAACTGGGAGTGTTTCCTTAATTTCTCTTTCAGACTTTTCATCATTAGTGTATAGGAATGCAAGAGATTTCTGTGCATTAATTTTGTATCCTGCTACTCTATCACATTCATTGATTAGCTCTAATCGTTTTCTGGTAGCATCTTTAGGATTCTCTATGTATAATATCATGTCATCTGCAAACAGTGACAGCTTTACTTCTTCTTTTCCAGTGTGGATTCCTTTTATTTCTTTTTCTTCTCTGACTGCTGTGGCTAGGACCTCCAAAACTATGTTGAATAACAGTGGCGAGAGTGGACATCCTTGTCTTGTTCCTCATCTTAGAGCAAATGCTTTCAGTTTTTCACCATTAAGAATGATGTTTGCTATGGGGTTGTCGTATATGGCCTTTATTGTGTTGAGGTAGGTTCCCTCTATGCCCACTTTCTGGAGAGTTTTTAATCACAAATGGGTGTTGGTATTTTTTAGTCTTTTCTCTTTTTTCTTTGTGTACCTAATGGCTTGTCAATTATTTGTCTTTTCAAAAAAGAACTTGTTTCTTTATCTTCTCTTTTTTCTAGTTTCTGGTTTTATTTATTGCTGCTCTGATATTTCTTATTTCCTTTCTTCAGGTAATGTTGGGTGTAATTTGTTCTTTCTTTAGTTCCTTGAGACATAAATTTGTTTGAGGTCTTTCTTTTTCTAAACATGAGCATTTATTGCTCTAAATTTTTCACTTTAAAATATATATATATCTTGAGACCTATTTTATTTGTTTATGTTTTTGGCTGTGCTGCATGGCTTGCTTTCAAAATTTTCTATTTGTGATTGCTTTTTTTTTAGGTGTATAGCAAAGTGATTCGGTTATAGATCTATATGTATATATCTATATATCTATTTTTGAAATTCTTTTCCATTATAGTTGATTACAAGGTATTGAATATGGTTCCCTGTACTATACAGTAAATCCTTGTTGTTTATTTTATATATGCCAGTGTCCATCTGTTAATCCCATACTCCTGATTTATCCCTCCCTCACTTCCCCCTTTGGTAACCATAAGTTTTGTCTGTAAGTCTGTGTCTGTTTTGTATGTAAAGTTCATTTGTATTATTTTTTTAGATTCCACATGTAAGTGATATCACATAATATTTGTTTTTTTCTCTGATTTACCTGACTTAGTATGATAATCTCTAGGTTCATCCATGTTGCTGCAAATGGCATTATTTCATTAATTTTTAATGACTGAATAATATGTAATTGCCTTTTTTTTTCCCTGTACTGCAAGTCTTGTGGGATCTTTGTTCCCCGACCAGGGATTGAACCCAGGCCCAAGCAGTGAAAGTGCTGAGTCCTAACCACTGAACCACCAGGGAATTCTCTGTAATTGCTTTTTTTTTTTAACATTTATTTATTTGGTTGTGCTGGGTCTTAGTTGCAGCAGGCAGGCTCCTTAGTTGTGGCTCGCTGCATTCTGAGTTGTGGCACGCAGGCTCCTTAATTGTGGCATGTGAACTCTTGATTGGAGCATGTATGTGGGATCTAGTTCCCTGACCAGAAATTGAATCTGAGCCCCCTGCATTGGGAACGTGGAGTGTTAACCACTGTGCCACCAGAGAAGTCCCTGTAGTTGCTTTTTGACAGTTTTTTTATGTGCTTCAGTGAAGTTCCCTTTGATCAAACCTGTGAGCATCAGGACATCTACTCTTCTTCCTGGATTTAGAAAGTTTTCAACCATTGTTTCTTTAAATGTGCTTACTACCACTTTCTGTCTTATCTTTCAAGGGCTCTAAAAATACAAATAATGTTTTGCTTTATATTTCATAATCTGCATAGGCTTTCTTTACTTCATTCTTTTCCTTTTTTCTCCCCCTCACTGGATAATTGAAACACCTGTTTTCATGTTCCTAGATTTTTACTTTTGCTTGATAAAATTCACTGTTGATACTCTCTCCATTGTGCTTTGTTGTTTGTTTCATTGTATTCTTCAGCACCAAAATTTCTGTGGGCTCATTTGTTTGTTTGTTTGTTTTAAATGGAAGAGTGTCATCATTTTATTACAATTAATGCTCAACAAATGAAAATAATTTTACCAACAGGCTTCATGCCCTATAGATGAAACTAATTTACTAATTCAGAATTTTTGCAAGTACATGAAATTTCCATTTTATTATACGGTTTTATATTAAACTAGTCAAAGCATTTCCTACATGTATTCCAGTATAGCTCTTTTGGAATGATTTTCATCAGTCCTAACATGTGAGTGTACCAAGGATCTTGAATCTAAACGAACTTTCAAATGACTAACTTTTAGGTAAACAAGAAATAAAGTCATCAGATTATTGGGACTACTCTTTCTCAACAGGTATTTGTTGAAATGCCTCTTCTAATACAAGAATTTTGTGTTTGAACATTCAGAACACAAAGGTAGAACAAAAGTACAATAAAAGAAACTTCTGAAGCTTAAGCCTATATTCATAATTCTTTGATAAAAGCAAAGCATCCTTCCTGCAATCTTCATACTTTTGTTCTCTTCATCTGTGTCTTTATTTCTGCCTTGCAGACCTGTTCATCTGTACCATTTTTCTAGATTCCACATATATGAGTTAATATATATGTATGGTCACAAAAGGAGGAAAGTGCAGGGGGTGGTGGTGGGATGAATTGGGAGATTGGGATTGACATATATACACTAATATGTATAAAATAGATTAATAACAACTTGCTGTATAAATTTTTTTAAAAATGTCTTCAATATTTCCATCTAGTTTCCATCTAGTCTCAAAATAGATGCCTAAGGCATATACTTCATATATATACCATTTTGGTTCTGGTTGCTTTCATTATTCTTGAAGATTTTAATACCCATACAAGTCCAAAGGTGTAAGAACACATAAACTGTTCTGGTAATGGGTAAGATCAGACTGTTAAAACACAAGGTGGCTGTGCTATTTCATTGCTGTAGGAAGTTTTCTTTCAGAAACCGAATAGAATTGTCCTGCTGAAAAACCAGTGCAATAAGGCCAGTCAGTGTAGAGACAGTCTTCCTTACCACATATTAGTTGACACCCTACTGGTATTAAGAGGATTTATTTGTTGTGTGTCTGTATGTATATGTATGTGTGTGATCATATATATAATGATCTGGTATTGCTCCATTTCTTCTTATTTTGATGTGTCTTCTTAGCTGCCTGTGGTATCACATTAATAATTCCATCAATGGGTACAGATGAACCTATTTGCAGGACAGGAAAAGAGAGGTAGACGTAGAGAATGGACATGTGGACACTGGGGGGAAGGGGAGGGTGGGATGAATTGGGTGATTAAGATTGACATATATATACTATGTGCATAAAATAGATAGCTAGTGGGAACATGCTATAAAACACAGGAAGCTCAGCTCAGTGCTCTGTGACGACCTAGATGGGTGGGATGGGGGGTTGGGAGGGAGGTCCAAGAGGGAGGGTATATAGGTATACATATAGCTGATTCACTTTATTGTACAGCAGAAACTAATACAACATTGTAAAGCAATTATACTCCAATAAAAAAAGTAAAAAAAATCCCATCAATGGTTTGATAGGCAATTCCCACATATTCATTTATCAATTCATCTGTTGATTGTTCACATCTGAGTGTCTTTTCGGAGAGTGGGCATGCTAGAAACTGCAGTATCATTGGTTGAAAGTGTGGGGTGATTTCTCCATCCTTTTGTTCCTCTCAGCCAACGTTCATGAGCCTAGTGGGTGCTGGTACTTATAGGCAACTGGATAAAGGTGAACCTGTCCCCTGCAGCTCTTAGGTGTGGCAGCCAGGGACTGTCTCTCAGTGCACCCTCGGCCAGTCAGTTTTGTTCTTTTTCATTTCTGTCTCTTTGTTGAGCAACTTGTTTTCTTTGTGTATTGTTTACCTTACTTTGTCGAATTGTCTATCTGTGTTTTGTTGCTTCACTGAACTTTGTTCAAACAATAATTTTGAATTCTTTGACCGTTTGTAGATCTCTATTTCCTTGGGTGTGGTTTCTGATAAATTATGGTATTTCTGTATTGGTTTCATGTTTCATTGATTTTTTGTGTTTCCTGTAGCCTTGCATTTATGTCTGCTGATTTGATGGTGTAGTCATTTTTTCCCTTCGCATTACAGTGTTGGTGGGGAAAGACCTCCACTGATGGTGAGTGCAACATTGGGCTGTGGTCATTCTGGCTCCAGGGAAGGTCCAGCTGTGTTGGTCTCTGTGCAGCTTCTTCACCTGAAGTCAGTGTCAGCAAAGATATCAGAAGTCCTCAATCAACCAGGCTGAGGGTGTCCAAATTTGGTGGATAAGGCTGCTGAGGAATTCCTGATCTCTTTTTCTCCTATGGAGTACTTTGTGGGCAAGGGGATCCCTCCTGGTGCCCAGTCGGCTCTTGGGAGCCCTATTGGTTGTAGTGGCACTGGTGTCTAATATGTGGGTACCTGTTGAGCATCCACAGAACTGGGATGTTGTGTACAGGCACTTGTTGAGCGACAGTGGTTCTGGGGTCTGGGTCACTGGCTAGTCTTCAGCAGCCTTGGCTTTGGTTTTTTTATTATTATTTTTATTTTATTTATATTTTTGGCTGCCTTGGGTCTTCGTTGCTGTGGGCGGGCTTTCTCTAGTCGTGGTGAGCAGGGGCTACTTTTCGTTGCAGTGAGCAGGCTTCTCATTGTGGTGGCTTCTCTTGTGGTGGAGCACGGGCTCTAGGTGCGCAGGCTTCAGTAGTTGTGGTACGTGGGCTCTATAGTTGTGGCTTGTGGGCTCTAGAGTGCAGGCTCAGTAGTTGTGGCGCATGGGCTTAGTTGCTCCATGGCATGTGGGATCTTCCTGGATCAGAGTTCGAACCCATGTCTCCTGCATTGGTAGGCAGATTCTTAAGCACTGTACCACCAGGGAAGCCCTTGGGTTTGGTTTGTGATGTGTGGCTATGCAGGGAGCAGCTATGGAGTCTGTGTCTGGCTGCACATGTAGATGGTGGCTGTGGGTCTGTGGAGCTGGCTTGTCTATAGTGAATTTGTCTCCAGTGCCTGACACACTGGATTACATGGTGTAGCTGTGGAGTCAGGGTCTGGAGTGCCGACACACACAGCAGGTGCAGCACCTCTGGTTCCAGGACATGTACAGGGTTGGGGGGTGTGGCAGCCCTGATCCTGGATTGGTACAGCAGGTCCAACTGAGGGGTGGCCCAGTAGTTTCATACTTACCAGGGCATCCACTATGGTCATGGTTGTTGGATAACTCAGTGGCGAAAGCTCCAGTGTCCACTGTAGAGCAGGCAACTGGGGTCTTCTGCAGCGCAGGCCACTTGGGACTGCAATAGCACCCAACCTGTGGCTGATAGAGGTAGCCCAGTGATAGCCTGGCCTCCATTTCCTAGTCATCTCCAGATGTCTCTGCTAAGACAGTCTCTCCAGAAATCCTTTCTGTGTGCATACTCCTTTTTTTTATGCTCCACTCTGTTGTAGTGTGTTCTTTTTTTTTTTTTTTAAATACATTTATTTATTTTTATTTTTGGCTGCGTTGGGTCTTCGTTGCGTCTTCGTTGCTGTACATGGGCTTTCTCTAGTGGGGCTATTCTTTGTTGCGGTGCACGGACTTCTCATTGCAGTGCCGTCTCTTGTGGAGCAGGGGTGCGTGGGCTTCAGTAGTTGTGTCTCATGGGCTCTAGAGCACAGGCTCAGTAGTCGTGGCACACGGGCTTAGTTGCTCCGTGGCATGTGGGATCTTCCCGGACCAGGGCTTGAACCCGTGTCCCTGCATTGGCAGGCGGATTCTTAACCACGGTGCCACCAGGGAAGCTCCCTGTAGTGTGTTCTTAATTGGACTCTCGAGCCTTCCAGGGCTAATTAATTTCCTTCATGAATAACTGTTTAACTGGTGGTGAAGGGCGGTATCTCCTATTCTACTGTTTTGTTGATGTCACTCACCTTGTGCTCTTTCCTGGGTCTGCTGTGTGCTGAGTTGCTCTGGGACAGTGCTGGCCATTCACTTGTCCTTTTTCTTTCAGTGCTTGGTTCCAGGTACTTGCACAGTTAGGGCTTAGGGCAAAGTAAGGTAAAGGACTCTTAGAAGAGTCCTTTGTGAATCATGGGATGGACACGACTCTAGCCATGGCAAGGTGGGCTCAGAGTTGGCCTGGTTCTGGTGAATTACAGCTGGGGAGGGTGTGACATAAGGGCCGTGTTAAGAATATACCAGGAACCCAGGGACTTCCCTGGTGGTGCAGTGGTTTAAAATCCACCTGTTGGGCTTCCCTGGTGGTGCAGTGGTTGGGAGTCCGCCTGTTGATGCAGGGGATGTGGGTTCATGCCGCGGTCCGGGGGGATCCCACATGCCGCAGAGCGGCTGGGCCCATGGGCCCTGGCTGCTAGGCCTGCGTGTCCGGAGCCTGTGCTCCATGACGTGAGGGTCTGCGGTGATGGGAGGCCCGTGTACTGCAAAAAAAAAAAAAAAATTCCACATGTCAATGCAGGGGACACAGGTTTCAGCCCTGGTCCAGGAAGATCCCACATGCTACAAAGCAGCTAAGCCTGTGCGTCACAACTACTGAGTCTGCAGTGTAGAGCCCACGAGCCACAATTACTGAGCCTGTGCACCACAACTACTGAATCACATGTGCCTAGAGCCCATGCTCCGCAACAAGAGAAGCCACTGTAATGAGAAGCCTGCGCACCGCAACCAAGAGCAACCCCCACTCACCGCAACTAGAGAAAAAGGCTGTGTGCAGCAATGAAGACCCAACGCAGCCAATCAGCATATATATATATATATAATCTTTTTTTAAAAAAACAACAAAGACTATACCAGGAACTTGTCCTTGTTCAACGAGAATTTTGGTGCCATTGCCAGTGTCCACACCACATTTCTACCTTTATGCCTCCACCTTTGACCCTTTGCCAACCTGTCAGTTCAACTACTTTGTCATTTCTACTGTGATTTCCAGCCAAGTGAAAATCTCTACCTCTCTGAACTCCACATCTCACACATTTCTCTCACCACCCTTTCTCTATTACTCTGTAACCTTGCCTTTCATATGTTCTGCTGTGAGGTGTGTGAACATATGCTTAAATTGACCTCGAAAAGCACATAATCTGTTGTGATTGTGTTTTCATGGCCTTGATCACACCCTTCTACTGTGCTTCACATCAGCAGTAGAAAAGGTCCTGCAGGAAGCTGTGGTCAGAGAAACAAGCCCTAGACCCTGCTTCTCTTCCTTACGTCACACCCTATTTTTGTATCCTTCCCCTGTTGAGGTCTCTACCATTTTCATATTGTGAGGACCCAGGAATGCACAGCAGCTTCTGCTTAAACTGATTTCCAGCTCCCTAGTCTTGAAAAGTATCCCATTTGCTTGAAAAGATTCATTCTTAGATGAGATAGTTGCACATTTGTGGTGAGTTTGCTCCCTCTCTGGAGTCAACGTGTACTTCAAGAGTGTTTCTTTGCATTCAGGTTGCTGCTGTGGAGCAGAAGGTGAGGAGACATCCTGTGAAGAAACTGTTCCTGTAGGAGTGTCACAGGCTGGGTCTCCTAAGGCAGCTCCATCTTCCCAGAAGACACACCCCTGTGAGATGTGTGGTCCAGTCTTGAGAGACATTTTCCAGTTGGCCGAGCATCAGGGAACACAACACAGCCATAAACTGTTGAGATGTGGAGCATGTGCAACAACATTTTATATGCCTTTGAATAGCATTGTACACAGGGCTTCATTTTTCAGGAGCCACAGATTCCAAGTGTCACAGAAGCCTCTTACTTCTAGGAAGATCCGGGCCAGCGTGGGACATCTGCAGCAGCAGACCACTCATACTGTGGAGAAGCCAAGCAAAATCACCCAGTGTGGGTCAACTTCACAAGGCAGGAAAAATCATCACACCTGGGGAGAATGCAAGAAAGCCCTCAGCCCCAAACACACACTTGTTCAGGACTGGTGTGTCTACACTGAAAGACAGTGTTTTGTGTGCAGTGAATGTGGCAAAACATTCAGGTACAAATCCGCATTTGTTATGCACCTGAGAGTACACACTAGAGAAAGGCTTCATGTGTTTAGCAGAAGTGACAAATCCTTTAGACAAAGCTCAACCATCAGTCAACATCGAAAAATTTATACTGGTTCAGGACAGGACAAGTGCAGCAAATGTGGGAAATCCTTAACTCAAAAATGTGTCCTCATATATCCCCAGAGATTGCACAGTGGAGAAAACAGTTCTGTGTGCAGTGACTGTGCAAAGTCTTTTTCCCATAGCTCTGTGTTCATTCGACATAAGAGAGTATTTTCTGGAGAAAGGTTTTATAAGTGTAGTGACTGTGTGAAATCTTTTACCTGTAGGTCTGCCCTCATTTATCATCAGAGATCTCACACAGGAGAAAGGCCTTATGAGTGCAGTGAATGTGGGAAGTCCTTTACCACTAACCGCACCCTCCGTTCTCATCAGAGATCTCACACGGGAGAAAAGCCTTATAAATGCACTGAATGTGGAAAGTCTTATACCTCTACCAATGCTTTCCGATATCATCAGAGAGTTCATTCTGGAGAAAGGCCTTATGAGTGCAGTGAATGTGGGAAATCTTTTATGTCTAGGTCTGCATTCATTTCTCATCATAGATATCACACAGGAGAAAGGCCTTATGAGTGCAGCGAATGTGAGAAATCTTTTGTCTCTAGGGCTGCCCTCAGATACCATCAGAGATCTCACACAGGAGAAAAACCTTATGAGTGCACCGAATGTGGGAAATCTTTTACCACTAACTCTAACTTCCATTATCATCTAAGAGTTCACACTGGAGAAAGGCCTTATGAGTGCAGTGAATGTGGGAAATGTTTTACCAGTAGCTCTAACCTCCATTATCATCAAAGCACTCACACTGGAGAAAGGCCTTATGAGTGCAGTGAATGTGGGAAAACTTTTATTACTCCTGCTATTCTTCGTTACCATCAGAAAATTCATTCTAGTGAATGGCCTTTTACGTGCAGTGAATGTGGGAAATCTTTTACCTCTAAATCCAACTTTTGTTATCATCTGGGGGTTCATTCTGGAGAAAGGCCTTGTGTAAGGTGCAGCGAATGCGGGAAATCCTTTACCAGTAGCAGTACCCTCCGTTATCATCAGAGAATTCATTCTGGAGAGAGGCCTTATGAGTGCAATGACTGTGGGAAATGTTTTATGTCTGGGTCTGCCCTCAGATATCATCAGAGATTACACACAGGAGAAAGGCCTTATAAGTGCAGTAAATGTGGGAAGGCTTTTAAAACTAGCTCCAACCTCTGTTATCATCAGAGAGTTCACAGAGGAGAAAGACCTTATGAGTGCAGTGAATGTGGGAAATCCTTTACTTCTGTCTATTATCTGTGTAATCATTATAGATTTCATTCTGGAGAAAAGCCTTATAAGTGTAGCAAATGTGGGAAATCCTTTACCCTTAGGAATAGCTTCATTCAACACCAGAAAGTTCACACAGAAGGTCTTTATGGATGTAGTGAGTGTGGGAAACCTTTTCAGAGTAAGTGTGGGCTTATTGAACACCAGAGAATTCACACAGGAGAAAGGCCTTACAAATGCACTGAATGTGGGAAATCTTTTATTACTAATTACCTCTTCCGTGTTCATCAGAGAAATCACACTGGAGAGAAGCCTTATAAGTGCAGTGAATGTGGGAAATCTTATACCGCTAGCTCTACCCTCCGTTATCATCGTAGAACTCATACTGGAGAAAAGCCTTACAAATGCACCAAATGTGGGAAATCTTTTACCGCTAATAACCATCTCCGTGTACATCTGAGAAATCACACTGGAGAGAAGCCTTATGAGTGCAGTGAATGTGGGAAATCCTTTACTAGCAACTCTAACCTTCATTATCATCAGAGTACTCACAGTGGAAAGAAACCTTATGAGTGCAGTGAATGTGGGAAATCCTTTACCAGCAGCTCTAGCCTTCGTTATCATCAGAGTGCTCACACTGGAGAAAGGCCTTATGAGTGTAGTGATTGTGGGAAATCATTTGTCCAAAGAAATCTCCTCATTATACACCAGAGAGCTCACACTGGAGAAAGACCTTATAAGTGCACTGAATGTGGTAAATCTTTTACTCATAGCTCCACCCTCAATTATCATCAGAGAGTTCACAGTGGAGAAAGGCCTTTTAAGTGCAGTGAATGTGGGAAATCTTTTATTAACACCTCCAAACTGCGTTGTCATGAGAGAGGTCACACTAGAGAAAGGCCTTAAGAGTGCCCTAAATGTGGGAAATCTTTTATGAGCAAATCCTTCTGAGGATTGGAGAGTTTACACGAGAGAAAGGCATAGATGTACAGGGAATGTGCAATTTCCTTGTTCAGTACAGAGGCAGTGGAGAAAACTGAGGGGCCATTGGTCTGAATTGAATCTCACCTCAAGTGCTTCTGAGGGCATGAATTTTTTTCCCTTACTCAAATTAGAGATTATAGGGTATTGAGGCACTGTTGGAGAGTGTGTATTCCTCCAAGTCTACAGAGAACTATATTTCCCAATGTCCACAATTCTTTGAGCTAATGTTGCTATTTGTAAGACCATTGGGTCCAGGGGAAACCATAATTGGTACAGAAACTCTGGTTTAGTAGGGAGTGGAGGACATTGCAGCCAACTAGATGGAATGTACCTCTTCTAAAAGTGTATCCAGATTCTGTGACATTGACTGTGCAGGATCAGTTTATACACTGATTCTAGTGAATTTCACTTCAAGACCCTTACTGCAGAGGCAGGAAAGGAAGAGAAAAGGGGATGTAGCTCTTGTGATCTAGGCAGCATGCCTGTTGACTCAGGTAGAAATGTACTTCATTGCTCTTCATATTTGCTACCACTGAGGGAAGACTGATCCCCAGAGAGCACAAGGAGAGCATTGGTGGATTCAGTATATGGTTGCCAAACCTATTTTCCAAAGGGAGTGAGACATACAGATTTTTTCATCTTGAGACAATCTTTAAATCTATATTAAAGTATAATTTACATGTACTAAACTGCATATGTTTGAAGTATTACAAGTTAATAAGTTTTCACCTAGGTATGAATCTCAAAATCATCACCAGAGTTCTGATACTGCCCATATTTACCTCATGACCTATTATCTCTCCTTGCCCTTCCCACCTCTCCAGGTAATCACTGATGTACTTTTCCTTAGAATAGATACCTTTGCATTTTTTTTGAATTTATCTAATTGGAATCATAAGCTGTTTACTGGGTTTTTCTTCTGAGTTCCTTTGTTTCATAATTATTTGAGATTCATCAGTGATATAAACGAATAGCTCATCTCTTTATTTTTTGATGAGTAGCATTCTTATCTGGATGTACCACTGTTAGTTTACCCATTCATCTTTTTATGGGCATTTAGGTTATTTCTAGGTTTTCACTCTTCAAAATAAAGCTGCTACAAACATTTGCATCAGTTCTTTATGTGGATTATGTTTCTTTTATCTTTTATTGATAACTCAGTGCAGTGTCTGAATCACTGGGTAGATGAACGTGTAACTCCTGGTGAAACTAAGAAACTGGTCTAAAATGACTTCCCATTTTCATTCCCATCAAAACTGTAGGAGAGTTCCAGTTTCTCAACATCCATGCCAATCGTTAATGTCAGCCCTTTTAATAAGTGAGTAGTGCTATCTCAGCGAGGTTTTAATTGGTTTTAATTGCATTACCCTAGAGATTTGTGATTTTTTTTTTTGTGTGTGGTACACGAGCCTCTCACTGTTGTGGTCTCTCCTGTTGCAGAGCACAGGCTCTGGACGTGCAGGCCCAGCAGCCATGGCTCACGGGCCCAGCTGCTCCACGGCATGTGGGATCTTCCCAGACTGGGGCATGAACCCGTGTCCCCTGCATCGGCAGGCAGACTCTAAACCACTGTGCCACCAGGGAAGCCCAAGATTTGTGATTTTTAGCATTTTTTAATGCTGTATATGTTCTTATTTATTTATTTTTGGCTGTATGGGTCTTAGTTGCTGTGCGCAGGCTTTCTCTAGATGTGGCGAGCAGGGTCTACTCTTCGTTGTGGTATGCAGGCGTCTCATTGCGGTGACTTCTCTTGTTGCAGAGCTTGGGCTCTAGGCATGTGGGCTTCAGTAGTTGTGGCTCACAGGCTCTAGAGCACAGGCTCAGTAGTTGTGGCACATGGGCTTACCTGCTCCGTGGCATGTGGGATCTTCCCAGACTATGGATCGAATTTGTGTCCCCACATTGGCAGGTGGATTCTTAACCACTGTGCCACCAGAGAAGTCCCTGTATGTCTTTTGTACAATTCCTGATCATATCATTTGTCTAATTTTTTAAAATTAATTATCCCTGTTTCCATCACTTAAGTATGGGCATTGTGTAAAACAATAAATCTAGCCCTGCTTTGTAGCTTTTGCCAATTTCCAAGGTATAAATTCTCCCACTATGAAAGTGGGATGTTCTCAGAGAAGGAGCTGAAAAATTCTACTTGGGTCCCCTGGATGTTGGGTGGGAAACTAAACTTACTATCTGGTTCATTATAAGGGGTTTTCACTCTCTGAACACTCTTCAAAGTTCCTTTTATCTTTCTCTTTCTGTAATTATTGACTGATGGTCTCCAATAGGTATTTACCCTTCATGGAGTTCACCATCACTTGGGGCTGCTTTTCCAGACATCCCAATTGGTTGGTGGGGTCACTGTGGGTCTCTCCATCCCTGGTGAGGCTTCTCAGAAGGACTCGTGCCCAGGAACACCAGGTGGAAGGTCCTGCCGGTGACCATGGGGGAAGGTTCCCAACCTGGTGAGGCCTTTTACTCAGGCCCACATGCTCCATGCCACCGGCCATGTTTGATCTGAGGTGGCATTTCAGGACAGCGGGGAAGGGGTGAGCCATGTACGGCACAGAGTGGGGGTGGCAGCAGGGCAGTGGTGGCCTGAGGACCCCGGAGACACCTAAAGGTGTTGGCGTCTGCCAAGGAGATTTAGGAAGGACCCTAAAGTTTCCATTGCTCATCCCTAATGCGATGCCCTGCCCAGAGTTCTGGATCCCTCTTGCCATTGGAGGTCCCTGAGCAATGCGTGACAGTGCAGGCAGGATGCAGGCTTGTTGACCTGCTGGCAACTCCCCACCTTCTGCCCCACCTGCCTGGTGTAAAGGCCAGGGATTTCCTCAATGAATTGGAAAAATCAAGGCTCAACCTCTGAGGCAAGAATCAGAGATTAAGTCTTTTTTTATTAAAATAAATTTATTTATTTATTTTTGGCTGCATTGGGTCTTCATTGCTTCATGCGGGCTTTCTCTAGTTGCGGTGAGTGGGGGCTACTCTTTGTTGTGGTGCACGGGCTTCTCATTGCGGTGGCTTCTCTTGTGGAGCACGGGTTCTAGGTGCGCAGGCTTCAGTAGTTGTGGCACGTGGGATCTAGAGTGCAGGCTCAGTAGTTGTGGTGCACGGGCTTAGTTGCTCCGCGGCATGTGGAATCTTCCCGGACAAGGGCTCGAACCCATCCCCTGCGTTGCCAGGCAGGTTCTTAACCACTGCACCACCAGGGAAGCCCAGAGATTAAGTCTTTGGAGCAAATTAGAGACTCAATCTCAGTAGCAATTAGGTTGTCCAAGATACTTAGTTAAGGAAGAAATTAATGTCAGACAAGGAAGCACAGATCCAGGAACCTTAGTACTAAGCAGGATAAATGCCAAAAAATGACATGTAGACATAATTTTGAAATTACAGGAAATCAAAGATTTAAAAAATCCTAAAAGAAGCCAGAGGGGGAAAATACTCATTGAGGAATGAAGTTAAGAATTATATCCAATATCTCCTCAGAAACCATGCAACAAGGAGAGGTGTGAAATATTTAAAGTGCTGAGATGAAAAATAAGTCAACCTTGAATTCTGTACCATCAAAATTATCCTTCAGTAATGCAGGGAAACCAAAGCCTTTCAAAGACAAAAACTGAGGGAATTTGTTCTCAGTAAACCTACTGTCTTAGTCCATTTGGGATACTATAACAAAAAATCACAGACTTGTTAGTTTGTTTGTTTTGTTTTTTTGCGGTACGCAGGCCTCTTACTGCTGTGGCCTCTCCCGTCGCGGAGCACAGGCTCCGGACGCGCAGGCTCAGCGGCCATGGCTCATGGGCCCAGCTGCTCCGCGGCATGTGGGATCGTCCTGGACCGGGACATGAACTCATGTTCCCTGCATCGGCAGGTGGACTCTCAACCACTGTGCCACCAGGAAAGCCTGACTTGTTAGTTTATAAAAAAAATAAACATTTTTTTCTCATAGGTTTGGTGGCTGTGGAGTACAGGTTCCAGCATGGTCGAGTTCTCTGGTGGGAACCCTCTTCCTGGTTCATAGCAGGTGGTTTCTTGCTGTGTCCTCATGTGATAGAAGGAGCTAGGGGCCTCTCTGGAGCGTCTTTTATAAAGGGACTAATTCCACCCATGAGGGCTCTATCACCTTATGACTGAAGCATCTCTCAAAGTCCCCACCTCCTAATACTAGCATCTTTGGGGGTTATTCTTTCAACAGAGGTTTTGGAGGGACAACACAAACATTCAGACCATAGCACCCACCTTGCAAGAAATGTTTAAAAACTTTAGAGATGACAAAAATGATATAGGTCAAAAAGTCTAATCTACATAAAGAAGAGCAGTGAAGAAGTAATAAATGAAGGAAAAATAAAATATTATTTTTCTTGTTCTTAATTGATCTAACAGATAACAATTTGAAGTAGTAATACCAACAACATATTCTATTATGTATGCTTATCTGTATGCATGTCTTGTGTGTGTGTGTATGCTTATGCTTTTATATAAGTGAAATGAATGACATCAATAATACAAGGGATTAGAAGGAAGAATTGGGATTATTTTATTATGAGGTACACTACGTGAAGTGGAAAAGGCGTTACTTGAAAGTGGACTTGGATTAGTTGTTGATGTTTACTGCAAACTCTATAGGAACAGCTAAAAATATAACTGATATGCTAACAAGATAAAATGGAATCATAAAACACTCAGTGAAAACCACATAAAGCAGGTAAAGAGTGTGAGACAAAAATTCAAAGAGCAAGGGCAACAAACACAAATTAGTAACAGATGTGGTATATATTAATCCAACTCTATTAGTAATCACTTTGAACAGCAGAAGACCAATTACAAGAGATTTTCAGAGTAGGTAGAAAACCAAGATCCTACTATATGTTGTCTATAGAAACTGTCTTAAGCTTCTAAGTTTGTAATAATTTGTTGCAAGGGCAATAGAAAATGAATAGAGGGGGAATTCCTGGTCAGGGTTAGGACTGGTCCAGTGGTTAGGACTCTGCACTTCCACTGCTGGGGGCCCGGGTTCAATTCCTGGTCAGGGAACTAAGATCCGGAAGCCCATGGCATGGACAAAAAAAAAAAAAGAGGAAAATGAATAGGGGGCAGAAATGCAAAGAAATGAGGTAATTGAGAAAGTCAAAGTTAGCGAACCAAGTCAGAGAGTTCTCACATTGAAGGTTCTGACTGTGTGACATGGTGGGGTCATGTCAGTGTGGTAAATAAAATGCTTTATTTACTGTGGCTTCATTGCTTAACAGTGTCCATCAGCTATTTGTCATCAGACAAAAGAATAATGACATATTAATGTTTCATCATAAAATTATTCATTTCTGACTGGGTTAGAAATGACCTTATGACTACTGGGGGCAAAAGTTAGTTGGTTATCTACTTAGATAACTGGAAATCATTCAAGTCTCTGTCATTTACTGAAACATACCCTTGACGCTATTGTAAAGATTCTGTGAATGGAGGTATGGGAAGGACACAGTCTCACTACCGATTATTGCATGAACTTAATCGCAATAAATATTTACAGAGTGTATTTAATTTTAGAAATATGCAATCATACTCCCAGTATAGTATGAGGGATTGGAATTAAGCTTTTAAATCCCACCATTGGCATAGAGACAACTATAGATCAATGGAACAGAATATAGAGCCCAGAAATAAACATGTGCACATATGGTGAATTTGCTTACACCAAAGGTGTCAAGAATACACAATGAGGACTGGATTGTCTATTCAATAAATGGCGTTGGGGAACAGAGAGACACAAAAGAGCAAAACTTTAACCCTATCTTACACCATACACAAAAATCAACTCAAAATGGACGAAAGATTTAAACACATCACCTGGAACTATAAAACTTCTAGAAGAAAATATAGGGTGAAAGCTCCTTTTCATTTGCCTTGGCATTGATTTTTTTGGGTTTGACACAAAAAGCAAAGATAATAAAAGCAAAAATAAACAAGTGGGAGTACATCAATCGAAAAAGCTTCTGCATAGCAAAGGAAACCATCAACAAAATGAAATGGGAATATACAGAATGGCAGGAAATATTTGAAAATCATACATCTGATAAGGGGTTAATATCTAAAATATATAAAGAACTCATACAACTTAATAGCAAAATAAATAATTTAAAAATGAGCAATGGAACTGTATAGACATATTTTCCAAAGAATACATAAAAATGGGCAACAAGTACATGGAAATGTGTTCAACATTACTAAATATGCAAAGCAAGGCCATAATGAAATATCACCTCACACGTTAGAATGGCAGTCATCAAAAAACAAGGGATAACAGTGTTAGGTTGTTGAGAAATGTGAACCCTTGTCTACCGATTCTGTGAATGTAAATTAGTGCAGCTACTGTGGAAAAAAGTAGAGAGTTTCCACAAAAAATTAAAAATGGAACTACCCTACTATCCAGCAATTCCACATATGGGTATAATTCTAAAGGAAATGAAAACAGGATATTGAAATGATATGTGCTCTCCCACATTCATTACAGCATTTTTCACAATTCCCAAGATACGGAGACAACCTAAGTGTCCATCAGTGGAGGAATGGATAAAGAAGATGTGATATATATAGGGAGCCCATATATATATGAATACTACATAGCCATGAGAAAGAAGGAGCTCTTGCCATTTGTGACAACATCAATGGACCTTTAATGCATTGTGCTACATGAAATAAGTGAAACAGAGAAAGACAAATACTGTATAGTATCACTTTTATGCAGAACCTTAAAAAGTCAAACTCATAGAAATAGAGAGTATAAATGTTATTGGGGTTAAGGGGGGCAGTGGAAGAAATAAGGAGAGTTTGGTGAAAGGGAACAAACTTTCAGGTATAAAATGAATAACGTCTGAGCATCTAATGTAAAATACAATGAGTATAGTGGATAACACTGTATTTTATAATTGATATATGCAGAGAGTATTACTTAAATGTTTTCTCTGTCTCACACACACAAGATGAATATATGAGGTGATGTCTTAATTAAATAGATGGGGGGGATTGTTTTCAATGTATCCATATGTCAAATCAGCACGATGTACACATTGGTATCTTATAGTTTTATATTATAACGCAGTATATCTGATTAAAAAATAAAATAACAAAATGAAACCATAAATAAGTCAACCCACCAGACATGTCTTTTTTTTTCTTTCTTTTTAATCTTTTGGCTGTGCAGCATGTGGGAGGATCCCAGTTGCCAGGCCAGGGATTGAACCCTCACCCCCTTCACTGGAAGTGCTGAGTCTTAACCACTAGACCACCAGGGAAGTCCCCAGACATGTCTTTCTTTATCAAACTAACAAATATCACATCTATTTGACACTTCCTACTTTTAAATTATCTGATAGATTTGTAGGAAGACCCTGATTTGTAGAAAGGGAGTTATATGAATTATTCGCTGAAATGAGGAATCCAAACTTATTCCAAATCTCTCAGAGATTTGTATTCCCCAACTCATTTTATGGTACTAGCGTAGCATTCTCATAAAACTTATTAAATTTAGCTGCACTTCCAGAATGTAGAACAAGTTAAAAGCATCCCAGTAATTCAAGAATCGTTTAGTATTAGAAAATACATTAATAGCATTCAATATACTAATGAATTATAAAATGTTTATCTTAATAAATGCAGAAAAAATCTATTCACATTAGAAAACAACACCACAACTATGCAGAAAAAATATATATATCATTAATTAGTCAAAATGTATCAAAGAAAACACTACAATAAACCAGCCTTTTAGTAATAAAATCAGAGATTTTGGTTTAAAGTTAGCAAGCAAAAAAAAAAAATTAACAAGTAAACAAGGTTCTCATTATTAGTGCTTATATTAAATATACTGGACATTCTAGCTGGTGCTATGACACAGACAATAAAGAATTAAAATAACTGGAAAACGATTTACAGACCTTTAATTTATATCAAAATGTACGATTATCTACATAGAAGAATTTCAAAAAATTATGTCATGAATATCTGGCATATTTACACTTCCTCAAGTTTGCCATATTTAAGATTAGTATCCGGAAATAAATTACAATTCTACAAATGAGAATCATAAAGGCATGAAGGAAATTTTTTAAAATGTTTGCCTTATAACCAAGAAAAATTTACAAATACTCAGGATAAAATGAACAAAATGTTTCCTTACAGAATTTGCACTGCTGCCCCTACCATCCTGGGAAACATTTGTCATCCTAATTCATGGCCTGGATGCCTAATGGCGATCAGCTGCAGAACGCATCCCTACCACCCTTACGTTTGGCCCCTTTTAAGAGGGTCGAGTCACTGCTCTGGCCGTGGACAGGGAGGAGTCATTTCCTGGCGCCCTTTGAGGTGGACCCTGGCCTTTTTTCCTGGAAACTGGGAACTGCAGGATCCAGAGTGCCCTGCATTGAAGGCTGCGTCGCTGAGCCAGTGAAGGCGCAGAAAAAGGGATTTCCGTTTGGGCACAACTCGTAGGGGACGGGACTTCCGTCCCCCTCCCCAAGGCGGCCATTTTTTTTTCTTTTCTTTTTTTTTTTTTTGCGGTACGCGGGCTTCTCACTGTTGTGGCCTCTCCCGTTGCGGAGCACAGGCTCCGGACGCGCAGGCTCAGTGGCCATGGCTCAAGGGTCCAGCCGCTCCGCGACCTGTGGGATCTTCCCGGACTGGGGCACGAACCCGTGTCCCCTGCATCGGCAGGCGGTCTCTCAACCACTGCGCCACCAGGGAAGCCCCCAAGGTACCAGGGAAGCCCCCAAGGTACCAGGGAAGCCCCCAAGGTGGGCATTTTAACTGCTCTGGTTCTGTTCAGCTCCGGAGCGCTGTGTCAGGACCGGAGTGACTGGAACGGGAGGTCCGGGAGGAGACGCTGTTCCCAAGGCACAGAGGCGGATCTGAAGTTCGGCGACGCCGCCTGGGGTGCCTGGCACCAGGCCCGTGAGACGGACCGCCATGCCCGCCTCCCCCAGACTCTTCCGCCGCTCCCGGCCCCGCTCCGCCCACAGTCCGACGGCGGCGGCGTTGAGGTACCCGCCTTAGGTAAACGCTCGTTCCCCGGGCCCTCACACCCCTCACTCCACCAGACATTAAAACCCCGAGTGTGGGGCGCCTGCTCACATGCCCGCAGCCCAGGCCACGGTGCCCAGGACAGTGAAGCGGTCGTGGGTGGGGCCCTGTTTATGACAGCGTGATGGCGCGTGGGAGAGGTCACAGGCAGAGGTACCCGCAGATGCGAAGGCTTGGAAATCGGCCTGAGGCGGGAGAATTCAGGAAACCTAGGGTCAGCTTTCTGCTTACAGGGAACAGTGTTAGTGGTGTTAGACCTGGTGTAACCGACCCAGGATTGTACTTTATTGCGAGGATTCTAAAGGCCATGGGGTGTTTCGAATAAAGGAAGATAGTATCTCCCGTCAGATGTTAGAGCATTCCCAAGAGCCCTTTAAAGGAAGAACAGGGTGGAGAGGGTTGATGAGGACATTGAGGTCCTAGGAGGTTGAATCTTTGTTCAGGGTCCCACAGCTGGTAAGAGACAACACTGAGCATTGAGGCCCAGAAGTTAGTCAGCCAGCCTGAGGTCACTTGGCTCCAAGGCCAGGCAGGAGTACATACAGTTAGCCCCTCAAATCCCACCATGGACGCATTCCTTTAGGACCTGCCTCTTCACTCAGGTTCTCACGGTTAGAGAAGTGCCTATGGAAACTGCACAGGGAAGTAGAGGGTGTCCCATTGCCTCACCAGCCCTGCTTTCACCCCTATGTTCCCTGGAATTGTGGTGTCCTGAGATGCTTGATGCCATTTTTCCCCCTCCTTGAGTCTGGGCATGCAGAAAAACTCCAAGCCCAGTGTCCCAAGTCCATGCTACAATTATATGGAGGTGTTCCCATTTCTGGCAACCATTGTAAACAGGTGTGTATGGTTAACCCAAGACATGGTACCAGGATGTGCAAATGCTTAGAGGTAAAATTGAGCTCAGGAATATTCAGGAACCACAGGTATCCTCTTTTTACAGGTAGGAATAAATAGTAGGTGGTTTGGAGTCAGGAGGGGAACAACTGCCTGAGATGTCAGGTGTGTGTTCTAGAGGTTTGGCTCACGGTAGGGAGGTGATGTGACCAAGGCCTTAACAGGCTTCATTTGGGTTTAGAGTGGAAAACAGACTGTGGGCTTGAGAGAGGAAGAAGGAACATCATTGTGGAGGCTACTGTCATAGTCCAGGTGAGGGTTAATGGAGCAGGGGCGTGCCTTAGGAAATGTGGTTGTATTCTGGCTTCATGTTTTTAAAGGGGACAGCTAGATTTCTAACATGGGTGGTGAGGGAGTGAAACGCAGGGATCAGTGATGACCCCTGGCTTTGCAGCTGTAGGGTTGGAAGCTGCATCAGTTGAGATGAGCAAGTTGGTAGTAGGTGTAATATTCACTGGGTTTAGCAGGAGCTTCTTTTGGACCATGTTAAGAGTCTGAGATATTTCAGACACCACTGAATAAAGGCATCAAATGAACATCTAACATACAGGTTTGGAATTCTTGGGAGTGATTCAGGTTAGAGACATCCAGAATGTAACTAGAGTGTGGACCAAGGTGAATGACCTGTGGCTCACATTAAGAGAGGCAAGCTTCGGGTTGTGGTGGCAAAGCTTTTAGGGGGAGATGTGTGGAGGGTGGGGTCAGAGGATTGGGTCTCATGCTTGTGTACCTGGGTGATGGTGTCAGCTTTCATAAATGTAGGTAAATGGCCATGAAGGTTTGGTGTATGAGACAAGAAAGTCTGGCAGGTGGCCAGGGCTTCCAAGAGAAGAGTGGACATGAGATGGATGTAGAAGCAAGGGGTAATTCATGCATATGACACTCAGGCCAGATCTGGTGCTTATTCACCACTATATAGGCTCACCAAGATTTGTGAGGACTTTGGTAGGGTCTGGGGTGTTTCATTCAACATGGTATATATGGCCATGAGCAAATAAGGTCATCTGTGAGAATCACTATGCTTGGGGAGGGTGAGTAATGGGGCTGGAGTATGAATGAAGGTAAGGGAGCAGAGAAGTGTTGTCATTGCCGAGGGACAGGAAGGGCAGCACAGAAGTAGCATGGGACTGTGAGTATCTGAGATCCACACGTGGTTCTATTCCTTAAATTTGAGGCAAGGATCAGAGTCATGCAGTAAGGCATTTATAGATGATTTCTGATGCTGCCATTGGGAATTGTGGGAGGTCTGTGGTCATATTGGGTCCTGCTTGACTTTACAAGTTGTACTGTGGATGCTGTCTGCCGAGTTGTGGTGTAAGGCCTAAACCCAATATGATGTGCTTCCTTCACGCTTGGTGAAACCTGGGTGCCCTCAAATGGCCTGAGTGCAAGTTCCTCTCCCCACAGTGTTCCTTCAGATAACGTCTCCTAGCCTAACAACCATTTTTACAAAGCAAACCAGGAGCTTCTTTGTATCGGGTATCAGTTCCCTACCAGCCCTCAGAATTGTTCAGATAAGACAATCACATCCTCCTTGGAACATCCCAACCCCTTCATCCTAGAAAGGTTCCATCCCACAGCCCCTGTGTGTGTTGTTTTTGCCCATGTACGCCTTTGTGGTGAGTGGTGTCCTATTCTCAGATGTGTGAATTTATGTGATTAAGAAACTGCTGTCAGTCTCATCGGTCCAGTCTCAGGTGTCATGTGTTAGGCCACCATCATAGTCCTGTGGTGGGGTTAGGAGGAACTGATTTAAATACAAGTAACATGGGGAGGGGAGGGAGATGGCTATGGTGTGGGAGAGTGAGGTGTTGGTGGCCATGGTCATGTGTGGCTGTGGGATACTGAGACTGAGGGATGTACAGTTTAAGGAGTGATGTGTGCTTGAAGAGGGAACATGTCTGATGGTTCCAGGGCACTGCATTGATAATTTCAGGACGATGGCCACACCAGGGGAATTGCTTGTCAGGAGGGGGTGGATCCCTTTATGCCAGGCCTATAGCTGAGCTATATGTTCATCCACCTGTCTCTTCTTCCTGGTTGTTGTACCTAGTGAGCAGTGGGCCCGTGGGGAGAAAACCACACCATGGTGTCAGGGCCTGATTGATCCTCTGATTTGGGAAGCTTGGGTGATGGATAGTCATAGGGTAGATGTGTGGGGAAATAGATTGTGACTTCTCAGAAGTGGACTGTTTGTGGTTTTATCTGTCACCATCATGGCAGGTCAGTGTGAACTTTGAAGATGTAGCTGTGACCTTTTACTGGGAGGAATGGGGTCTCCTTGATGAGGCTCAAAGATACCTGTACCATGATGTGATGCTGGAGAACTTGGCACTTATAACCTCCCTGGGTAAGAACCTCAAATCTTTCCCCATGTCCTGAACTAGTCTCTGCCCTTTCCTTTTCCCCAGAGACAAGTCTGTCCTTTTCATGTCGGGACCATTGTCACTGCTTTTTTCCCCCAATTCCCTAAGTTGTTGCTATGGTTGGTTGGGCTGAGATGTTTGCACTGCCATCTGTTCTCCTTGAATAGGCCCCATATCTGCTTCTCTACAGCCTTCCCTGGAAGGATCCAGGGTCAGGAATCTTCCATTCAGCCTAATGTATCCCACCATACTTGCCCTCTTCCTTCTGGGTGATGTTGTCTAGATGCATGTCATCCTTGCGCCTCAGATTCTACTTCCTTCTTTTCACTGACATTTCCTCATGACTGCCTGTGCTGGGAATTAATTCTCTGATGTAGACCATGGACTTCTTGCAAGACCCCTTTCCAAAGTTCTCTTAATAGTATTTAGATGTTTTTCTCTGGACTATGATGTGATGAGTATGGGTCAGCTGCTCATAGGTGGTATTTTTCCCCTCTTATTTTCATCATCCAGGTCCCATACACTTGTTCATTTTGGAAGTGGGGTGGAGAGCCCTTGTTTGTCCACAGGATGGATATGAATTCAGACTCAGCCAAATGGGCTCAAAGGGCTGCTGTACAGTAGCACTATGGGAGTGTATGATAGTCCTGTGTTCAAGTGATACCAGAAATTTGTTCTGTTTGACTAGTGTTTTGATGCTACTTCCAGTGGTCACACCTTATTTTTGCTTTTTCTGCCCCATTCTTAACAGTGCTGACTTGTCAATTCTGCACTGTGATTCTTCCACTTTTATTCCAGCCTGTGGCTAATCCTCACGTCTCTAAACTCCCTGTATCACCCACTTTTCTCACTGCTTTATCTGTGCATTCTCTAACGTTGGCCCATATATTTTCTATAATCAAACATGTACCCATTCTTAAAATGTTCCTGACCAACAGCTGTTCTGTTGCAGTCCCATTTTCTTGGGCCTGGAAATACCCATCTACATTGCAGTCATGTGTTAACAGCAGACAAGGTCCTGCTGAAAGTTGTTTGTAACTAATTTTTTAACCGTCAACTTTAATTTTTCACCCTGCCTCTCCTCCCTATGACACATCACATGGTTGTGTCTTTTCTCTCATGTGGTCTTCCCCCATCCTGTGGCCTTTATAGCCCAGTATTGCTAACAGCCATGTCATCAACTTGAACCCAACTCTGTGTTCTTGTAAATAATCACACAAACTCATTCATGTGTTTGTCAGACACACACTGGTGTGTGGGCTCCCCCCTCCCATGGAAATCAACATGTACTTCGCCAACATTTCTTGCTTTTAGGTTGTTGCCATGAAGTGGAGAATGAGAAGGCTTCTTTTGAGCAGTGTACTTCTGTTCAAAGAGTGTCACAGATCAGGAGTCCCAAGGCAGATCTGTCCTTCAGAAAGACCCACCCTTGTGAAATATGTGTCCAGATATTGAGAGAATTTTTGTACTTGAATAAATATCAAGGAACACATTCAAAGCAGAAATTACATAGGTGTGAGACATGTGGGAAACAATTGTATGTAAGCATAAACCTTCATCAGCATCAGAGGCAGTGCATCGGGGAGAAACCCTTCAGAAGAGAGGTGGACAGAGCCTCATTTGTGAAGAACTGCAAGTACCATGTGTCAAGGAAGCCATTAGTCTTCAGGGTGGTTGGGAAGGACTTCTTGGCCTGTTCTCAGTTTCTCCAGCAATGGGCTACTCACACCTGGGAGAGGTCAAACAGCAGAGCCGAGTGTGGGATGGCCTTTCAGAGGGGAAAAACTTATCATAACTGGGAAGAATGCACAAAAGCTTTCAGTCCCAAACACACACTTGTTCAGCACCAGAGACTCCTCACTAGAGAAAGATGTTTTATGTGTAATCAGTGTGAGAGAAGCTGTAACGTCAGTCAGCATCAGAAAGTTTACAATGGAGAAAGAACTTTTGAACCTGGGGAACATGGGATATTATTTAACAGAAAGTCCAACCTCATTGAACACCAGAGAAGTAACACTAGAGATAGGCCTTATGAATGTACAGAATATGGGAAATCATTTACTAAGTGCTCCAACCTCATTGAACACCAGAGAAATAACACTAGAGATAGGCCTTATGAATGTACAGAATGTGGGAAATCATTTACTCAGTGCTCCAACCTCTTTACACACAAGAGAGTTCACATGAAACAAAAGCCATATGAATGTGATGAATATGCAAAATCGTTTAGCCAAAGCTCTACCCTCCTTCAACATCGGAGAATTCACCCTAGGGAAAGGCCTTATGAGTGCAATGAATGTGGTAGAACTTTTACACAAAACTCTGTGCTCCTTCAGCATCAGAGACTTCACACTGGATCAAGGCCTTATGAATGCACTGAATGTGGAAAATCCTTTGCTGTAAACTCCAGACTCATTAAACATAGGAGAGTTCATACTGGAGAAAGGCCTTATAAATGCAGTGAATGTGGAAAAACATTTTGCCAAAGCTCTTCATTCCTCCGACATCAGAGAGTTCACACTGGAGAAAGGCCTTATAAGTGTGGGGAGTGTGGAAAATCATTTAGGCAAAAGTCCAACCTTATTCAACATTGGACAGTCCATACTAGAGAAAGACCTTATAAGTGTGGGAAATATGGGAAATTACTTAGCAACAAGTCCCATCTCATTGAACACCAGAGAGTTCACACTGGTGAAAGGCCATATGAGTGTGGGGAATGTAGGAAATTCTTCAGCAAGAAATCCTACCTCATTATACATCAGAGAGTTCACACCAGGGAAAGGCCATATAAATGCAACGAATGTGGGAAATCATTTAGCCAAAACTCTACACTCCTTCAACATCAGAGAATTCACACTGGTTCAAGGCCTTATGAGTGCACTGAATGTGGAAAATCCTTTGCTGATAATTCAGCCTTCATTAAACACAGGAGAATTCACACTGGAGAAAGGCCTTATGAGTGCAGTGAGTGTGGGAAAGCATTTGCCCAAAGTTCTTCAGTCCTTCGACATCAGAGAGTTCACTGGAGAAAACTCATAAAAGTAAAGAAAATTTGGGAAGTTGGTTAGCCCAAGCTCTGTTTTTCAACATCAGAGAACTCACACTGGATCAAAGCCATATAAGTGCTGTGAATGTGGAAAATCCTTTGCTAAAAACTCCAGGTTCATTAAACACAGGAGTGTCCGCACTGCAGAAAGTCTGTATGTTGTAGGAAATGTTGGAAATCCTTTACCTAAAACTACAGTCTCATAAAACACCATAATGTTCACATTGGTTAATGGGCTTATGGATGTGATAACTGTGGGAAACCTTTAGCCAAACTGTAGCCTCATTTCACACTGGAGAGTTCACAGGCTTCAGTCTTATTTCATTGGATACCACAAAGTTCACTTCAGAAAAAGAGTAGTTGTGCAGGGATGGATTGTTCAGTATAACACTGGGGAGATCCCTTATGAGGGTGCTATCTGCCAATACACCCAATAAACCACTTAAATTCCAGGTTTATGGGAGCTTCAGTGCATTTCTTAACCTGCCCAGGGCCCTTACCAGGTTTACATCATTGCCAGTTCCATAGCAAAAGCCATTTCACCACTACTATGTGGCAGGTGCTCATGATGTGCATCATTGAACCACCCCACCGAGTCCAGGGAAGGAGACCTTGATGTTGTCCTGTTTGTGGGAGTCTTTATAATCCTGAGCACTCATTCCTTTCTAATTTGTTTGATGGGTTACCTCACTGATCTGACCAATTTTTGGCCTAGAGGACTCTGCTGGTGACTTGCAACCGGGACTACTTTTTTCAGGAATGTTTTTGGTCTCACGTGACTGCTGTGATGGGATTTTCCTGTGCTTCATGTCTCCAGTCCAAGAATAGCCTTCTTCCCATTGTACTGGTTGGTGTGAAAATGGAGGCCTTACTGTTTAAGCTCCTTTAATCTTGGGATTCTGTACACTGTGGTGATTTGAAAACAACTGAGTTGTGACAACAGGGCTGAAGAGCTTTCTTGTGGGATCTCAAATTCTGTGCGCCTCAGAGGGAACAATATGATGTAAAGTATACTTCTCTCTAGTTTTGTCCTAGTTGGCATTGCTGCCCAAGGCCTCCAAGAAAAGACTGCAGGGATGTAATCCTTATCTGTAACCTGGATGCGTTGGTATTTTTTTGGTTCAGAGGTCAGTCTGTAGAGGGGCTGTTGTGATAACCTTTGGTGCTTCCTAAAGCAAGAAGAAATTGTCTTGTTCCCAGGGAGTATTGCATTGTGTCCAGGTGGTAAGGGAAATCTGTTTCCCAGGTCTTGCATTGGAGCCATGTACCCTCATGTCCAGAATTCCAAATAGTGGCAGCATAGGTTATATGATTTATGGGCAGGGAAATCATTTGTTACAGGAACACTGGTTTTGTAGGGAGGGGAAGAGACTGCCACAAGATTGTTGGAATGTGTCTGTTTTGAACGGACCTCCACAATGTTCCAGTCCCTATAGCTATGAAGGATGAGCAGGTGCAGAAATTCTCATGGCCTCCAGAACTGTGTATTTTGTGTAGGGAAGCTGTTGCGAGAGGAAAAATTTATAAATGTTCTGTGGATTCCTGTAGCATGTGTGCGTGTTCACCTCAAATCTCTTGCTGTGTAGGAAAATGAGGATGGTGAAGATGAGTTGTGCCCTTTGTAACCCAGCCTTCATTCCCATTGAATTTGGTGGAAATTGCCTTGTTGCTTCTGATATTTGCCACAACTAAGGCAAGGTATCCCTCCCAGACATGAGGAAAGAGTTGTGGAATCAGTAGAGGTTTGCCAAACTAATTTTCCAGAATTGTAGGAAATCTAGCTTTCTGTTTTGAATCATATTTTCAGAGCTTTAGTAAGGTATAAGTGACATACAACAAACTGATTATATTTAAACTTAACATTTTGACAAGTTTTGACATTCATGTAAATCCATAAAAGCACCACCACAATCATAATAATGAGCCTCTCCATCATCCTCTGTTTTACTTCATGCCCTTTAATAATGTCTCCTTCTGTACTATTTCTGCTCTCCAGGCAAGCATTTGTTTACTTTCCATTATAATAGATTAGCTTCCATTTTAGAATTGTATATGATTCTACTCATAAAGTGTTTACACTTTTTTTCCTTTGAGTAGCCTCATGTGGCTTACTCATTTTGATAGTCATCAATGGTGCTTAAATGAGTAGTTTTTTTTTTTTTGTATTGCTTAGAAGTATGACAGTTTGTGGGTGTACCACTATTTGTTTATTCTTTTGTCTTTTTATGCATATTTGAGTGCTTTCCAGTTTCTGATTGTTGCAAATAAACCTGCTAAGATATTTGAATCTAGTTCTTCACATACATGTTTCATTTATCTTGTGTTAATTTGGCGGTGGGGGGTGGGGTGGAGGTGGAGGCGGGTGCAATGCCTGAGTTACAGGGTAAGTGGGTAGCTAACTTTTTAAGAAATTGCAAATTGTGATCTTTTGTATTCCTGCTAGCAGTGTATGAGACATACAGTTTTTCCATATCCTTGCCAGTAGTGGGTATGGTTAGCCATTGAAAATGTTAACCTTTTTTTTTTTTTTTACATCTTTATTGGAGTATAATTGCTTTACAATGGTATGTTCGTTTCAGCTTCACAACAAAATGAATCAGTTATATATATACATATGTTCCCATATCTCTTCCCGCTTGCGTCTCCCTCCCTCCCACCCTCCCTATCCCACCCCTCCAGGCGGTCACAAAGCACCGAGCTGATCTCCCTGTGCTATGCGGCTGCTTCCCACTAGCTATCTACCTTACGTTTGGTAGTGTATATATGTCCATGCCTCTCTCTCGCTTTGTCACCGTTTACCCTTCCCCCTCCCCATAGCCTCAAGTCCATTCTCTAGTAAGTCTGTGTCTTTATTCCTGTTTCATCACTAGGTTTTTCATGACATTTTTTTTTCTTAAATTCCATATATATGTGTTAGCATACGGTATTTGTCTCTCTCTTTCTGACTTACTTCACTCTGTATGACAGACTCTAGGTCTATCCACCTCATTACAAATAGCTCAATTTCATTTCTTTTTATGGCTGAGTAATATTCCATTGTATATATGTGCCACATCTTCTTTATCCATTCATCCGATGATGGACACTTAGGTTGTTTCCATCTCTGGGCTATTGTAAATAGAGCTGCAATGAACATTTTGGTACATGACTCTTTTAGAATTATGGTTTTCTCAGGGTATATGCCCAGTAGTGGGATTGCTGGGTCATATGGTAGTTCTATTTGTAGTTTTTTAAGGAACCTCCATACTGTTCTCCACAGTGGCTGTATCAATTTACATTCCCACCAACAGTGTAAGAGGGTTCCCTTTTCTCCACACCCTCTCCAGCATTTATTGTTTCTAGATTTTTTGATGATGGTCATTCTGACTGGTGTGAGATGATATCTCATTGTAGTTTTGATTTGCATTTCTCTAATGATTAGTGATGTTGAGCATTCTTTCATGTGTTTGTTGGCACTCTGTATATCTTCTTTGGAGAAATGTCTATTTAGGTCTTCTGCCCATATTTGGATTGGGTTGTTTGTTTTTTTGTTATTAAGCTGCATGAGCTGCTTATAAATTTTGGAGATTAATCCTTTGTCAGTTGCTTCATTTGCAAATATTTTCTCCCATTCTGAGGGTTGTCTTTTGGTCTTCTTTATGGTTTCCTTTGCTGTGCAAAAGCTTTTAAGTTTCATTAGGTCCCATTTGTTTACTTTTGTTTTTATTTCCATTTCTCTAGCAGGTGGGTCAAAAAGGACCTTGCTGTGATTTATGTCATAGAGTGTCCTGCCTATATATTCCTCTAAGAGTTTGATAGTTTCTGGCCTTACATTTAGGTCTTTAATCCATTTTGAGCTTATTTTTGTGTATGGTGTTAGGGAGTGATCTAATCTCATACTTTTACATGTAGCTGTCCAGTTTTCCCAGCACCACTTATTGAAGAGGCTGTCCTTTCTCCACTGTACATTCCTGCCTCCTTTGTCAAAGATAAGGTGACCATATGTGCCTGGGTTTATCTCTGGGCTTTCTATCCTGTTCCATTGATCTATATTTCTGTTTTTGTGCCAGTACCATACTGTCTTGATTACTGTAGCTTTGTAGTATAGTCTGAAGTCAGGAAGCCTGATTCCTCCAGCTCCGTTTTTCATTCTCAAGATTGCTTTGGCTATTCGGGTCTTTTGTGTTTCCATACAAATTGTGAAATTTTTTGTTCTAGTTCTCTGAAAAATACCAGTGGTAGTTTGATAGGGATTGCATTGAATCTGTAGATTGCTTTGGGTAGTAGAGTCATTTTCACAATGTTGATTCTTCCAATCCAAGAACATGGTATATCTCTCCATCTATTTGTATCATCTTTAATTTCTTTCATCAGTGTCTTATAATTTTCTGCATACAGGTCTTTTGTCTCCTTAGGTAGGTTTATTCCTAGATATTTTATTCTTTTTGTTGCAATGGTAAATGGGAGTGTTTTCTTGATTTCACTTTCAGATTTTTCATCCTTAGTGTATAGGAATGCCAGAGATTTCTGTGCATTAATTTTGTATCCTGCTACTTTACCAAATTCATTGATTAGCTCTAGTAGTTTTCTGGTAGCATCTTTAGGATTCTCTATGTATAGTATCATGTCATCTGCAAAGAGTGATAGCTTTACTTCTTCTTTTCCGATTTGGATTCCTTTTATTTCCTTTTCTTCTCTGATTGCTGTGGCTAAAACTTCCAAAACTATGTTGAATAAGAGTGGTGAGAGTGGGCAACCTTGTCTTGTTCCTGATCTTAGTGGAAATGCTTTCAGTTTTTCACCATTGAGGACGATGTTGGCTGTGGGTTTGTCATATATGGCCTTTATTATGTTGAGGAAAGTTCCCTCTATGCCTACTTTCTGCAGGGTTTTTATCATAAATGGGTGTTGAATTTTGTCAAAAGATTTCTCTGCATCTATTGAGATGATCATATGGTTTTTCTCCTTCAATTTGTTAATATGGTGTATCATGTTGATTGATTTGCGTATATTGAAGAATCCTTGCATTCCTGGAATAAACCCCACTTGATCATGGTGTATGATCTGTTTAATGTGCTGTTGGATTCTGTTTGCTAGTATTTTGTTGAGGATTTTTGCATCTATGTTCATCAGTGATATTGGCCTGTAGTTTTCTTTCTTTGTGACATCCTTGTCTGGTTTTGGTATCAGGGTGATGGTGGCCTCATAGAATGAGTTGAGGAGTGTTCCTCCCTCTGCTATATTTTGGAAGAGTTTGAGAAGGATAGGTGATAGCTCTTCTCTAAATGTTTGATAGAATTCACCTGTGAAGCCATCTGGTCCTGGGCTTTTGCTTGTTGGAAGATTTTTAATCACAGTTTCAATTTCAGTGCTTGTGATTGGTCTGTTCATATTTTCTATTTCTTCCTGATTCAGTCTTGGCAGGTTGTGCCTTTCTAAGAATTTGTCCATTTCTTCCAGGTTGTCCATTTTATTGGCATAGAGTTGCTTGTAGTAATCTCTCATGATTTTTTGTATTTCTGCAGTGTCAGTTGTTACTTCTCCTTTTTCATTTCTAATTCTATTGATTTGAGTCTTCTCCCTTTTTTTTTTGATGAGTCTGGCTAATGGTTTATCAATTTTGTTTATCCTTTCAAAGAACCAGCTTTTAGTTTTATTGATCTTTGCTATCATTTCCTTCATTTCTTTTTCATTTATTTCTGATCTGATTTTTATGATTTCTTTCCTTCTGCTAACTTTGGCGTTTTTTTGTTCTTCTTTCTCTAATTGCTTTAGGTGCAAGGTTTAAGTTGTTTATTCGAGATGTTTCCTGTTTCTTAAGGTAGGATTGTATTGCTATAAACTTCCCTCTTAGAACTGCTTTTGCTGCATCCCATAGATTTTGAGTCATCGTGTCTCCATTGTCATTTGTTTCTAGGTATTTTTTGATTTCCTCTTTGATTTCTTCAGTGATCACTTCATTATTAAGTAGTGTATTGTTTAGCCTCCATGTGTTTGTATTTTTTACAGATCTTTTCCTGTAATTGATATCTAGTGTCATAGCATTGTTGTTGGAATAGATACTTGATACAATTTCAATTTTCTTAAATTTACCAAGGCTTGATTTGTGACCCAAGATATGATCTATCCTGGAGAATGTTCCATGAGCACTTGAGAAAAATGTGTATTCTCTTGTTTTTGGATGGAATGTCCTATAAATATCAATTAACTCCATCTCGTTTAATGTATCATTTAAAGCTTGTGTTTTCTTATTTATTTTCATTTTGGATGATCTGTCCATTGGTGAAAGTGGGGTGTTAAAGTCCCCTACTATGAATGTGTTACTGTCGATTTCCCCTTTTATGGCTGTCAGTATTTGCCTTATGTATTGAGGTGCTCCTATGTTGGGTGCATAAATATTTACAATTGTTATATCTTCTTCTTGGATCGATCCCTTGATCATTATGTAGTGTCCTTCTTTGTCTCTTCTAATAGTCTTTGTTTTAAAGTCTATTTTGTCTGATATGAGAATTGCTACTCCAGCTTTCTTTTGGTTTCCATTTGCATGAAATACCTTTTACCATCCCCTTACTTTCAGTCTGTATGTGTCTCTAGGTCTGAAGTGGGTCTCTTGTAGACAGCAAATATATGCGTCTTGTTTTTGTATCCATTCAGCCAATCTGTGTCTTTTGGTGGGAGCATTTAGTCCATTTACATTTAAGGTAATTATCGATATGTGTGTTCCCATTACCATTTTCTTAATTGTTTTGGGTTTGTTATTGTAGGTCTTTTCCTTCTTTTGTGTTTCTTGCCTAGAGAAATTCCTTTAGCAGTTGTTGTAGAGCTGGTTTGGTGGTGCTGAACTCTCTCAGCTTTTGCTTGTCTGTAAAGGTTTTAATTTCTCCATCAAATCTGAATGAGATCCTTGCTGGGTAGAGTAATCTTGGTTGCAGGTTTTTCTCCTTCAACACTTTCAATATGTCCTGCCACTCCCTTCTGGCTTGCAGAGTTTCTGCTGAAAGATCAGCTGTTAACCTTATGGGGATTCCCTTGTGTGTTATTTGTTGTTTTTCCCTTGCTGCTTTTAATAAGTTTTCTTTGTATTTAATTTTTGACAGTTTGATTAATATGTGTCTTGGCGTATTTCTCCTTGGATTTATCCTGTATGGGACTCTCTGTGCTTCCTGGACTTGATTAACTATTTCTTTTCCCATATTAGGGAAGTTTTCAACTATAATCTCTTCAAATATTTTCTCAGTCCCTTTCTTTTTCTCTTCTTCTTCTGGAACCCCTATAATTCGAATGTTGGTGCATTTAATGTTGTCCCAGAGGTCTCTGAGACTGTCCTCAGTTCTTTTCATTCTTTTTTCTTTATTCTGCTCTGCAGTAGTTATTTCCACTATTTTATCTTCCAGGTCACTTATCCGTTCTTCTGCCTCAGTTATTCTGCTATTGATCCCATCTAGAGTATTTTTCATTTCATTTATTGTGTTGTTCATCATTGTTTGTTTCATCTTTAGTTCTTCTAGGTCCTTGTTAACTGATTCTTGCATTTTGTCCATTCTATTTCCAAGATTTTGGATCATCTTTACTATCATTATTCTGAATTCTTTTTCAGGTAGACTGCCTATTTCCTCTTCATTTGTTAGGTCTGGTGGGTTTTTATCTTGCTCCTTCATCTGCTGTGTGTATTTCTGTCTTTTCATTTTGCTTATCTTACTGCGTTTGGGGTCTCCTTTTTGCAGGCTGAAGGTTCGTAGTTCCTGTTGTTTTTTGTGTCTGTCCCCAGTGGCTAAGGTTGGTTCAGTGGGTTGTGTAGGCTTCCTGGTGGAGGGTACTAGTGCCTGTGTTCTGGTGGATGAGGCTGGATCTTGTCTTTCTGGTGGGCGGGTCCACGTCTGGTGGTGTGTTTTGGGGTGTCTATAGACTTATTATGATTTGGGGCAGCCTCTCTGCTAATGGGTGGGGTTGTGTTCCTGTCTTACTAGTTGTTTGGCATAGGATGTCCAGCACTGTAGCTTGCTGGTCGTTGAGTGAAGCTGGGTGTTGGTGTTGAGATGGAGATCTCTGGGAGATTTTCACCATTTGATATTACGTGAAGCTGGGAGGTCTCTTGTGGACCAGTGTCCTGAAGTTGGCTCTCCCACCTCAGAGGCACAGCACTAGCTCCTGGCTGCAGCACCAAGAGCCTTTCATCCACAGGGCTCCTTAATTTGGGATGATTCGTTGTCTATTCATGTATTCCACAGATGCAGGGTACATCAAGTTGATTGTGGAGCTTTAATCCGCTGCTTCTGAGGCTGCTGGGAGAGATTTCCCTTTCTCTTCTTTGTTCTCACAGCTCCCAGGGTCTCAGCTTTGGATTTGGCCCTGCCTGTGCGTGTAGGTCACCGGAGGGCGTCCGTTCTTTGCTCAGACAGGACGGGGTTAAAGGAGCCGCTGATTCGGAGGCTCTGGCTCACTCAGGCCGGGGGTTAGGGAGGGTCACGGAGTGCGGGGCGGGCCTGCGGTGGCAGAGGCCGGCATGACGTTGCTAACCTGAGGCGCGCCGTGCATTCTCCCGGGGGAGTTGTCCCTGGATCTTGGGACCCTGGCAGTGGCGGGTTGCACAGGCTCCCCGGAAGGGGGTGTGGATAGTGACCTGTGTTTGCACACAGGCTTCTTGGTGGCGGCAGCAGCGGCCTTAGCGTCTCATGTCTGTCTCTGGGCTCCGCACTTTTAGCCGCGGCTCGCGCCCGTCTCTGGAGCTCTCTTAAGCAGCGTTCTTAATCCCCTCTCCTCGTGCACCAGGAAACAAAGAGGGAAGAAAAAGTCTCTTGCCTCTTCGGCAGGTCCAGCCTTTTCCCCGGACTCCCTCCCGGCTAGCCGCGGTGCAGTAACGCCCTGCAGGCTGTGTTCACGCCGCCAACCTCAGTCCTCTCCCGGCGCTCCGACATAAGCCGGAGCCTCAGCTCCCAGCCCCGCCCGGCGAGCAGACAAGCCTCTCGGCTGGTGAGTGCCGGTCGGCCCCGATCCTCTGCGCTGGAATCTCTCCGCTTTGCCCTCCGCACCCCTGTTGCTGTGCTCTCCTCCGCGGCTCCCAAGCTCCCCCATTCCGCCACCCGCAGTCTCCGCCCGCGAAGGGGCTTCCTAGTGTGTGGACACTTTTCCTCCTTCACAACTCCCTCCCGCTGGTGCAGGACCCGTCCCTATCCTTTTGTCTCTGTTTATTTTTTTCTTTTGCCCTAACAAGGTACGTGGGGGGTTCCTTGTCTTTGGGAGGTCTGAGGTCTTCTGCCAGCGTTCAGTAGGTGCTCCGTAGGAGTTGTTCCACGCGTAGATGTATTTCTGGTGTATCTGTGGGGAGGAAGGTGATCTCCGAGTCTTACTCTTCCGCCATCTTCCCGAAAGTGGGAAGCTGAAAATGTTAACCTTTTAAATAAGTCTGTAACTGTATCCCACTATGGTTTAGTTGCCTTTCCCTGATGTTGCATGATGTTGAGCATTTTTTCATTTGTTTACAGGCATACCTCAGAAATATGATGAGTTGGGTTTTAGACCACTGCAATAAAGCCAGTATCACAATAAAGCAAGTCACATGAAGTTTTTGATTTTCTAGTGCATGTAAAAGTAATGTTTATGCTATACTGTAGTCTGTTAGGTGTACAATAGTATTATGTCTAAAAAAAATACATATCTTAATTTAAAAATGCTTTATGGCTAAAAATGTTGACTATCATCTGAGCCTTTAGCTAGTTGTAAGGTTTTTGCAGTAGTAACATCAGAGATCACAGATCACCATAAGAAATATAATAATGATGATATTATTTGCAGTATTGCAAGAATTACCAATATGTGACACAGACATGAAGCAAGCAAATGCTGTGGAAACATGGCACCAGTAGACTTGCTCAATATAGAGTTGCCAGAAACCTTCAATTAAAAACAAACAAACATCTGCAAAGTGCAGTAAAGCGGAGTGCAATAAAACAAAGTATGCCTGTATTTGCCAGTTTTATGTTGTTTTTGGTAAAATATCTATGCATATCTATTGCTTGTTTTTTAAAACGAAATTTGGGAGAATTTCCTGGTGGTCCAGTGGTTAGGACTGCACTTTCACTGCTGAGGGCCCAGGTTAGGTCAGGGAACTAAGATCCCGCAATCTGCAGCCAAAAATAAATATATAAATAAAAAGAATTAAAAACAAAGAAAAGAATTTTGGCAGTTTCTCTCTCTCTCTCTCTCTCTCTCTCTCTCTCTCTCTCTCTCTCTCTCTCTCTCTTCTCTCTCTCTCTTTTTTTAAGGAGACAGGCTTATTATTTTTTATTTTTTTATTTTTTTGTGGTACGCGGGCCTCTCACTGCTGTGGCCTCTCCCGTTGCGGAGCACAGGCTCTGGACGTGCAGGCTCAGCGGCCATGGCTCACGGAGCCAGCCGCTCCGCGGCATGTGGGACCCTCCCAAACTGGGGCACGAACCCGTGTGCCCTACATCAGCAGGCGGACTCTCAACCACTGCGCCACCAGGGAAGCCCTTATTATTTATTTTTATTTTTTTCACCCAGTCTTAGTTGCAGCAGGTGGGCTCCTTTGTTGTGGCATGTGAACTCTTAGTTGCAGCATGCATGTGGGATCTAGTTCCCTGATCAGGTATTGAACCTGGGCTCCCCACATTGCGAGCACATAGTCTTATTTACTGAGACACCAGGGAAGTCCTAGCAGTTTCTCTTTTTTTCTAACAATTAAGAAGATAGTGAACAACAAAACCTTATGTTGGAACTTTATTCATTCTTCAGTAATGTGACTTCTTTGTTATAAAAATTATTGTTTTTGAATACGGGAGTATTTCATAAATATTTTGTGTACTGTACACAACATAGTGGCCACATACAGCATCTACTTTTTAAGTTTAATTGTTAACATTCTTTTTTTTTTTTTTTTTTTTTTTTGCGGTACGTGGGCCTCTCACTGCTATGGCCTCTCCCGTTGCGGAGCACAGGCTCCGGATGCACAGGCTCAGCGGCTATGGCTCACGGACCCAGCCGCTCTGCGGCATGTGGGATCTTCCCGGACCGGGGCACGAACTCGTGTCCCCGGCATCGGCAGGCGGACTCGCAACCACTGCACCACCAGGGAAGCCCTAATTGTTAACATTCTTGATCACTTCTTAGGTCTAGATATTCAGCGCTGTCAAGCTATGATTTGTAGATCTGAATAAATAGGCTTTGAGTGTTCTCATGTGGTTGGTCTTTATTTCCACAGGTCTTAGGACACATTCCACAAAATACGTGTAGTTAAAATTCTGTGTTATAAATTGATTTGAAATAGTTTTTGACTGTGATTATACAAGTATTTATTTCATACAGCATTTAGTTTGTTGTATTTCATTTTCTATTTTAGGTTATTGACATTTTAGCAACTAATGGATTCACTTAAGAAGATACCCTTGACTAACATCTTTCAAGGAGGCATTGTTATTCTAAATTGCATTTGGAAGCCTCATCACACCGTGTATAGAAAGTGGGCCATTTGTTAATCAGAATTTCCCCCCCTTCCTTCCCCTCTCCTCCTCTCCCCTCCTAGTATCACTTAGGGGGACTTGCTTCAGATAATTTATGAATAAGTTAAAACTTCCTCACTGGTCAATCTGCCTAAACCTTGCTCCTTTTCTTCTTATATCCCACCACCTTTCCTTTCTTTTCTTTTCCTCTTCAGTATTCTCCTAACCTGGCTCAAGTAGCTCAGTGTCCTTTTTTTTTTTTTTTTTGCCAGGCAGCACCCTAACCAGGGATCAAACCCGAGCCCCCTGCAGTGGAAGTGCGGAGTCCTAACAACTGGACTGCCAAGGAATTCCTGCTCAATGTCCCTTGAATTTGTAATTTCCACATGGAGGAAGCCCTCCTACATGGACATTCAACTTTGTTGTGTTCTAATCTCTGGCACTGAAGACTTCCTAAATCCCAGGTTGGAAAAGAAAGTTTATTAGAACATTCATTTCTGTGTACACACAGTCCAGAGATCAGTCACTTCTTTTGACTGAGTTGAGAAAAACAGGAATATCGGTTGAAAAATCTCTTAGACGTTTCCCGAAAAGGATTTGAAGATTAATGAAACTTTATAGAGTTTAAGGATTAAAAACAATACAACCGAAAACAAAAGTTTTGAAAAAGACACTGGAAAATGTAAGAAATTATACTAACCTAGTAAAGGAAAGAAATATTAGACTTCTAATGATTTTGATGTAGTCAGCTCTTTACATTGCTAAACACAATCTTGCTCAAAGCTGTTTTCTCAAGGAAAAATTGAAAAAGTATAATTTTTAATAATGGCATTGACTTCTAGGTTACCAGGTAAGAAGAAACAGGAAACTCTCAGAGCTTTTGCATAATTTCAAGTGTCTTTAAACATTTGGTTTATGTATATAGATATTTATAAATTATATTTTTGAAAGTTTCTACAGTATCCCTACCAGGATGACTTTTTTTTTTTTCTGTACGCGGGCCTCTCACTGTTGTGGCCTCTCCCATTGCGGAGCACAGGCTCCGGATGCGCAGGCTCAGCGGCCATGGTTCACGGGCCCAGCCGCTCCGCAGCATGTGGGATCTTCCCAGATCGGGGCACGAACCCGCATCCCCTGCATCGACAGGTGGACTCTCAACAACTGCGCCACCAGGGAAGCCCCAGGATGACTTTTTTTTTAATGTACTACATTCATTTTGTACAATACAGTGGTTACAAGTAACCAGATCTATCTATACATACCAATATAGAGCCCCAAGATATATGTAATAAGTGAAAATACAGAATACAGACAGCTTGATATTTTGTATCAAGACCAGAAACACCAGAATAATACCATTGTTTAAAAACACCAGAACCCTAATGGGTTCCCATAAGGGAACCCATTTTTCCCTCATGACACTAGGTGGCCACGTGAAGGATGGATGGGTATATAGACTTGCGGTGCTGGCTGTCTCTGTAGAGAACAGGAGGGAACAGGACAGCGACAGCTGCTTAAAGGAACTTGGCTTACATCGCAATGTGTTATTTCTTTTTTTAAAAAAGGGGGGAATATTACTTCTGGGTGGCAGGGATGTGGACGTTTATTATCTGTCCTTTTTGGTTACTTTCCAACTTTTCGTCTGCAGTGAACTTCCTCTGTGCTCAACCACATGCTCTGCTCCAGCACTGGCACGAACACTGGCAGCTCTGGACACACTAAGGACAGCATGATCCTGAACTTGAAATATGACTACACGTGATTTTAGCCTTAACTGACAGCCTCAGTCCTACCCTCTGTGAGCTGAGACTCACAGCATTCATCAACATGATAATTTAAAAGCAAACTGCATGGAAAACACGTTCTCCATTTACATGAGGGCCTCAGAGCGACCCATCTTTTGTACAGAATTAAGGTAACCAAACTCCCTTTTCTCCAGTGTCATCTGGTGGAAAAGAGAGGAAACCTCATCTGTACCTTCCACAAAAAAAACACAGTTCTTTTCAGTGAAACCCCTCTTTTATTCTGGGGCTACTGTGAAGCAACCGTTTACTTTCTTTAGTGCCATCTTCAAACTAAATTCCTCAGCCTACAGCTTAGATAAGAAAGATCTGCTCTTTCCTCTTCCTCCGCTCAGATTCCTTCTTTAAAAATTTTGTAATCAGATGATGCTTCTTCCTCACGAGACTATTCTGCAACCACAATCCACATTCATCTGCATCTCAAGCCCTCCAGAGTAAACAATTCCAACTGTTGATTTCTGTATTAAACATTTAGTGTCGTTTGCTTTTACATAAACTATGACAGCAAGCATTTCTCCTTTAAAGAACTTTTTGAATATAACATATTTTCACATAAATATGGAGTGGAAATTACAAATAGTTCCCTCTTCCAAGAACTGGATGAGACAGTAAAAAAGAAAACATACAGTATCTTACCAAGAGCCAATAAAATAGACCAGATTTTTCAGACATTAAAGAAAAATACCAAAAAAACCAGGACATTAAAAAAGCAAAAAAAAAATAGTAACAGGATTATTAATCCCCCAATTTGCAATACTGAGTTCCTTCATCCATTTACAATCAAGAGATGTCACTGAGCAGGGCAGTAAAATTACCCTGGAAAATTCCAACTGTACTCACAAAAAAGAAGTCAATTCTCAATGGTTTTCCATTAGTGTTTCATGTGGCTCTGATTCCATTCGAGCTTTATAACCTGCTATAATGGACAGCTTTTTAACTGTTTCCAAGTATGCATTAGCAGAGAGTGGAAATAAAGTCAAAGGCACTCCCTCAGAGGCTCACATTTGTTAGCTTTCGATGCAGATTTAAATTTAGTGAATTTTGGTCACCCCGGTCAGGTGGCCCTGTAGGTTCACACACACACACTGGGTGGTTGGTTTCACTTCTCCTTTCTCAAAGTTTATGATAAAGACAATCATCCCTGAATTGGGGCTGACTGATGTGAGTTCGGACCTGCTCAGGGTCACCGGGAAGGAACACTTAAGGTCAGTCAGGAAATAATCCAACAGGCTTCTCATGTAGGCGCCGTGACTCACAACTAAGACACTGGCCACTAGCCCTGGAGCGCTGCTGTCCAAATTAAACTTGGAGGCACAGTTTTTCCCTAAATGAAATATCTCTGCCAAAGAACTCTCCAAACAGTTGCTCGGGGCTTCTTGGGAAAACTGTTCATTCTGACCTGACCTGCTTCTTTCAGGATCAGCTGACAAAGAAATTCAAAGAAGTCTTTTCCACGCATTTTCACCTGGTCCAAGGTCTCTCCTCCGGGCGGTGTGAACACAGGGCACTCCTGCCCAGCTGCTTTGGCCATGGCCCTTAGCTCACTCAGCGGCCAGCCTTCTGCAACCCCGTATTTACTTTCTCGAAGTCTTGAATCATACTTTACTGTCATATCTTTGCAAAATTAGCTCTTCTCCAAACTTCCGTGCACGGTCTGCTTTGTCCTCATGAGGTCACTGGAGAAAATGTGAGTAAACTTCACGTTATTAAGAAATATGCCAGCAGCAGCTGCTTGTTTAAATCCAGTTTCTGAAAGAGGCTCATCTATTCCTTGTCCTTGAATGATTTTCTCCTTGTTAAGTCTTGTTTCTCCATGCCGGACCACTGTCAGAGCAAAGCGCGTCATCCCGCCAGCGCCGGGACAGAGCGAAGCAAAGCCCGCGTGCGCCGCCCGAACGTCACCCGCACTCCGCACAAGCCACACGGCACTGCCCAGGATGACTTTTCGAACAAACAACAGTAATTTCATAATTTCAATTTTAAAACAGAACGTACATCTTCTACTACCATGGGAAAAAAAATTGTCACAGTATTGTAGTTTATAGAAGACTAAAATTTAATTTCTAAAGATTTGAAATTTACAAATATATTACATTGGGTTTATGGGTCAGCTAAGTTAATATCTCCACAAATAATTGTGTCTGCTCAGTTCAGCATCTTGACACAAAGTGTCCTTCATTCTCTCTCCACCCTCTACCTCAGTTTCCTGAATGCTCACACCCCTTCCCACTACTTGTCCTTCACATGTACTTTTCCCTGTCTTTGGTATATTCTTCTCAACGCTCTACAGTTAGTAAGTCACCAAAGAATAAAAAAAATATATCTTCAGAGGATTTTCCCAGAGATTTTAGACTCGGTCAGGTGCACTGGGGTGGTGGTATGACATCAGGCAGGGCCTGACTTTTCCGTGTCTCCTTGTCCCGAGCCGTACGCGAGGGGAGCAAGGATAATGCTCATCCTCTGGAGCTGTTAAGACACGCAATGGGCCAGAGCGCATCAGATGTTTTGCACCCAGCTTGTGCTCACATGAATGGCATCTGCTGATGGTTTTGTTAGGCAGTTTTGGCGCGGACTCTTTACAAGGTATTAACTTTGGATGAGTACCTTCAATAACCCAGACCTCCAGTTTTCTCATCATTAAAAAAGAAAAACATGAATTTGACAATAGAGGAATGCTTACCCTGGAGAATGGTGAAGATTGAAAGAGCTAATGTTTAACATGCTTAATACTAGTGTCTTATGAGTCTGTCTCTTCTGTATAGAATTGATGGTTTTCATGCAGGGAGCACCAGGGAAGTGCTCACTTGTGCCCAGGAGGCCCTTGTTAGGTCTAGAAAAGATGAGAGTCCCAGAGAGCAATTCCCAGGATGCTTTTTCATTCTGGTTTGTCACACAGGTGGAGAGGAATCCTAGTTTCTCATTACTGCTTTTATGTCAGAGATCTGCCTTTTCAGGACATGGACCTTCTCAAAGAAGGAGCCTGGAAACAGGACCGTGTTGGCTGTTGGAAATTATCAAGTTGTTTCCCAGTTGAGCTAGTGTTTTCCAAATCTTCCTGAAACACTTTCTTAGTGGATTCAAGTGTCTGCCTTGCTTGTGACAGTTTCCACCTTACATTCCTTTAGGGTCTGAATCTGCAATTCCTTTCAGTATAGTAAAGTGTGGAGGTTACTGAAGGACTTCAAAGTATTGTTCTCTCTCAATGCTCTTCTTTCTATTACAGATTTTAAAAGTTTCTTAGTTTTCGACTAGGAGCCTCTGTATAGCTTTGAGCTCCCCTCCGCAAAAAAAACACAAAAAACCCAAACCCTAAATTATTTCTTATGCCAGCCTAGGAAACAAGAGTCTGCTTCAAGAGGCAAAGAGCTTATTTGAGATCAAAGAATTGCAGTTTGGGGCACACAGGTTTAGGTAGAAACCCAATTATTGTCTCAATTACAGGAGACGGGTTTTTATGGCAAAAAGAGGAAGATGAGGTAAGTTGTGCAAGATGTAATTGAGGGACTTCCCTGGTGGTCCAATGATTAAGACTCTGCGCTCCCAATGCAGGGGCATGGGTTTGATCCCTGGTCAGGGAACTAGATCCGGCATGCTGCAACTAAAAAAGAAAAGAAAGAGCCTGTATGCGGCAAAGAAGATCCCGCGTGCCATAGCTAAGACCTGGCGCAACCAAATATGTTTATTTATTTTATATTTATTTATTTATTTAAAAAATAGATGAGGTAATTGATTGGATGATGTGTTCATTGGTAAACAGATGAGCTAAAGCTAGGTTTGTACTTCATTGATTATTCAGGTGAAGTGTTGACCTGAAACGAATAGGCTGCCAGATATTTCTCCAGCAAAGATGGGTTTATTTGGGATCAGCTGAGAATTGCAGAGAATCTGCAACCATCGTGAGCCACTTGAAAGCCTCTACCCAGCTAGGGAAGGAGAATGATTTTACAGTAAAGAAAAGGAAGTTGGGAGGGCTGTAGTAAACAGAGTCTGAGGCTTTTCATTGGCTGAGTCCTTGACAAGAAAGAAGAGCAGTCTTTCTTCTTCCTCTAGGGTTCTGCTATCAGTGCAGGTCATGAGAGCTCCCCCTTCTCGTCTCCCAACTCTATTTAATTGAAGTTTCTGTTTTTATTTTATTTTTTAAAATTTTGGCTGGGTTGGGTCTTCGTTGCTGCGTGCAGGCTTTCTCTAGTTGTGGCGAGCGGGGGCTACTCTTCGTTGCGGTGCGCGGGTTTCGCATTGCGGTGGCTTCTCTTGTTGCGGAGCACAGGCTCTAGGCTCAAGAACTTCAGTAGTTGCAGCACGTGGACTCAGTAGTTGTGGCTCTTGGGCTTTAGAGCACAGGCTCAGTAGTTGTGGTGCACGGGCTTAGTTTCTCCGCGGCATGTGGGATCTTCCCGAACCAGGGCTCGAACCCGTGTCCCCTGTATTGGCAGGTGGATTCTTAAGCACTGTGCCACCAGGGAAGTCCAAATATTCTGTTTATTAATTTTTCACATTCTCCTCCTTTCCTCCCCACCCCCGTTGCTGCGCCAGGAGGGTTGTGGGATCCTAGTTCCCAGACCAGAGACCGAACCGGGCCCTTGGGTGTGAAAGAGCCGAGTCCTAACCACTGGACTGCCAGGAAATTCCCACCTCCTATGTTGATCAGGATCTTCCTCTGAATGCATCACTGATCATGAGTCAGGTTTTCTAGTTTCAGTGGCTTTTTGTTCCTCTATGTCAGGAAAGACATTTCCTGGGTGCAGTGTCTCAAGTCCGAGGAAAAGTGCACAGATTAGAAACCTATTAAGGTCACATTCAAGTCTTAGGCACTTTTTATCTGAAGTCCATGTTATCAAGATCATAAACATTGGAGATCTTATGAAGCATTATCCTACCACCAAAGGGTTGGTGGCAAACTTCTAACAGGCCTGGTCCAGATATCTTGGGAAAGCTGTGTCATCAGATGTCCTCTGCTTCAATTCTGGGAAATCTTTCCTCTCAGGTCACCAATGATGTGCAGACCCAGTCAGGGTTCAGCACTTTCTTTAGGTGTCATATGAATCCAAGAGTCTGTTCCTTGTAGTTTGGTGACACAAGGGCTGGGTAGCAGTACTTGATAGGGGCCTTCCCAGCCAGGTTGAAGAGCGTTCTTCTGGAGGTGTCTTTTCCAATAGATGAAATTTCCAGGTTGCAAAATGTGATGCTTAAGATATTTGTCTCCTGAGGGCACACTGTGAAAAGATTGCTCGACCAAAACATGGTTATTTTTAATAGAAGCAATCAGGCCTTTGCTAAATTGGAGTATCTCTTATCAGTTGTGGGTCAAAAGAAGCAGGAGCCAAGTGAATTGTGCATCCTGTGACTATCTCAGAGGGTGAGAGTTTACGAGCCCCAAAGTGGGGGATCTGAGATTTAGAAGGACCAATGGCAATGCTTTTGGCCACGATGTTTGCAGGCCTCTACAAATCTTGCCAACTAAGTTTTAATAAAGTTGTTAGAACATTTGAGTAAATCAGAGGATTGAGAGCAGTAAGCACAGTGAAATTATTGTAAAACTGACCAAACAGCACAGACATGTTGAAACACCTGACCAGTAAAACTGTTCCTCGATCACTATGAAGTTCGAGAGGAGTTCCCCAGGTAGGGATAATCTTTTCCAAAAAGACATTAGCCACAGAAGAGGCAGTAGCCTGTCTGCAAGGGAAGGATTCAATCCAGTGTAAAAACATACAGATCATAACTAAAACATACTAGTATCTGTTAGATGGAGGAAGTTGTATGAAATCGTTTTTTTTTTTCCCCCAGTTGACAGTGTGAAGGAGTTGTTACATTTTGTGGATCAGCATCATCAGCTTCCTGAGGAACCTTTGCTAAAATGGATTATGAGAGTAAATAATTTGGGGGCTATGTGTTTGGTTTCAAGTGCTGCAGAGTGGAAGAGCGTGTTTGGGTTACAGCAGGACTCACAGGTCACTATGAAATAATCACAGATGTCTATATGTGATCCAGACACACAGGAGGTTGTTGCTGAGGAAACAGCCAGCCTGGTGGAAGGATAGAAGCCACTGTAAAGTCTGTTTAGCCTGAGAAGGGGGAAGGTCCATCTCCCCCAGTGTATGCCAGGTGGAGCATCCCAGGCGAAGCAGATGATATGCTTTGTATGCAAGCAGTGTGGGACTGGCTTTATGATGATGGGGATACTCACCGGCTGAATATGCCCATTACCCAGGTCGTGGTAAATGCCGTAGTTCAAGGAGCTCCTTTCGCATGGGCACCCCGTATGACCTTGTTGCGAAAACCGAAAACAGTTCAGGGAAACCTTATGGAAATGATTGCTGTCTCAGTTTCCCTTCGTGGGTATTACAAATGCTGATAAAAACATTATATTAGGGCTTCCCTGGTGGAGCAGTGGTTGAGAGTCCGCCTGCCGATTCAGGGGACACGGGTTCGTGCCCCAGTCCGGGAGGATCCCACATGCTGCGGAGCGGCTGGGCCCGTGAGCCATGGCCGCTTAGCCTGCGCGTCCGGAGCCTGTGCTCCGCAATGGGAGAGGCCACAACAGTGAGAGACCCGCGTACAGCAAACAAACAAACAAAAAATACATTATATTAATTAATAAGAGATTGAGAAAAGTCCCTTGACTCTCCCCTAGGACTCTCTCCAGTCTCTTATTAATTAACAATGTTTTTTATCAGCATCAAGGGACTCTTGCCAAGAAGGTGAAAAATTTTTTAAAGTTTTTAAGAAATGAGGTGAATAAAGGAAATACTAATATGAGTGAAACAAAGAGGAAATGTAAAGGAACGAGTAATATGACTTGTCCTAGTAGTTTGGAAATCTTTAAATAGAATTTACTTTTTTTTTTTAAATGAATTATTTATTTATTTTGGTCTGTGTTGGGTCTTCATTTCTGTGCAAGGCCTTTCTCTAGTTGTGGCAAGCGGGGGTCACTCTTCATCACGGTGCGCGGGCCTCTCACAATCACGGCCTCTCGTTGCGGCACACAGGCTCCAGACGCGCAGACTCAGTAGTTGTGGCTCACGGACCTAGTTGCTCCGCGGCATGTGGGATCTTTCCAGACCAGAGCTCGAACCCGTGTCCGCTGCATTAGCAGGCAGATTCTCAACCACTGCGCCACCAGGGAAGCCCTGTTTGGAAATCTTTAGTTGCTATTAAGAAATGGGATGAATCTAGGGAATTCCCTGGCGGTCCAGTGGTTAGGACTCCGTGCTCTCACTGCCAAGGTCCCAGGTTCAAACACTGGTCAGGGAACTAAGATCCCACAAGCCAAGCGGCGCGGCCAAAAAGAAATGGGTTGAATCTAGCAGATATTGATGGGGTTGAGACAAAAGTTTTAATCCAGCACTACCAAATATTGAGTGGGCCAAATGGACCCCCTTCTGGGACTCAACATTAAATGGCCCCAAACAAGTCTGCTCTATTTACCCCAGTTTGGAGACATTAAAAAAAACCTGAAAGCCAAGATTACTATTAGTACCCTGACCAGCAGTCACTTGGGGCAGTGGTTAGGCAGATTATTCAAGGTAAAGGTCAGGGTCCCTTGGCTTCACCCTTTACTGTGGACCCGAAGCCTTTTGCATAAGAGTGGGTAAAATGGTCAGAGTGGAAAAGATGAAACAGTAGGGAAGGGGGTAGGGCACAATTTTAAACGAATAACATAACCATTGAGAATATGATAAAAACTTGTTAGAACCGACTAGGTCCAAGATGGTGGAAGACTCCACTTCCAGTAGACCTTGAACCTCATTATACACTCGTTGTAATACATTGCCATGTTAAATGACATACCCACAGGCACCGGGACCGTTCTGAGGCTGACCGTAAAAGTCCAAAAGGTGGGTGGTGGCCCAATTCCTGGGAATCCTCCCCTTCCTCAAAATAGTTCAAATAATCCTCCCACTCATTAGCCTATGAAATTACCAAGCCCATGAAAATTAACCACCCCGTATTTTGGGGCCACTCTCAAGACTTTTGAGACGGACCATATTCTGTCTATGGAATATGTATCTCTCTAAATAAATCCGCTTCTTACATATCACTTCGTCTCTCACTAAATTCTTTATGCGATGAGACATAAAGAACCTGAGCTTCATTAAGTCCTGAAACAAAGTGTGCGATTTCAATTAAAAGACAGTGGGTTCGGGCTTCTCTCGTGACGCAGTGGTTGAGAGTCTGCCTGCAGATGCAGGGGACACGGGTTTGTGCCCCGGTCCGGGAAGATCCGACATGCTGCGGAGCAGCTGGGCCCATGAGCCTTGGCCGCTGAGCCTGTGCATCCGGAGCCTGTGCTCCGCAACGGGAGAGGCCACAGCAGTGAGAGGCCCGCGTACCGGAAAAAAAAAAAAAGACAGTGGGTTCAAGTCCCATCTGGGTTGTGCAGTTTCAAAGAGAAGTTTCTAGGATATAAAGTTTTGTCAACTTTACCTCAGTGTTTAATGGAAATGGATATTATGTCTGGCTGGGAAATACTTCCCTTACCTAGAATTGTAAAAACAAAATCTGGATGAAGTCCTCATAGAGACTACGGTTTGTGAAAGGAAAATCAAAACGGAGTTTCTGTTGCTAAGAGACCTCTCTAAAATGGAGCCAGGAGGCCATTAAGGACTTATGACTTATGCATGTCTCAGCCTGGATGGAATCTGACCTTTTGATCACTCATTGCCCTAATGAAGGCATCCAGAATATTTGCCAGAAACTCGAGTTACTTATCGGACCCTTACCCCAAAACAACTCATGATTCTTGCAGGACAGGTATCTCCTGACTCGGGTCAGAGTCCGACACAATTCTCACCAGGCAACTTTTAACAATCTCATGGCTTTTTGTCTTTATAAGCCCCTGACTCCTTCTATTCCCTACTCTTTTTCTCTTGTTGCTGAATGCAAGTTCCTGTACCCAACGCACAGTGAGGCCAAGCAAACCAAAACATTGGAGTTTGGAGCAGAGAAAGGTTTATTGCAGGGCCAAGCAAAGAGAATGGGTGGCTTGAGCTCAAAAACCCCCAAATCCCTGATGTTTTTGGAGGAGAAGTTTTTTCTTTTAAACTTTTTATTTTATATTGGAGTATAGCCGATTAACAATGTTGTGATAAATTCAGGTGCACAGCAAGGGGACTGAGCCATGCATATACACGCATCCATTCTCCCCCCAAATCCCCTCCCATGCAGCCTACCACATAACATTGAGCAGAATTCCCTGTGCTATACAGTAGGTCCTTGTTGGTTATCCATTTTAAATATAGCAGTGTGTACATGTCTATCCCAAACTCCCGGGGGAGAAGTTTTTATAGGCAAAATTGGGGGTGAGAGCTGCAGGGTGTGTGACTTTCTTCTGACTGGTTGGTAGTGAGGTAACAGGGTGGGAATCTCTGCTCAACCTGAAGTTGCCATCTTCCACCTGGGTGAGGGCCTTAGTTGCTGCGGAAGAACTCAAAGATACTGAGTTCTGCAGCATTATGCAGGATTATGTATATCCCTTGAGCAGCAACCAGGATCTTGCTGCATTGCCGCACTCTTGTTTCTTGACTGCTCTTCCTTTGTTTCTGCATCCCCTCACTTCCATGATTAGCAACTGTTTGAATCTGTTCTTTGGAACTCAGGGAATGTCTAGGAGGCTGAAGGAAGCCTATCTCCTACAAATAAGAAACAGGGGGCACAATGGGTCCTGCTTGGGTTCAGTACCTTGCCCTATGCATTTCTTCCATTTGGCTGTTCATTGATATCCTTTATCCTATCCTTCAGTAAAGTGGTAAACATAAGTAATGTTTCCCTGTGTTCTGTGAGCCGCTCTAGCAAATAATTTGATCCAAATGGGAGGAGGTCATGGGAACCTCCAATTTGTAGCCAAGTTGGAGAGAAGTTGTGGGTAACTTGGGGACCTACTACTTGAGATTGGAATCTGAAGTGAGCTGCAGTCTCTGGACTGATGTGGTCATAGACTTCTTTCATAAAGAATGTCAAAGGCCAGATTCTGCTCACAGAGATTTATACATGGATGTGACTTGCAGTAATATGAGAACCTGTTGTTTCTAATTTTCTGCCACTCTGAATTGCCAGGGAACCTCCTAGGTAAATGCCCGAATTTCTGGTCCATGTTCCCAAGGAAACAGGCAGTTCCACTTTGCTATTTCTGAAGCTTATCTTCCCATTTCAACAATATCTTTCAATTTTCCCTCTAATCCTTCTTGTGATGGCCTCTCCTCCCAGAGGACTATAGCTTTTTCATAGCAGTAATGCAGATGTGACCATCTTACTGGAAGAAGGGAAAGAGGCTTAGATGCTGGTAGAAAAACCTGTCAAAAGGTATGTTTCTGGGTAAGTTGTGGTGAATTAGCCCAAGTAAGTCTTTGTAGAAAAGATCCTTGGAGGAAGCATGAAGACGTTTTAGGATATTGTAGGGATACACTATTCTAGGATCCCAGATGAAAAGGAAGTTGAGGGATCTTCAGCATAGGCTCCAAAAGGACCATTCCTCTATCTCCATTTATTATCTGTCTATATCTGTTATGGTGTAACCAGAAGGGGCACCCCTTTCAGGGTCTGAGAGTGCAGTCTTGTCTAACACCCAGAAATGAATTGTCCGAGGAGACACACGTACTGACAAAGCAAAAGACTTTATTGGGGAGGGGCGCCCGGGAGGAGAGCAGCAGGGTAAGGGATCCCAGGAGAACCGCTCTGCCATGTGGCTCCCAGTCTCAGGTTTTAGGGTGATGGGGTTAGCTTTCCAGATTGTCTGTGGCCAGTCATCTTGCTCGTGCCCATATTTGGTCTGGCTCAGGGTCCTTCCTGGTGGGACGTGCATCTCTCAGCCAAGATGGATTCCTGCGTGAGGATTTCTGTGAAATTGGCAGGACATATGGACTGGCATCTCCTCCCTCCTTTAGGCCCCTTCTGAATTCTTCTGTTTAGTTTTTTTTTTAACATCTTTATTGGAGTATAATTGCTTTACAATGGTGTGTTAGTTTCTGCTGTATAACAAAGTGAATCAGCTATAGTATACGTATATCCCCATATCTCCTCCCTCTTGCATCTCCCTCCCACCCACCCTATCCCACCCACCCCTCTAGGTGGTCAAAGGTTAGTTTTACAAGACATATTCTGGGCTGGCCTCTCCTCTCTCTCCCTCTTTCTTTTTTTTTTTTTTAAGATCCCATGGATCTTACTTCCCCACCCGAGCCCCCTGCATTGGAAGTGCAGAGTCTCAACCACTGGACCGTCAGGGAAGTCCCCTCTTCCCTCCTTCTGACCTCTCCTGAATTCTCCTGATTTTTGGCAGCAGCACCATGTTCCTTATCAGGACCTCCTGCCCTGAGACAACTCCTGCAAGTAGTTATTATCTATCATGCCTGGCCAAGGCAGGCAGTTTCGGTCAACAGTTCCCTAGCAATGGCATCTTCTCTAAGGTGGAGGTGTTTACCATCATAACAATGTACATAGGTACTTTATTTATTTATTTATTTTGGCGGTATTTGGGCCTCTCTCTGTTGTGGCCTCTCCCGTTGCGGAGCACAGGCTCCGGACGCACAGGCTCAGCGGCCATGGCTCACGGGCCCAGCCGCTCCGCGGCATGTGGGATCTTCCCGGACCGGTGCACGAACCCGTGTCCCCTGTATCGGCAGGCGGACTCTCAACCACTGAGCCACCAGGGAAGTCCTATTTTATTTATTTTTTGTGGGGGATCTTTAGCTAACCCCATCACCATAAAACCTGAGACTGGGAGCCACATGGCAGAGCGGTTCTCCTGGGATCCCTTACCCTGCTGCTCTCCTCCCGGGCGCCCCTCCCCAATAAAGTCTTTTGGCATGCAGAATTTTTAGTCGTGGCATGTGGGATCTAGTTCCCTGACCAAGGATCGAATCTGGGCCCCCTGCATTGGAAGTGCAGAGTCTTAACCACTGAAACCACCAGGGAAGTCCCTTATGGGTATAATTAACTAGGAAGTGTGACTTTTCAAGTGAGTCTGCAAATAAATTTGAGTTATTAATATTCATTATGACTATCATTGTTACGTAACAAATATTAATAAGTAACTTTTGTTGAGCCACACACTGTGACCAAGGTCTTATGTGGATCATTTCCTGCGTTATCTGCTTACACGGCATAGAATCTATTACGGCTGTCATTTTTCAAGAGTATGCGGGGTGCAGCCAACTGCATGTATGTTCACCAGACTCATCTGGTCTTCTCTTGGGCACACAGCTCAACCTCATTTTCCTGCCCATGCACACAGGGGTGGCCAAAAAGACTAGTTCTTGTCAACAGAATGTGATTGGAAGTCAGGTATGTGATAGTGCGTGTGACTTCTCCCTTTCCTCTTGTTTCCTCTTGGTCAGCTGGATGGTGCCAGGAAAGCCTTAAAGCCACATGTTTACTATAGAAGGCATCTTGGTCCCTGAATCACTGTGTGGTGCTGAGTTCACTGCCTATACATAGGAACATATCTATAAATGAGAAAAACTCATCCTGTGCTAAGCCAAGATGAGTCTTGTACATCTGTGAAATCAGCTATATTGAACCTAGGCTAACTTTTATCTTGAGGTACGAAGACATTATACAACTCTTCCAGGGTCCAGAGCTGGTGGGGGCAAACCCATATGATAAGTTTCAGCAGTTGGAAAGCAGAGCTGACTCTTACCTGATGCAAACTTTCCTTCCGCAGTAGTGGCAAAGAATGGGTGGGGGCAGAAGGATAAATGGACTACAGGCCTCAGGGCTCCATATCCTCCTGGGTCCCTAGGGAGGTTACAACAAATTTCCACTGACTGGTAGATGCAGTGGGCCCATCACAGTCTACAGGCTGCAGTGCCTTCCACCTACTTGGCTCTAGTGTGCCCACACTGAGTGGGTACGTATAGGTTAATAGACTAACAAGGCACAATAATTGGCTAAATATATATTTTGTTTCCAGATTGCAATAAATCCTCCCTAAATAACGAATACTACAACAAGAAAATTCAGCACTAACATATTTATAATTTTATTTATTTATTTTAAAATATTTATTTGGCTGTGCCCGTTCTTAGTTGCTGCACATGGGATCTTTGTTGTGTTATGCTGACTCTTAGTTGCGTCATGCTGATTCTTAGTTGCGGCATGCGAACACTTAGTTGCAGCATGCATGTGGGATCTATTTCCCTGACCAGAGATGGATCCCGGGCCCCCTGCATTGGGAGCGCAAAGTTAACCACTGGACCACCAGGGAAGTCCCTATAATTTTAAATATTATGGTTTTATGTGCTAAATTTATTGGATTTATGAAAGAACCCTTACATTTTAAAAACACATTCTGTAGAGTTTATACATTAAAATACAAGCTTTCTAGGATTACAGGTGAAATAATATACTAAGGTGCATGGGGTAGATGAAACAAGACCAACCATGAAATGATAAATAACGATGGAATACGGCAAAACACTGCAGCCATTGTCCCATGCCAAAATAGCATTTGTTTTGTTTTTCTCTTTTTGAGACTGACGTCAGATTCAGAAAGGAATTGAATACATGTAAGGATATGGAGTAAGATATATTAAGTAGATGAAAGTGTTGCTCAACGAAGTGGACACAGCATTTAACTGTACAGGCAGGAGACATGTTCTCTGTGGGAATCACCGTCAAAGACCCGTCTTTGTACTCCTTCCTCAAGGTGGCGTAACATCCTTCTATCTTTCTTATCGCTACACTTTCTGGGGTGTTTATTTTGTCTTTACCAAACATACTCAGACGGAGAGTACACTATTGTTCATTAGCTTCAGTTTCCATTGGCTCCATTATTTGTCTAAATGACTCTGCAATAGTATGTACATTTGGATTAATGGATTTGAGAGCATCTCGAAAGATACTCTTCGACTCTGGGAACACGCTGAGCTTCACAGAGCCTGAAATAACGTCTCCAAACACTTGGGTGATCAGCTACAGATAGTATTCCTCAAACATCTGAGTGCACTCTCTTTAAGAAGAGGCAATGCCCGTCCTCCGTCTCTGGACTTTGGTTGGTTTTCCTAGCGGTAAGTCCTCGCGGTGTAGATTTGGCTTTTCTCCAAGATGTCAGAGTTGTAACCTTCTGGACCTACGCTTGTGGATCTGTGGGAAATGCATTACCCAGACGGATGTGCGATGGGTGGCTGCGAAGATGAGCCAATTAAGGCAAGAGAAGCCGGGTTTTCCTGGGACGCATTAGCGTCAGGGCGGGACTTCCGGCCGCCTCGTTGTGGACGTCATTTTGAATGTGCTTGAGCGTTTTCACAATTCGAAAGCTTCGGTTACCGGTGCTGGGAAGAGGTGACGAGACTGAGAAGGTACCTGCTGCACAGAGGCGGGTCTGAGGCTCGGCGACGCCACCTGGGGGCCCTGAACCAGGCCCGGGAGAGTGACCGCCGTGCCAGCGTCTCGTTTCCTCTCCCGCAGCTCCGGCCCCGCTCCGCCCACAGAGTCCGATGGCGGCAGTAGCGCCGAGGGACCCGCGTCAGGTAAACACTCGTCCTCCGGCCACTCATCGCCCTCACCCCACCAGACACTAAAGCCCCCAGTGTGGGGCCCCTGTTCACGTGCCTGCAGCCCAGGCCCCGGTGTCCAGGACGGTGAGGCGGCCGTGGGTGGGGCCTTGTTTCTTCTGACAGTGTGCTGGCGCGTGGCAGAGGGTCACAGGCGGAGGGACCGGGACCGTCACGAGCAGAGGTTTGGAGGTCTGACTGACCAGGGACTGAGGCAATTCTCGATTGTTTCTGCTAGGAACAAGATGCTGCTGCCCAGAGTTAAGCTTGCAGCGTTGCTGCATGAAAAGCTGGCCGTTTATGAGACTTCCCTGGCCGTCCAGTGGTTACGACAACGTGCTCTCACTGCTAAGGGCGGGTTTCAATCCCCGGTCGGGGAACTAAGATCCCACAAGCCGCATGGTGTGGCAAAAAAAAAAAAAAAAAGTTGGCCGTTTATTACACAGGTGATATAGGGTTGACTCGCAGGTGGGAAGCGATCTCACCCAGACCAAAATAGGCTTCCTCTGGCTGCAAAGAATAGAACAAATCAGGGGGGTAAGGGAGGAGACAGGAAGCACAGACGGATTAATATCAATAGCCTAGGTGGGTGCTGATGGACCACAGTGACTGTCTTGGATATGCGAGAAGTGGTTGAATTCTGGATCAATTTTTTGAGAAGGGTCAAACCAAATTGTGGGTGTTGCTGGTGCCAAGAGAAAGGAAGTAGTGAGGGATGACCCTAGGGGTGTTGGTCCTAGTAGACGAAAGGATGGAAGGCCCATCAACTGGATGGGGACGTTAGCAGCAGGTTAATTATTCTTGGGAATGTTATAAGTTTGTTTTGGCGCTGTTAAGAGTCTGAGATGTTTCAGAGAAGAGTGAGTGTAGGCAACAAGTGGGCAGCTGGACATGCAGGTCTGGAAAACTGGGGAAGGTGTTCAGGAATGGAAACTTTAGAAAGTGATGGCCATTGTGTGGACTAGGGTGGAGCTGTGGATCACATTTAGGAGGGGACTACAGGTTATAGGGGCCATGTTATTAGTAGGTCAGAAAGATTGGTGTGTGCTGAGGAGTGGTTCTCTGGCTCAGGGCCTGATTGGGTTGCTGGGCATTGCAAACCCAAGTGAGGTAGAGAAGTGGCAGTGGGAACGGTATGGGAGAGAGTTTGATCTGGCGGGAGGCCGAGGCTTCCATGGGATGAGTGGACAAGTGACGGTTGAGGAGACTTAGGAGTAATTGAGACAAGAAGGCAGTGAGACTGGGTCTGTTGCTTATTTAGTATTACTACTATGTGGCTTCTCCAGAATTTTGTAGTGAGCTTTGACGGGGTGTGGGACGTTTGAGGCTTGCTAGTGGATATGGTCTGCAGCAAATGTCGTCATTTGTGGGTCACTGTGCCTGGCAGGGAGGCTTTTAGGACTGATTTTTTTTTTTTTTACAGAGGTTGAGTGGAGAGAGAGAGGAGTGTTGTGGCTGCTGAAAGGACAGAACTGGCAGTAAGAAAGTTGAAGAGAGTTGAGGGAATATGAAATTCACATGTGGCTCTGGGTGGCTAATACTGAAGCAAAGATTAGAGGCAGTTGGGGAGATCTTCTAAGCAGCATTTGTGACTTACTCTGGTGTTGGATCCATCAGAGGACTGGGATTGTACCAAATCCTGTCTGAATTTCTTAAGCCCCCTCTGGATGCCAAGCGCCAAATGTGTGGGTATGTTCAGGGAGAATTCTATGGTGTGGTGCAGGGATGTGGCAGTGCTGTGGAAGCGCAACTCTAGGGTCTGAAATTGTGAGAGAAATATCATCTACAGAATGATGTGCACATGGAAAGGAAGTGTGAGCTGATGGCCCCCAGGCCCTGGTTTTGAGGATTTACAGGTAAAGCATAAGCTTACATTTGGCTGTGTCTCAATTCCCACAATTTGAGAGATTCCAGGGGAATTCCTTGGCTGGAGGGAAGGGATATTACCGGCCAAGCCCAGAGCTTAGATGGCATCTGGGTGCACCCTCACTGCCAGTTACTGCTGAGGGCTGAACACAGTGATAAAACGGGATGATGAAGAGAGAGCAGGCATCAGTGACACCAGGGCCTGGTATCTCCTCTGAGGTGGGGAGCTCCAGTGGAGGATGGGAATGGCATAGGTGTGTGGGGAGATGTGTTGTGATTTCTCAGAGAATGTGCAAGGTTTCATCTGTCCCCTTTGTGACAGGTTGGTGTGACCTTTGAAGACATTGCCGTGTACTTCTCCTGGGAGGAATGGAGACTCCTTGATGAGGCTCAGATACGCCTGTACCTTGATGTGATGCTGGAGAACTACGCACTTATATCCTCAGTGGGTAAGACCCTCCCCCTCCCCAGTGACATGGGCTAGGGTCTGTATTCTGCCTCACCGCCCCCAGAAAGTGCTCTGTGCTGCATGTTGTGTAGGCACTGCTTGCTTCCCCATTGTTCTGGGTAGTTGTGGTCGTTAAGGCTGGGGTGTTTGCACTACCGTCTTTTCTCCCCTACAGCCCTAATTCCTGCTGTACCAAACCCTCATAGGGAAGGATTTGAGGTCAGTAGTCTTGCAGTAAGTCTTGCAGTAAGTCTTGCAGTAAGTCTTGCAGTAAGGCTTGCTTGCCCTTTCACTGGATGGGTCAGTGTGTCCAGGTCCATGCAGTTTCTGTGGCCACTCCTGTATCTGATAATTTCTTGTGCCTGCCTGTTTATGGAATTGCAGCCATTGTCATGGTGACTACGTACATGGACTACTATTGAACTCTATCCTATATAGTTCTTTTTGTGATGTTTAGACTTCTATCCATTTCATCCTGCCCCAACTTTATCGAGATATAATTGACAAAATTTCTGTATTTAATATATATAATGTGATGATTTGATATACATATATATTATGAAATAATTACCATTGTGAAGTTAATCAACACACCTATCACCTGACATAATTACTTTTCTATGTGTGCGTGTGTGAGAACACCTAGGATCTACTCTTTTAGCAGATTTCAAGTGTACAATACAGTGTTAATAAATAACTATAGTGGACTTCCCTGGTGGCACAGTGGTTAAGAATCTGCCTGACAATGCAGGGGACCTGAGTTCAAGCCCTGGTCCAGGAAGATCCCATATGTCGTGGAGAACTAAGCCTGTGTGCCACAACTACTGAGCCTGTGCTCTAGAGCCCACAAGCCATAATTACTGAGTCCACATGCTGCAACTACTGAAACCCATTCTCCACAACAAGAGAAGCCACTGCAATGAGAAGCCCGTGCACTGCGATGAAGAGTAACCCCTGCTCCCTGTAACTAAATCCCACACACAGCAAGAAGACCCAATGCAGCCAAAAAAAAAAATTAATTAATTAAGAAAAAATAATAAATAAATAAATAACTATAGTCACTATGCTATACATTCGATCCTTAGAACTTACTCATAACTGAAAGTGTTTTTGACCAACATCTCCCCATTTCTTTAACCCTCAATATCTGGCATTCTGCTTTATGTTTCTCTAAGTTTTACTTTTTTTAAGACTCTCTATATAAGTAATATACAGTATTTGTCTTTCTCTCTGTGGCTTATTTCACTTAGCATAATGTTCTCTAGGTTCATCCTTGTTGCAAGTTGCAGTTTTTCCTTTTTCATGGCTAAGTATTTCTGCACACATATGCATGGGAAAGTTGGTGCGTGTGTCTATGTGTATATCATATTTTCTGTATCATTTCATCCCCTGATGAACACCTTATAGTGTTTCCATATCTTGACTCTTCTGAATAATGCTGCAATATTATATATGTATATGTATATGTATGTATATATATATATGTACGTGCATGTATTTCATGGAGATACTGGTTTTGTTCCTGTTGGCCATCTGTATGTCTTTTGGAAAGATGTCTATTCAGCTCCTCTGCCCATTTTTTAATTGGGTTGTTTTGGTTTTGTTATTGTTGAGTTGTGTGAATTCTTTATATATTTTGGATAGTAACCCGTTATTACATATATCACTTGCAGATACCTTCTCCCATTAAATAAGGTGTCTTTTTTTTGGACAGGGAGTGGGGGGGTGGTTTGCTGCATGGCATGCAGGATCTTAGTTCCCCAACCAAGGATCGAACCCATGCCCCTTGCAGTGGAAAGGCAGTCTTAACCACTGGACTGCCAGGGAAGTCCCAGGATGTCTTTTCATTTTATTGATGGTTTCCTTTGCTGTGCAGAAGCTTTTTGGTTTGATGTAATCCCATTTGTTGATTTTTTCCTTTGTTTCCTTTCCCTGAAGAGACATATCTAGAAAGTTATTGATTAGTAAGACCGATGTCAAAGAGTGTGCTGCCTGTGTTTTCTTCTGGGAGTTTTATGGTTTCAGATATTACATTCAAGTCTTTAATTCTTTTTGAGTTGACTTTTGTGTATGCTGTGAGATAGAGGTCTAGTTTAATTTCTTTGCATGTGACTGTCCAGTTTTCCCAACACCATTTATTGAAGACCTTTCTCCATTGTATGGTTTTTGCTCCTTTATCAATCTTAATTGTCCACATATCTGTGGGTTTATTTTTGGGTTCCCAATTCTGTTTCTTTTGATCTATATATATGTTTTTCTGACAATACCATGCTGTTTTGATTACTATGGCTTTGTAATATAGTTTGAAATCAGGGGTTGTGATACCTATAGCTTTGTTTATGTTGTTTGGGGGGTTTTTTGTTTGTTTTTTAGTGTTTGTTTATTTCTCTGGGCCATGTAGTGTGTCTTGTTGGATCTTGGTTCCTGGACCAGGGATTGAACCCGGGCCACTGCAGTGAAAATGCTTAGTCCTAACCACTGGATTGCCAGGGAATTCCCCTAGCTTTTTTTTTTTGTTGTTGTTGTTGTTTTGTGGTACGTGGGTCTCTCACTGTTGTGGCCTCTCCTGTTGCAGAGCACAGGCTCCAGACGCACAGGCTCAGTGGCCATGGCTCACGGGCCCAGCTGCTCTGCGGCATGTGGGATCTTCCTGGACCGGGGCATGAATCTGTGTCCCCTGCATCGGCAGGTGGACTCTCAACCACTGCGCCACCAGGGAAGCCCTGTTTTTGTTTTTTTTTAAATCTCAGGTTGCTTTGGCTATTTGTGATCTTTTGTGGTTTTATATAAATTGTAGAATTTTTTGTTTTATTTCTGTGAAAAATGTCATTGGGGTTTCAATAGGGATTGCATTCAATCTGAGATTTCTTTAGGTAATATGGACATTTTATTTTATTTATTTTTATAAATTTATTTTTTATGGGATTTCAATAGGGATTGCATTCAATCTGTAAATTGCTTTAGGTAATATGGACATTTTATTTTATTTAGTGTTTTTTTTTAATTTTTTTTTCATTTTCACTGTGTTGGGTCTTCACTGCTCACAGCCTTTCTATAGTTGTGGCAATCGGAGGCTACTCTTCATTTCAGTATGTGGGCTTCTCATTGCAGTGGCTTCTCTTGCTGCAGAGCACAGGCTCTAGGTGTGTGGGCTTCAGTAGTTGTGGCATGTGGGCTCAGTAGTTGTGGCTCACAGGCTCTAGAGCACAGGCTCAGTAGTTGTGGTTCACGGGCTTAGTTGCTCCACGGCATGTGGGATCTTCCCGGACCAGGGATCGAACCTCTGTTCCCTGCAGTGGCAGGCGGATTCTCAACCACTGCACCACCAGGGAAGCCCCTATTTAGTTTTTATAAATTTATTTTTTATTTATTATTATTATGATTATTTTGGCTGCGTTGGGTCTTCTTGCTGCACGCAGGCTTTCTCTACTTGCGGCGATTGGGGCTACTCTTCATTGCTGTGCATGGGCTTCTTATTGTGGTGGCTTCTCTTGTTACGGAGCACAGGCTCTAGGTGTGTGGACTTCAGTAGTTGTGGCATGCGGGCTCAGTAGTTGTGGCTCATGAGCTCTAGAGCACAGGCTCAGTAGTTGTGGCACACTGGCTTAGTTGCTCCGTGGCAAGTGGGATCTTCCTGGACCAGGGCTCAAACCCATGTCCCCTGCATTGGCAGGCGGAGTCTTAACCACTGTGCCACCAGGGAAGTCCCAATATGGACTTTTTTTTTAAGGGTAGATTTATTTATTTATTTAGGCTGCGCCAGGTCTTAGTTTTGGCATGCGGACTCTTAGTTGTGGCATGCATGTGGGATCTAGTTCCCCGACCAGGGATTGAACCCAGACCCGCTGCATTGGGAGCTCAGAGTCTTACCCACTGGACCCCCAGGGAAGTCCCTAATATGGACCTTTTAACAATGTTAATTCATCCAATCAATGAGCGTTAAATGTCTTTCCATTTGTTTGAAAAGATTTCTTTTACAATCTTTCAATAATGTCTTATAGTTTTCATTGTACAGGTCTTTATCCATAGTTAAGTTTATACCTATGTATTTTATTCTTTTTGTTGCCATTTAAGTGAGATTGTTTTCTTAATTCCTTTTTTTTGCTAGCTCATTGCTCGAGTTTAGACATTCAACTGAGTTTTGTATGTTGATTTTGTACTCTGCAACTTTATTTGTTGATTATTTCTAATAGTTTTTTGGTAGAGTCTTTAAAGTTTTCTATGTGTAAAATTATGTTATCTGCAAATAGTGAAAATTTTACATATTCCTTTCCACTTTAGATGCCTTTTGTTTTTCTTGCCTTACTGCTCTGGCTAGGACTTCCAATACTATGTTGAAGAAGAGTGGAGATAGTGGACATCCTTTTTTTGTTCCTGATTTTAGAGGGATAGCTTTTGACTTTTCACCATTGAGTTTGATGTCAGCTGAGGGGTTTTTCATATATGGCCTTTATTATGTTGAGGTATGTTCCTTCTTTATGCAATTCTTTCAGAGTTTTTAATCATAAATGGGTGATGAATCTTGCCAGATACATTTTCTGTATCTATTGAGATGATAATACGGTTTTAATCCTTCATTTTGTTAATGTGATGTATCACATTGATTGATTTGTAGATGTCGAACCATCCTTGCATCCCTGGAATAATCATGTTGTACAATCCTTTTAATGTTGTATTTAGTTTGCTAATACTTTGTTCAGTATTTTTGCATCTGTGTTCATCAGAGATGTCCTATAATTTTCTTTTTTTGTGTTGTCTTTTTCTGTTTTTGGTATCAGGTGATGTTAGCCTAGTAAAATGAGTTAGGAAGCATTCCTTTTTCTTCAGTATTTTGGAAGAGTTTGAAAAGGATAGGTATTTAATCTTCTTTGAGTGTTTGGTAGACGTCAACTGTGAAGCCAAGATTTTTATTTTTCTATAAATGCCTACATTAGCTATTTATTTATCTAAATTTCCCTTTTTGAACTGCTTTTGCTGTGTCCCATAAGTTTTGGTACTTTGTGTTTCTGTTTTCATTTGTCTTAAGGTGTTCTTTGGTTTCTTCTGAGACCTATTGTTTTTTCATGATTGTGTGTTTAATTTACACATATTTGTGAATTTCCCCACTTTCCTCGTGTTACTGATTTCTTGTTTCATACCATTGTCATCAGCAAAGATACGTTGTATTATTTCAATCTCCTTAAATTTGTTAGATCTGGTTTTATAACCTATAACATATGATTGCTCTAGGGAATGTTCTTTTGTTGTTGTTTGTTTGGGTTATTTTTATTTTTTAGGGAGTGTTCTGTGTGCACTTGAGAACGTGTATTCTGCTGCATTTGGATGATATGTTTTGTATATGTCCATTTGATCTAAAGTATAGTTCCAGTCCAAAGTTTTCTTTTTTTTCTTGTTGAATTTCTGTCTGGATGATCTACCTGTTGTTGAAAGGAGAATATTGAAGTCCCTTATTGTGTTCCTGTCTATTTTTGCCTTCAGATTGGTTAATATTTGATTCATATATTTTTGTGCTCCAATGTTAGTTGCATATACACTTACCATTGTTATAGTCTCTTGATGAATTAACTCCTTTATCATTATATCATGATATACCTCTTTGTCTGTTGTGGCAGATTTTCACTTAATGTTCATTTTGTCTGACATAAGTATAGCTACTCTCGCTGGCTTTTGGTTTTCCATTTGCATGAAATGTCTTTATGTTGCCTTCACTTTCAGCCTATGTGTGTCCTTAATGCTGAAGTGAGTCTCTTTGGCAATGTATGATTGAGTCTTGTTCTTTTATCAATTTGGCTGCTGGGGTATTTTTGTTTTATTTTTTGTTTTTGGCCATGCCACATGGCATGTGGAATCTTAGTTCCCCTACCAGGGATCAAACACACGCCCCTTGCAGTGGAAGCATGGAGTCTTAACCACTGGACTGCTAGGGAAGTCCTTGCTGCTGTTTTCTTTTTATTTTTAAATTTATTTATTTATTTATTTATTATTTATGGCTGCATTGGGTCTTCATTGCTGCGCATGGGCTTTCTCTAGTTGTGGCGAGTGGGTGCTAGACTTCATGCGGTGCACGGGCTTCTCATTGCGGTGGCTTCTCTTATTGCAGAGCATGGGTTCAAGGTGCATGGGCTTCAGTAGTTGCAGCATGTGGGCTCAGTAGTTGTGGCATGCGGGCTCAGTAGTTGTGGCACATGGGCTCAGTGGTTGTGGCTCATGGGCTCTAGAGCACGGCCTCATTAGTTGTGGTACATGGGCTTAGTTGCTCTGCGGCAAGTGCGATCTTCCTGGACCAGGGCTTGAACCCGTGTCCCCTGCGTTGGCAGGCGGATTCTTAACCACTGTACCACCAGGTAAGTCCCCTTGCTGCTGTTTTTGAATTGTAGAATTTTGTAAGGACTTACTGTTGCCATCTTTTTAATTGTTTTCTGGCTGTTTTGTAGTTGAGACAGATGCACATCTGTGATGAGCTTGACCCTTCCCTATAGTCGACATGCACTTGACCAGCATCTCTTTCTGTTCAGGTTGCTGCTGTGGAGCAGAGGATGCAGAGGCACCTTTTGAACAGATCGCTTCTCTAGGAATGTCACAGGCTAGGACTCCCAAGGCAGCTTTGTGTTCCCAGAAGACGCACCCCTGTGAGATGTGTGGTCCAGTCTTGAGAAATGTTTTCCACTTGGCTGAGGATCAGGAAACACAACACAGCCAGAAACTGTTGAGGTGTGGGGCATGCGTGAAACTATTTTATTTTAGTGCAAACTTTAAACAGCACCAAAGGCAGCACATGGGAGAGAAAACTCTCAGAAGCAGTGTGGATGAGGCCTTGTTTGTGAAGAGCTGCAGGTTCCATGTGTCACAGAAGCCATTTACCTGTAGGGAGTTTGAAAAGGACTTCCTGACTATTGTGGGACATCTGCAGCAACAGGCCTCTTGTACTGTCGAGAAGCCAAACACAATCACCCAGTGCGAGTCAACTTCACAAGGCAGGAGAGGTCATCACACCTGGGGAGAATGCAAGAAAGCCCTCAGCCTCAAACACACACTTGTTCAGGACCAGTGGGTCCACACTGGAAGACCTTGTTTTGTGTGCAGTGAGTGTGGGAAAACATTCAGGTACAAATCCTCATTTGTTGTACACCAGAGAGTCCACGCTGGAGAAAGGCTTCATGTGTGTGGTGAATTTGGAAAATCCTTTAGGCAGAGCTCAACCGTCAGTCAACATCAAAGCATTCATTCTGCGGCAAGGCAGTACAAGTGCAGCAAATGTGGGAAATCCTTACCCTACAAATCTATCCTCATTTCTCCCCACACATGGCACAATGGAGAAAACAGTTACGTGTGCAGTGAATGTTCAAAATCTTTTACCTCTAGCTCAGCCCTCACTTATCATCAGAGATCTCACACAGGAGAAAGGCCTTATGAGTGTAGTGACTGTGGGAAATCTTTTATCTCTAGGCCTGCCCTCAGATACCATCAGAGATCTCACACAGGAGAAAGGCCTTATGAGTGCAGTGAATGTGGGAAGTCTTTTACCACTAGCTCTAACCTTCATTATCATCAAAGAGTTCACACTGGAGAAAGGCCTTATGAGTGCAGTGAATGTGGGAAATCTTTTAACAATAGGTGGGTTCTCATTCAACACCAGAGAGTTCACACAGGAGAAAGGCCTTATGAATGTAGTGAGTGTGGGAAGTTGTTTAAATATGGATCCCAATTGAATCAACACCAGAAAGCTCACACTGGTGAAAAGCCTTTTAAGTGCACTGAATGTGGGAAATCTTTTAACAATAGGTGGACACTCATTCAACACTGGAGAGTTCACACAGGAGAAAGGCCTTTTGAGTGCAGTGAATGTGGGAAATCCTTTAATCGGAGAAATAACCTCATTTTACACCAGAGAATTCATACAGGAGAAAGGCCTTATGTGTGCAATGAATGTGGGAAATCTTTTACCTTCAGCTCCAGCCTTCGTTACCATCAGAGAGCTCACACTGGAGAAAGACCTTATGAGTGCAGTGAATGTGGGAAATCTTTTATCTCTAGGTCTGACCTCCATTATCATCAGAGAGTTCATTCTGGAGAAAGACCTTATGAGTGTAGCGAATGTGGGAAATCCTTTATCCAAAGAAATAACCTCATAATACACCAGAGAATTCACACAGGAGAAAGGCCTTATGAGTGCAGTGAATGTGGTAAATCTTTTACCTGTAGTTCCACTCTCCATTATCATCAGAGGGTTCACACTGGAGAAAGGCCTTATGTGTGCAGTGCATGTGGGAAGTCTTTTATTACCACTTCCAAACTGCGTTGTCATCAGAGAGGTCACAGTGGAGAAAGGCCTTAAGAGTGCAGTGAATGTGGGAAACCTTTTACAGTATGTCTTATACGAACTAACAAGTTCTGTTCCGCGAGTGAGTTTGTAAGTCCAATTTGTTCTTAAGTTCAACAGAGTTAGCCTAGGTACCCAACTAACACAATGGGCTATATAGTACTGTACTGTAATAGGTTTATAATACTTTTCGCACAAATAGTACATAAAAAACAAACAAAAAATAAAACGTTTTTAATCATACTTTACAGTACCCTGAAAAGTACAATAGTACCAGCTCCATCACCATTGCTTTTTTTTTTTAAATCAAAAAAAAGGAAACAATTCAGTTTAAAGAAAGAAACCCAGAAATTGTCTGAAAAAAGAGTGGGGCAAATGAACTCCTGAAAAAGTTCTGCATCTTGGTGATCACATTTATTGGAAGGGTTGGAGAAAATTAAACTGCCATTTAGCCTAAGAATTTGTGAGTTATCTGAAAATCAACTTATTTCAAGAGTGGAAGAATTCTTGTTTTTTTCTTAAATCAAACTGTATGCCAGTTTCTCTTTTGAATATCTTCTACATTTAAAGAGGCAATTATACAAAATCTCATTTTCCACACAGGATAAATTCTTTGTTTCAGCTAACTCTCAATGGCGGGGCAACTAGGACAACACCATCTCCCCGGAAAAAGAGCATTGGAATATTCCATTTTGTTGATTTATATATTTCTTCATATGTTTGTTCATCAATTTCTATAGTTGTCACAGTTTCTTCCACATCTCCCAATATCATATTTTAATGTAACCTCCCTCGAAGCTCTGTGTTGTTTCTCATTTTCACTCATCCAGGCTGAGCCTGATGAGATCCAGGAGCTCTTCTACAGTGTTCGTAGTTTGTTACTGGTCCACATCGTCCAAAATCTTTCACATCACCTCTGCTTTTATGCTTGTTTCTGGACATCCTGGACTTGAAATAAAGATACTGTACTAGTCTATACAGTACTGTTCAGTAAGTACGCAAAAGCACAAGCACTTGTAGAGGATACACACATGTTAAAATGTACACCAGACACATGAACTAACTCATGTGATTGGACATGAGAACGCATGTTCGCATTTTGAAAGCTCACTACTTGAAGGTTCGTATGTAGGGGACTTACTGTATAGGAAAATGTAACCTCTTTCAATACCAGAGAGTTCACACTGCACAATGGCATAGATGGGCAGGATATGTGCAGTTTCAGTGGTCAGTATAAGGGCAGTGGAGGAAACTATCTGAGGAGCCATCTCTCTGAATTGACTCTCATACATCTGAGCATGCACAGTGGGGAGAATCCCTGGTTATGTGGGAAGGCCATTTTATCTCTACCGGCCAGCAGGCCTACAAAGTGTGCATCAGTCACCAACCCAGTTTGCTCAGGGAAGCTGACTCTGTCCCCCACTGTGTTAGCCAAGTTAGGAGTCACCTGAGCCCTAGGGGATATTTCCCTCCTCTTTGATTACCTTAGGCATGGACCTGACCCAATGTTGTTCCATAGAACATCATTTGAGTTTTCTGGCAGCATTCAAACAAAGACTACAATTTTCAGGGACATGTTGGTGTCACGTGATACTTGTGATGTGTCTTTCCAGCTTGCAAGTCACACACTCTAGAACTCTTGGCCACATATTGCCTTGACTTGAATAATAACTAAGGCCTTTAAGTCCTCATTAACTTGGGGAGTTCTATTCTGGTGTAGGGTAGTTTATAAACTAGTACAAATTTGTGCTCTACAGGCATGAATGGGAGAAGAAGTTTTTATGGGTCTCATGCTGTGCCTGAGGAGGGACAGCAAGATGGCAGAAAACAACTTGACAATTTTTACCAAATTTGCATTGCTGCATAGAGCCTCCTAGGAAAGACTGCTGGGCTTTCTCTTCCTCATTTGAGGCCTGTATCCTATGTTTTTTATGAGTCTTGGATGACTCTAAGGAGGGGGACATGTGAGAATCTTAACAGTGTTTCTGAGAGCCACATGATTTTTTTCTCTTACTCAAGGTAGATATCACAGAGTATCCCAGCACTGTTGAGGGGATATTTTCCCCAGGTCTACAAAGATCCACATTCCCTGATGGCCACAAGTCACTGGGCTAGTCTCACTTGTTATAAGACTGTTGGTTCCAAGGGAAACCGTAATAGGTACGGAAACTCTACTTTAGTAGGTAGTGGAGGAGTCTGCAGCCAGCTAAATGAAATGTTCCTCTTCTAAAAGTGTAGCCAGAAATGTTTCTGTGACCAGAGGATCTGTGTGTACACAAATCTTGGGACCTCTAGGCATGCTTATCTTGTGTAGCTGAGGACATTGTCAGAAATTAATCAGGTTTTGTGGATTGCTGTAGCCTCTCGGTGATGTTCGCCTCAAGGCCCTTACTGTGCAGGGAAGAAAAAACAGAAAAGGGGATTCATATTCTGAGGATGTGGCTCTCTTGACTGATGCAGCACTCCTCTTGACTTGGGTGGAGACGTTCATTGCTCCCTATATTTGCTGCTACTGAGACAAGACTGGCCTTCCAGAGGGCATGAGGAGAGAGATGCTGGAGTCAATACAGCATTGCCCAACCTATTTCCCATAAAGAGTGGGACATAGATAGTTTTCTTCTTTTTTAGCTTGAGCTAATTTTTAAAGCTTTATAAAGATATAATTTACATGTACTCAACAGCTTATATTTAAAGTGTACAGTTTGATAGGTTTTGACATAGGTATGAACCTCTGAAAACATCATCCTATTCCCGATAATGACCATATCTGTCATTTACTTCATGTCTTTTTATAATCTCTTCTTACCTCCTTTCCAGCTTCTCCAGGTAACCATTGGTTTACTTTCCCTTACAATAGATAACCTTTGCATCTTCTTGTATTTATATGCTTGGAAAAATAAGCTGTTTATTTTTTTCTGATTTCCTTCATGCTTTGTAATTACTTTCAGATATGGGTAGCTCATCTCTCTCTTTTTTTTCCTGAGTAATATTCTTATCCTTGGATATACCACTGTTGATTTACTTATCCATCTATTTGTGGGTGTTTAGGTTATTTCTAGGTTGTGACTATTGGAAATAAACCTGTTACAAACATTTGTGTCAGTTTATATGGATGTGTGTCTCTTTGATCTTGTGTCAGTAACTTAAAGTGGAGTGTCTGAGTCACAGGGTAGATCTAAAGTGACTGTACTTTTTTTGCATATTAACCAGCAGTATGTTAGAGAGTTCCATTTCTTTCACATCCCTGCCAGTGCTTGGTATGGTTAATTTTTATGCCAGCCCTTTTCATAAGTGTATAGTGTTATCTCAGTGTGGTTTTAATTTCAGTTTTCTAATGATTCATGATTTTGAGCATTTTGCAGGTCTTTGCCACCTCTATGTATGTATGTGTATATATATATTAACAAATGTATATGTATATACATATATTTGTGTGTGTGTGTGTGTGTGTGCTGTTTCAGTTCTTGTTATTTGCTTTTTTTTAAAAAAATATGCATTATGGCTGTTTCCCTTTTCATTTACAAATAAGACATCAAAACAACAAAGACATATGTGGAATTTTACTCATTCTTAAATGAAGTGAGTAACATTTGCCATACAGAATAATTGTTTTTAATACAGGTAGGATATACCTGTATTAAGGTAGGATTTTTCCTCAAATTTTCTGTGTTGTGCAAAATGTCATGACCACAAATCCCACACATATTTAAGATCAGTATGTATTATTAACATAATCTCCATCACTTAAGTCGAGGCATTCAGTAATACATTAAATGTAGTCCTGCTTTGTAGTATTTCCCAATTTCTGAAGTGTAAATTCTCCCACCACTCATTTGGAATGTGATCAGAGAAGGAACTGAAAAATTCTACTCAAGGTCCCCCAGGTTTTTTGATGGAAAACTAAACTTAGCATGTGCAGGAGGAGACTTTACAAGGCCAGGCAGACAATAGCTGCGGGGGCTGTGGGCTGGCTGGAGGCTCAGACGCCTCAGAGACATAATTCTGACTGGCCACGGGGGAGGTATGTCCCTGAACACCCTGGGGTGTCAGTGGAAACCCTAGTTGGCCTCACCTTGTTAGTGACAAGGTATCAGAGCAGTCAAACTATCCTGAGTTTCCTCCTCTGACCCCACCGGTTATCTTGCAAGAGATTCTCACCCTCTGAACTCTCCAAAGTTCTTTTCATCTCTACCTTTCTGTAATTGTTGACTGTTTATTTCCAACTGTGTTTACCTTCTATGGGTCTCACCACCTACTTGGATACTATTTCAGACACCTGCACCCCAGGACCACATTCTAGATGCAGGGCCACTGCCTACCTTCACGGTTTAGGCAGTGTTTCATAAGTACTGGGGCTGGGAGTGTGCAGGGCAGGGGTCTAGGGCACGCTTTCTCTGCTCTACACCTTAAGAAGGACCTGGTTACATCTTTTCCTCCAAGATGCACATGTATCAAGTCAGCGGGGACACCTGTGATCTGAGGTTGCATCTCTAAAGAGCGGGAGGAGGAGTACAGGTGTGGTGGTGATGGAGGACCACAGCAGGGAGAGCCATACCCACAATGCTGGGTGGGAAGGCTGGGACAGTGCAGGGACCAAAGGAGACATCTAATATTTGTCTGCCCCATGTGGAGACTCAGGAAGGACCCACTGGGCTTAATCCCTGCTTCTCCCTCTAGAAGCTAATCGCCTAAGGCAGTGTCCTGCCCAGAGTTCTGGTAGATCTGCCCCTGGAGTCCCCTGAGGGATGCAGCAGAGTTCATGGAGATCCACAGGCTCCCCACCCTGCCCAGGAGCACCCCACCATCCACCGCTCGTGCATCTGGTAGGGACACTTAGCCGTCCATGTCCACAGCTTGGGCACACCTTGGTGACAGCATGCAAAAGTTGGGATTCTGACTCTGAGGTGGAAAAGCAGGACTCAGTCTTTGAGTCAAAAATCTCATATTTGGGGACTTCCCTGATGGTGTGGTGGTTAAGAATCCACCTGCCAATGCAGGGGACATGGGTTTGAGCCCTAGTCCGGGAAGATACCACAGCCGTGGAGCAATTAAGCCCGTTGAGAAACTAAGCTCTACTGAGCCTGCGCTCTAGAGCCTGCAAGCCACAACTACTGAGCCTGCATGCCACAACTACTGAAGCCTGCACGCCTAGAGCCCATACTCCACGAGAAGCCACCGCAATGAGAAGCCCGTGCACCACAACGAAGAGTAGCCCCTGCTCGCTGCAATTAGAGAAAGCCCGTATGCAGCAAAGAAGACTCAACGCAGCCGTAAATAAATAAATTTATTTAAAAATCTCATATTTGGTCTCTGGAGCCAACTAGGGACTCACACTCACACTTGATTGGATTATCCAAGATATATTGTTAGGGTAGAAATTAATGTCAGACAAGGAACCACAGAACCAGGAAGTTCAGAGAACACTAAGGAGGATAAATGCTAAAATTCTACTTGTGATATCATTTTCAAATTATAGAAAATCAAAGAAGTCAGGGCAGGGGGATGAGGGAGATCCCTTACCTATAGCAGAACAAAGATAAGAATTAAATTCATCTTCTTAGAAACTGTGCAGGCAAAAAGAGATTTAAGTGAAATAATTGAAGTATTGAAAAAGAAAAAAACCATCAACCTAGAGTTTTGTTCCTGGCAAAATTATCCTTTTATAGTGCAGGGTAAACAAAGCCTTTCTCAAATAAACAAAAATAGGGAATTTGTTGCCATTAAATCTGCAACATTAGTCCATTCTTGTTGTTATAATGAAATACCACAAACTGGGTAATTTATTTAAAAAATAAATAAACATTTATTTCTCACACTTTTGGAGGCTTGGGAAGTCCAAGATCAAGGTGACAGCATGGACGATTCTGTGGTGAGGTCCTGCTTCCTGGTTCATAGCTGACACCTCCTTGCTGTGTGCTCACATGGTAGCAGGAGCTAGGGATCTCTCTGTAGCCTCTTTTATAAAGGCACCATTCATGAGGATTCCATCTCCAGGAATTATTCCTGGTCCAGTAAGATCCCACATGCTGTGGAGCAACTAAGCCCGTGCACAGCAACGAAGACCCAACGCAGCCAAAAATAAATAAATAAGAATTTAAAAGAAGAAATAACAAATATGGTAAATATTAATCCAACTGCATCAATAATCACTTTGATGGGAATGGTCTAAATGCACTAATTAAAAGATTTTCAGGGTGGATTAAAAAGCAAGACCAGGGCTTCCCTGGTGGCACAGTGGTTGAGAGTCCTCCTGCGGATGCAAGGGACACGGGTTCATGCCCCGGTCCGGGAAGATCCCACATGCTGCGAAGCGGCTGGGCCCGTGAGCCATGGCCGCTGAGCCTGCGCGTCCGGAGCCTGTGTTCCGCAACGGGAGAGGCCACGGCAGTGAGACGCCTGTGACCGGCAAAAAAAAAAAAAAAAAGCAAGACCAAACTATATGTTGTCTACAGAAACTATGTAATAATACATCTGTACTGTTTTCAGGTTCTACATTTGTGGTAATTTGTTTCAGGGGCAGTAAGAAATGAATACAGGGATAGGCATGTGAAGAAATGAAATAACTGAGAAAGACAAAGTTAGAGCAAGTTGGAGAGTGCTCACTTTGTGAAGGTTGTGTGTGTGTGAGGTGGTGGCATCAGTGTGGTTAAACTAAACTGTTTTATCTGTTGTGGCTTCATTGTTTAACAGTATTCATTAGCTATCATTGGGCAAAGGTATAATTTTATATTGGGGGAAAATGTTATTTGGTGATCCATTTAGCTAATTGGAAAATATTCAAGTCTTTGTGGTTTACTGAAACACACCCTTGACCTGATTATAAAGATTCTGTAAATGGAGGCATGGGAAGGACACAGCCTCAATACAGCTTATTGCATGAACTTATTCCCAATAAATATTTACAGTGTATGAAATTGTATAAATATGAAGTCATATTCCAAGAATAATATGAGAGTTGGGAGTTAAATAAGCTTTTACATCTCATCATTTTGGTATGCAAATGAATATAAGGTTGTACATTCTCAAGGAGTGGAAATCAATCTGAGGGTTTATGGAGATAAAATATAAAGCAGCTGCATAAAATGTCTGACTCTGTCAGGTAAACTAAAAGATCAAATTGAGTGGTTGTCAGAGCTGGGGAGGGTAGTGGAATGTGACTACCCTCAGAATATCCGTCTTCTTTCTTCCCAGTCATGGTTCTGTACGGACTGTTTTGCTCATAGCCAATCATAATACAACTAAATGCACACACACACTTCCAATGGTTAGCTTCAGGCTACATGCATTTGAATGACAAGTATATAATATATCCAGCTATGCACTGAATCATTTTATGTCTGAATGACTCTATAGTAAAATGGCCATTTAGAACAGTAGATCTGAGAGCATCTCAAATGATTTTTTTTTTCCACGTTGCGCGCCTTGCGGAATCTTAATATCCCGATCAGGGATCAAACCAGCGTCTCCTGCAGTGTTGGCGCTGAGTCCTAACCACTGGAGCACCAGGGAATTCCCTTAAATGATATTTTAATCCTTTGGCAGGTGAGATTCACGAAGTCTAAAATTATTTCTTTTTGCTGCAGTTAACGAGCAAAGCCCTGCCTTTCTTGAGGCCGGATGACCCCCTCACAGCATCCTTCCTGGATCCGCGTGTGACAGGTTCTGGTTGGTCAGGAATGAGAATACCCTTCGCTGCGGCCTCTAGGGCTCTAGGAACTATATTACCCAGAAGAAATTGCAGCAGGTTGAGCCAGTGATAGTTCAGGATAATGGCATTTCCGGGAAAATTCCTCGGCTCTGGGCGGGACTTCCGGCCTCGTCCTAGCGACGGTCATTTTAATTGTCCGGGTCTGTTTTGGCTCTGGGGCGCTGGGTCGGGACCAGGGTAACGAGGTGAGAAAACGTGACAGGAGGCGCTGTCCCCGCGGCACAGAGGCGGGTCTGAAGTTCGGGGACGCCGCCCGGGGTGCCCCGCGCAGGCCCAGGAGAGGGTCCGAAGTGCCCGCGTCCCGCCTGTCCCCGCCCCGCTGCCTCCACAGAGTCCGATGGCGGCGCCGGCGTTGAGGGACCCGCCTCAGGTAAACGCTCGTCCTCTGGGTCCTCACCGCCCTCACCCCATCAGACACTAAAGCCCCGAGTGCGGGGCGCCTTGCTCACGTGCCTGCAGGCCAGGCCGCGGTGTCTAGGACGGTAAGGCGGTCGTCGTTGGGACTCTGTTTCCGACAGTGTGATGCCGCGTGGGAGAGCGTGCCAGGCGGAGGGAACGTCAGGTGCAAAGTCTTGGAGGTCGGACTGAGGCGGGAGGATTCGGGAAACCTAGGATGAGCCTTCCGCTTGCAGGGAACAGAGGGTGTGGTAGAGCGACGTCTGGTTCGGCAGAGAGGTTGTTCCTTTTTCTGAGGGACCTGGAGGCCACGGAGGGTAGTGGATAGAAGAGAGACATATTATGTGTTACGGTTTTAAAAGTTATCACGGACTTTCCTGGTGATCCAGTGGTTAAGACTGTGCACTTCCAATGCAGGGGCGTTGGTGTGATTCCTGGTCGGGGCACGAAGATCCCACATGCTGTGGGGCAAGGCCAAAACAAAAAAAGTAGGAACAGACTGGAATGTGGTTGATGAAGACGTTGAGGCAAAGAGAAGTAGAGCCTTTGTCCAAAGTCAGAGATCTGGTAAGAGTCAGCTCTAAGATTGAAACACAGACGTTAGTAAGTTAACCCCAGGTCCAGGTTCCAGGGCCAGGTGTGGATACAGGGGAGTCCTGCTCACATGGAGCCCAGCCATGGTTGCTTTCCTCTTCCCACAGGTTCCGAAGGTTGAAAAAGCACTTAGGGGGAGGGTGGGAGGGAGACACAAGAGGGAGGAGATACGGAGATATATGTATATGTATAGGTGATTGACTTTGTTATAAATCAGAAACTAACACCATTGTAAAGCAATTATACTCCAATAAAGATTTTTTTTTAAAAAGCACTTAGGGATCCTACACAAGGCAGGAGAGGGTGTCCCAGTCCCTCACTGGTATTGACACCATCTGTAGGTTATCTGGGTATTTTGTCTTGAGACTCTTCCCTAGATACAGTCTCAGCTCTTGGATAGGGGGGCCCTGAGGATATCCCCAAGCCCTGGGTCCTGAGTGCAGGACAAGGATAACATACAGGAGTTCCCATTCCTGACAACCAGTATAAAGTTGTATGGAAGGTTTTCCCAGGAATAGATACCAGCATGTGCAAGTACTTGGAGGTGTGACTGAGCTGGAAACAGGGTACAGCAGGTCTTCATTCTTTTAGTTAAGAACAAAGAGCAAGGGCTTCCCTGGTGGCTCAGTGGTTAAGGATCCGCCTGCCAGTGCAGGGGACTTGGGTTCGAGCCCTGGTCTGGGAAGATCCCACATGCCCAACTAAGCCCATGTGACAAAACTACTGAGCCTGCACTCTACAGCCTGCGTGCCACAACTACTGAAGCCTGCGCGCCTAGAGCCCATTCTCTGCAACAAGGGAAGCCACTGCAATGAGAAGCCCAGGCACCACAACGGAGAGTAGTCCCCACTCGCTGCAACAAGAGAAAGCCCAAGCCCAGCAACAAAGACCCAACGCAGCCAAAAATAAATAAATTTATTTTTTAAAAAAAGAACAAAGAGTAGAGGATCAATAATCAGGCCTGTGATCTGGCTAAGAGCTTCAACATCATTTATGGAGGTAATGAGAGGTTTGGATAAGAGGAAGTAAGTGGTATTAACCAGGTTTTAATAGGCTGCATCTGACTGGAGAGAAAAGACTGTGGAGTTAAGGAGGGCGTCAGGGAGCCCAGGAAGAGCCCAGGTCTGTAATCCAGACCAGTGGTGAAGCCCCAGAGTTTTGGCCATGAAGGTGGGAGACAAGTTTGGATTCTAGATACATTCATTCATTCATTCATTCATTTATTTTTGGCTGTGTTGGGTCTTCATTGTTGCACGCGGGCTTTCTCTAGTTGTGGCAAGCAGGGGCTACTCTTCTTTGAGGTGCACTCTCATTGTGGTGGCTTCTCTTGTTGCAGAGAACGGGCTCTAGGGGCTTGGGCTTCGGTAGTTGCAGAATGCGAGCTCAGTAGTTGTGGTGCACGGGCTCAATTTACGTGGCTTGCGGGCTTTAGAGTGCAGATTCAGTATTTGTGGCATATGGGCCTAGTTGCTCTTCCCGGACCTGGGTTCAAATCCATGTCCCCTGTATTGGCAGGCGGATTCTTAACCACTGTGCCACCAGGGAAGCCCCTCTAGGTACATTTTTAAAGAAGAGCCAAGTAGATTTTTAGTGTTGTTAGGTAAGTTAGAGGTTAGAAATGACTCCAAGATTTTTAGTCCTAGCAGCTGAAGGGATGGATCCTTCATCAAATCGGATATGGCAGTTGTCAGTAGGTTTATGTTTCTTGGGAAAATCAGAAGTTTTGTTTTGGTCCTGATAAGGGTCTGAGATGTTTCAGAGAACAGTGAGTGGAGGCATCAAATGGGCAGCTGGACGCACATTTCTGAAATTTGGGGAGGGGATCAGGATGGAGATTTCCAAAAGTGGTAGCTATTGTAAGGACCAGAGTGAAGCTGTGGATGACATTTCGAAAGTGGAATGCAGGTTAGAGTGGTAATGCTATCAGTGGGTCAGAAGGACTAGGGTGCATGCCGAGGAGTGGTTCTCTTGCTTAGCACCTTGTTGAGGTTCCTGAGTATAACAAACACAGGTGAGAGACAGAATGGCTCTGGATGGTCTGGGAGAGAAGATGATCTGGCAGGTGGCCAAGGCTTCCATGGGATGAATGGGTGCAAAATACATGGTTTGGGAGGCAGAGAAATAATTGAGACAATTTGACAGTGAGGCCAGGGCTCCTGCTAATTCACTACTGTCCAGATTCTCCAGAATCGTGTAGTGAGCCTTGTTGGGGTCTAGAGTGTTTTAGTCTTGCTGGTGGATAAGATTCAGGGTAAACGGGGTCATTTGTGAAAGTCGTTATGCCTGGCAGGGAGATTGTAAGGGCTGGCTTGTGAGGAAGTTTGAGTAGAGAGAGGAGGGTTGTGACTTGTTGAGGGGACAGGCAATCAGACAGTGCATCACAGAAGTAGAAGAATGTCATGGGTGTCTGTAATTCACATGTGGTTCTGAGTGGCTAATATTGAAGCAAGGATCAGAAGCAGGTGGAGAGCCCTTCAAAGCACCATGAGGGGCTTTCCCTGGTATTGGGATTCATCAGAGGTCTGGGATTGAATAGTTTTTGAGTGTCAAGCGGTCTCTGGAAGAAAACTATGGGCCAGGTATATGGTTAAGTCCAGGGAGATACCTGTATTGTAGAGCAGGAAGGTAAGCAGAACTGTGGGAGTGTAAACCTGGAGAATGATGATGTTAGAGAGTGAGAGTCTACAGAATAATATGCACATACACAGGTAATGTGAGCTTATGGCCCTACAGCCCTGGTATTGGGGACTTAATGGTGAAGCATGAGCCCAGGTTTGACCGTGTCTTGTACGTACAGTCTGGGAGACCTCAGGGGTATTGATTGGCAGGAGGGATGGAGCTCTGCTCGCCAGGCCCAGAGCTTATGTGGAAACTATATGTCCCCCTGTCTGTTAATGCTGAGGACTGAACAGTGATTAATGGGACCTGAGGAGAGAGTGAGCGGAGTGGCACCGGGTCCTGGTATCTCCTCTGTGGTGGGGAGCTTGGGAAGAGGATGATAGTAGGGTAGATGTGTGTGGTGATGGACTGTTGGTTCTCAGAGTGTTCATTCTTTCATCTGTCCCCATGTTGACAGGACAGTATGACCTTTGAGGACATTGCCCTGTACCTCTCGTGGGAGGAATGGAGGCTCCTTGATGAGGTTCAGGGCATTTGTACAACGATGTGATGCTGGAAAACTTTGCACTCATATCCTCACTGGGTAAGACTCTCACAGCCTTCCCAGTGACCTGGAGTGAGCTCTGTATTCTGGCTCAACCCCTTTTCTGCGGGGGTGCTCTGTCCTTGTGACACATGGACATCAGGCACTGCTTGTTTCCCCAGCTTTCTGGGTAGTTGCTGTGGTAGGTATGCCTGGGTTGTTCGCACTCCATTCTTCTCTCCCCTGCAACCCCAATATTTGCTGTACCGGATCCTCACAGGGAAGAATTTGAGGTCTGTAGTCCTGCAGTGTGTTTAATGATCTGTACCATCTTGTAACTGAAGGTTTGTGCTTTTCAAGCAACAACTTTCCATGTCTCCCATCCCACAGCCCCTGGCCTTCTACTCTCTGTTTCTATGAGTTCAATGTTTTTTGTTTGTTTTAAACTCTACATATAAGTGATATCATACATTATTTGGCGTAGTATCCGTCTGGTTCATCCATGTTGTCCCACATGGCAGGACTTCCTTTGTTTTTAAGGCTAAATAATATTCAAGGCGTGCATGTGTATGTGTGAGTATATCACACCTTATCCATTCCTACGTGGATGGACACTTAGGTTGTTTCCATGTCTTGTGTATTATTCATAATGTTGCTGCAAACATGAGAGTGCAGGTTATATTTTCCCCATTGGATTTCATTTCTTTTGGCTATATTCCAAGCAGTGGGATTGCTGGATTGTATGATAGTTCTGTTTTGAATTTTTGAGGAACTTCCATACTGTTTATTCATAACACCTCTACCAGATTATCTTGCCAACAAGTGTACAAGGGTTCCCTTATTTCTGTACCTTTACCAACATTTGTCTTCTTGATGATAGCCATCCTAACAGTTATGTAGTAATATCTCATTGTGGTTTGGATTTACATTTCTGTGATGATTAGTGATGAAGAACAATTTTTCTTACACTTGTTAGCCATTTGTATATCATCTTTGGAATAACGTCTAATCAGATCCTCTGCCCATATTTTAATCAGATTATTCTTTTTCTATGAGTATGCTATGTGTTTACAATATCATCCCTGGGGTCTTCCCTGGTGGCACAGTGGTTAAGAATCTGCCTGCCAATGCAAGGGACACGGGTTTGATCCCTGATCCGGGAAGATCCCACGTGCCACGAAGCAACTAAGCCCGTGCCCCACAACTACTGAGCCTGCACTCTAGAACCCACAAGCCACAACTACTGAGCCCACATGCCACAAGTACTGAATCCCACGTGCCTAGAGCCCGTGATTTGCAACAAGAGAAGCCATGACAATGAGAAGCCCCATGCACTGCAACTAGAGAAAGCCCACACACAGCAACAAAGACCCAACACAGCCCAAAAAATAAATACATTAAAAAAAAAAAAAAGATTGCTTTGGCTCTTTGAGGTCATTTGTGGCTCCATATGAACTTTAGGATTCATTCTCTATTTCTGTGAAAAATCTCATTGTAATTTTGATAAGAATTGCATTGAATCCGTATATTGCATTTGGTGGTGTGGACATTGTAACATTATTAATTCTTCCAATACAAGGATGTGGGATATCTTTTCATTTATTTGTGTCTGTTTTATCAGTGTCTTATAGTTTTCAGAGTCCAGAGCTTTTACTTCCTTGTTAAATTTATTCATATGTATTTTATTGTTTTTGATTTTGTAAATACGATTGATTTCTTAATTTATTATTCTGATATTTCATTGTTTACAAAAATGCAACTGATTTTTGTGTATTGATTTTGTATCCTGCAACTTTACTGAATTTGTTTAATAGTTGTAAGTTTTCGGGGGGAGTCTTTAGGATCCTCTACATATAAGATCATGCCTTCTGCAGTAGTTTTACTTTTTTTATGATTTTATTATTATTACTTTTTTCTCTTGACCAAGTGTTCTGGGTAGGCCTTCCAGAACAATATTGAATAGCAATGAGGACAGTGGGCATCTTTGTCTTGTTCCTGGTTTTAGAGGAAAAGCTTTTAGGTTTTAAATTCTGAGTATGATGTTAGCATGGGCTTATTGTTTATGGGTTTATCATATTGAATTATATTCCTTGTACACTTAATTTGTTTAGAATTTTTAATAGGAAAATATGCTCAATTTTGTTAAGTGGTTTTTCTTCATTTATTGAGATGATCGTATGATTTTTATCCTCATTCTCTTAATATGGTGTGTCATGTTTATTGATTTGCATATGAGGAACTATCCTTGTTTCCTGTGGATAAGCCACACTTGATGATAATGTAAGATTCTTGAATATGATGTTGAGTTTAGTTTGCTAGTTTTCTGTTGGGAATTTTTTCCTTCTATGTTCATCAAGGATGTTGGCCTGTAATTTTTTTTTTCTTATAGTTTCCATAACATGCTTTGGTATCAAGGTATATTTCTCGCCTTAGCCTGAGAAAATGAGTTTGGAAATGTTCTTTCAGCGTTTTGGAAGAGTTGAGGAAGGATTGACATTAATTCTTAAAATCACTGGAAGAAATCACCAGTGAATCTGTCTGGTCCTGTGCTTTTCTTTGTTGGGACAGTTTGTTATTATTAATTAATTAATTTTTAAAAATTGAAGTATAGTTTATTTACAGTATTCGTGTCAGAGTAAGACATAGTGATTCAGTATTTTTATAAATTGGGGAATTCTATGATGGTCCAGTGGTTAGAACTCTGTGCTTCCCCTGCAGGGGAATGGGTTTGATCCCTGGTCTGCAAACTAAGATCACATGTGCTGTGCAGCACAACCAAAAAATTTTTTTTCATAAATTATACTCAATTTTAAGTTATTATAAAAAATTGGCTGTATTTCCCTGTGCTGTAAAATATATCCTTGTTGCTTAGCTTTTGGGGAGATTTTTAATTAATGATTCAGTTTCCTTAATTGTTACTGACCTACTCATATTTTTTCCTTCATGATTTAATGTTGGTAATTTGTTTCAAATAATTTATCCATTTCTTCTTGTTTATCCAGTTTGTTGGCATTTAATTGTTCATTGTTTATGATATTTGTGTATCTGTAGTATCAGTTGTACTAGCTGCTCCTTCATTTTTGATTTCATTTATTTGAATCTTCTCTTTTCTAATTTAGTGTAGCTAAAGTTTTGTCAATTTTGGTTCTTTTCAAAAACCAGTTCTTAGCTTTGTTGATGTTCCTATTCTTTTTAGTCTGTATTTTATTTCTTTCTGGTCTGATCTTTGTTATTTCCTTCCTTCTAGAATTGAGCTTAGTTGTTTTTTTCCTAGTTCCTTGTGGTGTAAAGTTAGGTTGTTTATTTGAGTCTTTTTCCTTAATGTAGGCATTTATTACTATCAGCTTTACTTTTAGAAATTCTTTTGCTACATCTCACGGCATGTTTTGATTCCATTTTACTTCATCTCAAGATAATTTTATTTTTCCTTCTGATTTTTTTTCTTGAACACATTTGTTGTTCAGGAATGTGTTATTTAATGTCCATATATTTTTGAACTTTCCAGTGTTCACAAATATATTATGTTATTGATTTTTAGTTTCCAACTCTTATGGCTGAATAAGAGTCTTGATATGATTTCAGTCTTCCTAAAGGTGTGAAGACTTGTTTTGTGACCTAACATATGATGTCTTTTAGAGAGTGTTCTGTGTCCACTTGAGAAGAATGTATTGTGCTGTAGTTGAATGGAATGTTCTGTGTATGTTAGGTTGAGGTGGTCTAAAGTTCCATTCAATATTTCGTCAATGTTTGAGCTAAAGTGTCATTAAATATTTCCTTATTGATTTTCTGTTTGGTTAATCTACCCATTCTCAAAAGATGGGTATTGGAGTCTGCTAACATTATTTCATTGTTGTCTTTTATATCTACCAGTTTCTTTTCTTTTTTTCTTAATACTTATTTATTTATTTACTTTTGGCTGTGCTGGGTCTTCGTTGCGGCACACAGGACCTTCGTTGTGGCACGTGGGATATTTTAGTTGCTGCATGTGGAATTCCTAGTTGCAGCATGTGGGCTCTTAGTTGAGGCGTGCATGCAGGATCTAGGTCCCCAACCAGGGGTGGAACCAAGGCCTCCTGCATTGGGAGTGTAGAGTCTTACCCAGTGGACCACCAGGGAATTGCACCTTCCAGTTTCTTAATATTTGCCTTACACTTTTAAGTGCTCTGATGTTAGA